>NC_139609.1:57176984-57776984 GCF_964270895.1 Podarcis filfolensis
GTTCATGGGATTTAAACTTAATACTCAATCCCCATTTATTTCACTGGAAATTCTCTTGATTCTGCCCCTTGTGTTGAATGTTGTATGTCAAACTGCTGGATCTTACTAGGTTTTGAGTCCATTGATGCCACCGTAGAGAGCCACATCATTGTACTCGATGGTCTGGATCTGGTTGTTTGCCATGCCCGCAAAAGCATAGATGACATGAGTACATAGGCATGGGTCAAGATCTTCGGGCATATAACGTGCAATACCAGGTCTATACTGGCACCAGTTGGTGAAGTAGCAGACAATATTGGTAGATGCACCTGCAGTTTGAAAGGTTAAAGTCAACCAATGCACTCAAATTGCTTACTACAGGAGAAGCTTCTTTTAGCTATTGCTTTTCATGGAATAAAATAAAATAAAAAGAAATTTGCTACAACTTACCCAGCTGCACATGCAGCAGGAGAGCCAGACCTATGAAAGAAAAGTTCCATTGTTAGTCAAACACAAAAGCTAGTCGTGTGTATTTCTTAGTTCACCCCAACTTCAAGTCAGTGAACGGATCTACACTACAAACTTGCATTGTCTGCATCAGTGTCATGGCTTCCCCCAACAATCAAGGGAAGTATAGTTTGTTAAGGGTGCTGATCAATTGAGAATACTTTGTAATAGATCCCTAGGCTTTTTCACCCATGGTTCCTTTGAGAGACAGCATTACTCCTAAGCCTGTTTAAGTCAATGGTGTTCTCATCAGGTGGTTTTGCTGTAGATCTCTGAAGCTTTTGAAGCAAGCCATGGGCTTGTCCTGATATATTGCAAGCAATGGTTACTGGCTTGATGAGACAGACAATTCAGTTTGTTATATGTTTTGGTCCTGTCTTAGATGTATGATAAATAAATACTTGGATTATGGGATCCTCTTCATAATGGCATAGATATAACGGGTGGAAATTCACATTTATGAGGAAAACATGGGGTTCCCCAAATCCTGTTTCCCAAATAAGGCAGCGGTGGGGAACAATTCCAGATGTTGCTGGACTGCAGCTCCCATCAGTCTCAGCCATCATTGCCAATGGTCAGGGATGATGGGAGTTGTAGCCCAGCAATCTGCCCCACCAGTCCACCTCTGTCTCCTTCAAGTGTCCTCCCTCCACATTGACGTTATCTCAGCAAATGCAGGATTGGGAATATGTGGTTGTTGAGATACTGTGTAGCTTTATCCTGACTCATTTGTTGCTGTAAAAAGATATTGTGGATCACCTACCCAAGTTCCACACATTAAAAGAATTATTGAAACTTAAGCGACATCCTGAGAGATTTCCCTCAGTCTCTTAAAACTCTAGAGCAAGGAATTCCAAAACTTATTTTAATCTATGCCTGTTCTTACTGTTGGAAGCATTTCTTGTTATCCAGCCTAAAAACATCTGTTATAATTTGTTTTTATTCTTATGTTCTTAGTAAGAGGTCTATTTTTTCCTAAACCATCACAGTTTCTAGTCAATTTATAAACATTTTTTAGAACGGCCATCAAATTACTATAGCTAGGTAGTCTATAGATGTAGTAAGCTAGGTCAGACTAGAATAGTGTGTTGACGAAGGCAGAGAACAACAAAAAGAGATAGATTGACAGAGAGATGGAAACTTTTGCCAGCTCAGTGGTAAGTTGAGCCTGTCCTACTCACCAGTCAGAAGGAATAGTTTGCCCATTTTGATACCTGTGTACTAGGTTGTTTCATCTTCTGTTTCCTTTTTATAAGAAACATTCAGTTCCCACCTCCTTCTGAACACATGTGACTTCAGATGCCCTCACCCCCCAAAATTAAATAGAAAGTTAATATGTAATCATTGGTAGACACAACTAAAGTAAATTACTATACCGACCGTCCTCTTCACCTTGAAATATTATCTTTCATCCCAATCTTCTGAAGTTTGGGATTAAGCAGGCATGCATTGAAAGAGGAAGGTTATTTTTGCATCCTAGATCCCAAATCAATGTTATACCCTTCCACTCAAAATTTACCAAAGGTATTGGGTATTGGATAAGGAAGGCAAACATATGTATCAGTAAGATTTGCTTATGTAATTACAGTGTTGAAAATGGACCATTTAATTGCAGAGAAATGACATTGGAAACAAATCCACGAGCCTTTAGTGAGGCATGAGAGATAACAGCTATTTGGGAAGCAAATTAATTATTGGTTCAGGCCAGTTTCTAATCAACTGCCACCAAGAATTAAAGTGCTATGGCTGTGCATAGGCATGCATGTACAAATCCCATTCACCCCAAAAGCATATCATCCTCAGTAACACATATTTTCCCCAATTTTAATTAGAATATAAATTTAAAATAAGCATTTATACATTTTCTCCATACTCAAAATCAACTCCAAGCCATAAGATTTCCAAGTGGAATATTTTGATTCAATAACACATTACAATCGGATAAAAAAAGATTCCAACTTTTAATATTATTTAACCTAATCCTATTTCTTCTTTCCTTCCAAATCTAACTAAGGGAATAAATTTCAACACATGCAGAGTAGTTTCAATTATCTTAGTCTATTTTTAAATCAAGGTTGTAATTCTATACTTCCTTACCTGGGAGTAAGTCCCATTTAACTAATATGGGGTCTTATATCTGAGCCGATGTGTCAAGGGTTGCACTGTTTAGAACCATTTGATGCTTTCCATTTATATGTTACTTCAGTTCTTGGCATTATTAAATTAGCAGCCAACACTCCTCATGGTGCAGTGCCTGCCGTGGAGAACCACTCTAGCAATTGTCACTCTGTGAGAGAAACAGGGTCTCCTAACAAGTCTCGGCACATTTAACAAACTATACAGTTGTTTTGGCCCCTGAGACAGGGTATCTCATGACTTCCTCTCCCTCTTCCTGGCAGTAGAAATACAAATAAACAATGCATTAGCTAACAGTCCACTGCCCTTTCACAACACCCCAAATCAGCTGCCTGAGCCAGTGTGTTATTTTGCTTAATGGTAGGGCTAGTGCTGCTGCATTCACATTGACAGCGATGGACTGTTTACTAGTGTTGCATCTTATATTTTATTTGCTGGTCTCTAATTTGTAGCTAAGCTGATGTTGTGAAGGGTCATAGCTCAGAGGTAGAGCATCTGCTCTTCGTGCAGAAGGTCCCAAGTTCAATCCCAGTCAGGTTTGATCCTTGGCTGGAAGAGACTCCTATCTGAAATCCTGGAGGACCACTTCCAGTCAATACAATTTTGACTGGAATATTGAGTCAAATGGGCCAATGGTGTGATTTAGTATAAGGCAACTTTCTATGTTCTATTGCAGCACTTGAATAATGTCTTGCATCCCCTGCCATCAGAGGTTGCTTAAATAATGGGAGTTGTTAGAGAGAGGGCTAAAAAGGCTCCCTGAACGTCCTGCTCACAGCCATCTGCTGCCATTGTGTCATTCTCCTTCCCCACCCCAACTCACCCTTCTTCCTGCCGTTACTACACCCTTGTGCAAATTAATTGAAACAAACAATGAATTTAGTAGTTTGTTGTACAAAACTCACATATACATGTACAAAACTCATATATTCGTACATTAGTAATGGATATGACCTCCGCTATTTTTAAGCAGCATTTGAACATGGTTTGGCATGGAGTCTACTAGTTTCAAACAGTCACTGTTGATTTTCAGATCCCTGTACCACACTTGAATCAGCGCCTGAATGAGATTCTCCATAGTTGGACAGTCTGCAGCACGGAGGAGACTTTTGCATATAGCCCACAAATTCTCAATGGGATTTACGTCTGGGGAATATCTTTTCCAGCTCTGGATTAACTCTCTTTCATAGAACCTCAATATATTGTGGCGAGTGTATCATCCCTTGCATTGGCTGCAGGCTTCCGACACCATAATGATCAACTGACTTTTTGTGTTTGTTTTGAGTACAGGATTACGAGTAAGATAGAAAACATGCTTTGTTTCAATTAATTTGCAGAAAGGGTGTATGTAGCCAATCAGATTTTTCTACACAATTACATCGCTGAAATTGAATGAAGTCAGTTCAAAGTGAGTGCAATGCTTCCTGTATTACATTGCTTTCACTCCGAATGTACGAACGCTTGTACTGCTTTGAACCCCATAAAATTGCTAACATGGACCAATTTTGCAGAGTATGGGAGAGTTAATCAGAAGCTAAACTACATGATTGCTGACTACATGCCTTACAAATTGGGTCTACATTTCTGATTCAGGGCAAACCTAGCACATTTAAAATGCCTCAAAGCTGTATGCCATTGCTCATCGTGTGCTTGATTATCTTTGCTGGAAACAACATATGCTGTAAACATTGCTTCATAGGTACATCTTTCAGAACCTGTCATTTTAAAAAAATGCTTTGAAGCTAACAACAGCAACAAAGGCCAAAGAAAGCTAAACAGCAACAACAACAAAAATCCCTTACATTTGGACTGCTGAAATAGTTAAATAAAATAGATACTTTAGCAAGGGACAGTTGCCAAAAACACCCAGCTGCAAAAAAATCTACCAGCCAGCTTTGAAAAATGCTTTCATTCTATACAATAGACTTAATGCATATTGAAACAAGTCAATTAGCTTTTCTGATGGTCCTCAAATCAGGCTGGGGAACCTGTGATCCTCCAGATGTTGTTGACTTCCAGTTCACATCAGCCCCAGTCAGCATGTCCAGTGATTCGGGATGATGGGAGCTGCAATCCAGCAACATCCACAAGACTACAGGCTCCCCATCTCTGCCTTGAAAGAAAGGGGCTAATGGAATTGACCAGGGCCTTTGAAGGAATCACACCTTAGAAAGCAAATGTAACATTAAGCATTTGTCCTTGGAATTCTCCTATAAAAACATTTACTGGGAGAAAATTAAGATAAGATATAATGTTGCTTAGGACCTTGGCAAGTTTTGGAAATTGCCCTAGTGCTGAAATAACCCCAACTTGTACAGAGGACATAAATATGATCTCAACTTAATAAGAATGGGATTGGACAAATTATAATGATAATTGCTTAAACCCTTAACAAACTTCTGGATACTGAACTGCACTTGACTGCAGTTGATTACTGAAGATAGCAACACATTCTCTCATCCAGATTACACACTTGGGAGAGAGGTTGCATGCACATCTTAAAGCACATCTAAAGCAACCCTGTCCCCAAGAATCCTGGGAAATATAAACTACAATTCTCAGGATTCTTTGGGGTAAAATGTGCCTGAAATGTATGGTGTTGTCCTCTTGGTATGGTGTTGTCCTTCTTGGTAACAAACATAGCACTGTGTGGCATGGTTGCAATGCTATGCACACTTACCTAAATTCAAATGTAGCACATTTGCAATAGATTAAGGCTTGCAGGAGTTTTGTGCAAATGATTTTGCTTGATTGTGTGGAAAGGACCTGAGAGACAATTTCAGCCTCCATGGGTGGCATTCAACTAGATTTTACTCAGAGTAGATCCATTGAAATCAATAGATATGACTCAGGTTGCTTAATTTCAATGGATCTACTCTGAGTAAATACTAGTTGAATACCACCCTGTGTGTGCAAAATGCTTGTTTGTGAGTGTTTTTTTAAAAAAGCAATTACATTTACACATTGAACATATTTTAAACCAGATTAATGGCACAACTTTGATAGCTCAGTTGGTTAGAGTGCCATGCTGATAATGCCAAGGTTGCAGGTTCGATCCCCATAAGGAACAGCTGCATATTCCTGCATTGCAAGGAGGTTGGACCAGATCCTCAGGGTCCCTTCCAACTCTATGTTTTTATGAATCTGTATGCCACGCCTCCTCACCCAACACATCATTACAAGACATACACGCACAAACACAATTTCTGAGATAACTATTTTGCAGGATAAGAAAAGAAAGCTTTCCCTGAAAAAAGACAGGAGAGTGTTTTATTGAATGCATTATTTATATATTTGGAAACCAATGCAAGCGCCACCATTAAGAACAGACTTAACCAGTAATGTCATAGCCCTTCGTCCAGGAACTTGGCAATAGTGATGAAAACTGCAGAAGCACAGAGTGGGATGTGGAGAAACGATGTCTTCACTTCACAGCAGTACAGCAAATTAGGAAGTAACATTAACCAAGAAATAATAGAAAACTTGCTATGGCCAACTACATTATAGCACTTTAACATGCATCTAACAACCAAATAAACTTCCTGACATTTCCCACATAGTAAATGGATCATCTGCATTCATGTCTAGAAGAAACAGATAAGCTCCAGCATGCCTTCACAGTTCTCCTGATGTTCAAGATTATCCTCTTGCAAAAACTGGAGCTTTTTTATCCAGTTCTTTCTTAATAGCACCAATTAGAGGGTATTTTCCCTGGTTGCAGAAAGAACCCGAAAAATCATCCTGCTCAAGTGTCCAAACCATAATACCTCCCAATTGATTATCCTTCATGTATTGAACCTAAAGAAGATTAAAAAAGAAAGAAAGGGGAAAAAAGAATTAAAAAACAAAAACAAATTCTATATCAAATGTAAAATTTTATGGAACTTTTTTGCATACCACACATGGATTTTGTTCACACATCATGGCACGCCATACAACATGACTTACCATGCATGAACCAAACACAGCTGCTTTGTTCCTATCTTGCTAGCTTGGCTGAAAACAAATCACCCCCTTTCTTAACATTACATCCAAACCAGTCTGTAGTACTTTGTGTTCTCCATACACAAAGCAGAGAAGAACAGAGCAACCCACAGCAAACCATTAATTATGGCTTACCATGGTGTACAACCTGGGCTGTGGAAGCATCTTAGTCTACGCTGTGCTCCAGATGTGTAAAACAGGCTATTGCTGTCATTTCCTCAATATAGACACATCTGTCTGTCAAGCAGCTGGAAGGCCACCATACTGCACATGCACACATTTGACAAACATATCTTCCAGGATGGTACCAGCCACCTCTATAGGTCTTCTGTTAGGGCTGGATTTTCACATGGCAGTCAAATGCACATGCATTCACACTCACAGCACAGAGTATTAACACCATATTCATGCACATTGCGCAACAAATTCCCATATGATCTCAAAGTGCACACATGTATTCTGTGACAGCTCATACATGTAAAGCAGCAAAGTGATATTTTGCTGGGATTTTTTTTATGGGCCTCTGTATTCTCTGATGTTGGCAGCCTGATAAAATAATAGAATTGTGAGCAGGCCTGCACATTGCTTAGCCGTATAGCAATCCAAGCTACAATCTCATATCTAACAGCCACGCAGCTTTGTACAATGGCTTGCCACCTAGTTTGAGTATCATTGCCCAGTGAAATAGAAAATTAGATTGAAACCAAGCCAATAGTCAAATCTTTGTAAAAACCTGTCCAGGCAGGTCCCCCCCTTATGCAGGAGTTACGTTCCAGAGCCCCGTGTGCATAAATGAAATCTCGTAAAGTGGAGAGTACCCTCTAAATACCCTTTAAACACCCTCTCTGCTGCTCTCTCTTCACCCATACCAAAAATACTGTATTCAAAAATGCCTACAACTAGAATTGAAACTCGGGGGCTGGCTGGAGGCTGGAAAAGCGGCTGCTGCTGCACTACTCCATATATCAGCTGCTAGGTGGGGAGGCTCAGCAGCCTAAACAAATCCCTGTTGTGCCTCCAGTCTGTTTGGGGCTTCCTCCTCCCTCACTGATATTCTCTTTGGGCTCTGGAAAGGGTATCCTTATGAACCGCAAGTGCTCTCCAGCTCTCTCCTGCCATTTCTGGGTTTGAATTGAATTAGTGAATTGTTACCAAATTGATTATACATAAGTGGGGGGACACCTGTACTGCCCGTCACAGTTTTTCTTTTATTCTGCTTCTTGCCACTTAATTTGCTAGTTCTTGCAGATATGGTCTGTGTAGGCAGCTGGGATCATCCAGCTCCTATCCTGATGTACATCTTTGATGGAAACAAGATTTGCCCTCTAAATAAAATTGAGTGGTGGCATCTCTCTGTATGACATTCAGGCGCTCAGCCACTATGGCCTATTTTAAGAATAAGAGGACCTATCCTCACACAATTTCATAACTTTCCTTACCAATACCTGTAGATCATGCAACTTAACGGACAAAGGGAATAGACATTTGCCAGTACTTACCTTGATCTGAACACTTGTCACATCTTCATATCCAACCCACTGGTTCCCTTTATAGGAGTAGGGGACTTTTTGTTCCTGAATCCATTCCTTCTTGGCACCGGAATTAAAGCCACAGATCTGACAGAAATAAATTGAAAGTCATAAACATGAATGCTGATGTTAGCAGATTGTCTATTACTGCAGGACAGGACTAGCCACCATTTTGTCCTGACATCTCTCTTTTGCCTGCCAATGATGGAAAGGCTTTTCACCGAAAATGGAAGGCGCTGGAGTCACCTCCACAGCTGGTGACATATTGCTTGGGGAGTCTGATCTCATAGAAGTGGGTCTCTCCTCTAATAGGCCACTAGACCCTTCCCTTGTGTCCAGATCTCCACCTGCCAACCTGCTAGGACCTTCCCCCACGTTAGTTCTCCAAGGTCCTCCCATTTATCCTCTGACTATTCTCTCCACAACGTTTCCACAGCACTCATGACGCTATAACAATATATATGTGAGCTATAAAAAGTAGGTTAAAGTTTTACCACAACACATGTTTTTGAAGAGAAAATCTGATATAGATTTAAAGCCCTCCCCCATACCATTGCTTTGAGGTCCATAAAGGGATTCCATAGGTAGTGGTACAGTTTGGACACATCACTCCCCCACTTTCCCAATTCTTGCCAGTTAAACTTGATTTTAGGGCAAATGCTTTATTTCAGATTGAGGACTTTAGCTTTCCCATTGCTTTGGGACTGGGAGTGCATACCCTCCAACAGTGCTTTTTTGTGGGGGTACACATACCCCTAAACATTTTGTGAATTAAGTTTGGCCTTGTTGAGGGGCAGCATTTCAATATGAGTAGGGAAATGAGAATACCCCTAAACATTTTTTTAAAGAAAAAAAACACTGCCCTCCAACATTCCTCATGAAAATAAGAACATTGCTCACCCCCCCACCAATTGACTCTCCTTGACCCCTCTTTTTTGGTCCTGCCCCCACAGAGCATTTCCTATCAGAAGAATGGCGAGTGCCACCACCACAATACCAACGGGACACAGCTTACATGCTAACGCCCTGAGAAAACCCCTTATTCCTTTTTTATTTTGCTTTGGTAGATTTAAAAAGAAAAACACACACCAATAAATAAATTTTAGAAAGGGACAAGATTAAATGTGGGTGCACAAAGCTTTAAAAAATCCAGACTCTTTGCTCTCTGCTCCGCTTCCCCTTTTTTCCTGCCCAGGGCGGCCCTGTGCTCTGCCTGCTCCTCAGAGCCAGCACATCATGTGGGCCTGGGCCTTGGCAGCAGCAGCTTCTCCTCCTCACCTGCTATCCAGCAGCTGCTATGAGCTGCCCAAGGGAGGAGGTAGGCAGCGGCGGCCATGGAGAGGCCATGGAGAGGCAACGGGATGCTCCCTCGTTGCCACTGCTGCTCAGGACAAGTGCTAGCTCCTCCTCGAGCTCAGCAGTGGCAGCACTGGTGGGGAAAATAGGGACATTCTGGGATCAAATCAGGAGCTAGGATGGCTTTCATAATACCCTGTCTGTCCTTGGAAAATCAGGACACTCAGAGGGTATGGGAGTGAAGAAATGCTTCGACTGTATGACATAGTGGTGTGTGCACTCTCTCTCTCTCTCTCTCTCTCTCTCTCTCCACACACCCCTATGTGATGTCTGGGTTGTCTATGAAGCCATACATATCTAATTATGTACCATTTCTAAGACAGAGCATGAGATAACTTTGTGTTAAATTTCTCCTGCCTTCTTCCCATCCTAATTCTAATTTGAATCCATCTCCTTGAGATTGATGAGACAGAAGGGAATTGGAGTTTCTATAGGCTAAATGGGAACTAAATGGGAACCTACCTCATAATAGGCTAGTACCCCCGCTTCTTTTGTGAAAGGACCTAGTGTCCCAGCACCAGATACTGGGGCTTCAACTCCAGTCAGCTTGGTAGAAAGGGTATAAGACCGGCCATAAGTGGGGATTCCCATGATGATCTTCTCAGCTGGGGCACCTATGCTGCGTAGATACTTCACAGCGTAGTCCTGAAGAAGGAAGAGTAGACTAGTTACTGCATACATTAGGTAGGACACTGAATGTTATTTCTAAACTTCTTTATTTATTATTTCAATTTCTATCCCAGCCTTCATTCATGGTCCCAACATGGTTAACAACATAACACACCATTAAAACAATTAACAACTCAGATAAAATATACAAAATGACAATACGTCCTGCTCATACCCAGACCCATGATGAGGACAATTGACTTGAATGTTATTTATTTATCAGCAAAGCACTCAGTTATGCCAGCTCCTAAGTTGCAAGGGATATACACACCTGTCAGGGGCTCGGGAGCAGGAGCACAGGGGAGAGAGGAAATGGAGAGCGAAGGGGAAGAATCCGAGGGCAGCGTAGGGGAGTATGACAGTGACCCGAGAGATTCCATGAGCTTCTCCAGCGAATCAGAAGATTCCCAGAAGGGGGCGCCGATGGTCAGGGCAAGGGGGGTCCCAGGGGGGACGCACCAGAAACAAGGAGCCAGCGGGGACCCCCAAAGCAGCAGCAGGGGATCAGGACCAGTTTCCCCACCAGAGCGTAGTGGGGGGGAAGAGTCACATGTGTCAGGACCAGCGTCTCCTCCAGCGGGGAGAGAAGATGAGTCAGGGCTGACCATGCCTCCATCGGAGAGTGGGGGAACGGAGGGGAGGTCAGTTGCAGCTAGCCTCCCCGAAGGGGGAAGCAGTGACAGCAGCAGTGAAACGGTCAGGAGGAAAGTTGCCGGCTGGGCGCGCGCGCCAAGTTCAAATGTACAGGCGCGAGGGACAGCAGGAGACCCGGATTGGGAACCAGCTCCTAAAGCCCACCGGAGGGAGGGGGAAGACTCAGGGGAATCAGCGTCAGAAGAGTCTAGAAAGGGTGAGACCCCGACGGACAGGCGGACCCAGAGGAGGAAAGAGCAGAGGAAGAGGTGGAGCAAGGCTAGAGTCTTAAACTGGTGTCTGGGGGGAGGAGATTCAGACGGAGCTTCAGCGGTCTAGAGTTTGAGACGTAGAGCTGCACGCTGCGGCTGTGGAAGTGAAACTGAACTTCAATAAAGACTTTCGTACTTAACAACGAAGCGGCGTTGGTCCTTTGTGAGCTGGGATCTCGGGCAGCTCTGACAACACCACTCCCCGCTAACTAGCTCTCTAGGCAATCTATCTCTGTAGACCTGTGTTCCATCTTGGACATTTGAGCAACAACATAGCCACGCCTCTTCCTGATTTCTTAAATGCCCTTGTCTGACATGGCCAACACAAGCACCCAATAGCTCCTCCTCAGTGACAGCTCCAGCTTCTCCTGTCACTTCAAGTCCCTCCTTGTGTATGGAGACAGTGGTGGGGAAGGATGGAGGCGATTCCAAAGGCACCACTCTCTCTGGACCCACCACAGGCTCTTTAGCTTCCAATACCTCCTCCAGCTCCCCACACATCACCGACCCCTTCCCCTAGATCTTCCTCCTCCCCGCTTGCCTCCTCTGCCCACACATTCTCTCAGCCCTCATGCTCCTGCCCATCCCTGAACCAAAACGTAATGCAGCACCATGATCAGTTTCCATGTGACCCAGTAAAGTATTCCCAGCAAATGCTTGGCTGCAGAAGTGTGTTTTTAGCTGCTGCTGAAAAGGAAGCATTGATGGCACCAACCACACTTGGAGGGAGAACCAAAGTGTTATCACAGAACAGGCCCTATCTTAAACTTCACCAATTGACAGGGTAAGAAGGACCTGACTGAACCACTCAAGATTCTAGCAGCTGTGTTTCCCCTTAGCTGGAGCTTCCAAACTATCTTCAAGGGTAGTCCCATGAAGACCATATTACAGTAATCTACCAAGAGGTTACCAGAGCATAGATCACTGTGTCAGGGCTCTTATGATCCAGAAATGGCCATAGCTTACCAGACATTGCTGGAAAAGGACACTTTGAGCCACTGATGTCATTTAGACCTCCAAAGACAATGCTGGATCAAGGAGTACTCCTTAAGCTATGAAATGTTTCCTTCAAGTGAGGTTCTCCCCATGCTGAACAGGTCACCTTTCTACTTCCTAGACCTGCCTGTTCAGCACATGTTGCAGATTTGTTGCTCAATGCTATTATCTATGGGATGCATGTGCCTTGGAAAAATGCAGGATCCTGAATACTAGGCTGTTTTAATACCAGACTGTTTTATTTGGGAAATCTGTCCCCTATCCATCTGCTTGAGTTAATCTATCTTGTGCCAGTCATGAAATCAATGGATGGAGGGGGCAAAGTAAACAGAGCTTTACCACTGATATTTGATTCAGAACCTTGTCCACCAGGCTAGCTTTACTATTGCTACAGTAAAGAAAACATGTGGCATTTTTTTTTTAAAAAAAAAGCTTATGGAAAAGCCCTTTGAAATATTTAACAAAGTCCTTGGACTGACAACTTACAACATTGTAGTAGGATGCAGATCCACTGTCAGCTGTGCTCTTCTGAAGGGGGCTTAAATGGCCTGTGAAACTTTCCCAGGCGCCGTGAAAATCAAAGGTCATGAAGTTAATGAAATCAACATATCTAGAGAAAGAAGAACAAATGGTTACTCGAGACCCTTGGGGAATAACTACAGTTATCTTCAGTTTCTGTTAGGTTTAATAAATGTCATCCACACTAGCCTTCCAGAATGGAAATCTATTTGTAGTTACTTACCATTTTGGAGCAAAACTGTGAGCTGACATTTTTTGGTCTCACCTCTACCTTACAACTGAAAAAGGCACTTTATGTTGAGGATATTAAATTTCTGTTATTTAATGTAGGGGGCAGGGGGCGCTGGGTGTGTTGCACTGCGCTTCTTGGCAACTCTCCAAAGCTGTTGCCATAAGCAGTGGACACTTGTTTTTTTAAGATAAAATTCAGGCTTAATTAGCAGGCATGCTCTGAACTAGGGAAGATAAAGTACTCTGCTAACTGATTCAGCCACTGGGTGCCAAGGATTCGACCTGGAGAAGGATTTTTGTTGCAACTATCGGTATGTTGGGGAGGTGAGCCTCCATTACTTCCTTTTGATATATTTTGCATTTGCTGGTTTTCTTGGCAAATCTCCCCCGAAGTACGGTTTGAAATAAGCAAGCAGGACTGAAAGAGTATCTTGCTATCATTATTGTTATGGTTTAACTACAAAATTGACTGTGTGAAATTTGGACTATGATTTTGGCAAAGACCTTTAATTGAATGATAAAAAGAATTTACGATGGGAGCTGCGATGTTTTTTACGGAAACATCAAGTCATTAGCAGCTGAAAAAAGATTACAGGAGGGAATTTTAGATATCTGCCCGGCGCTAATGGCGAAGAGGCAACATCTCCTCCGGTCTTGGCTGTGACACAGTAAGAAATGCAGAAAGTGAAAGTGGATGAGAATGTTGGATTACAGGACAATATTTCACACATAATTACAAAGGACTAATCCGCTTGTCTAAACAAACTCAGAGGATGTTAAAAATAAACAAAGGATCAACATTTGGAAATGTTTATTGGGATTATCTGACTAATTAAGGAATGCAGTAACAACATTAGATCATCACTCCCTGAACTTCAGAGCATGGGAAGTCACCCAAAGATTTATAATTTGGCATGATTATTTGGCTGTTTTGTTGTATTATAATTTGAAATGTTTTATGTGGTTTTTGCTGGATTGTTAAATTGGAAAACTTAATAAATATTATTTATGAAAGTAAATTACTGTTATTTATTAAATTTGTATACCACCCTTCTCAGGGTACACAAAGAAAGTTGTGCAAATAAGCCCTAAATCATCATTATAGCATCTGTTTGCTTGCCTGAACCATTTAAACTGGAACTAAAGAAATGTACTGCTTGCTCACTGTAATTGCCCCACCCAGTTTGCTGTTCATTCTGTTTAATGTAGATTCTTTTTTTAAAAAAGTACTTACTCTGAGATTGTCTGAATATCATAACCTTTGTCAATGGCTTCCCTTCCAGCAGGTATTGCAACACTCAGTAAGAGTCTTTTCTGACCCCGCCTCCGAAATGCTACAGACAGATCCTAATGGGTGATGCAGAGGATTAATGCAGCTACTACTACTATGAATCTTACCCCTCCTTCACCATAACATCCCAGGGCAATTTTGTTATTGTAACTTGCCCTGGGATGTTATGGTGAAGGAGGGGTAAAAAATAGAGTAGTACAACTTAAAACAGAATAACCAACCATTCACACCCCCACCCCAATCAGGTTAATTCCTAGTTTTCAAGTAGGTCACAAAAATAAATTTTGCCTGTCAAAAGCAAAGAGGTGCCTTTTCAACTGAATAATGATGCTGTTAGATTGACTTGTGTAGGGAGGGAGTCTTACAATTGGGGGCTACCACAGAGAAGTCTCTCTCCTGGTCTGCCACTCCTCAGACATCTGAGGAGTTATCCACAGTTATCTTCTATCCCACATTTTCAAGGCACCAATCCACATTTTCCCATTCTGTATCCAAGTGCTTTCCCCCCTTTGCCCCACATCTTTCCCCAGAAAAACCTGATCTTTACAGCTGAATTGAAGCAAATGGCTTTTCATTTTTTCTGTAGATTGCTGTTTGTGCCAATTCAGTGGTAAAAGAGCGGGGTTTTGCAGAGAAAGTGGTGGAGCAAAAACAAAACAAAGACATAGTCAAAACAGAAATCATAAGTTATTATTTGTGATTCCTTCCCATCACTGTCTTTTGAATCAATTTCTTTGTTAAATGTATTTGCATAAGGATGATTTGTATTTTGCTTTACCTTAACCAGGTTAGTCAAACGGCTTTTATCAGACAGTTCTGCTAAGGGCCAAGCAAGATCAAAGCCATCGAAGTTATTTGTCCGAAGCAACTGCAACACAGACATCACAAATTCTGAGCGTGTGGCAGGAGATGCAGTTATTCTTCTAAAGCTATTACAGACAGGAGACAAAAACGTAGAGGGATTCTTGATTACTTTGTATTTTTCATAGAAATAAAATGAAGCCATTATTATTATTTTTTACAGTAGATGATTGAAGTATTCCACAATAACTGGAAAAAAGTTTCCACGGGCAGAGAAGTATTCACACTGAAAGTATCACTCCCTCCAATAGAAAACTCAGTACACCATGCCAACAGAAATGGACCACTGGAAAACAAAAGGGAGCCAACAGAAGGGTTGGGAAAACTTGTTGATGACCAGGGCCATCTTTACCCAGTCGTGCAAGGGGTGCGGGGCACCTGGGCGCTGAATTCTGGCGGGGTGCCAAATGTATACCTCTCGATCGGCGACAGTGAAAAGCAATGGAGCTGTCAGGTGGCTGTTGCAGTTCGAGAGTAACCAGGCAGGACTCCGACCTGTGTTTTACAGGCTTTATTTTGGTGCACACTATTTACAGTGAAGAGCCCCAAAGCTCATGTCTGGCTCAATCACTAACAGAATCCGGGAGTGGTCTTTTTATGGACCTCCCCCAACATAAGAGTTTTGTTACCCCCAACCGTCTCTGCCCCTCTCTGCGCCTCAGACTACTGTGCAGGATGGACGGTGGCAAGGGCGTGTTTCCCTCCTGTCCAGCTTGCCCAGGTGTGGTGTTAAGGCTCCCACCAGCATCCTCTGGTCCTTGCACCTCTTCCCCACTGGAGGTGGGGCTTTCCTCCTCCCCGGAAGAGGAACTGCTTCACAAGATTTTCGGAGGCTCCCTGTAACACAACTGCCCTTCTGTTTCTTGCCTCTGAGCCAATGGCAGTTCCCTGACAGGAGCGAAAGTCCCCCCCCCCCCGTCGCTCTGTTACTCCATAGCATCAAATATCACTGGCAAGTCAGGAAACAAAAGCAATTTATTCCGCTGCATCATTGTTACAGGTGAGCGATTCCCCCCCTAAAAAAAGGTCAGCAACTTTGGCTTCCCCCCTCCCAAAAAAGCTCAATAAAAGTTAATTTGGGGGCGCTGGGCGGATCTTTGCACCCTGGCAGTGCATATGCTAAAGACAGCCCTGGTGATGACTATAGAAAAACAAGAAAGCAAATTGGGAAGGTGAATTGGCCTGTGTTGGTCCTTTTACAGCGCACAGTATATATTGGAGGGCTTGACTGGCTGGAGCACTGGAAAGCAGCACTCTTGTTAAAGGAAGAAGATACACATTTTGTTGCAGGTCCCACTTGCTGAGATGAATTGTAATCTAAAATCCAAGAGAAGAATGGTTCAGTGTGCAACTTTATACACCAGGGTTTGCCTATGCTCACCCTCCCACTGGAGGTGTCAAGAAGCATTAGGCTGTCTCACAGTTAGACAGGGAGAAATGTGGAAATAGCCAGGCTCTGACCATCACCACACATGTTCAGAGAGAGAGTTTACAGCAAGGTGTCAACCCCACTTCTGGGAAGTATACTTGCTATACTGAAAGGACAGGCCACTTTGGAAGAGAAACCTTTGGCTTTTTTTCACTTATGATTTTTACTGGCATAAGCAAAAATTAAGTTCAGTGGTACCTCAGAAGTTGAACGGAATCCATTCCGAAAGTCTGTTCAACTTCCAAAATGTTTGGAAACCAAGGCATGGCTTCCAACTGACTGCAGGAAGCTCCTGCAGCCAATCGGAAGCCGCAGAAGTCGTGTCCAATGTTTGGGTTCCAAAGTACGTTTGCAAACCAGAACACTCACTTCTGGGTTTGCGGCATTCGGGATCCAAAACGTTCAACTCGTAAGGCATTCGGGATCCAAGGTACGACTGTAAACAGATAGCTCTAGACTTACGGTTCAGGTCCCATGAGAGCTCCACCAACAGAGAGAAGGGTCTTCAAGTTGCGATTTCTAAAGAAGAAAAGAGTGAATAAAATAAAGAGTATTAGGATATTTTTAAAAAATGATTTCAGCAAAGCAGAAGTCAACTTTGGGTTTTTTATAGCACAGAACATCATCCAGAGTGTTACATGTGCACAGTTAATTAATTTTCTCTGGATTGTGCAGAAGGGGAGGGGAGACTGGCAGTAGGCCAAGCATTTTGAGTAATAGGCTGTATGGAATAATCAGAGCATTTGATACACTTGGAAGTAGCATATTTTTCACCATCCCTCATTTAGTGCTACCAAAGCAGTGATGAGTACTTTAAATAATTGTTTCAGCTGATGAACAGCTGGAGAGGTTAGAGTAAAGTTGTGTCCCTTGATACACTCCTCTTCTGCTCAGAAACAACCTGCCAGAGACTGCTTCAAGGCTTTTACTTTAAAAAAGTTTGAGAAAGAATAATACAACTCAACACAATGTGATATTTGAACCCCAAATACCCATCAACCTGTGAAGTTAGTTAAGTAAATGAGGCCTCTCCTTTCACAGTGGTTTAATTATCAGCATTATTGATTCCATTGCTGGTGGAAAGTGCAGTGACTTGCACTGAGGAAACAGTCAAGGCACTTGGTGTCTTGCAAGAGATAGAGTCTGGGGGTCCACACTGCATGCTACATAACATTGGGTTTTACCCTTCAGAAAACAGTGAACACTAGCTACTGCTGGGGAGGCAACTAGGATTGGAATCATGGTGGATATGATATAACCTCCCTGCCATGGTTATACCAAGAACTGTCCCAAAGCATTCATTTTTGAAGATGAAAGTTTCCATTGGCTCCAATGAGAGCTTCATTTTAGATACAAAATCAGGGGCTAATTATCACTGGGACCATGGTGGAGGGGAAGGGTTAAACAAGCCATGTCCAAGCACACATCATGTTTCTGATCACCATCCCTGGTGACTATTTATTATTGTAAAACATACATATGAGGTTAAGTTACATCTTCATGTGTAGTTTGACCCAAGGCCCACTCACTCCCTGAAAGAAAATTCCCAGCTAGGCTCAGCGTGGGCTGTGTCAACAATAGAGGATGCTGTGGAGGTAGGGTCCCCTTTGTGTTTCATGTTTTGTATGTGCCTTCTTATGTTACCCACCTTTTAAGCTGATTGAGAGTCCCATACGTAGTGGCATCATTCCATTCACCGGGCTCGAGCTGGTTGCCACTTATTTTGGCGAAAGCATAAATGATGTGGGTGCAGAGATTTGGATCAATCTGATCAGCGACAAAACGCCCTGAAGTTTCCCGGTACTGGGACCAGCTGGTGAAATAGCAAACCAGCTTAGAGGCAGAAACTGTTAAGATAATTAGGAGAGGTAATTAGGTTAAGATAATTAGGAAAGATAATTTTTTTAAAAAAGAGTTAGTTCCCTTCCAGATAGGGATGTAAAAAAGCATCGCTTTCTGCTGCCACCTGTGTCCATTGCATGCAGTGCTCCTTCCATCCCTCTGTTCTTGGGCTTCTTCTGACAAAACTTACATTATTTGTCTTGCTGTCCACTGTGGTGGAATTTCACATCATTAATTACATTGTCATTGTTTTGATCCATACCATTCAACTCAATGCAAAGGCAGTGCAATACAAACTGGGGTGGGGAGTAATCAATTATGTATGTATTGTTTGCAGACTGAAGACAACAGTGAATACTGATTCTTTTCACTAGATCAATTCTGTTCTGGGCATGGGATGAATAAGCAAACACCAGCAATTTCCACTGGCATTTCTACCAGAATTCTCCAACAGCCATACTTCAAAATGACCTTTTCATTCACCCTGACAGTGGTGGACATTAGGTTCTCAAATCTCAGCAGCACCCTGTGTGACGCTAAAATTCAGTGCTCCCCGCCTCTCACTCTCCATTCTACAGCATTGTTGTGGCACCTCCTGCAGTGCCACTGCCCTGGTCACACCACCCAAAAACCACCTCTGATCCTGATTCGTTTGCATAAAGTTTGTGGGGAAGTTAGAGGATGTCAGTTCTTCCCTGAGCATCCATACTGATTTGTTTGCAGGGATATTATATGATGTTGCATCAAGCAATTGTTATCTCACAATCTTTGGGGAATTTCCCTTTCACAGAGAGTCCATTTTTGAGGTGAAGTCAGTGCACCAAACCAACTTTAATTGTGCAAGTTGCATTTGTCTGTATGCGCTTGAATCCCACCCACAATTAATGACAGTCTGGACACACCCTTAGTCAAATAATATGTGGGAACCTGCCACAAAAGGGCAAAATGCAGGACCTGCAATTGCTTGGGCAGTTGGTACATATGTAGATTCACTTCACACAGCCTGTATCTATATCACGAGTAGGGCTTACAGATATGCTCCTTCCTTCCTTCCTAACCTCTCCCTGCCCCACTGCATACACTCTGGGTTGAAGGCAAGGACAGGAATTCTATCTCCATTTAGTAATTTTGCGCATATCACAAATAAAACATTGATTCAGACCCTTCCAGGGGAGGGGGAAAGTGTTGGGGCACTTTCAGACATCCTGGGATACCTGTTCAGTGGCCAAAGCCCCATCATGGAGAGCTTCCCTCATTACCAACCCTTGTAGAATGATTGAAATGAGGGAATGTGAGCATATTAGAACCCTAGTAGAGACTGACACAAGGAATTTCCAACCCCAGAGTGATTTCCGAAAGCCAAGAAAAGAGGAAAAAATAACTTACCAGACTGCAGAAAGATCAGCGCAGTGATGCTTACTGCAAAAAGTCAAGAGGAGAAAATCATGTTATGACAAGACCAGACCTGCTATAAATACCATATTATCACTACCTTTTTCAAATTCTTGAATGTTCAAAGTCATGCACTTTGATTAATAAAACTACTCAAGTCAATGAGCATGATTACCCTAGGCAGAGAGGGATTTCAAACTTGCTTAGATGGTTAGCTACATGGGATTTCCCCACACAGGGATACGGGCTTTTCTGTATTGCCCATGAAATTTTAAAAGGTACATAACCATAAATGTTCAAAATAGTATTCAGTTACCCTCTCCATAACTTGTACCCAATTAGCAACATCAACAGCATGCAATCAGTCACTGCTGTCCTGCCAAAGCAAATCCTTGGAACTCCAGCTGGAGAAAGCCCAGGATAGTCTCCAATCCTAACCTTCAATCACATTGCCAAACTCACCAGCCCACATGGAAGCCTGACCCATCCTGGCTGCTGTACCACAATGACAACGTTGCTTTCTTTACAATTGTGCTTCCACACCGCTGATCCCAACCTTTTAAAAATAAAATTAGAAGAGGAAGTGAAGGCATGTAACAAGTGTGTGGCTTTCACACACTTAAGTGAAAATGTCCTCATTTCTGTTCCTGGAATGATTGTGCAATTGTCTAGCCAGGAAGTGTTGCAATCAGGACTGTGGAATTTTTATTTTTCACAGCATGCTGGTTGAAGCTGACATAATGGGAAAACCAAGCCAAACAAGTTTAATATCCTTTCCTATGTGTTCCAGATTGCTTGATTAGCACATTTGAAATCTTGATACGGGACCAGGTTTATCCAAAATACTTTGGCCCTCTTCACTTGTTACAGTTCACATGTTCAATCAATGCATGGGTGGAAAGCGGACTGTGCCAGCTAGTTCCACTGCTACCACTCGCCTGACCAACCTGCATGTTGACATGGACATCAGCAAAGGGGACATGTGTGCTATACATTGTTTAGCTACATGTATGAAGGTTTTCAGGTCATGGGTTCCAAATTGTGTCGAAGCCTTTGCATAAACAACTGTACACATGAAGCTTTCCCCTTTGCAAATGTCTGTAGCTAACATATTGTTAGATGCCACCCCTATCTCCGAGTGATGCGAGATTCCAGGGGTTCCAGGTACTTACCCAAGTTTTGTGTTTCCTTCAGAAATTAGGCACAGCAAAGACTGTGATGTCTTTATGATATATGGCTTTGTTGTTGTTGTTTTTTTACATATATACAACCTGCACCTAGATGGAAGGATTGCAGAGCATCCTGGCTTCCCTCTTAAGGGCAGCATTGGATTCAAAGAACAGCAAAAAGCCACTCTCTGTGTCTCTTAGTCCTAGCCTGTCAGCCCCAGCTCACATGGAGTTTTGCCCCTCCTTCTCCTTCTTGCTGCTAACTGACTCCAAGGACCTCCTCACAGCCTGCTTCATTCAAAGCTGAAACCCTAAACCTGGCCTTTGCCTCTGCCCACTAGCACCCAGCATAGGAGGAGTCCCACTACTCTTTGCCTGGCTGTCTTGTCCTCTGGTGGTTTCCTTGATGGGGCATCACCAGCCTTTGTCCACTGCTACGGGACCATCCAGCTAGCTCTCCTGAGCTGGCTTGGCTTGTTAGCATAACTAAATCCAGGGGATTCTCTGTTTGGCAATGTTTAATCAAACCATTATTCAATCAAACTTTTACTAAATCCAGGCACGAACCCATAACATCATGGAGTTCAAGAAGGACAAAGCTGGAGGGGGGAGTGCAGTGGCAGGGGTGTCTCTAGGTGTAAGAAGCACCCAGACTTGCATGGATTGAATATTTGAGCACTAATAAGTGAACTGGGGCTATAGTTACACATTGATTTATAGAGCATTCAGATATCAGTTTCCGGTGCTGATCAGCTTAACACACCAAAAGCACTGATCAGGCACACTTGGATCTCATCACAAAAAAAGAGAGCACACCAAATAGTTTTGAAGACTACCCTCCATTTTGGTTTGCTGTGATGTGTGAGCTAGGCATGTACTGTATATATGACCAACCTGTGCTGTTGTCATTCCTGGTGTTCGAAGCAGAACTGTACAGTGGTCCAGCAATATGGTATAACCATTACTTCCTAAAAGGTATTTGCAGGTGCATGCTCGGATCAAAGTATTAATTAGGGGCTCTTTTTATGACAGGATAAATGTTATTTGTTATAGGAATGATATTATATTGTTTTGATTGAATTAATGTGGACCTTAATAGCAGGCCACATGATTGATTGATAGATGATAGAGTATTGCCAGATATATCTTTGAAGAACCCAGCAATCCAATAAGCTGATGGGAAATGGAGCCCAACAACAGCTGGAAGGGTTTAAAAACTTCCTTCTCATAGATCTAATCCAGCCACCAAGAGATGTAAGGGAAGAGAATCAAATGTTGTGAAAGGAAGGAAATTTGTGTACCAAACTGTGTTTTCTCTCATTTTATTCTTTTCCCTTTAAGTGACTCTGAGATTCTCAGAGAAGCTGCTCTACTGGGTAATTAAACATTTTCCTACTTCTGCAAATTCAAGTACCAGAGCGATTAACAGTTGGTATGAGAGTCTACATTTCATTGTTTGACGCAGAATCTAGCCTAGCATGAAAGCTATTTGCAGAAGCGAAAGTGATATAGCAAATGTTGTTCCTAATTCATACACAGCTTTCTAAGACTCTGTAACTAATTCAGGGAATATTAGCAGCAATTGATGATGTTTTTTTTTAAGGTCAGAACATTTAAGATGAACTCAGCTTAAAAAGTGAGTCAGTATTGGTCCTATATACATATTTAGGGATCATTTTGAATGAAACTGATTTGACCTATGATGTAGTTGCAGATGAAGTAATTGTAGTTTCATCATCAGACAAGGGTAATACAGGGCCTAATACTCACTCCATGCTGGATAAATACAACCAGAAAACCAGCGATGTTAGTTATGAATAAACAAATAATCCATCAAATAAAAATAATAGCAGAATAACTTGGTTAAATGACCAGGACAATAATTAGTCCATAGCGGCTTCTTTTAGTTAAGGAAATAAAGGAGCAAGAGGTCTTGAAGTCTATATCAATAGTCTTAGTAGAGTCACACAGTAAACTCAGTGGTAAAAGAATAAATTTGAATCAAGTTAAACTGTATGTGTATATGCTTCACTGCTTCTTACTGATAGTGGATGCTGAGCGTTTGCAACAGCTCTGATATTTGGGAAATTTTCTCTAAATCACTTACATGAAATCAGAATCAACTGCTTAGAATCCCAAAATTATAGCTGCAATCTTAAACATCCAAGGGAGCTAGCACCATTGAACTGAATGGTCTTATGTCTAAGTAAACATTGCAAAGGATGGTTCATTGTCAAGAAAGACGAATCCTTAGAGATGATGAAGGTGGCTGGAACTGTGGCTTTGGCAAGAAAGGACAGCCAGCCTTCTGATCAAGACTCCTTTCTAACCTGCCCTCTGTTCATGAGTCCGTGAAGACCTCAGTGACTCAAACAGAATCTATTGTTTTCTAACCTTTCATCTCAGTTATACAGACTTAAGATGGATAGCTTTTTTTCTTCCTATGCTCCTAACTGTGATTAATTTATAGGCATTTTAAAACTGAAATGCCACTTCAAGAAAACCTGTATTTTCTCCCCTGCAGCTATGAAAGCAGACACAAGGCTGTATTTCGGTTCAGAAATGAAATCAAACCATCTTTAGGAGGCTAATCACAGTTCTTCTGTGCCACATGTATATTTCAGCCCTAGTGGAAACAATAAATACAAAATAGCTGTAAGCTTAAATTCAAGAGCATGGTTGAGCTACTCAGATAAAAGGAACAACTATCTGATAAAATATAGAACATTATTTGTTAGAGAAGTGTAGAGTGCCATCTATTGGCAGAAATACTGGGCACAGCCACCAGAAATAAGTTTCCAATTTCTAGATTCAGGTAGGTAGCCGTGTTGGTCTGACGCAGTCGAAATAAAAATAAACAAAATAAAAAATTGTCCAGTAGCACCTTATAGACCAACTAAGTTTGTTCTGGTATAAGCTTTCGTGTGCATGCACACGTCATACATAGAGCCAAGAATTGCAAAGTTATTAGATAGTAAAGCAAAAGCAGAAATGTCACTCTTGGATCCTAAATTTGTTCCTTGTGGTTTTTTTTTTAAAAAAAGATGAACCAAACAGAGATAATGTTTTGAAATACATGTTTTAGTACCAGTTATTATTAAAATGAATTCACAGAGCTGGTTGCCTGCGAGGTATGCAACAAAACAAGCCTCTAACTACTTTTAGTTGATATGAGTTTATTTTCTTTTGCTAAAATTATCACAAATAGGGAGCAAGTGGATACATATTGTATAAGCAAACTATTATGAAGTGCTCATATCTTGCTGGCTGGTGCGTTGTTCTTTGGCGCAAAGCAGAAGCAGATACTATAACCCTATTTGTTAAAGATTTGGAGAAATATGCGGATGAACATATTGGAAGTATAGGCAGTTTTACAGGGACAGCAAAGCACTTAGTTCTGAAATACTTAGCTCTGAAGACAACGGAATGTCATCTTTGGGGTTTGCCTATATTAGAAGCCGTTTATTGAGGATAATTGCAACATTTGCACTGATTGTCAAAAGTTAGTCCTGTTGGGCAAGGCATGCTGAAAGTCTTTTTGTGGGTGCACATATAATACTTTGTGGCATCTTGCAAATCAGCATGGATCCCATCCTCCTTGTCAAGGCAAAAGGTGTCTGCTGTAGGTGCATCAGGTTGTGGTACATCAGGTTGTGGCGCATCAGGTTGTGGCACATCAGGTCTTGGAGGTTCAGCAGGAACTGGAGGTTTGGGGTTTGGTGCCAGGCCTGCCAGAAGAAGAATATAGATAGTTTAGCCTTTTAAAAAAGCACTCTCTCTCTCTCTATATATATATATATATGTATGTATATATATAATACTGTATATATCTGGAGCTGGCGCTCATGAAAGGCTCCAGCAATGCAGCTGCCTCTTCTGCCTCTTCCTCTGACTTCTTGTTTCTGGAACCACATGCAAGGCTTCTGTGCACATTGACTTTTAGGATGCTGTGGCAAATTTAAGCTTGCAGTGTGAGGTAAGCCTTTGATTGCTCAATCAAGGAAAGGTGGTCTTCAGATGTTCCAGATTAATTAAATAAATTAAATGGTGCTGAAATCTAACTTGAAATTTAATGGGGATGGGGTGAAATTAGTCACACACAAAGAGAACCTTTCAATATCAGTAGAAAAGGAACCAGGGAAAGTGCTGTTTGGTGCAGAGAAGTGGTGTGTGGGAAATGTTCATAAAACAGAAGGCATGGTGTGCAGAAAATGTTTTTCTCCTTCCTTCATAATACTAGAACCTGGAGTCACCCAATGAAGGGTGGGAGAGTCAGAAATGGTTAACTGGTTAAATAATGGGATTTCTTGTTTCCACAAGAAATGGCGCTGACCATATTAGATGGATTTCAAGGTAGGGATTAGATGAAATTATGGAAGCTAGGGCTGCTAGTCATGGGGAGAATATGCTGCCTCCAAGATCAGAGGCAGCATCCCACAGTTGCTGGGGGAGGGGGACAGTAGGAGAGACCTAGTGCCTCACATCCTGCTTGTGTGCTTCTCAGAAGCATGTGGTTGGCCACTGTGGGAAAGAGGATACTGGAATAGGTAGACTTTTGGGCTGACCCAACTTGGCTCTTATGTGCTTACACAGCCTTGATTGTTCATTCCCTGGTGTGTTGCATGAAGAGGAGGAGAAATGCACAGCCTAAGAGAGCTGTTTTAGGTTAAACGAGTTTATTTAAGCACAGCCAGAGGCCTAAAGGGAGACAAGAAACTCCCCTTTTCACAGAGACCTTTTTTCTTCTTCTTATATTATGGGTGCAACTACCTATTGCTATATAACAGGAAGCCAGAATGAAGTAAGAGTGTTGGGTAAATATTTAGTTCCCTACAGGCCTTGTGACTGAGGATTTCAAGAAAAACAAATATAATAACAAAGGATTAACCTGTGGAGCCAAGTTCTCTCTTCAGAGTCTGGAGGAGTGGGTATGCTCCTTGGCCACAGAAAGAACCACTGAAGTCATCCAGATCCATGGCCCATACCATGGCACCTCCCAGCTTCTTTTGCTTCAGATAGTTGACCTGAGAGAAACAGAAAACAGGAATTCAAAGGCTTTTGGGAGTAATAATAATGGTGAGAACCGTTCTAGGGCAATGAATATGGCTCCTGTTTAAGACGGAAATTAGAATATTCAGAGGTCTGTAAGTATGCTGCCTTTAACAGTAAAGTCGAAGACAAAAGTAAATCATCATGACAACTGACAATTTCAATATGAGCAGTTGCTGGAGTGGTGGGACAGAGCTGACCTCCAGACACTAGCATCACTTATGGCTAGAGCCAATCCAGCACTTCCATCAGGACATCCATGCAGCCCAGTGCCTTGCCCCACCCTACCCATGTAAGAGGCAGTGTTGTCAGTATTGGGAGAACAGCTCTGCAACATCACCCTATCACTGGCTGCTATTGTTCAACATTAAGCATTTTGTCCTTGGAAAAGCATGGTGAACCATAGCTACCCACTGCATGTGTTTTTATTGATTGGTTACATTTATATCCCACCTTTCCTCCAAGAAACTCAAAGTGGTATACATGGTTCTACCTCTCCCACATTTTATGTTCACAACAGCACTGTGAGGAAGGTTGGGCTGAGAGATGGTGACTGGCCCAGGGTCACCCAGTAAGGCTTATCACTGAGTGGGAATTAGAACCATGGTCTCCCAGGTCCAATACCCTAATCACTATAGGCAGTGAAAACCTCAGCTTATGTCAGACTTCGGGGAATCAGATCTCTCCCCCGGTGGCAGTAATAAACAGATCAAATGAAAGGAGAGTTCTTACCAGTTAGTTTCTTTAATAATCACAGTGAAAGACAAAGTAATGCATATCTCTCTAGAAATGGCGATGCTCCCAGTAAAGGTTCAGCCCCTCTGTCCCCATGAATCTACGTCACTCCTATGTTGGGTAATCTGAGTTTGTTGCCGCTGTGCTTTCTGTTTTACCACTCTCAAAGCCCTTCTAGTCTTAGGCGAAGGGGGGGACAAGTGGGTCAGGAATGCTGTCCAATGACACTGAATCTGCCACCTGTCTCCCTCGGTGTTTCCTCTTCTAGTTGTTCCTCATCCAGTATTTCCCAGCTTTCCCCCTCTGGACTATGCCCCTCTGCAAACCACTGTTCTAAATCAATACTGTCCTCCTGCCCTCAGGAAAAGTGTGTGTGTGTGGGGGGGAACTCCCACCATTCCTCCTCAGTCCAGCCCCTGACACCTTAATTCCTATTGGAAATTGCATTCTACATAGCAAAGTGGTCCTTAAACAACCTAGTATCTTTATTATCTAGTAATTATGTAGCTTGCTAGCATGTTTACTAGGTGATGATTTTGAAGCATAACATTGACTGAGCTCCACTAAATGTTTTGTACAGATAAAAGCAAATATATGTATAATTGTTACCTTAGTTTTAATGCTGTCCACATTGTCGTATCCTACCCACTGATTTCCCTTGAAGGAATAGGGAGCATTCCCCCCTGGAATCACTGCTGTGGTGGCACCTTTATTAAAGTTGCAGATCTGAAGCAAAATAGATTGGAGCATGGCTGTGTTACCACATGGTTGAATTGAGACACTTGAGGTCAGACAACTTCCCCATGACAACAAAATGTTGGACAGCTAGGTTTTTTTATATATATAGGACCACACTGGGGAAGGGGCATGTGTTGCTCCTTCAGCCGAGGATGACGTAACGTAGGTCTGCAAGAAGAAAGGGGTTGCCATTTTTGTAGAGCAAAATAGAGGTGAGTTTTGGGGGCTCTGGAAGTTAGCGGTATCAGGGGTGCCCTCTCTCTGGAGATCTGATGTGGCAGCTTTCTTCTGCAGTATTTAATTGCTTCCACCTATACACAACCTGTATTTGTAAAACGAAAAACAAACCTCCCGCAACAACCCAGTATTGCAAAACACAAACTTTCGTAAGCACTCTACTCTTGGAACATCTCACCACTTAGAGAAGTGGGGCAAGCCTAACATTATATATATTTAAGCATCTTTCCTACCTCATAATAAGACAAGAATCCAGCCTCTTTGGTGAAAGTGCCAGCTGTTCCTGGTCCTGAGGCTGGAGCATTAACCCCATTTTGTGTGGAAGAAAGGGTAAAGGTTCGTCCATAGAGAGGAACTCCCAGGACAAGCTTTTCAGCTGGTGCTCCTTTGCCCATCCAGTACTTCACAGCATTGTCCTTGATGAGGTAGAATGAGATAGAAAGCATGATATCAATGCATGTTGCCCAGTCTTACTGTTCAGATCTCTGGTTGCTCCACAGACCTGTAGTTTCCCAGCAGCCACGACTCAATGGACTATGGATGGAGACATGAGTCTTTTCCCAGTCTGTATCAAATTCTCATATATCCATTCACTAGTTTAGTCTACCCCATTTCCACATTATTCAATGATGAATATTTTTAAAACTATACGAAACCATAACAATGGCATTTAAGCATGCAGTATATCACAATATATATTGTATCTCAATGTATTTCAATATGTATCTCAATATGTATTTGATCTGTTTTTGTACATTTTTTCAGCCAAAAACTTTATCCCAGTTCCATATTGGAAACCTTTCACAGGATGTAGAGCTTGGCAAAGGCTGACCTAGAGGACCAAGAAATAGTGGGTTTGCTTTGTACCTTTGGACATTTTCTTTACTTTCAATTAAAATGAGAGGCTACAATTTGCTAGGAAATATTTAACACTTACGGTGTCAGGGTACAGAGGGCTGACATGTCCTGTAACGCGTTCCCAAGATCCATGAAAGTCATATGTCATCAGGTTGATGAAGTCCAGAGACCTGCAAGGGGAATTCGAATATGTTTATTCCATCTCTAGCATAAGAATCCTGAGTGGATGCATTGTGGGCAATTATGTGCCCACTGGCATGATTTGTCAACCATGATTTGAAATTATTGGACTAAACTGGTTCTCAAGTATCAAATGCAAGCTGCCTGTGAGTTGACACCATTAATTTCCCTTCATGGTTCATTAGTGCCTCATCATACTCACTGGGAAATCTTGTCCACTTCATAGCCATTGTCAATGGTTTCCTTCCCAGCTGCCACAGCAGCAGACAGCAGCAGCCTTTCCTTTCCTGTCCGTTGTGCTTCTGCCTGGAATTCTTTCGCCATTTCCTATGGCAAATAGTTGAGTAGAACAATAATTAAATTTGCCTTTGTCCTTCTCTTAAAGCTCGAGGATGTGGAAGAGATGGAAACATCCCCATTTCCACACTCTCTAGCTTCTTGGCCCACCCCCACATCTCCTGCTTCACCCATGCTGGCTGATGACCTCTGCTTCATGCCTTGCATGGACACCAAGACAGATACACAGCTCTGAGTCATTGGATGTGAGCTCATCCAGGCCTCCAGGATCCTGCTGAGGCTCTCTCAGCATGTTAATCATGGCCTCTCCCTCCTGCCTGATGGACTCAACCAGCCACCCCCCTCATTCCCCTCAGCAGCCTCCTCCTTCCCTGCCACCAGGTTGGCCAAGAAGCAGCTGAAGAAGCTGGAACAGGGACAGGCTCCTCTCACATTTCCTTATTACTGAGAGCGATGTGGGTGAGTTCCTCATCAATGGCACCTGGGCAGGCTACCTGGAGTCAATATCTACCTTACCACTGGCAGTAGGCCTGAGAGCCCCACTATCTCCTCCATCACCCACTGCATGAGGACCCCAGCTAGTACAACATTTGGTTGAGCTGATGCATATTATGTGTACTGTATTTTATGTTTATTTTAATGAACCAAATAGAGTGAAAGATTGTGAGTTATGAGAGTGGGCATGAATTTAACAGTGCTTAGCATTTTTCCCCAGCTGCTTTTTTGTTAAGTTGTTAATATTGTTTTATAGATTATAAATGCCGTATTGATTTGTTAATCATACAATATGACTTTTGTTGCAATTGTGATGTTTGGTTTATTTTTCAGCTGCTGTTTTATAGATTGTAATTGTTTCATTGACAATTTGTTAATTATTTTATATGATTTATACTATATTTGTGATGTTCTATTATGGTTTATCATGTTGTAATTTATTGTTTGTAAGCCGCTTTGGGATTCATTTGAATGAAAAGCGTCATAGAAATACAATAAATCAAATTAAAATCAATCCATAAAAAGGGAAATCTAAATTGAATCAAAGCAGAAGAGGTTTCCCAGTAAAGAGCGGAAGTGTAGGTAGGTAGAGACCTACTGATTCAATCACTTTCCCTCAGAACTAACTGAAAATTCCATATGCTTTGATTACATTTACATCCCATACCTTTCTTCTGTTCTGGAACCCAAGGCAAAGTACATGCAGTTCCCAGGTGGCTACCCATTCAGGCAGATGACCAGATCCAAACCTGTTTAGTTGCAACAAGGTGGTGGCCTCGTGTACCTTCAGACCATACTGTAGGGCTAGCTTATGGAATATTTATACATTATCTTACCTATATGTTATAGGTTCAACCTATTGGCTCACTACTTGAGGCACAAGAACCTATCTTTAAGCCCCTTGTTCCATATTGTCTCAAAAACCACTCCAGATGTGTCTGGTGATTTACACAAGCTTTCACATTTCACATAATTTAGTTTTGCTGATCTAGGGCTCTATTTGTATACACAGTTCTGATATCTTGACTGGTGGTCAACTTCCCTTTCATAACTGAGACAAAGGCAAATCTAGGGGTTGGTCTCTGGACAACACCTTGGCACAGCCTGGGATTTGACACAAGTCTGAATCTTGTAACTTGATTCCATCCTTTCACTGAGAAAACAATAATTCATATTGTCTCTTTGCAGCACTCCCTGATATTCCTATTAAATTCATTGCCTGTTGTGCACAGAAGTTGCCCCTGGAATCTGCAGCCAGACAGTAGAATTGATTGATGGTGATTTGCTGAGTTTTACTGTACCTGAACCAAGGAAGTGAAACGCATTTTATCAGCTGCAGGACTGCCTCTGGCTCCAGGATATTCCCAATCTAGGTCCAGGCCATCGAAACCATACTTTCGAATGAATTGTCCAACAGAATCAATAAATGTCTTACGTGTGTCAGGAGTAGCTACCATAGCAGAGAACCTAGAAGGGAAGCAATTCAAGTCAAAAAGATACACATCATGGCTGTTTCGTTTGGCACCCGAGACAGTGATGGTGCTAAAAATACAAAATATCTTCCCTTTGGTTATCCACTGGACCCTTGTCTTTTAGTTTTCAGATGGTTGCTGAAGAATACTTTGTCCACCCACAAGCTTTTACTGTTTGATTTTGGTTTTCCAACATGCTGCTGTTTGCTTCACTGCAAGGTCACCATGTCCTGGTGTCCTGGTTCAGTCCTGCTCAGACCTCAAACCTGGAGTCTCCTCAGAAGCAAATTAGGAAGAGCAGGGCCCACAGCAGATCTCTGTACTACCAGTGACCCTGAGGAGCCATCAGATCTGGACATCCCCCCTTCACGACTGGAGCTTACATCACCCATCACCTGGGCTCATGGTTGGCTCTTGTAGCACCTCTCATCACTCCCAAAGCCACAAAGATGCTTGTGTGGGGTTAAATGATCAGCAGTACATTCTGGAGGTCTCGATTCCACCCCTAACAGTCCCCTGCCAATGCAAAAAATATATATGTCTAATTTTACAGCATCCATGATAGGTAGAGAATCATGTCATTAAGACCAAATTGTAGTCTTTGCCTATTTATTTCTTACAGTTCATGGCTGCGATAGTCCAATGCCATGGAAGATGTGGTCCAAAACATTCAGAAGGCACCAGAATGGTGAAGGCTACCATACTGGCTGCATAAGCACACACACTCTGGTGTATTGGTAGTTGTTAATTTTGGAAAAGCATAACTGGTGCTTACAGTATTTCTGCTGCCAACCAACAATGCCATCTTATGAAGAACAGGTCTACAACTGAAGCCTTGGGGCAAATCAGGCAGTGTCCCCATAGAATACGTAACACAGGAACAGACTTTCCTTTTATTCCATCAAGCCATGGGAGAAACTTCATTGTTCAGTCTGTTTTTGCTTTGCTACTATAAAGCATGCCCCTGACCTCATTTGTCTCCAAAGAATGGACTTGGGAGTAGGGGGAAACGAGGTAAACCACAGTGTGTGATTATTCTGAGAACATATGCTTCTCAGAGTTAATGTTCCAAATGTAATGCCTTTGTTAGATGAATCTGAAGGACTGGTTTCAGTGGGCATTTTCAGCACTGTGGTTAACATGAGATGGAAGATTGGCACTAATATGCATAGTTCTCAGTATTTCAATTTCATGGTCATGTGACCTTTAAATTATTCTGAAGCTATTTGCCTCAGTACAGGGGGGGGGGGAATGAGGTATGTTTACTTTCTTCCAGGTTTTTTCCCCAAAGTATCTTAACATTGCCACCCAATTTTTAAAAAACTACCTTCATGAAAATTGGCAACTTAACTTTAAATAGCAGCTTAGGCTGGTGTGCCAATTATGAGCCTACATGGATGGAGTAGAATTTTTGGTTTCTGTTATTCAGGCCTTATTCAAATTACTGTAATTCAGAGGTAGCCAATGTGCTTCTTCCAGATGTTGCTGGAGTACAACTCCCATCATCTTTGATAACTGACCACAATGGCTGGGACTAATGGAAGTTGTAGTTCAATAATAGTTGGAGGGCACCATGTTGGCTACTGTATCTGTGTAATGCATTGCAAATGGGGCTGGTTTTAAATACAGTCTAGAAACTGAGAGCAGGATGGAACATTGCTGCAAGTACTGGCTGGGACTCTGCCTCTGAGCGTATTATGGTAATACATCATCTTCCAGACCAGATCACAAAGTGTTGATTTTGACCTTTAAAACCCCATCACAGTTTGATGCTACAATATTAGTATGACTACCATTCCCTGTATGTACCTGCAAATTCTCAGAGATCATTTATGAAGACACTTCTCTAAGTGCTTCCACCATCCAGAATATGATGGGTGGCTACTAAAGAAACAACCTTCTTATAAACGTTCGCCTAATGAACTTCACACCTTATGCTTCCTTTTAAATCTGATACTTTAACCTTCATTTGCTTTATGAAAACAAATGAAACTGAAAACATGCATTGTTGCTACCAACTTTGATTTTTTTAGCTTCCTTTTAGTGCTGTTATCATTTGCATTTTAGTTATCTGTCGTTTTTATTTATTTTGGAATTCCTTACACACTAGCCAGAACATACGCATTATTGGGCATCTGGTAAATGCAATGCAATGCAAAAATGAATGAATGAAATAGAAAGATGGGGTTCTAGGATTCCAACAGGAAACTTTCATGATGCATATTATTATTGAGAAGAGGGAGGGAATAGGATATGCTACAGAGCAGCACAGAACACAATATTTGGTCTGGACCTTGATTTGGGAATTTGGAAATGCCTGGTGCAATTTGAATCACTTCATAGGGACCTCACTTCACTGTGGACTTCTCCCAAATCTCTCTGAAGCAGCTACAGTATTTCAGGTCTGCAGTCAGGATTTGACTGAAGCAAACACCCATCTTTATTACATATTGCCTACTCATGATGAAGTTCCTCTTTTAGAAACCCCATGCCCAAGTCTTACTTTTGACTTCCAAATGTCCATCCACCAATAGCTAAAAGTGTCTTCAGTCTTGGATTCCTAGATAGGAGGGGAAGAGAGGAACAGAGTTCAGGTTTTTTTTTCTTGCACAGCTGAGCTTACAAATATCTCTGATCATTCCCAAGGAAGTTCATTTGTGCTGCTTATGGAAGCTAGCTTTTCTGCATATATTTCCCAGCTGCATGGAAAACATTGTACACAAACAGATCATGCATACTGTATGTAGTTTTCTTTTGAAGTCCCAACTTGGGTTTGAGGGTATGGAGCATAGGAAATTGCTTTTAAACCTTACTAGCAAGCATAGGGCTAGTTAGTACAGGAAGGGGTTAAGATCACAGAGTTAGATTCTTCGACTCAGCTAGGTCTCACCCCCTTTTACCTCCATGGGGAAGTGAAGGTTCTTCCTAAGAAACAGCGAATGACACAGCATTATATAAAGGTGTTGGCTTGATCAATTTTCCACCTTCAAATCTCATTAACCAAACTATACAATTCTTAAGCCCAGAATTCCCTATTATCAGAAAATGGGAGCACTCATACAAGTTTAGATCCTAGTTCTAGAAAATTAAAAAAAAGTAATCCTTCCTCCCCAGCCCTCTCCATACTTTTGTTTGAGATTCTGGAAATCCCTGTAGAGTGTTTCATCATTCCATTCCAGTGTTTTGATCTTGTTCTCTGACATTCCCGCAAATGCATAAATGAGGTGAGTGCACAGGTTAGGATCAATGTTCTGAGGGAGGAATTTCCCTTCACCTTGTCTGTACTGAGCCCAGTTGGTGAAATAGCAAACCAGTTTGAAAGCAGAGCCTGCAAAGATGAAAGTACGTGTAAAAATTATCTGGAATTGTTGACAAAATAATTTACCTGGAGGTAATATTCTGTTAACTCTGCATTCCTACAGCTCCTGGGAGATTGTACTGATGCATACTATCTCCTCCGCCCCAATCTCTCTCTCTCTCTCTTTCAAGTTTGAGAATGAACCCCACTCTTGGTGAGGGAGTTCCAAGGTCAGATCTGCCCTACCTGCTTCCACAGAAACATCCAGCCATCTTGGCCTTACTGATGATAGAGGTCCAATGTGGGGACATAACACCTTAAGGTTACAGCCTTGCTCTTGTCATATGGCTGGATTTGTTCCATTACTATATTTGCCCACCCATACTTGTAGAGAAGTGGAGAGGAAATAGATAAACAAGTTGTTTATAGTTTTAGAATTTAGATATGCCTTTCATATATGGGAGAGACAAAGTTTGAAACTGAGTCTATTATTAAATAAATAAATATCTTTACTGCCAAGGATCACAAGGCAGTTCACAACATAAAAACACAAAAATCCACACCATAGTAGCAAACAATACCCCCCTTTAAAAAGCCTGGGATTGTTTAATTAGCCCAAGGCCTGGGAGAAGAGGAATGTTTTTGCCTGGTGCCTAAAGATATGTGACAAAGATGCTAGGTGAGTCACTGCAGAGGGAGCCACTACAGAAAAGGCCCATTCCAGGGGGGAGCCGCTTCGGAAAAGGCTCTTTCTCATGTTGCCACCCTCCAGTCTTCTGATGGAAGGGACACACAAAGAAGGGTCTCAGATGATAATTGTGGGGAGAAGGAGTCTTTAAGGCATCGCGGCCCTGAGCTGTTTAAGGCTTTATAGGTCAAAACCAGCACTTTGAATTGGGCCTGGAAACTATTTGGTAGCCAATGCTGTTGGGCCAGGATTGGCATTATATGTATGTTCAAACTATCATGCCCAGGTGAGCAATGCCAGGTGTTTGTGCTAGGTGCTGACACCTGGCTCTCTCTAACTGGCTCCATCATGCGGTAGATTATTCTAAAGCAGGAAATGTCTTAACGAAGCCCAACAAACCCAAGCTTTACTCTGCCTGATTTTCACTTGGCTTGTTCTAAGCGAGTAGCAACTCTGGGAAGGCTTACTTACTGCAGTGAAAAACCAGCAAGATGGCAAAACCTAGAGAAAAATGAAAATGGAAGATATTAGACAGGTAGCTGGATTCTTTGGAACCTTCTAGTAAGTTGATTCTGTTATGATCATTGTTAATAGCATTTTTATTAGAACTAATAGCATTTTCCGTACTTGAATTCAAAATGGTTTATAGACTAAAACACCAACTTGAATTGTCCTAATGATTAAAACACCAATATAAAATAACCACATGCCTGAACATCATAATGTGTTCCTTTACAATAGGTCCAGCCATGTATTATAAAATACTGTACCAATGGTACTTAATCCCTCAATAGAATATACAAAATGAAAGACAAATGATATCATTTTGGCTACATGTCCTGTAACCCATAAATCTCAAGCTTGCCCCTCTTCAATAACATTTAATTTCCTGTGCTATTGAAAGAGCTTGAGAAATAGTTTCTCATCCATCCTGCTAACCCAATAACCAACAGCTAAAATGATTGTGAATGTTATGAAGGTTTTTGAGGTCATTCAGATAAAGGTTAGAATGTGATGGATGGTATATTTTCCCAAACAGAAAATGAAGTGTTAGGGTGTCTTTGCCTTTTCTCATATGACTAGAAGCAAAAGAAAGCACTGCTTCTGGTCTCAAGCTTTAATAGTTGGGATGAAGGAGAAATTTCAACCAGTGTGTGTCTTAACCCTTTGCACCATTAGCCGAAGTCCCCTTTTTGACACAATCTACTGGTGGTTTATTCTTAAAGTAATTCAGATCCCCCCCGCCCCCCCTCTCTCTCATTCCCCCATCTGCTTTTCTTTCAGAATTCACTTAATACAAACCTTCTGCCACACCATGAGAAAGAGTTGTCTATGGCTGTGGAATAGTACCTTAGAATATAATTCAAATAATGGGGTCTAATCTTGAAGCCCAAATCAGTCAGCACAGGCAAACTTAGGACCTGTAATTTAATCTTTTTAGATTTAATCAAAATCTTTTTGTGATTTTAAGTCCTTATGAAAACTCACCAGCATTTTAGTACAAATTTCTCCAAATATACACATTCTTGCAAAGCAATTTCCCCAAGGATAATGCATTTTTAAAATTATTTTCACAAATATATGCATTTATGTGCACACTTTACCCCAAAATTTGCATGCTTTGTACAACCTACTTTACTGGAGAACTGCATTGCAAAATTCAGATAGGTGCACATATCGAAGGATGCCTGAGTTTTGGTACACCTATTGCAGGCATAGGCAAACTCGGCCCTCCAGATGTTTTGGGACTACAACTCCCATCATCCCTGACCACTGGTCCTGTTAGCTAGGGATGATGGGAGTTGTAGTCCCAAAACATCTGGAGGGCCGAGTTTGCCTATGCCTGACCTATTGTTTTGGGAAGTGCAAATTACATATGCTTACTTTTTCATTATGAACGGGATCAAAGTTTTCCTCCATTCCTAATAAGAGCACATTGCACAGTAGCATATCTTAATGAGTGAAATCTAGCAAAACAACAATATTCAACATACACATGCTATTTAAGCCAAACTTACACGCCAAAATGAATGCTCGGCCCATGCTGAGTACAGATTCAGCACAGCCCTCCTGTTCTTAAGACAGCTGGTGGTTGCTCCTCAGAATTTGTCTCGGCTCACTTTGCCTGTGGCATTTATAGCTACTCGCACCCAAAAAGAGTGATTGTGAAATCAGAAGAGCATTTCCCCTATGTGTGTGTGGTCAAGGCCTGCTACAATCAGGTGGTGATGAGCACAAGGGCTGTGCCAACAACTATTCTGTCTCAGAAATTCTCTTCCTCTTGGAAATAGGCTTCTATTTTTCTTCCTCATTCTGAGGTCACATCAGAATTCCTTCAAAAGTTGAAATTTCCTTATTGATGGGAACAGAAAACTGAGGGTGGTATGTGGTTTTCTCTCTCTTTCCACTGTAGCATTTCTGCAGTGCTGTCTCTGCAGCCTCCCCAACTTGTCCACGTTTACTAAACAGAAAAAGCCCCAGGGGAGAAGTTTTTTCTTTGTTTTATTTAAAATATAGTTCCATTTTCATTCAAGATCACAAGGCGGTTCATTACAAAACTCACACATTAAAATATGACTAAAACATGTTTAGCTGCATAACAAGACAGGGGAAACATAACATTAATCATAACCACCTCAATCTGACATCAAAAGCCTCAGAGAGCAGATATCATGAACTGGCAGGGCAATGGGGAAGAGGAAGAAGACCCCAGTGAGGGGTGTGGCTGGGACTGGGACACACTGGGGCAAGCTGGGGATGGGGAAGGAGAGGTTGATGTAGGAAGTACTCATGGGGTGACGGAGGATGATGAGGGGATGGGGGTCAAGGGCACAGGAACCAAAGCAGCAGGACCCATCACCAGAGCCATAATGACCCTCACACGGTGGGCTCTGAGGCATAGGGAGCAATGGGTGGGGAGCTCCAGGAGACTGAGGCAGGCAAGGGTCCACAGCCCAGCTCCCTAGCTCTGGCCAGGTGAGACACGCTAGCTCTGGGAGGAGGGGTGTGATTCCTCAGCTGGAGGAGGATTGGAACAGGTGAGGGTCGCGTGCCTCATCAAGCCTAGATGCTGCAATCAGCATGCAAAAGGGAAGCAGAGTTGAGGTGCTGTGTCTTCTCAACTGCCCATGTTGATGGACCTCATCTTGGATGCTCCAGGATCTCTGCCAGACGGTGCTTCGGTTTGGACTTTGGACACGTGGCTTGACCTTGGACTAAGGACTTGACATACTGACTTGCCTCCAGGTAGGCCTGGGGTTCAGGACAGCAGATGGGCCACAAAGAGAAATAAAGAAAATCTGAAATCCAGAACTTGCCACAATGCAAGAAAGTAGAGGTTAAAATGTATCACTAAAATGTAACCCTAACCCAAAGACTTCACTCCTGTGTCAATCAATAGCAAAAGTCAGATATAAGGATTGCAACTGGTAATGAGCCTACTCATGAACACCAGAATTTGCATTGCCCAACTGTGGGAAAACAAGGAAACCCCCACAGTGAGGCTCCTTTGTCATGCCAAAATCATTCAAATATGTTGATTCATGGTGATTTCACTTCAGTGCATTGAATAACAGCCACAAGTTGTCACTTCCTTCCAGTTTTGAGATTGTGAGCTTAAGTGTCAATGATTGGTTCATGAGATATATGGGAGGCAGATAGGTTTGAAGACTATCTTTGCTAATATTAGGCTGGTGACACAGAAAAAGCAGACCTTTATCACCATGTGAATGTCCCAAGACTATATGTACTTCTGTACCAGCAAAAACAAAGAGATGCATTGTCAGAGAGTGTGAAAACAAAATGCCAGTTGAAGCCAGGGGAAGATGCATCTATTTCCAGCAATGCTGTAAATGGTTTTTAAAGAAGCATGTGGAGCTTCAGTTAGAAGGTTGCTCTTGTTGCTTTCAGGCACCTGTCCCGAGACCACTCCGTGCCAAGCAGTGCTATTTTTCTAGAAAAAGAGGTGCTGGAACTCACCATGAACGCTTCTCTTGTTCTCTTAGATGCCAGTGGCGCCCACCTGAGAGGTGCCAGAACTGAGTTCCAGTGGTTGTGGCTGAAAAACCCTGGTGCCAAGGATATGTGCGTGATACAAAATGTGACAATAGCTTCACTCATTGAAAAGAGCGGAGCTTGCTCGTTACAATTTCTGCTACTCAGTGTAATATCCTGGATTTGTTGCCAAAGACAACTTTTTGTTTGGTGATTAATGAATGGATGTTCTTGTCTTCAGGAAATTTAAATACTACTTACGCAAAAACAACCACCTTAATCTAAGGCAAAATTAAGACAATGAGCCAATATTGTTACCTTTAACAATGAATAATAAAGAAATTGTCTCAATGACAGCTTTTGAGGGATTAGCACCAATTTTAAACTTTGTATCACCCTATACTGAAGCCAAACAAAATGTTACTTAATTTGCAAATTAGCAACCCTATTGGTTGTTGTTTTTTTAAAAAAATGTATCACCACCAGGTACCAGGGTCCTGGTTTTCATTGAGATCACAACACATCAGGAAGGGGAGATTCGGTTCTTTGCTCCCTAGCTGCAATCTGGACAACCACCACCTCCAAAATGGCAGCCAGTGATATGGAGGGAAAGCTCCCACTGGCACCATTGGGCTTATAGTCCTTGGCATTTGGTATTCAATTAAGTTTATAAACATTAAGAATGTGTGTATGTAGTGTGTGAGAGAAATATGCATGTGTGCGTGTGGTCTGTATGTGTCTGGGGAGTGCATGTGTGTGCTGCATGTGCAAGAGCTGCTGTGTTACACCAGACAATAATTACGGTAGTTGATTTTAGGATTATAGTAAGAAATAAAGTAGATAATGTAAACCTGCTCCTCGGGTAGGCAATACTGAGCTAGATGGACCAATGATGTGACTCCATGGAAGGTGCTTCCAATGTTCTTAAGCTGTGTTCACACCCCATTTACTCTGCATTCACTGCATATACAGTGCTGGGTTTACACAACCTTCTCCAAGATGCATATGCATCCTGTACATCCCTACCCCCATTAATTCCCCCTGGTATGTACACAAACCTCAACCAGGGCCAGGGCCTTTTCAACACTGGCTCCGGCCTGCTGGAACACTCTGTCTCATGAGACCAGGGCCCTGCGGGACCTGATTTCTTTCTGCAGGGCCTGTAAGACAGAGTTGTTCTGCCTGGCCTTTGGCTTGGAATCAGCCTGATCCCCTCCCCCTCTTTCCTTTTCCTTCTGTGATAGAACCCCTACTTGGGGACTTCCCTGGCTTTTTTCTGGCCCACGTAGGACCAGTCTGGATAGTTGGTCTTGGTGAAGATTTGACGTTTTCTCCCCCCAAACAGTTTTTTGATCTGGGCTTCCACGAAATGAGGTTGCATTTTAAGTTGTACTTTAATCCTGTTTTTAAGTTGTATTTTAATCAATTGTTTTTATACTTGATGTTAGCTGCCCTGAGCCTGGTCTTGGCCAGGGAGGGCAGGGTATAAATAAAATTAAACAAACAAACAAACAAACAAACAGAAACCAATTGAAACTATGTGGGTGGCTAGGGGTGAAAGAGCTGTGAAATGCACAGGGAGGAGAGGAAACAACTTCACTTTGCTCTAAGGTGGTAATGTAAACACACACACACACACACACACACACAGTTGTGTGACTTAGCATTCTGGAATAAGCATGATGCAAATCCCATGAAACTATGCCACAGCAGATGAAGACAAAGAGAACGACCAGTGTAGATGAGTCCCAGGTCTGTAGTTAAGGTAAAATGGCCAAGAAAAGAAAATGATTGAAGGGAAAAAGAAAAACAGATAATATTCTTTTCTTGTTTGCTTTCTCATAATGCAATGGTGCTATCTATTGGTCTTAACAACAGAAGAAGTAAAGGTAAAGGTAAAGGGACCCCTGACCATTAGGTCCAGTCGTGACCGACTCTGGGGTTGCAGCGCTCATCTCGCTTTATTTCTGGGTCATGTGGCCAGCATGACTAAGCCGCTGTTTTTTAAAAAAAATATGTTTGATTTTTGAAAATGCAGCTGTAAAAACTCCGTAGGATATACAGAACAATAAGAGAATTTTTTAAAAATCCCACCTGTATCTGTGACAGAGTGAAGTACAGAGCTTGTTTACAAGATGGTCAGTATTAAGAAGTAAATATAGAGCGATGTGAGGGAGGTGCCATCTAGAGGCTTGGAGAGTGTGCAGCAGCTAAGGCTTTCCATGGGGTTTCTTTGAGGTTTTGCATGTTTTGAGATGGGGCTCTTCCAGATGACGTATTGAGCATTCATCCTGGTCACAGGTCTCTCTTCTGGCTGGTGTTTATTTGCGGGTGAGTTCTGTAACAAGTCACTGATGCAATAATAGTGTATTAGTGGTGGGTTTACATAACATTTGTGGACCTAGAAGAAAACCATGATAATGAATACTGCTCACACTTGCTTGTGTGATCTCTATTCCTGACCTCTGTAGAACATGCAAGTTGCAGCAATTTCCACTCCTGTTTCAAGTTTTGATGAATTCTCCAACATCTCTACTCACACCACTCATCTATGCAGATGCAACAGTAGCACAGAAGTGTGATTTTTTCAAAGGTTTTTTATTTTTATTTTTTTCTACCACTACTGGTATAGAGTAGGTTCTAAAAATGAACTCTAGCCTCTGCTTGGTTGGATCCACCATGTTTTTCTCCACCATTGCTCGAGATGCTGTGTTCCTGCCATTCATAGGTGTCAACACCCTGGGTGCCCGAGCACCCACAAAACTCCCCATGAAGGGGCTTGGCACCCACAAATTTCAGTGGGTGAAACCATACATGCTGCATGGCACCCACAGCCCCAGGCACTCATGGTCATGGGGCCAAGTTGGCATTCCTGCTGCCATTTCACAACCCTTGGGTCTGTAGAAAACCAAGTTGTTGATTGGGCTGCTACTGGCATTGGAGAGTTCTTGGAGTAATTGTGTCAATGACACACTTCCCTGTTTTTAAGAGATCATTCAGGGCTTTGACAGAACTTCTAGTCATGGCCATGGGGAACCTCCCAGTGAGTCAGCAGCACCCACCAGTCTTTTTCTAGGACAAAGGAAGGATACAAACCTTCTCCCTCCACTATGACAGGTGCAGTTTTCAAGCTTCAAAAGCATGGACAGCATATGGATCCCTTTGCTAGAAAGATGTGTGTGTCATCGTCCCCCCCCCTTAACATGTTAACCTGCATTGCAGGGGGTTGGACTAGATAGCCCTTGGGGGTCCCTTCCAACTCTACAATTCTATGGTTCTAAGGGCAAAGGTATAAATCACTCCTGTAGCACCACCAGTGTCCACATATGAAGATAAAGAACTATTTCATTTAGTTTGGCAATGAGAAAGCCTGAACATGCTTTGTTCTTTTCTTTGAAAGAAGAAGAGTTTGGATCGGATATCCCGCTTTATCACTACCCTCAGGAGTCTCAGAGCGGCTAACATTCTCCTTTCCCTTCCTCCCCCACAACAAACACTCTGTGAGGTGAGTGGGGCTGAGAGACTTCAGAGAAGTGTGACTGGCCCAAGGCCACCCAGCAGCTGCATGTGGAGGAGCGGAGACGCGAACCCGGTTCACCAGATTAGGAGTCTACCGCTCTTAACCACTACACCACACTGGCTCTCAGTGTTGTGATGGCTTGTGGTATTACAGATCCCCCCCCCCATAAACTGGTTTTGTAATTCTCTAAAACCCTACAAAACCTATTTAACCAGAAGTAACACTGGGACAAAAGAAAAAAGCATGTACATACCCAAAGCCTGGAAGCCTCTCATCATATCCTTTCCAACTGCCTTTAAAATTATTATCTTTCTCCAGCAAAGACAGGAGGGTCACAGAAGGTTAACAATAGTACACCATGGGTGGCTTAGTTGCTTTCATTATTTTGAGGAGAAACTTCAGTTTTCACAAGTAGAGGGTGTGTTTGCTATTGAAACAAATGAAGGGGTGCTTGAGAACACTTGAGCTTAGTGCATCATGGGAACTGAACTCTTCAACACTCTTGTTCTGGACATGGACCAAAAAAATGCAGAACAAGATGCCATGAATGTATATTCCATCACCTTGAATTGTCAAGTTATTCATTTTAAATCTGCCTGAGAGATGGCCATCAGTGGGTGTGTTGTTACTGGGGGTGGGGCACCAAGATCCACATATGTGAAAGAGACAGTCTCTGTGCTTTAGTTAATTTTGAATATAACAGATCTCAGGTGAAAAGTTAACCAGGAAGGGAGCAGCTCTTTCCGCTGCTGTTCATCCATTTGAACGATGTTGCTATAGTTACTCACTGCAAACATAAACTTATTTGTTCAACCTCCACTGTGAGAGTAAGTGACCTTGGAACTGCTAGGAGCAGGGCGTTGGTGCTTCAAAGACACCCATTTGAGGGAGATAAATGGAGCAGCTATATCAGCAGACTTGCCATTTTGGAGTGCAAAGGTGCTGCTCTTCCTCTTCTTCCACTTTGTTAAGGGAGCTTTCAGGTAGAGGCATTTGCCAGAGAGAGTGTTGCACCTGTGTACCTGTAACGCACCCAAGAATTGACCTGATCCCTGTGCTCAGAACTGTGATTCAAAGGGAATGACAGGGGCTCATTGTCCTCAGCCTATATAGCTGCTTTCCTCTTCTTGCCATCCACAGATCTGTGAACTGAATCTGTCAATTTATTTGCTCTTGGGCAGTAAAACATAATGCACAGAGCTAGCAACATATTGCAGCCACAGTGATCAGTAGTCTAGTCACCTGCCCTCTTTTTGCAGGTGCAGTGCAGCAAAACTAGAATCTGGCTCCCCATATGTTATTGGACTATAGCTCCCATCAGCCCTGACCGGTATGGTCCAATGGTCAGGGATGGGCCATAGCTCAGTGGCACATGGCATCTGACTTGCATGTAGATGGTCTGAGGTTTGATCCCTGGCATCTCCAGGTAGGGCTGGGAGAGCCTCAAACTTTGGAGAATTGCTGCCAATCAGTGTAGACACCATTGAACTAGATGGACCATTCGTCTGACTCCATATCAACAGTTCCCTTTATTCCCTACGATGATGGAAACTGTAGTCCGACAACATCTGGGGACCCAAGCTTGAGAAAGGCTAAACTAGACTATGTGTTTGGTGTGGACTGGGATAAGGAGGCTCCCTCCTGCTGCTGGTTACTCTCCTCGCTTGCTTGCAAGGGACAGAAAGGTGGCAAACCCATCTGCATTTTTCAGGCATTCCTTGCAAGCAAGCACTCTGAAGGAATGCTGACAAATCCTATCTGGGCTTGTGAGTTGTGTGTGATGGTGTTCAGCCATCCCTAATTTGTTGAGGAAATCTCTGGATGGTCTCTGGTCCCATTCTGCTCCAAGCAAGTCAACAAGAATGATTCTCGGCATTTTGTGAAAGCAATCTCAACCCCACTTGACCTTCAAACGGAGTGCTTTACTCTAGTGCTCAAGAGACCAAAGACGTGCCCCTGGTGCCTACTCTTGGAAGTGATTACACTTCAATGATTACTAATATGTGCGTAGAGTACCTTTCTGCAATCTGGTGTCCTCCAGATATTTTGGACTACAACTCCCATCATCCCTGACCATGCTGGTTGGGACTTTTGGGAGATGGAGCCCACAGTATATTGGAGGTACCAGGCTTGTGAAGATTGGCACAGAGGTGCAGTCTCAGGTGTTGCATGGTGTTCATCACAGCTAAACTGGATTTTCCCCCTTGCAATATTCAACCTTTGGTTTGGTGTGTGCCATGCCTGCTGGTGGGTTAGTGGAGGAAGCAGGTGCCAACAAGCAGCCAGTGAGCAGGACGGAGCTGCCCTCCCAACAGCTTTGTTGCTGCCATGGCAAAGTCAGGGCTTTGCAAACTCAGTGACAGAACCTGTCTAGTGCCCCCACTAATGTGTCTATGCAGTCCTGACCTCCGTGTCACCTTGTCCTACTTCACTGACCTCAATGCCACCAGTTGCTCCAATGGCAGAAAAGGACATTGCTTCCCACCAAGGTTATCTTCTTTCTTCTCTCCACATTTTGTCCCAGCTGCTGCCTGGACTTAATAAAAGGAGAAACTGGAAGTTCTCCCTTGCAGGGTTCATGCCTGGATGTTTTGGCCCTTTCTACCCTGGAGCAGAAAGAGGGCTTTGCTGTGCTTGCAGGTGGATCAGCAGATGAGGCAGCCAGCAGAGCAAAACACCAAATCCTGCCAAGATCATATCCCGTCTCCTCTCCAGAATAACAGCAATTTCTGACACTGTAATAGTATACACTGCGTGGGAAGGTGACAGCTGAAACTCCCATCCAGCTGCCCAACAACTGCATGACAGAGGCACTAGTTCAGTTCTCTTCTGAGTCATATTTACTCTTAAAACAGGATCACCATAGTGAACAATGCACAAACTTGAGAATGTGTGCATCACCAGCACCTACTATGGCACTTGCAGATTGATGAGCTCTGAAGAGAGCTATTAACTCAATGAAGGTGCAAAGGAGACAGGGGAACTTAACAAATGCATATTCTTGCCTGTTAGCACAAGAAGGAACTAAGACCACAGAGCTATGTTGCTGCTAGGCAGATACTCAGATCATAGATATACAATTGGGAGAGAGGGCTCTGTGTGATGTCATTTCCCCTCCTTGCCTGGAGAGGAAGGAGAACATAATACTTCCTGTTCCCCTCCCTCTTCCTTTGATTAGCAATGGCAAGCCTCCGCTTGCTTCAGCTTTAGGTACATGCTTGAAGCTGGTTATACTGTAAATATAAGTATTTTGCCTACTTAGCTGTTACTGCTACCGTTGCTGTGAACCAATGCAAGATTATAATTAAATGATATTTTTTAACTTCTCAAGCTGTTGCCTGATTCTGAGAAGGAGAAGCAGCTTGGTTTGCAGCTGGATTTGCTCAAAACAACAATTTACAGTCTAATTCCTATGCGTTTGTTGCCAAGGATGGAATTTAGAAACTCTGTTATTTATTATTATTTATTAAATCTGTATTCCACCATTCATCCATAGATCTCAAGTAGTTCATCCCACACATGTGGGTACCCAGAGTGATAAATTGCAATTAATATAGCTTCTCCTTCTCATTAAAACCCATCCCACAGGAACTTGTATCATCACTGCCTTGACCTGATCCTCTGCTGAGCCAGGAGATCCTTTCCCCAAGTAGACCTTTTTTCCTGAGTACATTCTTGCCAAACAGGTGCTCTTCTTGTGACTTTGGGCTTCCATTCTGGTCTGCCACTACCTTTGCTCTTGAGTCTAAGAGAGTGATGGGGCAGAACCGGGGATCAATATGGGGTTTAGGATGGGGTTACTGGGAGAATAAGGCAAGATATCTCTAATATGGGGCACTTCAGGCTATATTTTGACAGGTTTATCCATGTCTTCAGTGGGAGCAGAATGCTTCCTGGGGCCCCAACCTCTTTCTCCTATGGGATCTCTCCACCACTTGGCTTGGTTTTGGAGAGTGTGCCTGTTTGGGTAGGTGAAGGCATTTTGTAGTCTATCCATCCTTTTGCCAGTAACGTTTTGGTGTATATGGTTTCTTTTCAGCAAGGCATTTGGTTTTTGCGGAATCTAATATTTAGGCTTGGTATGGGGGTGGTAGAATTCAAGGAAGAGGCAAAGAAGAGTAAGGGAGAGGGACGCATCAGTAGTAGAAGTGGGGCCTACAACAAAATGTTGCCGTGTGGAGTGTGCCCTAGGATGCCAACCACTCATATTGCATTTGAATCCGTTTTCCATCCCCTCCCAATCAGTCAGTATTATGTGGCTACTAAGTACAGCCAGTTCTCTTGGGACTATTTTGGAGCCACCCCATTCTTTTAAATAAAGAAAGAAATTTCTTCAAACCTCAGGGTTCCTTGAAATCTGCTAATATCTCCCTCTTGGGCCTGGGTAGTGTGTTGGTGTTCGTTATATAAGCAACAGCACTCACAGCCTGAACATCAGAAGTAGAAGGAATGATTAGGAGGTTGCCCAGCATTTTGATAAATAGAAGCTCTGCAGAAAGCTTTCAATGGTTCCTGGGCCTTCAATGGATACATTTTCAAGAGTGTGCCTGTGATTGTGTGCAGTGCAGAAACCTGCTTTTTGAATTAGAAAAGGTGGTGGCTCAGGAACAGGAAGCCAAATTCCTCAACAAATTCCAGATGTTGTGCAGCAAAATTCATGGAATAGTCTGGCAAAGCCATTTGTTTTCTTTCATAATGCTTAATAGCACACAGTGGCAGAGAATTGCTTGGAGCAGGCGGTGGGGGATGTGACCTTCCAAATGTTGTTGGATTGGACTCCCACCAGTTCTAGTTAGCCAGCCTAGGAGGAGATGTGCAAGGGAAGGGAAGGAAAAGGAGGGCCACAGATTCCCCATCCCTGACTTAAGAGGGATTCTGCAGTTAAAGTTCATTTCCGCAACACCAATCTGCAGGGACAAGAGAGAGCTCATTTCTCTTCTTGGAATCTGGTATTTTATAACAGACTAGAGCTAACTAACAGGGTTTCCACCAGATATTTCCATCACATGCCCCCGTGGAATCCTTGCCTTAAACCCTCCCCCTTCGCCTTCTCATAAATGTGCCATGTAATTCCTTTCAGTTTCTTCTGCTTGGGTGCCTTCGGAAGGTACAAATGTGGTGGGCTTTATGAGGTGACACACGGGAAAGCTTCCCATGTGCAGAACCACATGCACTGTAACAAACTCAGTGGGGAAGGTAACTTGATGCAAAGCTCAATGAGGTATATAATCACATCCTTATTTCTATGCTTGGTGGGGCGTAGATCTTCTCCCCTCCCTAGAGTGAGCAGCTATAATTAGGGCCTGGTAAATGCAGACAGCAGTTTCCTCCCCCTATTGCAAAACGCTCTGGCCTCTTTTGCCAGGGTACAATTCTCCATATAAATCTGGCTCCTCTGTGACAGGCAACGCAATGGGCATTCCTAGGAGATCACAACTGCCATGTGGTCTCTGCTGTGCCTGTGACCACAGTGACCCCAATGTCATGGGTTTTTGTGAACTCTGTACCCTCTCCTCTTTTCTGCCTCTGACATTTTCTCTCTTTGCAGGACTTAAAGCCATGATTTCATTGCCTGGGTTCCTCCTTATTCTTTTTCCCCCTTTAGGTTGCGTATGGACAATAATTTCTAAGGTGCACAGGAAATAATTTCTGTTTTACTAGCCTTGGTCTAGATCCATTAGCAGCTGGAACACTATAGAAGACAGAGTAGGAAGCAGGGAGAGGCAGTGGCTATTGCAGAAGCAGCAGCTTCCCATTAGGAAAACTTAACTGCTGCCATCTCCACTAACTTAATACAAATCAGTAACCTAATGGACCCTGCTAGAGGCCAAGCAGCATCTGGTCTCACCCCTGCCACCTAACATTACTTGAGTGGAAACTCTGCACTAATTTGCAACTCTACTATTTCTTTTTAAACACATCCAAACACCAAAACATAGGTATCTATGATGTGTTTGTTCATTACTTTTATATCTCACCTGTCTTCCAAAGAGTTCAAGGTGACAAGCATAGTTCTCCTGCCTCCATTTTACCCTTACAGCAACCCTGTGAGGTGGATTAGGCTGAAAGACCATGAATGGTCCATGGTCACCCAGTGAACCTCATGGCCAAGTGGGACCAGAATCTTGATCTCCCAAGTCCTAGTCTGACGCTATACCACATTGGCTCTCTCTAGGAGTGAGTTTGGACCATTATGAATTACTCTATGATACCAATCTAAATAGACATGGCTTCCCCAAATGATTTTGGGGCTGTAGTTTGTTAAGGATAATGAGAGTTTTTAGGAGACCTCACACTACTCCCCCCCAAGCTAAAATCTCCAGAGTTCCCTGAGAAGAGGGGTTGATTGCTGAAGTACTTTGAGATCTGTAGCTCATTGAAAGGAACAGGGGGTTTCCTCAGCACCGTTAACAACTACACTTCCCATGGTCCTTTGGGGGAAGCCATTACTTTTTAAAGTAGTTTCATAATGCTTTAAATGTATGGTGTGAATGTGGTTTTAATGGAGATTTGTATGATGGGCATTGAGACAGCTGTGTTATATTCTCTCCACTCCACCCACTCAAGTCTCTGAATAACCAAAAATCAATTCAAATCTCCCTCCCTCTCTCCCTCCCTCTCTCTCTCTCTCTCTCTGTGTGTGTGTGTGTGTGTGTGTGTGAGAGAGAGAGAGAGAGAGAGAGAGAGAGAGAGAATACTTTTTCCCCAGGACTGTACTCCCTCAAAAAGTACATGGCAAATTGTTTTGATAGTGCCCGTGAGTTAATTCCTTCTGTGGATGGAAAACTGACATGTTAGGGAGAAGTATGGGGGGGGGGAGAGAGATTGCTTGTGTACACTTGAACCCTGGGCTTAGATTTTGCTGCTAAGAAATCCAGTCACCCACACAACCTGTAAAACTCTGGGCCTCTGAAAGAGCAGCTCTGTCGACTTTGCCCCTTGCGCTGAATTCTAAGCACGTCAGCAAGAGGGAATGAGGAGAGAGGGTGATAAACAACAGACTTATATGTTGTGTTTGGACCTCATAAGCCAAAGGAAGAGGGAAGTGGAGAAATTTTTGGCTTGGGGAAAAATTCCAGTTCTGAATAAAGTATCCAGAGATAGAACTCTTCCAAATCTTCTTATTAGTCACTAGTGGCCCTCCCTTTCTCAACTGAAATAACACTCTTCTGATCCTTCCATTATCGCACCATATCTAATTACTTACTTATTAAGCTCTTATCCCACATGGCACCACGGTGCAGCCGGCCAACATCTGCCAGCTTCTAATTAATTCTTGCAGACAAGCTTGGAAACCTTAACCGCCTCTTGAGATAACACATAACAGCTGCCTCCCATCAAACATTTATGACCCGTAAAAAAGAAATGGGTTGCAGCCACAGTGGCTGAAGACACCAGGCTGACCGGGCAGAGGCAGAAAATGCCTCTCTGGCCAAGTATAACTCAAGGGGTGTATTTACCCAGGGATCAGTTAAAGGTATTCATAGCAGGAAATTTGCCCAGCACTGGAGCATACAATATTAGAAATTATTTTATTTTCTTTCACAAATGAGTGTATGTGTGTGTATACATACAGTAGTTAAAGGAAAGTATCTTTAGAAAGTTGTCAAAGATCAGATGTCACTTAATGTAGTGAGGGCAATTCTTGCGTGGGCTGTGGTAAAAAATTCATTTTTTGCAGTCTTGTCCCTCAGTATTCCTGACTGCGGCAAAGCCTCTGGAGCCCCTAAAAAGAAACAGCTGTCCATTTTAGCAGTCTATTATTTCTGGATGTAACACCCCCCCCCTCGCAAAGAACTCTCAGAGAATCAAGAAATACAACATGACACATGACACAGATCACATACTTTGAAATCCCCCTCTTATTATAACATGATGTGCTTGTTTTAACGTCTCTGGCATCTGGCATGGCCTCTCTATGATCACCATGACATGCAACTGGCAGCCCCATTTTGTGTCATGAAGGGAAACTCCAGATTCCACAGTCATATTATATGTCAGCCTTGAGGTGGAAAGGGAGGGACAGATTGCTTCTAGTAAGTATCACTTTACACTGACATAATAAATGAGATCTTATTTCTTCAGCCGTAAGGGCTAAATACATTTATGAGTAACTAAAAGAGTGAAAACTGGGGAAGAAATAGAACTCCAATGGAGCTGAGATTCTCCTTCTGTTTGAGATACTGATCTAGTTTATTGATTATATTTGTATTATACACCTCTTCAAGGAGCAGAAAGTGTCATATGGGAGGAGATTATCCTCAAGTTGAGTCAAGAGTGATTGATCTTCATTGTTGAATGGGGATTTGAACCAAGATCCTCCCAGTCCAAGAGCAGGGATGGGCAAATCTGTCAATTTCAGACCTCTCATTTTCTCTTTTTAAATCTTAAATTCAGTTCTCTACATTTCTGCAGCAATTTGCATTTAAAAAAAATAAAAAATCCTTACGAAATTTGTCAACATCATAGTGTGAACTTCTCTTGATAAACATTTTGTGCGTGCGCTTTTGACAATATCATGCAAGCAGCTTCCCCGATATAATGCATATTTATATATCATTTTCACTAATATGTGTTTTATGCATGTTTCCCCTAATATATACAATTTGTACATATTGTTTGGTTGGGAACTGCATTGCAAAATTCAGAATTTTGAAGGATAGCAGTGTTTTGATTCCCACATTGGTTTGAGAAGTATGAATTAGTTTCTCATTAAAATGTAAACCAAATGGAATTTCTCCTCCCCTTACAGTAGGCTACTGTCATTCATATTATCATATTATAGATGGGGGGGGGGGGAGAGACCTGAGAGAGACAATGGGTTGCTTAAAGCAGGGGTAGGCAACCTAAGACCCAATCGCCTTCTCAATCCGGCCCGTGGACGGTCCGGGAATCAGCATGTTTTTACATGAGTACAATGTGTGCTTTTATTTAAAATGCATCTCTGGGTTATTTGTGGGGCCTGTCTGGTGTTTTTACATGAGTAGAATGTGTGCTTTTATTTAAAATGCATCTCTGGGTTATTTGCGGGGCATAGGAATTCGTTCATATTTTTTTTTCCAAAATATAGTCTGGCCCACCACATGGTCTGAGGGACGGTGGACTGGCCCACGGCTGACAAGGTTGCTGACCTCTGGCCTTAAAGCTACCTACAAGAGCTTGTGCCTGTAGTGAGGTTTGTACCATGGACTTAATTTTTAGCTCCCTGCTCACTCTCTTAACCATTATGTTGCACTAGTTTAGTGAACTGCAACCTGTCTTCCTATAGCAGAGATGGGAATCTGTAGCCCTCTAGAAGTTTCTAGACTACAATTCCTACCATCCCTTATTGGCCATATTGATGGGGATTGGAGGGCCTATTGGAATGTCTGGGTTATAGCCACTTCCGACATCCAGAGGAGGTGGTGTTGCGGGCATTCATGCCCCCAACACAAGCACGGGGGCTGGCTTCCAGCCCTGCACGATCAGGGGAATCCTTGGGCCGCATCATTCCCAAGAGCCGGCCAATCGGCCGGCTTGGGGTGTGTGGCTTGCCCCATTTAAGGCGAGCGTGGCCCCGGGATCTCCCTCTTTGACTGGTGCAGCTGTTCGTGTTTCCCACCCACCCGCTCCTTTTTCTTCTCAGGCTTCCCTCTGACCTTGCTATGGACTTCGGTTGGTCGCCGTTAAGGGGCCTGGTAGGAATTTTTTCCACTTGGCAAATTGGCACCAGCCATTTGTGTTTTTTTTTGTCTAACTCGTAGCAAATCGTCACAACTTCTTTGGTCTTGGCAGTTAGGCATTGGTAGGGGTATTGTTATTTAGATGTGTTGGGGGGGGAGCGCCATCACCTCCCCCAAATATTGAAGGGTAGTCCGTTAAAGGATTCCGGGGGGCGTGGCCTCGTCCGAAGCCTATGGAGGCCAGGGCCTAAAGCGCGCCCCCGAGCGGTGACCCCGGGGGAGTTCCTAGTTGACGTGCATCAGCAGGGCTCCCCCTGCTGCTGTTAACCCTTCCCGGTCTTCAAGCAATCAGGCTGAAGCCGGTTAGTTGGATAGGACCAATGCCTAAGCCAATACCGCTCTTACCTGTAACCAATCAAGTTGTGGCCAATTCTAGCCCATTAACCTTATCCAATGGTGTCATGTGTCTTTATTTATACTGGGGGGAGGCGGGAACTCGCCATGCAACTTACGTAACCAAACAATGAGTTGTGGAATCTGCTTCCTAGAGAAGTTTAGGGTCAGCAACCATGCAGGAAAACAATAATTTTGCTTTGAGGCCAGTTGCCAAAAAGCCAAGCTTGTTTTTCCTCTCCCATGTCCACATTTTTAAAGCAGTGTATCTCAGGGGTGGGGAACCTCAGGCCTGTGGACTGAATGCAACCCACCCATCTCCTCTGGATTACCCCTTGGCCACACTCACTGGTGGAGGAAGGGGGTGCGGTGGGTGGGGTCCACCCCGGGTGTCATTGCTGAGGTGGGTGACATTGCCGCCCCGCCCCCCTGGGACACTCGCCCCACCCCCGCAGGCACCGCTCCGGGTGTCGGAGCAGCTAGCTCGGCCTCTGGCCACACTCCCTCCCCAGCAACCCCCCTCACCGGCCCTGCATCACATCCTTGAGTGTCAAAGGTATCCCTGACCAATGGCCATGCTAGCTGGGGCTGATAGAATTTGTAGTCCAATAGCATCTGGGTGGGCGCGGGGTACAACTCTTGTCAAGAGTTAGCTACTTTTATTTTAGGGCAACAGCTTTTGTGATGCTCTCAATTTCTGAAGCTCTCTAAATTTGCTGAGCTCTGTCCCCAGGCCTTTTGGAAATAGGAAGCTGCGTCATACCACATGAGACCATTGGGCAATCTAGCCCAGTATTGTCTTCACAGACTGGCAGCAGATCTTCAGGGGAATGCCAGGGATTGAAACAGATACCTTCTGCATGCAAAGCAGATGCTTTACTACTGAGCTTCAGCCCTCCCCAAAACCATTGAGCTCCACACTCTTGGCTCCAACCCCCCCCCCAACACCAACACCCCCTACTCCCAATAGCAGAATGTGTTATTGCAAGAGATGATTTGGAAACCAGAAAAAAAGCTTTTGCAGGCAAGCTCTGTCTTTATTTTGCTTTAAGAGGATTCTTATGACTTTGATTCTTAAATAGGCTTTAGCTTTGAAAGATGTTCTGGGTGGTTTTATAAAATGGTTGGTTTCCACATTTTCAATTGGTATGTTTCATGGTATTTATCTCTTATTTTATTATGGCTTTATCCTGCTTCTCCTCCAAGTAGCTGGAGCTAATGTAGATGATGCCTCTCCCCACCCCCCTTATCCTAAAAGCACCTCGTGAGGTAGGTTACACTGAGAACTGGAGACCGGACCACCGTCCGCCAGTGAGCTTCAGGACCAAGTCCAAGCCAACACACTAACCACTTCACCACAGTGGCTGTTCATGGCTTGAACTGAAAGTCTCTGCTGTAAGGAGGCTACACTTCTTTTCTTTTTAAGCAGCAATTCAGCAGACATATAGCAGCAGTGAAACCAAGGCTTTTCCTGTTGATAGAATAGATAACAGGCTTCAGGTTGCTTCACTGATCAGCCACAAGGAGCCGCTGGTGACTAACACTCAGGCACTTCAGTCTAGTTTAAGAACTATTGTTCAGTCTATAATCCCTGTTTACGGAACAGAAGTTTGTGAGCTTTTGATTACTAATATACTCTATAGTGAAGAAACTACCACCACAATTTGTGCTGAGTTGTTGTGAATGGTTAAAAATCTATTCTGAACAATACTATCCTGAGGTAGAAGGACAATATTGCCTTTTCTTTGTATTAAGAACTATTGGATTAAAACAACATATGGATACAATACATTCAATGTTGGGTGAGTCTGTAGGAATTATTAGGGATCTTGCATATTGCTCATATGTTTTAAGCTGAAGCGTGTGTTCTTTATGATTCTTCTGCCCCGGAAAGACTGTTTTATGAAGTCATGTTATCAGAATATCCTAGAGTTCTGTTTTCCTTTCAAGAGGGAAGTAATATTCCACTTGGTGAAGACGGGAACCCTAGAAAATAGGATCCTACGCAGTTAACATTGTCATGAATACCCCATCCCAATTTGGATCCAGAGAGTCCTTTTCAAAACAATAAACATCAAGCAATACATATTTTGCACAATAGGAAACTTGCTATTTCCGATGAGGGATTTCAAAATATAGGAGAGCAGTACACATTATCCAGAAGAAGGCATTCAAAAGTTCTTAGACAAGCTCATATTTCCAGAAAGACAAAAGGAACATGGAGGTCAGATGTCAGACCCTTCTGTGTTTACGTAAGCTATAAATGGAAACTGCAATCCAGTGAAGTACTGTGCCATTCCTCTAATGTATTATTACGTCTGAATCCTTCAGCTAAGGTGGTGTTCCAGATTCTTGTCTATCAGCCCTGCAGTGAAAACCCCAATGAAGTCTTCCAGCCCTCAACAAGCGCTATCCTGGCTGCCACAAATATAAACATTACCCCAGGTCTTTGTTTGGAATGTTTGTTTGTAGATGTGAATATGGATAGTAATGCTGATAAAGCACCTTCAAGATCTTTTGCTGCGTTACTTCAGAGATCTTCCAGAATCATATCAGAGAAGTTTGCTAGATAGTGGTATGACCACATATGCATTAGTGTGTTCCTACTCACATCCCCTCCAACACTTAGGTGGGAAAGTATTGTTCACACAGTGTAATTTCACAGGGGTACGGTGCAAGCAATTTATCAGTCTGAGGTTGAGATGGTTTTAAGTGACATCATCAGACAACCATTTTCCTTCCAGAAAGTGAAGACCTTTGTCTACCTCTCTTTCAAATCAGAACCAGTGAAGGCGGTGACGGTCCTGTGTGAGTGTCTGGAGGCGGTTGGAGGATGGATGGCGGCTAACAGATTGAGATTGAATCCTGACAAGGCAGAAGTACTGTTTCTGGGGGACAGGAGGCGGGCAGGTGTGGAGGATTCCCTGGTCCTGAATGGGGTAACTGTGCCCCTGAAGAACCAGGTGCGCAGCCTGGGAGTCATTTTGGACTCACAGCTGTCCATGGAGGCACAGGTTAAATCCGTGTCCAGGGCAGCTGTGTACCAGCTCCATCTGGTACGCAGGCTGAGACCCTATCTGCCTGCGGACTGCCTCGCCAGAGTGGTGCATGCTCTGGTTATCTCCCGCTTGGACTACTGCAATGCGCTCTACGTGGGGCTACCTTTGAAGGTGACCCAGAAACTACAACTAATCCAGAACGCAGCAGCCAGACTGGTGACTGGGAGTGGCTGCCGAGACCATATAACACCGGTCTTGAAAGACCTACATTGGCTCCCAGTACGTTTCCGAGCACAATTCAAAGTGTTGGTGCTGACCTTTAAAGCCCTAAACGGCCTCGGTCCAGTATACCTAAAGGAGCGTCTCCACCCCCATCGTTCTACCCGGACACTGAGGTCCAGCACCGAGGGCCTTCTGGCAGTTCCCTCACTGCGAGAAGCCAAGTTACAGGGAACCAGGCAGAGGGCCTTCTCGGTAGTGGCGCCCTCCCTGTGGAACGCCCTCTCACCAGATGTCAAAGAGAACAACAACGACCAGACTTTTAGAAGATATCTGAAGGCAGCCCTGTTTAGGGAAGCTTTTAATGTTTGATGTATCACAGTATTTTAATATTCTTTTGGAAGCCGCCCAGAGTGGCTGGGGAAGCCCAGCCAGATGGGCGGGGTATAAATAAATTATTATTATTATTATTATTATTATTATTATTATTATTATTATTATTTGTGGTTACTGTGTAGTGAGAATCAAGTGCATTTATGCAGGACTAGCTCTACAATTTGGTGGAGTTAGTTAGTATCCTGGCTCAGATGCAGTTCTTGATTTGCAGATACCCAAAAACTTTATTCAAGAAATCAGTACATGGCCTCGGAGTTGGATCAATGTATGGGATATAGGATACATACATCTACAACAGAACTCTAGGGGTCACAACAAGGTGATAGCTAAAATGTTGTCACAACACTTGACACATCCCTCCCATTCTACTTTTAAAGAACAGGCTGGGTCCAGTCATTTTCATGGTTCTCATCCCAAGCGAGAAGACTGAGCTTGCAAGTGTGTGCTCCTGTGGATGGGCTGTGAATGCCAAGCATCCTTGGCAACAGGAGCTTGGTCAGTCCCTCCAAGTCCCCTTCTGCCTCTGGTTCAGCCAGTTACCACCTACCTCTTTGGCTACAATGGAAACCTCACTCTCCAAAGGCAGGGCAAAAACTGGCCCGCATGGTTCTCCATCCCCTTCTGTGATATCTGGCAATAATGTCTGACCCACCCACCTGTCAAAGTTGGTCCACAAGGTGGGGCTGGATAAAGCTCTGGCCCCTGGATGAATGCTCAAGGTAGCATAACCCGCCCTCATCAACAAGACAAGACAGAAGGAGTGCCCCATAAAGACAGGACACTGATTAACTTCTGTGAAAGTATTGTATAGGTAACTCAGGATGAGGCTCAGTAAGAAGGTCATCTGGAGGAGCTCATGACGTTGTTTTTGAAGAAATATCCTAAAATTTGAGTGTGTTTCTTATGTTCTAAAGAACCTCTGTCCATTCTGGAAACATAACAAAATGATCAAGAGAAACTGAAGCCCCTGCCCATGTGATTCTGGACCAAAGATTTCTCCAAATGAAAATACAGTCAACACAACAGAGGTTGTCAGTGTCACACACCCCGTTTAAGATGCAAACTGGCAGCATTGGAATGACACAACTTGTTTACCTGCCTGCTCTTACCATACAAAGAGCCTCATTTTTATCGCCTTTTCAAAACAAAACATTCTAGCAGTTTAGAAGACTGACATAGGGATGAAAGGTGTCGTGTGTGGGCAGGGACGGATTAACCGTTCTTTGGGCCCTGCTCCCAAAGAACACTGGCCTTCCCATGCCTCCAGACAAAAATGGCTTTTACTTTTAAATATCTATAAATATCACAAGACTGCTTTCGTTCCACTGCAATTAAGAGGAACATTTTTTACTAGCCCATATTTCCCAAATGCTATTAAATTGAATTACTGAAGGAGGGGTGTGTTTGGCATCAACGGGAGATCCTGGGATGGGACTTTGGGGTGTGTATATGTGTGTACACACCTGAAGCCAATAGAAAAGCAAAGCAAACCTGGGATATGATAAGATAAACTCTCTGGAATTAGCCAGTGCACAAACTGCTGATGTGCTGGGAAACTAGCTATGAACTGATTCACTTGTGAAGCAGATTTAATTTTAGCACATCTGATAACTTCACTTATACTCAGTAGTGCATTTCTCTGTAGAACAGGAGATGGCTGAATTCCCTGCGGGCAGTTCACAGTGGCAAACACTGCAAGAGGGAAATGCAAGTTATGGAGTACAGCATCATTCTTTAAAATAAAAGATTAAGATGATGGCATAAAACAATACAGGCCTGTTCAATGGTTCTTGAGTTTGACAGTTATAAATGCTGGCAAATTGCAGCAGGTCCACTTTTAGGCACCAGCACTGGTGCCACCTTCTCCCTTTCCCAGGTCCAGTATTTAACACTAACCATCCTTGGGCAGGTGCCAGGGCTTCAGTGCCCTGCTTGGGACCACTCCGACACCTGCCCTATCCCCCTTAAAAATGATCTCCACCAGCTCAGTTTTCCAGGCAACACTAGGAAGATGGATCTGGTCACCATATTCATTCTCCACTATGCCTCCAATACAACATTACTCTGGGGCCAGACCCTCCAAGTATCCCTATTTTCCAGGGACAGTCCTGGATTTACAGAAGCCATCCTGGTTTCTGATTTGATCCTGGAATGTCCCACTTTTCCTTAGGACATCCCTATTTTCATTGGAGAAATGTGGGAGGGTATGGAGTTATGTGACCCTTGAGTCAAGGAGATAAGTAACTATACAACCTTTGGCAGACATCCGAAGGCAGCCCTGTATAGGGAAGCTTTTTAATGTTTTTATATCTATCTTATATATATGTTGGAAGTCTCCCAAAGTGGCTGGGGCAACCCAATCAGATGGGTAGGATATAAATATGATGATGATGATGGAATAGGATGTCCCTATTTACATCAGAGAAATGTTGGAGGGTATGTGGGGCATTGTGGGGATTTAAAATGCCTCCTACCTGCAGCCACCCAGAGCCTCTTGGCCTTGCAATGCCATTAAAACCAGAGAAGAAGCAACCCACCCAGAGCTCCTCAGTGCATTGCTGCTGATGACTGCTGATGTGATTACCACCAAGAAAGTCTTCTGGGACCTATTGAAGGAGGAGGCAACCCTCTGACAAAGGGAACAGTCCTTTGTCCAGGGCCCCATCAAAACCTGTAGTCAACCCTGCCCCTCCCCCCCTGGAAACTCCCTTTCAAGCTGTCTTTTTTCGTAAGCAGCTTTCCATGTGGTGTTTAGCCCTTGTGCAGATGACCTAAAGGACTGATAGAAGGGGAGAGGTGGGGTGGAAACAGCCATACCAGCTGCATGGATCTCCTAGTGTGGTCTTCTGGATCACAGTCCTTGTCCTCAAAATTCACACAGGTGCAATCCACTGTCTGGTTCTTGTCATTTTTTTGTGTGTGTGAAATTACTAAAGAACTAAAAGAACTAAAGAACTAAATAGAGAGTAGCCATTTCAAGGCAGCAGCCGCAGCAGCAGCAATATTAATTCTATGTGCTTCTTATTGGCCCAGAAGCAAGGAATGGCACTGCTGTGGTCCTAGCTCCAGTTACCTTACTGTAAGCCCCACTGAATTGAGACTTACTTCCAAGTAGACATGGTTAGCACTGCAGCCTAAGGCAATGTGCACATTAGTGGCTAAAACTGCACTGAGGTTGTTCCCCCGCCATCCAGCTGCATTTTGAGCTGTGTTTGCATGTTGCTGTACACACCAGAGGGCCCAGGGATGTCACCACCCAAGCTCATGTTCAATGAAGTCATCATCTGTGCATGTGCAGCAGCCGTGCCAAATGCACACACCTCAACTCAACTACAAAGTGAGTTTTCAAATCTGATGGAAGCTAGTTTAAGGGAAAATGCACCAAAGAGCAGTATTTCTCAAGAAACTGCAGGGTAGATAAAGATTGTGGCTAACGTCCTGAGTACACAGCTTCAAACACCAGTGAGGGGCGCACAATGGGGACAGAGTAAACAGTAATGTGTACACAGCCTAAGGGTGTTTATGGCAGGCAGGGCAGAGCAGGACATCTCCCCATCACTGGCCAATTTCAAAATTTTGCTTTCGCTGCTATAGTGCAAAAGCAAATGGTCCAGAGACTCCCGACAAATATAGCCTGAAGGGATGCACATAAACCATTTGCAACAAGGCCATCACAAGGAATTGTGGGTGTTGAGTGCATGTGACTTCCTGAAACCTATTAATTGGATTAACTTTTTTTACCTCTCCCTTTGTTGCCCAACCCAGGGTTATTCTGCTTGCTTTTCCCATAATGAACTCCTTAGCCTTAGAGAAAAAACACCCACATAAGCGCCAGAGCCAATCATGTGCAGATTTACAATATTACATTGTTAAACTACTTCCTTGCTTTTTAGCTGCTTGGAAGTGGAATGGTATATTGAAAGTAGAGCTGTGCTGAAAATTTCAAGCATTTCAGTTCTGATCATCTGTGGGGTGGATTTGGGGCAAAATGAAAACCCCCTTCTCGAATATTGGGGGGGGGGCATTTTCCCAAGCATTTTCAGGAGGGTGTTGCCACTTTTCTTACACATCTTTATCAGGTGACCAAGGGTTTTCATTTTTTTTCTTGTTTTCAAACTTTCCCCCACAAGCTCCACACAGCTCATAGTAACACAATGCCCTCTCCAAAGCAACCCACCAACCACCCTTCCCAGCATGCCCTGGGAATGATGTCAGTTCATATCACATTGTATTTCTCCCAAGGCATTCTGGGAAGAGTGGCTGGAGAGAAGTGGCGTGAGGCTTTCTCTACCATTCCATCCTTGCTGTACTCCTTGTTGAGACCCATTAAGGGTGAGGAACCTGTGACCCTCCAGACATTGATGGACTCCCAATTCCTATCAGACCCAACCAATGGAGAAATTTTGAATAAATTTCTCCCCCTCAATAAAACAGCAGAAAAGAGTCCTCATTTTCACAGAGAGAGAATATTTTTTGGGAAAGGAGCAGGGATGGATTTCAGTAGCCTTAATAGAAAGTCTCTATCGATAGCAGTGCGTGTGGTTGAGCATGCTGATCAGGTTCTGTACAATTTATATATATAAAAATAAGTATTTCCTAATCAAACATGTGCTGTCATCCACATTAGCTTATTCATATTTTTTCCCTTTCAGTCCTGGGAAAAGATTCTACCTGCTACTGATAAGGAGTGGGAGGCTGTTGCTGTGCTGGTGCTGTTTTGTTTACATGATTAAAGGTTACAACACTTTACTATTCATTCATTGGTCTCCTCCCAGTTAAATTGTGGGTGTGCATGCCTGAGAGTGTGCTTGCAAGCGAAGAGGCAGGCCTTAATGTGATCCAGGTTTCATCTTGGGTTCAGGTGAATAAAAAAGAATTGAGCATTTTTCTGAGCTTGTGTAGAGTTTTTTTGTTTTTTTTATATATAAATTTTTATTAATTTTCCAACACATATTAAAAAACAATACAAGACAATACATAAACAGACAAACATATAAACACATATAATTTCTTAACCTCTTTTTCTTAAACCTTGTTTCAACGACTTCCCCATACCTCCCTTTTCTGCATCCCTGTTTTAAATTTTCCCAGCAACCCCTAATTTCAATACCTATAATACAATTTCTGATCCTTTTCCTCTTATCCAATTACTTATCACTGCAATTCTGTTTTACATTACCCATGACATTTTAGCACTCATTAATTTTACAACAGTTCTTAAGATAAACTTTAAATTTCTTCCAATCTTCTTCCACCGTCTCTTTCCCTTGGTCACGGATTCTGCCAGTCATCTCGGCCAGTTCCATATAGTCAATCACCTTCGTCTGCCACTCTTCCAGCGTGGGTAGTTCTTGTGTCTTCCAATACTTTGCTAAAAGAACTCTTGCTGCTGTTGTTGCATACATAAAAAACGTCCTATCTTTCCTTGACACCAATTAGCCTACCATGCCCAGGAGGAAGGCCTCTGGTTTCTTGTGAAAAGTACACTTAAGTACCTTCTTAATTTCATTATAGATCATTTCCCAGAAGGCCTTAATCCTTGGGCACGTCCACCAAAGGTGGTAGAAAGTACCTTCAGTTTCCTTACATTTCCAGCATTTGTTATTGGGCGTATGATAGATTTTTGCAAGCTTGACTGGGGTCATGTACCACCTGTAAATCATTTTCATAATGTTCTCTCTTAAGGCATTACATGCCGTAAACTTTATACCGGTAGTCCATAACTGTTCCCAGTCAGCAAACATAATGTCATGACCAATGTCTTGTGCCCATTTAATCATAGCTGATTTAACCATCTCGTCCTGTGTATTCCATTTCAACAGCAAGTTATACATTCTTGACAGATTCTTAGTATTGGGTTCCAAAAGCTCTGTTTCTAATTTTGACCTCTCCACCTGGAAGCCAATTTTCCTGTCCTGTTTGAAGACTTCATTTATCTGGTAATAATGAAGCCAGTCTCTTACTTTAAACTTCAATTTCTCATAACTCTGCAATTTCACTTTTCCCTCCTCATGCTCTATAATTTCCCAATATTTTGGCCATTTGGATTCCATATTCAGTTTTTTCACTTCCTTAGCTTCCATTGGTGACAACCACCTAGGGGTTTTATTTTCCAGCAAGTCTTTATACCTGATCCAAACATTATATAATGCTTTCCTAACAATATGATTTTTAAAACCTTGATGGATTTTAACCTTGTCATACCATATATATGCATGCCAACCAAATCTGTTATTGAACCCTTCCAAATCCAAAATGTCTGTGTTTTCAAGAAGCAACCAGTTTTTCAGCCAGCAAAAAGCCGCTGATTCATAATACAGCTTTAAGTCCGGCAGGGCAAACCCCCCTCTTTCTTTTGCATCAGTTAGTATCTTAAATTTTATTCTGGGCTTTTTGCCCTGCCAGACAAATCTAGATATATCTTTTTGCCACCTCTTGAAACAATCCATTTTATCCACAATCTGCAATGTTTGAAACAAAAACAACATTCTCGGCAAAACATTCATCTTAATCTGAGCTTGTGTAGAGTTGTTCTCTTCCCCTGCCCCCAAATCAATGAGGAATTGGATCCCTATGGAATAAGTTTGGAACTAGTTTGGCAAAAGAGAAAAAGAGGGTTCCTTCACCTTCAGTAGCTGAAGAGGGAGCATCCGCAGGTATAGTTTGCATGACAAGTTGCCCTTGCTGAAATCCAATCTTCTACCCAATGATTAATAGTGCAAGAACCCCCTGTCCTCTTTTGCACCTGACCACTCTGAGAATAAATTTGAGGTCTACGTCAATCCCTGCTCCTGTGCCTTGAACAGCAGCATGATTTACAAACATAGGTAGGAAGAAATGCTTGTTTCTGTTCTCTGGATGATTTCTGCAAATCCAACTGCTGTTAAAGGCAGAGAAGCAGGCCAGGCTGTTGACTCCTTGTAAGTTGGCAACTATCATGAATGCAGGCTTGAGAACTGCAACTCCCATTTTAATCAATTAAACATCAAGGAGGTGGGATGACCAGTGGATAAACCACCTCCTCCTTGTTGTGGAATTTAACCACTGTACAGTATGTTATTGTTCACATAGTTATCTTGCAAATAAATCAAGGAATGTAACAAGTGGCCTTCGGTGTTCTTTCTCTCTTTTTAACCCCTTCATCAGGGACGCATAGAGATTATTTGGAGCAAGTGGTTTCCAGGATTCAACCCCAAAACTTGTTTTCAAATTACAGGCTCAGCCTTTCAACACATGAAGTCGTGACAAAGGGGACACCACAGTCTTAAGAACACGTGCAGAATGGCAGTTCTGTCTCAGAGATGTTATAAGCACAGCTTTCCGCTTGGGGTTGCAAGCCCTGGTATCTTTCAGTATGAAAGTTAATAGCAGTTATACAAATATGAGACTTAAAACAGGAGCCCAGGCTGGATACGTATGTCCTGTGGTTTTATAGTTTTAAAACTGATTTTTATTTTCGTTGTACTGAGTTGCTTGTATGCTGCTGAGAGATGTTTGTAATTAAGCAACATACAAAGTTTCAAAATAAAGAAATACTACTGAACATATAGATAATCACACTACAAAGACAAGAGCAGCTGGAAAACAAAGCAAAAACTCTGGAGGAAAAAGCCATGGTTTCTTTGACTGTGGGACAACTGGTGGTTAATTTGTTGTTTATTAAACAAAACATGGCATAGTGTTATATCACAGTTCAACCACTATAGCGCATCTCTTCAGACAGCGCTATACATTCACATTCAGGTCTGAATCTAATGTCATTAGGTATGTGGGCAGGCTGAGATATTTTGGCATCTGAGAACCACAAAATGGCACCCCTTCCCACCAGGGAAGATGTCTACAGGGGCTTAATTTGAGTATGCACAAACCATCACCCAACACTTCTTCAGCCTGCTCAGCAGATGAGAAGCTTGTTATGAGTAATAATAGCATTGTCCCTCAGTCCCCAGGTGTGTCTGTGACTCAGGGAATTTCCAGACTACCAGTTTATTCAGCATTTATCCAGATTTGTTTGCTGGGAGGTAAGACAACACTGCACCAATTAAATGTCATCACACACTTTCCTGGGCATTTTCCCAGCACTTTCCTTATCACAGAAAGTCCAGTGTTTGGGGGTTTTTTTTGGGGAGGGAGTGTAAACAGGTTTGTTGCACAACAGATCCAAATCAACTCTAACTGCAGAACCTGATTCTGTTGGTATGTGGCATTGGAAAAGAACAATTGTCCAAAAGTGTCCTCAGTTAAGAACATGACCGTAAGAAGAGCCAGTTGGATCAGGCCAATGGCCCATCTGGTCCAACATCCTGCTCTCATAGTGAACGATCAGATACCTGTGGGAAACCAGCAAGCACAGGATCCAAGCCAGGGCCAGATTTAGGTTTGATGAGGTCCTAGGCTACTGAAGATAATGGGGCCCTTTATATGTCCAGCTGTCCTTTGTCAACAAATTGTCACTCTTTTTTGTGTTGAATATACCGTATATACTCGAGTATAAGCCGAGTTTTTCAGCATAAGCCGAGTTTTTCAGTATATACGGTATGCTATATGGTAATTTATGGACCTAATAGGTCCATAAAAAGGTAAAAGTACCCCTGACCATTAGGTCCAGTTGTGGCTGACTGGGGCTGCGGCACTCATCTCGCTGTATTGGCTGAGGGAGCCGGCGTACAGCTTCTGGGTCACGTGGCCAGCATGACTAAGCCGCTTCTGACGAACCAGAGCAGCACACGAAAACGCCGTTTACCTTCCCGCCGGAGCAGTACCTATTTATCTACTTGCACTTTTGCTTTCGAACTGCTAGGTTGGCAGGAGCAGGGACCCGGCAACGGGAGCTTACCCCGTCGTGGGGATTCGAACCACCAACCTTCTGATCGGCAAGTCCTAGGCTCTGTGGTTTAACCCAAAGTGCCACCCGCGTCCATACACAACACAAAACACTGTTGCTGTACGTAGGCTTTATTTTATTTCTTTCTAATAATATATTTTGGAAATGTACATTCAGGTTTTTTTCCTTTAAATTTTTTGGGGGGGCCCAAGAGAGTGGGGCCCTAAGCTATAGCTTGTTAGCTTATACAGTACGTAGATCCGGCACTGATCCGAGCACAGGAGCCCTTTCTCCTCCTGCAGTTTCCAGCAACTGGTGTTCAGAAGCATCCAATGTTGAGCTCCACGTCTCATATCCTAAATCATGGATAGGCAAACTAAGGCCCGGGGGCTGAATCTGGCCCAATCGCCTTCTAAATCTGTGTCGCGGACAGTCTGGGAATCAGCGTGTTTTTACATGAGTAGAATGTGCCCTTTTATTTAAACTGCATCTCTGGGTTATTTGTGGGGCATAGGAATTCATTCATATATTTTTTTCAAAATATAGTCCGCCCCCTCCCACAAGGTCTGAGGGACAGTGGACCGGCTCCCTGCTGAAAAAGTTTGCTGACCCCTGTCCTAAAATCTTCACTCTATACTTGGTGAAACATTTTAAATTTTTTATGCCCAAGAAAATCTCTATTTCTAAATGTTTTAGAGGCGAGCTCCCCTCTCCCTCGAAGGATTCCCTTCCCACACCCACATCTGATGTGCCCCAAGGGAAGCCGCTGTCCCTTGATCAGTTCCACCCCCCCATCCAGCTGTTTCCCACGGACCGAAAGGGTTAAGCAACCGAGAGCCTCGCTGTTTGCGTCCTACGTCACATGTTTTTCAGAAGCGCTTACCAACCACCTACAGCGAAGCTGCTGTTGCTGACGCTCGAGAGTCCGCCACGTCAGAAGCCGCCTAAGCGGGAAGGGAAACGCATTCCTTATTTGGGCTCAGAGAGCGGCGTAGCGGATTGGCTGGGAGGGAGGGGAGGGGCAAGCGAGGGGAACAGCTGCTTACTGTCAGTTACTGAATGTTAATCCCCGAGACAATGGGCTGCGTAAACATTTCCCAGGACTGGAAAAATCCCTTTGCCTGAGCTCAGCACAATTTGAGCCTTTGGCGATCGCTGCCGATAAACCATTTGATCTCGGAGCGCTTCCCGGCGTCCTATATATATTTATATACATATAAATCTCTCTCTCTCTCTGATTATTTGCCTCCCCCTTCCCCTACGCAACGTGTTCACAAGTGGTCAACTGAGAGAAGAACTGAAAAAAACCTCACCGAAAGTACTAAAAGTGCTGAGGCACAAGAAAGAAACATAGCAGCTATTGTTTCCTTACAGATCTGTACAAGTTCAGATCTGATTCCCACTCCAGCGTTGCTCTATCTAAATATATATGTATATCCTATACTATGACTCAACATTAAGGGATAATTAGTATTTTTTTAAAAATACACAGTCTCTCACATTCCCTTTTGAGCTTAAGCCGAACCAATGCCTTTTTTCGGGGGGTGGGTGGGTACTCGGGGTCTGCAGTACCAGCACATCTATTTTTTCTTTAGGGCACTTTCTGGAACAACTTCATGGTGGGTACTGGCACGTATTTGTCTAGAAAAAAAGCACTGAGTGAAACCCTGCTGGGACAGAGCAAAGGCCCATCATGTCCTGCCTGCACTGGATTTAGGGCGGTGCAGGTGGTCCCAGCACTGGGCTGAGGAGGCGCAAAATAATAATAATAATAATAATAATAATAATAATAATCCACCTATATATGGATACCTACCCGCGACGGGGTGAGTTCCTGTTGCTCGGTCCCTGCTCTTGCCAACCTAGCAGTTCGAAAGCACATTAAAGTGCAAGTAGATAAACAGGTACCGCTCTGGCGGGAAGGTAAATGGCGTTTCCGTGCACTGCTCTGGTTCGCCAGAAGCGGTATAGTCATGCTGGCCACATGACCCGGAAGCTGTCTGTGGACAAACACTGGCTCCCTTGGCCAGTAAAGTGAGATAAGCGCTGGACTGGACCTTAGGGTCAGGGGTACCTTTACAGAGAAGATTCATAAAAAGCAACTGTACCAAAAGGAATTAGAGGAGGGACAAAGTTTGTCCTCAGAGAGCCATATTTCCAAAGTCAGCCCTAATCCCGTTCTCACAGTGGACAATCAAATGCCTGTGGGAAGTCCACCAACAGGACCTGAGTGCAATACCAGTTTCCCCATTTGTGATTTCCCCAAAAGTGTTATTTGGAGGCCTTAGCTAGTGGAGGTGGAACACAGCCATCATGGCTAGTAGCCATTCATGGCTTGATCCTCTCTTCATTTGTTTAATCCCCTTTAAAGCCTTCCAAGTTGGTAGCTATTACTCACTACATTTTTTGTTAGAGGATTGCCTTGCAGTAGTGATTTGTTTCTGTTCATAAATACCAGGCTTCTCTATTTTGGTATTTCAAAGCAGTACAAATATAGAACATTTCTTAAGGAGCTAAGAGACAAACGCTCCTCACGGTTTGGGGATACACATTGTTTTAAAAATGTGATTGAATGATGGGAGAAGACCTTGGAGGTTTTTTTTGTTTTGTTTTTTTAAAAAAGACACTTGGAACACATTCATCCAAAATTTAGATTTTTTGCTTCGTTCCCCAAACCTATTTTAAAGCTGGACATGCATCTAGAAGCATAAGTAATTGAACTGGTGAACTTACCTTATTTTTTATAGTGTTGAATGTTTTCCTGCTGTATGTATAGGTAAAGTAAAGGGACCCCTGACCATTAGGTCCAGTCATGTCCGACTCTGGGGTTGCGCACTCATCTTGTTCTATAGGCCAAGGGAGCTGGCGTTTGTCCACAGACAGCTTCCGGGTCATGTGGCCAGCATGACCAAGCCGCTTCTGGTGAACCAGAGCAGCACACGGAAACGCCGTTTACCTTCCCGCCGGAGCAGTACCTATTTATCTACTTGCACTTTGATGTGCTTTCGAACTGTTAGGTTGGCAGGAACAGGGACCGAGCAACGGGAGCTCACCCCGTCGCGGGGATTCGAACCACCGACCTTCTGATCGGCAAGTCCTAGGCTCTGTGGTTTAACCCACAGCGCCACCTGCGTCCCGCTGTATGTATGGTAAGTGGTAAAAAGCAGGTTTCCAGAAGGTCCACTTTTGCATTTCTGAAACTATAGTAGACCAGCTGTGGAGGCAGAGCATGGCTAGTCCTGCCTGTATAACAGGGATTAGGAATCTTTTTCAGCCAAAGGGCTGCATTGCCTCTAGGCAACCTTTTGAGGGCTACATGCCAGTGGTGAACAGGGCCAGAAGCACATGTGGGCAATGATAGCAAATTTCCCCTTCGCCCAGTAGGCTAGTTTCTGCACATGCTTTCTCACATTCCTCCCTATCTTCCATCCTGGCAAACAGGAGGCACATTCCAGCCAGATAAAAACTTTCAATGAGGGTGTGGCATGTGGAGTCTCTTGAGGGCCAGACAGAAAGACTTGGAAGGACAAACTAGAAGTGACTTGTGAGACCCATGAACAGGTTCCTGCATATATTTAAAAGTGTTGACTGTGGCTGTGAGGGGGCGGGAATTTACAGGAGCACCTCGGCACTGGAGAAGGGATGTTTAATCATTTCCTCTGTTTCATTTTCCTAATTAAAATTTTCCCTCCTTGAAGCTGTTATTTGCTCCATGGGGTGGGTGGGGGGGTGGGGGAATGCTGGTACCGTACAGGGAGATGACATTTTCAGCTTTAATCTCCAATCTCATGCTCAGGTACTTGGGAGCATGAACACAGTAGGCCTTACTTATGAGTAAACATCATAGTATCAGGCTGTATATCATAGAACCTTTATGTGGCCTTCTTGCAGAAACTCAGTTTCTTTAGTGTACCAAATTTCATAGTGCTTTTCTGCTTTAAATTGGTGGAATGAAAAAGAAATATTTTTCAAGCTTGGAAGAATCACTGTAATGATGATGGGAATCAACTACATATCTGCTAGTAAAAGCAACATAAAGCAACATAAAAATAAAATTGAGTGTCCAAATATTGTAATGACATAGCACAATGTTTAGAAGTTGTCTTAATCTTTTACAACCTTTGAGAACTCAGCAACTGGTTTCCTATTGATGTGCTCTGCACTATCTATCCATAAGGTCTTTAATCATTCCCTAAAGCAATAATTTGCTGCCACTGTCTCTACAGCAATTCTAGCTCAGTAATGTTTTTCATCTTTGTGGTTGTTTTCTTGCTGAGTTCTGTAGGTGCATAAATGTGAAAACTTTTGTTTTTCTTAGGTTAGCCATATCGATTGTTCATGGATTATTCATAAACTATGGTAGATCCCTGAATGGTTCCATTTCACAGAACTATCTTGAAGAAATCTGTGTGGGTAAGCTAATTCTTTCTGATGAAATATTTTCAAATAGCTAAATGGAAGGAAATGACTCCATGTTCCTCATCTACAATACGTTATACCAGAATTAATCTAGTATCAAGATACTTCCATCCTCAGTAACCGGCATTATAAAACTGCACATATAGTCTATAGAATGAATCCTGTAGAAAGCAATTGTTTCCCCTGATCAATAATATTTACAGCATAAGCATATAATAGCTTTAGTACATCAAAGGCTTCAATCTTCTTTAGACCCAAGAGGGAAAGGCTGTATCTTATTTTGGTTATTGTTTTATGAACCATATAGGTTTAGCTACACATGTGGATTGAAATGGGATTTATTCGTTTAGATTGCAGGAGGAATGCATATTTTCTAAAAATTAATCCCCACCAAACACATCTGATTCATGTAGGCCCAATGTTGTGATAAAGCCCTGATTTTGTGAGATGTATAAGGAAATGTAAGAGTTTTCAATAAACAAAATAGATGAAAATGCAAATTTCTGTACACAGCTTACAAGGAAAGCAATCTTGCATTGAGATTATGAATGGGGAAATCCAATTTTTTACAAGGGTGCTTATGCAGGTATAACTAGGCACAGAACTGCAATATAGAAAATTAATTAAACGCAAACGACTCCAAGGGGATCAAGGAGACATATGCAGGATGGATGAATACAAATGGAAAGATGTGTCTGAGAATTTAAAAATGAGTCTTTGCAAAATCAAACGCCCTTTTTGTTTTACCTCCAGGTCTCTGAGTGGGCACCCTTAATTTGGATTATTAACAAGGTTATACTAAATTGGTATAAATGAATTTAAATCCAAATTAAATTACTGCATTCCATTTAGGAGGACTTTAGGTGTGTGCATGAAGTAGCAATTGCACATAGATAAAGCTCTGTTGCAACTGTTCCAAGAGACAGCCAGGCTGGTCTAGCACTGGGATTTCTTACTGGCTGAACAGGAAGTATATCCATGCCCGTCTCCTTCTTCTCCGCCATTACAACCTTGAGGCTAGTCTGTAATTTTATCTGACTTCTTTGTAATGAATATTATGTCATCATCACACCCAGGATTCGAATCTCATGGGAGCTACCAGTCACAACCTGTGGCAAAGGCCAATGAGGCTATTGCAAAGAATGCTCATTGGTGGAAAAAATTCAGCCATGAATTAAGCTTTTATGCTCTATGCGCTATTTCTCATCAGTTGTCATTATGAAGCTCTGCATAATTACAGAGAGTAGCCATGATGATGTGTAACCCTGGCCAAATCAGTACATTTCTAAATGCTGTTATAAATCCTCAGGAAGATGATTGAATGACCACAAACGCTTCAGAGGTGTGTGGTTTAAATAGAGAGTTAACTATTTTCATTATACTAGTATCAACTTGTGCATTGAGGATTAAGTATAAACTGTATAGTTCCTGACTAATGGGATCTGCAACGAAATGTTGCTGTGTGTTCTCTCCTAAAAGGAATGGTCCTGCTTAGAGTTTAAGCCAGGCATTCCCTCCATACGGAGTACAGTGGTACCTCGGGTTAAGTACTTAATTCGTTCCGAAGGTCCGTTCTTAACCTGAAACTGTTCTTAACCTGAAGCACCACTTTAGCTAGTGGGGCCTCCTGCTGCCGCTGCGCCACCGGAGCACGATTTCTGTTCTCATCCTGAAGCAAAGTTCTTAACCAGAGGTACTATTTCTGGGTTAGTGGAGTCTGTAATCTGAAGCATATGTAACCTGAAGTGTATGTAACCCGAGGTACCACTGTATTCTACCTCTGCCTCCTCTCTCCCATTCTGTTTCTCTACTCTACACTCTGTGGCTGCAGAGTATGAAGATTTCTTTGTCTTGAAGTCTCCAATTACCTCACAGGATTCTTAGGAGAATGGAATGAAGTAAGAATGTAAGCTACTTTGTGAAATGAAAAGGATTTAACAGATAGGATAATAGCAGGCCAACTTCTTCAATGCATTAATTGTCAAGGGATAGTGATAAAAAGTAGCAGGATGAAGACAGCGATGGGGATTCTGTTAGGAAAGCAAAAACTCTTTCTACTTGCTTGGATAAGAGCGAAAAGCCTTGCCTGCATTTATTTTTGATCCATGACTAAACAGGGCTCCTACCGAATGATGATATCACACCTTCTAAATTCTTGACTCCTGTTCAGTATTCACTCTGGACACATTTCATAACATGCTGTTTGTGGTTTGTCCCTTTTCAAGATTGGGTCATTCTTTTGAGTCTCTGCCAGACTTGCATAATGGACCAGAGGCTTCTAGACAAATCTGTCAAACATGTTCTGTCTACAAAAGAACATATCCTCCTGCCACTGAATTTAGGGGGTAGGAGCCAATAATACTTGGGCCAGGGTCCAAAGAACTATATGACCAGTTCACTGCAGTCAAGGGAGCTGTGGACTTGGGTTTCAAAAGCAGATTGCGATATGGGTGGATGGCTGCTGTTCAAGAGCAGGAGTCATGGAGCTTCTAAAAATGCTACTAGGCATGCCAAGTTATTGGGCATACTTAAATTACTCCTTGGATCTCGGCCAAAGTCAAAAATCTCCGTTGGCCCATATATAATTCTTGTGCAGGGCAGAACAAGCCTGATCTAATCTCATAGATCATCTTGCTTGTCGCACTATTCTGGGCTTGCACTTTCTCTCCTCTTCTTAAATGCTTTGCAGAGTTCATTTCCTCCACTCAAGCACCTGGCCTCATTTAAGAAAAATACATGCTTGATGCTGGTTATCATTGATCTGTAGCAATGAATGTCTTGTAAAATGACTGTGGGTGGGTGGGGAATATAGAACAAGGTGGGAAATCAGGTCCGCAATCCTGTTTGCTCACCAAGACCTGAAATATATCATTTCACTGAAGTCTAAAGAAAAGTTAGTAGCTGCATGGTAGGGATTGCCAGCCTTTAGGGGGCCAGTGGGCACATTTGGAATTTTGAGGAAATGCCATGGGCACCAGTCATAAAATGGCTGGCACTGCTAATGGAGCAGGAAGACACAAAATGTTGCACAGATGCTAACCAATACACAGAAAAGGGGACCTACGTCAGCCACTGCCACTCTTGGTCACAGAGAGAAGCTCTTTGCACCAATCCTCTTTCTAGAATGGATGTAAGACTGAGTGTCCAATGCAGAAATCCAGTTGAAATATGGCCACATTTAAGGATGTGTGTTAAGTGTAGGTGAAGCCAAGTCAGTGCAAACATGAATGGAGACGGAAGAGCAAACAATCTCTCATTGATTTCTATGGGGATGCATACTGAGACTTTTGTGGGTGTCATACGAAGTACTTGTGGACATACTGGCACCAGTATGTTACATGGGGTAGGGATTTCTAGGCTGCTTCACACCCAGACTCTGGAATCCTTCCTTTGGGAGGCCTGCCTCTCCCCATCCCATTCACTTTTCCAGAGGCTTCCTTTGACAGGCCTTCGGTTTGCAGGAATTTGTACCCATTAATCAGTGAGGGATGTTTATCTGGCTCTTTTTCCTTTGCTCTGCTGCTGTTCTTCTTCATCTTCTTTTTTTAAGCAACTGCTTTTTGCACTGTACTTGATATTCTATTGCACATTGCTTTGTGGGCTCTGGCAAAGAGAAACTGCTAAATGACAAGTAATTAATGGATATAATTTACCACCTACTTGTGAATGGCACTCTTGAAGGCTTTGCACACAGAAACTGAAATCATGTTTCCCACTTGCCTTGCCTTTCCTGAAGATGGAAAAAGCTGGGGTGGGGATAAGGGTTTGTATGGACAATACCATAGAAACCAGTTACCAATTCTGAATTCGAGTTCATGTGAATCACTACTTCATCAATGACAGCAGCATCTCTTGACATTTCAGAGGGCAATGCAGAAATCTAAATGACAGTGAAGAATGGATGCAAAGGTAATGGTGAACAGCTTATTCTGATCTGCGTTTCCATGCATTCAGTGGAAAATATCACAATGCTCTGTTCCATCAAGTCTTTTCTATCCAGATTGCATTGTATATACTCCTACAGAAGGAAATAAAGTAGGTCAGTTACCACCCTAGACCAACTGATTACTGTTTTATATCATTAGCATCAGCAATGTCAAGCTGATGCCTAGAACTTATATACTGTATTTGAAAACGTTGGCAGTATTAAGATAAATTCAACAGTGTAAATATGTTTAGATGGATGTAATAATGGAATAAACTGAATAGTTTAGTTTATGTAAAACATGCAGGGATTTATGTTATGCCAAATGAACCATGGAAAGAGAAGAAGGGAAGTCATTGATATTTTAAGGTTGTTCAAATGAATACTCTAAAGCAGGCTTCCTCAAACTGGGCCCTCCAGATGCTTTGAGACTACCATTCCCATTATCCCTGACCACTGGTCCTGCTAGCTAGGGATCATGGGAGTTGTAGGCCAAAAGTATCTGGAGGGCCGAGTTTGAGGAAGCCTGCTCTAAAGTGTAAAACAGAAAATGTAATTAAAAATATATTTTAAAATATATAGCTTATAGCTATTTGAAGGGTCCCAGATCCAGAGTGATCCCTAATCTAACCTCAAACACAGTTGTTCTGGTGCCCGGATGATCAAGAAATGGGAAGTAGATTAGGGATAGTAGTATAAGTGGTACACTCTCACTGGGGCAGAGGATCTACTGTCAGGACACAATGCTACCCCAATGAGAGAAATGGATCCTTCACCCCGAGATAGGGCACCACTTGTATCACTTTGTGCTAAAGCAATAGCTTAGTGGTAGAGCACATGTTTTGCATGCAATTAGTCCTACATTCAGTCCTAACATCTCTAGGTAGGACTGGGAACCCTGCACTGCCAGTCAGAGTGTACTGTAGACAATACTGAGCTAGTATCGGATCAGTGGTCTGAGTCACTATAAGGGAGCTTCCTATTCCCATTACTCTTCCTATGTTGGGAGCCCTAGGAGACATTTCTGCTCTGGCCTGTGTGTAGATGAGAGTGGATGGTTCTTTTGCAGTGTGTCTGCTTACAAGTTGCTTTAAACAGCTTTTGTGCACACTTGCAGAAGCACCGTGGGCATATATGTGAGCAGATTCCAGGCTAGTAGAATCTGATATGGGCTAGAACATCCATTGTTTCTTCCAGGTATTTAAGAAATTTGATACTGCTGATGACAAAATATTTCAAATATCTAATTCATGCTAGAAAACATTTGTTAAGCATTTACCATGGTAGGCAATAGCAAATTCTAATGCATATACTGGTACATGCAATTGCTTGTTCTTTTGGCTTACATTCTGGTCACCCTGTATCACACAAATGTTAAAACAACAACAACCAACAGATCGTCCACGAATCAAATCTGGTGACCCAGACAACCACCCTTGGCTGATCCTCCACTTTGGCTGATCCTCCTGAAAAAAATAATATAGGTGTTTGATCCACAGCCCCCCTGCTCACAGCTGGCTTCAGAAGAAAGAGAAGGTAGTTGAATAACAACAGTGAATAAGTGGTGGGGACCACAAGTCCTTTGAAATGTTCACTGTACTCAGCTCATATACAAATGTGAGCATAGGCTCAGATCTCTGCTTCTGAGCGTGTTTTCCAGTTGGCCTTGTGCTTCCAGAGTTGTTAGCATTAAGGATTGCATCAGATCCTATGGGAAGGGGGCCATGTAAATGTTAGCTGGTTTAATTGTGCCCTTGTTGTCTGTAATACCCAAAATGTCTGCACATTGTACATAACTGCTTTGTTATGAAACCATCAACCTGAGGTGTGTCCCTTCATGATGCTGCATACATGTTATTCCAGGTCCGATTTAACACTGGGCAAAACACCACCAATGACATGTAATTAGTTTGTACCATTTGTCTAATGACTCCTATTTCCACGTGTTAAATATGGTGAAGGAAAATAGTCCTTCATTAATGGGAGTGCACTGCTCATGCACTGCTGGTACTTACCGGCTTGCAAGAGCTGTAACTCTAAAAGCTGGCATATTGCCTGACTCCGCTGCCCATTAGAGCCCTTCCTGCAGAGTGACATTCCAGATAAAGGCCAGTGCAGGACTACTGGCCTGCACAGCTCCAATGGGCCTTCCAGGTACAAAACATATTTTAAAAACCACCTAAATAGCACTGTAAATAGCCCAGCGGAGAGATGGATGCAGGCAGGTATGGACAAGGGCAAATATAGCTTTGCAGTAGAGGGAATTGCATGCTGCCATTTATTTTTTAAGTTGAGCTTGAATTGTACTAGGCAGCAACAGTGAAGGCACTGGGCACATGATTTCCATAGAATTCAAACTATAATACAATAAAAATACAGTGCAAGACCCCAAAATTGTTGCACTTTTTTTAGGAAAAAACAAAAGATGTTGAGCCTTTTCCCCCACAAACCGCCCCCAAAATCCCCATGGTTTTTTAATTGACTTCAGGACAAAGCGCCGCCTTTCAGACTCTGCCCCCCCCCATGTCAATTCTACCTTTGAAATCCCATTAATGTTTGGGAAAATCCAGATGTATGGCAGCCCTACAATATAAGAATCAAAAGAAGCAATGGAAATACAATTAAAAATCAATATGCATATTTAGTGCAGTGGATCTCTTCTCTTCAGCCACAAATTAACAGACATGCTGTGGACTGCCTAAATGAAGTTCAGTCCGTGGGTCACAATTTGGGACCCCCTGTTTTAGGGGACTGGTGCTATTTTAGGATTAGAAGTCCCTGCCTGTGTTATTTGTTTGCTTACTTCCTGGTTAACCTAGATATGTTTGTAAATAAGCAGCTATTACACCCCCGACCTAAGTGTCCAAAACTCTTCTCGAAGAAATTGACTGACCCTGTAATTCTGCCCTGGGAATGTCCTGCCACTTGGGGAAACGGCATGGAGTTACCCTGCTTACAGCCAGTCAGGACTCTTGTGGGCGTCCCCACAATGGCTTATCTATTAGCTGAATGGATAAGATTTAAATGCACTGCCCATTTCTAACTAGCTGGGCAAGTTCCACTTTAGAATTAAAGTTGGGCAGTTACCATTGGTAATTGACCCTCCCTGTGATACTTTTAAACTCCCTGTAATAACTTTGCAAAAATGAAAGACATGCATGATTTGTTTTGGATGTAAGCATTGGTCTCAAATACTGCAGTTATGAAGTCCCAAATGTACAATGATTTGTGAGTGTGAGTGTGTTTGTGTGTACTGATGTATTCAGTGACCCTGATGTAATTCAGCTTGGGCCAAGAAGATGCTGGAAAGTATTTCTGACCCTGCTGCCTTTGTTGACATCACAGAATGTTCTGACACAAGGCAAGAAGTGTTTTTCCTATCTTTTACGCACAAACTGAAATAATGGGGATGTCGTTCCCTGGCAGAACTTAGCGTGTAGCAGATCCAAGGTCTAGTCCACAGCATCTAAGATTTAAAGACTCTCAAGTAAAAGCGCTGCTCAAATTTCTGGTGGTCTGTTGCTGCTCTGCATAGTAGGAAACTATACTGTGCTGGATGGGCATTAGACAGATCCATATGAAAAGAAGAGGGCATTGCAGGGGATCCTGAGAGCTGAGGCTATGACCAGAGCCAAGTCCTGGGAAGGATGGGACAGGAGGTAGTTCCTGAATACAGCCTACACAAAGAGCTAGGCCTTAACTTTGTAGAGAGCTCTTTGTGTTTGTATAAATGGTTAAGGGTCAGAAATATTATTCACTGGCTTTAAAAGCTCTGCCTCCGGTTTAAGCCAAAACTAAGCAGTAACTTGGTATTCCCATCCACATTACGGGTATATTATTTTTTTTTTATTGCTCAACCATCCAAGTAGGGTGATTCTACTACTTCCCTGGGCCACTGTTTTTCATTTAGAACCCTTTCCTTCTTGCTTGTCCTAGAATTTCGTGTGGATCTACATACCTGCAATTTAAACTCTCCCCATATGTGCTTCACCCATTGTAAAAAATATATAGGAAAAGGACTTCCTATAAGGCAGCTTCATGTTTCTGAGCCAGACCATTGGCCCATCTAGTTCAGTAATGTCTACACCAGGGGTTGTCAACCTGGTCCCTACCGCCCACTAGTGGGCGTTTCAGGATTCTAGGTGGGCGGTAGGGGATTCTACGGCACAAGCTGAATCCTCCTTCCATCAAGCACTGGTGGGTGATAAGGAAATGTTATCATCAAGAAAGATGCATTAGTGGGCGGTAGGTATGACTACCCCTGGTCTCCACTAACTGGCAGTAGCTTTCCAGAGAACCTTTTCTCCAGTCCTATCCAGAAATACTGTGAGTTGAACTTAGGGCCTTCTACATACCAAGCAGATGCTGCACCCCTGAGCTGCAGCCCTTCCTCGAACCTCCACATGCAACCAGTGTGTAGCTTTGAAACACGCAATGATTGCACATATGATCTCAGGCTCATTTCCAACTAGACATGGATAGGGTCAAGCTGATACACATATGAGAAGAAACGTGGTCTAATATTTCAGGAAGTCGACAGGTTGGGGGGGGTCTGCTATGCTACTTATCTGCTACTATGCTGAAGCTGGTTGCTTCAAGGAGTAGAATTTAGGGAGATAAGTAAAAGCTGCTAGATTTTTTTTTGTACAGCTAGACTTATTTTGACATGTTGGCCCCATCAGTGAGGAGTGCCACTGGATGCTCCATTTCAAGCAGTAAAATGTCTTGAGCTGACACTTGTGGCTCTCTTTTAATCGGGCTTGCATATATATCCAAAGTACATTTCACATTGCTCATGCTGAAATGATGAGAAGAGAGATGCAAGGCAAACTCTGCCCTAATGATGTCCTGCTGGTGAAGTGAACCAAGAGACTGAACTACAAATCAGACTCCTCCTCTGCCATGACTTCATTAAGATGGCCTTAGGCAAGCCATTCTCTCTCTGTCTCAGACCGCAGTCCCCTCCCCCGCGCCATCGCCTGTAACAAGAGAAAGAATAGCAACTTACAGTATTTTTCGCTCTATAAGATGCACCAGACCATAAGATGCACCTAGTTTTTGGAAGAGGAAAACAAGAAAAAAAAATTCTAAATCCCAGAAGCCAGAACAGCAAGAGGGATCTGGCTACTGGTATAGCCTTTTGCTGTCCTGGCTTATGGGATAGCCATGCAAAGCCTCTTCCGGGCAGCGGGAGGAAGGCTCCCCCAAGAGCCACGCTCACTTTAAAGAGTGTGCGGAGCGTGTGTGCGGCTCTTGGGGGCTTTTCCCCGAGGAGGGAGAAGGGCAGCCCTGGGGGAAAAGCCCCCAAGAGCTGCACACACGCTCCACAGGGCTCTTTAAAGGGAGCGCTGAGCAGAGCCTCCCACCTGCATTCACTCCATAAGATGCACACACATTTTCCCTTACTTTTTAGGAGGGGAAAGGTGCATCTTATAGAGCGAAAAATACGGTACTTTACAACCAGATAATGCTTGGAAGCACACTTGGAAATATATTAAAATGCCCTGCTGGGTGAGGTTAAAGCCCTATCAAGTCCAGCATCCCATTCTCACAGTGGAGAACCAGATACCTATGGGAAGCCCATAAGCAAGATCTCAGGCCAACTAGTCTTGAGAAGCAGACTGCCTCTGCCAGTGGAAGGAGAACGTAGGTATTGTGGCTAGTATCTATGGTCATATCACATTTTCCCTTTAGAGGACACTGCTGTTACCTCAGCTAATGGCAGTCTTGGCTCTGTCTTGCTGGTTGCCACGATGCCTTTGTAGCTGAGCTTTACTTGAAAAGCCTCCAGCAAGATCTGCCACAGGCAATTTGTGTGCTCCCTTCTATCCCAAAGTATCCTTTGTTGCCGTGGGTCCGTTGTGTGTGTGTTTAAGAAGTGAAATTGCTGTCAAGTTGCTTGGAGGTAGTTGCCATGAAGAATGAGGCCTATTTCAGGATTCTTGAGTGAACGGCATGTTTGTCTGAGTTATAATAGGCAGGCTGGAAAGAGAACAAAAGCAAAGGGGAGTATGAGGCACGGAACCCTAAACAACCCTCTGAGGTGATCATTAAGGCCATTGCACACAAATGTAGAGAAGAAAGATATTCTGGTGCAACCCAGCTCTTGTAAGTGCAATAAAAAAGCCCAGATGTCCAGCCTATTGCTCCTTTCAGTTCCCCTCTTATTCTTTGGCCTGGAAAGGTTGCTTCCCACCCCCACGTTTCCACACCAAACCCTATTCTCACATCCAGCCTGGCTATTTTCACTGCTCCCCCCACAAAAAAAACCCCTGATCATGCTTGCCTTTCCTTCATCTTCTAGGGAGCCTGATTTTCTTATGGTTCTGTTATCTCTCACTGCCAATTTAGTTCTATAAGTAGATTTTCCCATAGTATCAAGTCTCCAGCTGACTGCCATTGTATTCTATTTCAGTCTGAGATTATTGCGATCCAGCTTTTCTTTCTTTCTTTCTTTCTTTCTTTCTTTCTTTCTTTCTTTCTTTCTTTCTTTCCCTATCCTGTCTAAGGCTGAGATGCTGATCCCTTGAGAGGAGGGTCCAATTGCTGCCCGTTGTTTCCCATAAAAATGTGAGAAATAATGATTACAGGAGCAAAATATGTGTCTTTGCTGACAGAACCAGACACTCCCTCAAGGGCATCTGGAACAACAACACAGGAAAGGCAATCCAATGGGCATGAAGCTGATACCATGCCCAGGAGCACTGGGTGATGGGGAAGTTGACATGTTGTTGGACGGAATATATATTTCTGTGCTCTGATGTTGCAAAAGCTGACAGGTGTCCACATATAGATACTGGAAAAACAGTGCACTCATTTGAACTTTGGACTGGGAGGAAATGCTTAGCTTTGAGAAATGAAGCTCTCTGTGTGTATAGTCACATGCACACAATAGGGAAAAAAGTGTACCGTAACTCCCTTTATCATTACAGCTCCCTGCTAGGGAAACCTGCACCTTTTGAACTTCAGCTGTTAAAGAGATGAACCCTTTTTCAAGGAAAAAATGGGCAACCTCAGCCATAAAAACATAAAGCAGCTTATAAGCTGTTTTGTCTGTATCACCTCATGTGTTGGTACATCTTGCAGATGACTATTGGTGGTCCATGGAACACAGTTTGGGAACTCCTACTCTAGATCTGTCTTGCTTAATTGCAATTACAGTCGTACCTTGGAAGTCGAACGGAATCCATTCCAGAAGTCTGTTCGACTTCCAAAACGTTAAAAACCAAAGCGCGGCTTCTGATTGGCTGCAAGAAGCTCCTACAGCCAATTGGAAGCCACAGAAGCTAAATCCACCTCTGTATCCCTAACAGAGGTCTTAGAGCACATGGATTCTCTTATATTATTAAAGGTAAACACAGTTTAGCCTAATCCGTGCCTGGAAAAATGATGGCCTGGGAATCACATATAAACTGCTATGAAGGGTGCAATTTAAGCATAAGAAAGAAATGAATAAATATGCAGTATTGTGGTCAGAAGGGCTAAAAGAGGTGTTGGATACAGATCAGGGCAGAGGAATGGCTTAGAATACACATCACCGCTATCATTTTGTGATTTAATATATATCAGGACTTCTAGAGTTGGTGAGTCTTACTCCTTATTCAATATGGTGTCCAAAGGATTTGCACTGAACCAGCTGCTAAAATGAAGGGGGGGGGAGAGAAAACCTTCCTTTTATCAGTGCCTTGCTACCTACAACGTGCTTTTAATTCCCAAATCATGTCATTTGTGATTTCAGGTGACAGACAGTATGAAGCACAAGGGTTTTTTTTGTTGTTGTTTTGTTTTTTGCACTACCATTCACACTAAGTCATTGTCATCAAAATGCCAGCTTGTCCCCATCCCCATTTAACCCAGTTTTTATTTTTTTGTATAATACCTTAAAAACAACGAAACACCATTCCTAATGACCCGTCCGTGATATCTCAGCAACCCGTTTGCAATATGAAGCTGCCATCTGGAAGCAACCTTAGCTCAACGATAAAAATAGAGTGGGAGAGAATGCAAGTAAGTGGCATGATATGACGTGTGGCATTACGTGACACAGTCTCTCTTCCCATGAGAGCTGTCTTGCTAGATTCAAGCACTGCCTCTTTCTAGTACTCCACTATTTATTCAATCCAAAATGTGCTTAGCAGCCCACTTCTTCAGTGCAACTCACAAATCCTGCCTTTCTAAGTGGAGGCCACTTGTTATGGCCACCACCTCCTTCTCTGCCACATGCTCTCGTAAACAATTAATAATTGTGAAAGGTCTAGTTGCAAGGTCTGGTGCAGACAATAGAAGTATTCAGAGTCACCTGGCAACACCCGCCCAGGTGTGGTACCTCCAGTACTGCCTAAGCAATCCCAGGGTGGTGTTAGGAACTGTCAGGTGTTCTCAGTACCCATTCAGACTTCTCTGTGTCTCCACCCCTCAGTTAAGTAGATAGCATCACTTAAGGTGGAATTAAATTCTCTGTCACACACTGTTCTGGATTCTAGAGTACACAATAGTTTTGTGAACTGCAGCAATCAAGTGTGAGGCAACATAGACATTTCTTCATTCTTGGCTCTGGGTTAATGTTTAGCGTACACAGAAGGTTATTCAAATAATGATTCTTTGACCTTTTTTATCCACCTCTTTCCTTGATCTTTATTGTACTTTCCCTGGAATTATAGTTGAGATGGCAAGTTAAAATTGCCTAAAATGAAGATTTGCGTCACCAAAAAGGAGATACCAATTTGCATAAAATTTGCATGTGGTAATATATCTACAGCTGTGCAAATTTAGAAATAATATGCCTTTCTTGTTTGAATGGAGGATAGTGAGACCTATGTGAGTATGACTGTGCAAAGGTAAAACTTGTGTTCATTGCTGCCCCTACTTTTGCTTCTGGCTTTGCCCACTATCCAGATTAAAACTAGCATGCAACAACTTCCTCACACTTCAGAGGAATATGCCAAAGAATTGGGTATTCGAGGAAGTTTGTCAGTTGCAAAACGGGCCCATCTTACTGCTACTACTAGAGGCAAGTAATCTTATCTCTGTCCTTCCAGCTTTGCCTTGCCTCCTGATTTGCTGACAACAGCTGCTGAAAGCTAAATGCTACCTACAAGGCGGATGTGGGAAGAAAACAACAAAACAAAACTCAAAATAACCAGATGCAGAAAGAAACCACCTACAGCAAGCACAAACATGTGAGCCCTGCACCTCGCTGAGCAGAGAATCTGCAAGGGCTTTGCATTGTCTGGGGCCTGCTTAACCCCAATAGCCTCCATCCCCAGGGTGGCTAGTTGTTAAGAAAGGATATTGTAAAAGATGGGTCATGTCGAGGACAAGATTGAAGGCAGGGGTGGAGGAACGCATAATCATCAAAATATTCTGGGATGCTCAACGAAGCTCAACTAGGGTGGGCAGATTCTAACAAGGAGAGGGTGCCAGCACATTGCAAAGCAAACAAACCAACAAACAAAACCACCTGCTAAAATTCTCTTTTCCATGCAATCGTTAAAATGGCAGGACCCAGGGTCTCTGTTTCACCTAACTGACCACCCTAACTGATGTGCTGTGTGCCAGCCTGAGCCAAACACATGAACGATCTCTTATAGGAATCAAATCAACCTGCAGTTTTTAGGGTCCTGAATGTGTCTGTGTATGCGTGTGCATCCAGAGCACTGTTTCTCACCCTTGCTTCTTTCTATGATATTTCCTGGTTACATGCATTGTCTTCCTTCACATGCTGGCTGAACGTGGACGACAGGAGGGCTTGACTCCTGCTGATTGGTGACAGGGAGCAGGACTGGCTTATGCTGCCTTGCATCTTCTTGCATGGGTTATTTATGTGCCTAGGGCTGGGTTGTCTGAACCTCCCTAATAATATGTGTAGTAGTTAAGTGATGTACATATGCATATGTGAACTAGGGCAGAGAGACAGAGAGATCTGAAATTCATGAGGGGCCAGGGTTTTCTCTCAGTAGTTTCATGGAGGAATGGCACTTCTCACTTCTATCTTCTTCAGTCAGACCTTTGCCATTTGTGTCGAAATTGGGGGATGTTTATCCCTAATAACAAACATCAGTGTCAACAGAAGCAGGGTGTGATTATTGCAATTCCTTCTGCCTGTAATCAATCAATACCTTAGGAAGGGCTGGGCTGCACTATGTATTGAATGGATGTTTTCTTTGATTATTGAGATTAAGATTGTTATAATGTCCGTACCATTTGCTGCCTTTAATGCGGAACAAATGGGCACATTGCAAAAGCAGAAAATATACATCATGAAGGCCAGTATAGTTGACACACTCCTATTAGTGCTGGAACACTCATCTAGGACAATGCTGTCATTATTATACGTTGCCCTTATTCACCCCATTTTTACGGGAGGAAAATGAAGAGTCCTTTCCTGGTAGCAAAGGTCAAGTAAAGTTCCCTCTTTAAAAACACACCACTGCAACCAAACGCACCCCTATCCCTTTTATGTACAAAACAACAAATACAAAACCATTGCTAGGGTTGCTTTTTTGACTGTGCCTCTGCCTGTAGCCTGAGACAAAGCATGTTTTCTTGCCATGCAGAAGAAAGTGATAGGGAAAGCATGGTTTGTTTAATTTCTATATATTGGGCTGTTTTAAAAAGGCACAGGAGCAGTTAAATGGTTTGATCTGTAGCAGGGATGGAGAATCTTTCTGACCCTCCAGATGTTGCTGCATTCCTGACTCCCATGAGTCAAGCCAGCATGGCCGATGCTAGGAGTTGTAGTCAGAGGCGGACCTAGCCGCTCCAGCAGCCGGAGTGGCGTACATGCTGTGCACCTGGGAGCAGGGCCATGGGGGCAGAGTGAGCATCCCGGGGGGGCACCGCAGCGTGCGTCCCATGTGGGGTTGAGCGAGTCGCCCATTGCGGGCTGCTTCCTGGGCGGCGGGGGGGGGGGAGGGAGCTGTGCCCCTTTGCCAGCAGCCTTCCTCCCTTCCCCCTTCCTTTTGACAGTTCGGGGGAGGCTCCCCCCCCCAAGAAGCAGCCCAGGAAACAGCACGCCACCTGCCCACAACTCCCAAGCCTCCCCTGAGCTGTCAAAATGAAGGGGGAAGGTGGGAAAGCCGGCGACAAGGCGGCACAGCTCTGCCCCTTCCCAACGGCTCGGGGTAGGCTTGGGAGTCGCGGGCAGGCAGTGCGCCAAATGTCACCCCCTCAGTGATGACACCAGGGGCAGACCGCCGCTACCACCCCCTTCCTCTGCCCCTGGTTGTAGTCCAACAACACCTGGAGGGCAACAGTTCCTGATCACTGAGTAGTTTAAATTGGCTGTCTTTTAGGTAAAGGGACCCTTGACCATTAGGTCCAGTCGTGGCCAACTCTGGGGTTGCAGCACACAACTCGCTTTATTGGCCGAGGGAGCCGGTGTACAGCTTCCGGGTCATGTGGCCAGCATGACTAAGCCACTTCTGGCAAACCAGAGCAGCACACGGAAATGCCGTTTACCTTCCCACCAGAGCGGTACCTATTTATCTACTTGCACTTTGACATGCTTTCAAACTGCTAGGTTGGCAGGAGCAGGGACCGAGCAACGGGAGCTCACCCTGTCGCAGGGATTCGAACTGCCGACCTTCTGATCGGCAAGTCCTAGGCTCTGCGGTTTAACCCACAGCGCCACCCGGGTCCCCTGGCTGTCTTTTAGGTGTCACACAAATCCTTTCTTAAAAATTCCACCCAGACATTTAAAAGCATTTTTACTATCTCTAGATTTTAAGTGTACTTTTGTCTGTTGGTTGTCTTGAGCAAAAATATAAGATCTAGGCAGATCAGCCCCAAAGGCTGTCAAATTCAGCATCCTATTCTCACAGTGGCCAATCAAATGCCTGTGAGAAGCCTGCAAGCCAGACCTGAGTGCAATAGCAGTCTTCTCACTTGTCACATCCAGCAACTGGTATTCAGAACAGAAGCGTACCTTGGTGTTGGCAAAACTGGCCCCTGCTGGGTGCAAAAATCACCTATCAGACTGTCGAGTGTATGACATGTATATGTGTGGCGATGTGCCACTGCTGTTGCTGCGAGATCAGTCAGATGGATGGGGCACAAATAATAAAATCACTAATACTATTACATCTTGTGGAAACAAATTTCATAATTTAACTATGAGCTGCAAGAAGTACTTCTTTCTGTCTGTCCTGAGTCTTTCAATGTTCACTTTCATTAGAGGTCCTGGCTTTTATTTTTATGAGGGAGAAAAACTTCCGCTTTTTTCTCCTCTCACTTGCATCTTTCTCTAAACTAACAGAGGAATCCTCTGCAGACCTACATAAAAGTAAGTCCCACTGACCTCAATGTGGCTTAACTTTCACATGAGCCTGCATAAAACTGTAGGCTTTAAAAATCCCAAATGTCGTACTCTTTCTTTGTAGGGGAATTTGTTCCAGCCCCTTGTTTGTGAGTGTATTTTATTGGTTTAAGGTTACAGTGCTATATGCACTTACCTGCCAGAAAGTCCTGTTGAACTCTATGGGTCCTGCATCTGTGTCGACTTCATAGGATTTTTGTGTAATATTTGTAAATCATATTGAAATCACTGATAAAAGGCAGCATATAAATGTTTTAAACATTTCAAATGAATGCTTTCAGGCAGTGATCCTACAGAAGATGCACAATCTCTTTAACATTTTTTCTGCCACTGTTTTTTTTTTTACCTTTACACTATAATCCTATGCATGACTACTCAAAAGTAAGGCTTATTTACGTAGTTCACCGGAGCTAACTGCCAAGTTAAAGGATTGCAACCTTATTTCTTACCATCCTGATGACCTGACCTGTTATTGCCACTGTGTTCTGACCCTGGTCTGAAAGCCAAATATTATCTTTGATATTTATACACAGTTCCAGCTAAGCAAGCTTCAGACCTGGTTTGGCCAGTAAGCACAACTGAAATCACACAGCCTTGAAACCCAGGTCTGAACACAACTGCAGTGAGATTCCCTCCCCCCACAGCTTTCAGAGTTAGTTTGCTTTGTCTGTGCAAACAGATAGTTAACAGATTTTTCTGAGGGTAAAAAAACTCCCTACAGCAACCCAATCCAGTGACCAGGCAATTTCAAGCAGAAGCTGCTTTTGAAAATACCGATAATAATAATAATAATAATAATAATAATAATAATATTTTAAAACAACAACTTTCCTTTACTTTGAAATTTAATAAACACTTCAACACATCCCCTGCAAGCAGAGTTTTGCTGATCAGTTCTAGGCATGTCTACTCAGAAGTAACCCTAAGGCTGCATACACACCATATCTTTAAAGCAAATTCGAATCAAACCCCACCCCCCAATTATGGGAAATGTTCTTAAGGGTGTTGGGAATTTTAGTTCTGTGAGGGGTAAACATTAGTTTCCAGGATTCTTGAGGGTGGGGAGGGCGAAATGAGCTTTGAATATACTATAAATGTACAGTGTATACAAAGCCTAAGGCTGTTTACCTGAGAGTAAGCCACACTGAATTCTATGTTACTTACTTCTGAGTAAACATGCATAGGGTTGCCCCATAAACAATGTTACAATTCAGTCAGAGGCATACTTACAGTCCCACTGAGTTTAATCTGATTTAATATTTTCAATTAGAAGGAGAGGGGAAACCTTCAAATAAATAGGCACTGCCTCCTGCATATGAGGGTGGGGTGGTTTGTTTAAAAAGCCAAGTAAAGTGAATTCCTGGGAGATTCCCAGCTAAAGACGGATATTAACTGAGGACAGTAGCGATTCCCAGCAACTGGTATCCAGAGGCAAGTAAGTCTCAGAAAGAAGGAACCAAAAAACCCAAACAAACAGCAAGCTACTAATTATCTTACTGGTAAGGCCACATGTGCAATACAAGCTTATGCATACTTGCTCAGAAGTAAGTCCCACTTATCTGCATGGGGTTTCTTCCCAGGGTTAGGGTTGCAGCCACAGACATTTCAAATTCTTGTTTCATGCTGAAATCCTAAAGATGTTTAGCAGGGCGTAATTTCCACAGTGGGGCTTTCTTCTGCGTAAACATCCATAGGATTGTGATATAAGTGACCTAGGGAAATGCCTTGTTCCACCACCTCACATCTCTGAACCGACTCCTTGCAGCCCACCTCAGCCTGACGTGTGTTGAGAACTGCACCTCATACACACACACAAACGCAGAGACTGTGTGTGTTTTCCCATGACAATGCAAGTCTGCCTCTTCCTTCCCTCCTGCTATTACTGACTTTCAGGGCCTCTAGGCCCTGTTACAATACTGCAATTTTCCCTTTCACAACTTTTCCCCTAAGGCAAATATTAACCTCAGAAGAAAGATTTTCCTCAAGACCACAGCAGAAAAGTAGAGAGTTACATTACACATCAAACCACCCCCCCACCTCACTGCTAATGCAACTGCCCAGTTTTCAGGTAAGAGTCAGTTCACGGTCCCACAGACGCCGCGGTGGACCGGAGTGTGTGCGCACGAATGCTATTTCCAGAGCTCCTTCCGGCGCGGAGTAGGCATGCACAGCTTTCCATTGGCTGCAGGAGCTTCCTGCAACCAATGGGAAGCCAGCCAGCATCGCGGAAGGCGGTCCCTGCTCTGCTCCGTGCCGGTTTAACACGGTGCATGGGAGCCGACCAAGAGGGCAGTGGGGGTCCATGGGCTGGTTAAACAACCCCCATGGGCTGCTTGTGGTCCATGAGCCTTAGGTTGCCGGCTCCTGGTCAAAACTATGGCTTAGCCCAAGTGCAAGCTTGTAGAGAGGAGACTGCAGCTGCTTTGCTCTTCTTCCTCCAGTCCTGCCATAGGGCAAACCTTGGCGAGAGCTTGTGGTTTGCCTCAAATGAGACAAACCATGAGCCTGGGTTCAGATGACATACTAAGGCAACCTTTGGTCAGTGAAAGCAGAACTGGAGGAAGAACAAAATTGATACACTCACTGCTATGGGAACCCCCACACTGGCATGTTCATGCTAAACTATGCTTTGGCTTAATGTTGCTTGCAAACCAAGTTAATCTGCATTTTTTAAAAGCCCACACCAAACAACGAAATAGACTTTTCATGCAGAGATTTAGTGCCACGTGTAACTAGACCCCCAGAGAGGAAATTGCCATAGATAAGAAAGGGCACCTTGGAGTAAGCCACATTTAATACAATAGATCTTCCTTCCAAGCCAACATGCATAGGATTTATTGCACACGTCCTCAAGAAACTTCTTCAGGGCATGATGAAGATCTTGAAGCCCAATGTGAGGATGTCGCCGGCAGAGATATAACCTAAATAGCAGCAATCCTCAACCTGTGACGGCTGATGTTCTTATTTCAGCTGCGTCTCTGTATGTCTCTCCATGTGTGCCAATGCTTTAAAAATAAAAAAGCCCTTGCATGACTTTAATCCAGTGGTTTATTGCAAAGCCCACAGAGACAAAGCTGGCTATAGTGAGAGATTTGCTTGGATCCTTCAGTCCAATGATGCAGATACTTTGCCATGGCAGATGGATGGGGGAAGGGAAAACACAGCTACCACATTGCCCTGTCTTTTCATGAACTTGATCCACAGTTGACTGACATGGGTATTTTAGCACCATCTGAAGCAACCTGAAATGTATAGCTTTGTAGAGACTTTGAGAAAAGAAGACCAGCTCATTCCAAAACCTTCTGAAAACCTGAACCACTGCCTGTCCAAAATTACGACTTGTAGGTGTGGCTGCTGTGTTCTACTCCAGATGAACTTAAGCAATTGCATATTCACAGCGAACCTCCTGGGTTTCTCATGATCTCATTGTGAAAACAAACAAGAATCTCACTGAGGATCTATTGGAAACTGGGCCAGTTTCTTATCACAAGGCAGGGGGTATTCTCCAGAGTAGCCAGATGCAAAAGAGGAGATAGCCCCCCCCCCCATCACCACACCTCTAATAGTTGTGTAGAAGATGGAATTTCATGACAAGCTACCTACGATGAACATATGTCTTTGACACAATTCAGTGGTTTGTCTGGAGTGAGACAAACCATTAGCTTTGGTCACCTCAACTCAAAAAAAGGTATTGTAGAGTTGGAAAAGGTTGGCAACCAAAATGATCAAGGGGCTGGAACAACTCCGCTATAAGGAAAGGTTGCAGGATTTGGGGATTTTTAGTTTAGAGAAAATGCAAGCAACCCCATACATTTAACTTAAGTGTGCTGTTTTTCTTTTTTATATGCACTACACTGCAATGCTGAAAACCTTAATAAAAATTATTACCAACCTCTCCCTTAAGAGTGCTTTAAATGTATGGTGTGTACACAGCCTTGATCTTTGTTCCACTTCACTAAAACATACTAAAACCACATAAGGTTTGTTAGCACAGCGACGTTAGACATCCCATTAGATGTCCCATCACTCATATGACAAGATCAAGTGATCATTCAATGGCTAAAACCAGAAACTCTTGCTTCTAAACCCGGTTAAATCCCATGCTGAAAGTCTCCATGAATACCCGTTGAGGATCAAAATGGCTATATATTATTTTCATTATAGATGTGATGGCAGAAAATGTTTCAGCAGTAAGTCAAGGCAGGAGAATATTGGACTATGTATGTGTTGTCATTTACTCTGGCTCCAGCGCACTCCCACCACTGGTGTTTGAAGCTGTGTGCGCATGTTGTTAGCCACAATCCAGATCTGTCCTGCAGTTTCTTGAGAAATACTGCTGTTTAATGTGCCCCCCCAAGGCCGCTTCTATCTGATTTGAAAACATAAGCCACGTTCACTTCACAGTTAAGCTGAGGTGTGCAACTTTGAGACAGCCATTGTGCATGCTCATATGACAGCACATGAATAGGATTTGGAGGGGGTTAAAGGCAAGTGAGTGATGTGCAGTGGGTAAAGACAGCCCTGCCACCTCTCTGGTATGCACCACAACGTGCAAATGCAATTCTGAAATGAAGCAGGGGAAACAACATTGCTGCATTTTAAACTGCTAATGTGTACATAGCCCTTTAGAAGTGTGTCTCTTCTCTTCTTCTCTCTCAGCTGAAGGAAACCATGCAAGGTTTCACAATGCAAGGTGGTTTTGTTTAATAATAATAATAATAATAATAATAATAATAATAATAATAATAATAATAAAAAATTTTATTTATATCCCGCCCTCCCCAGCCGAAGCCGGGCTCAGGGCGGCTAACAACAATCAAATAATCAAACAATCAAATAAACCAACATTCTAAAAATATTTCATTATAAAAATTAATTAAAATCAAGTTGATGGCAACCATTAAGCAAAACTCTGTGCAGGTTGCCAGAGGAGGGAGTCAGGCTGCGCCCTGACCAAAGGCCTGGTGGAACAACTCTGTCTTGCAGGCCCTGCGGAAAGATGTCAGGTCCCGCAGGGCCCTAGTCTCTTGTGACAGAGCGTTCCACCAGATTGGAGCCGCAGCCGAGAAGGCCCTGGCTCTAGCTGAGGCCAGCCTAACCTCTCTGAGGCCTGGGACCTTCAAGATGTTTTTATTTGCAGACCGTAGGTTTCTTTGTGGGGCATACCAGGAGAGGCGGTCCCGTAGGTACGAGGGTCCTAGGCCGTATAGGGCTTTAAAGGTTAAAACCTTTATTATGTCTATTTATATCAAGTGGACTTTTGTGCAGTCTATCAAGCCAAAGTACATCCCTCCAAATAAAGGCCTGGAAGGCTGGGGGTTGAGTTGGTCTGCGGCCTTCATTGTGTTCCTCTCTTAAGCGGTACAGCTTAGAAACACTGCCTGGACTGAACTTTTTTTAAGCATTAAAAGTACAAAGAGGGATAAAAGAAGGGGGAAACCCCCTTTAAAAAGCCAAAAAATTGCATGAGCAGGGGTTCAGGAATGTATCCCATGACACCGATGAAATATTTGGATAAAAGGCAGCATACAAATGTGAAACATAAATAAATAATCATCTGTGCAGAACAACAACAGAAAAATCACACAAAGAGCAAATATAAAGACAGATGGGGATGTGGCTAACAAATAGAGGTGGTATTTGGAATTCCCTTGGCTGTGCTAAAGAGAGCTGTTGGGCTGGAGTCTGGAGAGAATCAAGCTCACATCCTCACTCAGCCATGAAACTCTCTGAATGGTTTTGGGCCTTGCAGCCTAATTTACTGTACCTTACAAGGTTGTTGCGGTGATAACATTAGGAAAATGGGAGAACCATGTACTCAAGAGCCCCTTGGAGAAAAAGCAGGAATACACATGTAATAAAGCTAAATCAATAGAACCCATTAATGCCAATAATGGCTTTAATCAGGAGTGCTGCTAGGTACTTAAAGGACTCAAGGCACAAGTCCAGACACCAATTTGCATACCCTAATTTATATGTTATGGATGCCTCTGGGAAATTAAGGCGGTGGGTGTCTGTGGGGTTTCATCAGCACTGCGCTTTGCAGACTGTCCAGCTGCCTTATAAGCAAATTATTTTTTAAAAGTTTAATTGGGGGAATGGGGGGAGGCAGGAGATCTGAGGTCTGCAACAAAAGACCCAGGGCCTGGGCTTCTGAGCCACCTCCTAACAATGCCTCTGGTTTTATTACCCCAAACTGTGTTATTCCTTGATTTGAACAGAGTGGAGGGGCTAGCTATCCATGTGCAGGGAGGTGGTGTTGTTGTTTTTTATGTGGGGAAGTGTTCTGTCCAGCAACCCTTCTTCCAGGCTAAGTAGGTATAATCTTAGAAGGACAATATCATGTAGCATTTTTTTCAAAGCTTTGACTCATTTCACTTTCAAGGCAATGTTCCTAGAGAACAGGCACCACACAGGGAACACTGCGTCCCGTGAGCTTGTCATTTGAAACAGCAAGCTTAGTGATTCCCGTTAGGAATAGGAGAGAAATTTGATTCAGTTCACATTTAAAGCTGAACTTATCCAATTCACAATTTCCAAAACAATATGAGAACCAAAACACACCTATCCTTCAAAGTTTGCTGTTCTCCAACCAACCCATGTGTACAAAAATGGATATATTGGGGGAAAGTGTCCCTAAAAATGAATATATTAGTAAAGACTACACACAAAAGCACATTATAATAGGCAAAATTACTTGCAAAAACAGAGAATGACTGCTGGGAGAAGAGCAGAGAGAAGAAACACCATGGAATACGGTCCAACATTTCGCCGATGTAAATAGGGGCCACAGATCCTAGGGCTTGCCGATCAGAAGGTTGGCGGTTCGAATCCCCGTGATGGGGTGAGCTCCTGTTGCTCGGTCCCAGCTCCTGACAACCTTGCAGTTCGAAAGCATGTCAAAGTGCAAGGAGATAAATAGGTACCACTCCGGCGGGAAGGTAAATGGCGTTTCCGTGCGCTGCTCTGGTTTGCCAGAAGCGGCTTAGTCATGCTGGCCACATAACCTGTCTGCGGACAATCGCCAGCTCCCTTGGCCAGTAAAGCGAGATGAGCACCACAACCCCAGAGCTGTCCACGACTGGACTTAACAGTCAGGGGTCCCTTTACCTTTCCCATTCCATCTAACATTTCTCCAGTGAAAATAGGGACATCCTAAGGAAAAGTGGGACATTCTGGGATCAATTCAGAAACCTGGGCAGCTGCTCTAAATCAGGGATGTCCCTGGAAAATAGGGACACTTGGAGGGTCTGCCATGGTACACCAGATGCCTTCATCTGACACAAGTCCAATAAAACATGTCTCTCCCATGCCCTGCCACAGCAGGCACTGTAACTCTCCAGTGCTTTGACTTCACTCCTAGGCACACTCCTCCATTGCCTCTTGATACAGACAAATGGCAACAATACAAAAATGTGTTCATTAGGAGAAATTAACACAAAAATGCTGCAAATTTTTCACGAGGTTTCTTGTTTTAAAGAAACATCGCAGAAATGTGGAGAACTGAATTTAAGCTTGCAAAATGAGAAAGTGAGAAAACTGAAATGGGCAGATCCTTTCATCCATGGTTTCCTCCCGAGTAGATGCCCTCACAGATAATCGTATCCTGGAGGGAACAAACAGCAGCAGCCTAAATCTGACTTCTGAGTAAACACACACAGGATGTACTGTTAAGTCCGTTTATGTGTATCTGGGATACAGATCTGATTTTAAAAGCCAGACTTCCCTGGGTTTTTGGGGGGTTGGGGACTAGCTGCTCCCTCTTCCTTGTGTTTCCGATTTGCTTGGCAAGCTGCAATCTCTTTCCCTTAATCCTACAGCTCCCCTACTAGGCAAAGCCCTATAAATAGCCTCCCAGCACACGCCTCCCCCTCCAAACGGAGCCCAGCTGCCGCCGCCGCCATGTTCTCGGGGCTTGGCTTTCCCAGTTCACTCGCGTCAAAACTTCCACCCTGCTGAGGTCACAGCTTCATTTGCATTCCGGAGGGGGGAGAAGAGCTCGGCCAATCGGGAGCGTGCGGGCTGGTGACGCCTCGGTTTCCAAGCGTATTAAGAGCCCTGCGCTCAGCCCGAGCCCGTCGAAGCCAACCAGCGGGCTGGGGAGAGCGGCGGACGCGAAGGGAGCCTCCACCAAAGACCATCGTTAAGCAGCAGCAGCAGCGGCGTCCGCGGGGAACGGACCGAGCCCAGGCTGCGCTGCCATTGCCTCTTGCCGACCCGCACGTTCTCTTAAAAACAGCCCGGAGCCTTAAAGGGACCGCCCCGACCTCGCCACTAAGCCAGCCATGAGCCAAATCCAGCGCTGGAATGGGAGCTGCGTTAGCAACTGCAGCCGGGCGGACATGGTGCCGGAGATCGCCGCCGCCGTGGGCTTCGTGTCCAGCCTCCTCCGCACCCGCGGCTGCGTTAGCGAGCAGCAGCTTCAAGTTTTCAGCGGGGCCCTGGAAGCGGCGCTCACAGGTGAGAGGACGGAGCCCCCTCCGAAGGATAAACGGGGATGTCTTTCTCTCTTGGACTCATGGTGGGGTCAGTTTCCTGGGCCAGGTTACTTTTCCCCGTCGCTGAACAAGTGAGGGACACCCACCGGTCTGATGCGATCTCCTCTTGTCTTTCCTCCCCACCCCCGTCAGTTTTCTAGATGTCAGCATCCCTAGGAAAAGTCTTGGGTCACTTAGTTCAGCTTGTGTCTCTCTTCTCCCCACCCCACCTCCCAAAGCCAAACGCAAAACTTTTTTTTTTTTTTAAATCCTCACCTATAGCTGCGTAAAGATGCAGAGAGGTTGGAGAGAATTACCTCCGCTTCGGTGGGAGACTTTTTTTGTTTCTAGCAAAGCATTCTCTAACTGGGTATATCATTGCTGTAATAATAAAAAATTCAGACTGGAAAGCATCAACACAATCTGTTGGCTGTGCTTTCTCCCTTCTCTCTTCCTCTTCCCCTCCCCACGTTAATGTTATGACATCAGACAAAAACTTTTTTGAGCTACAAGGGTGTGGGAGAGGAGAGCTCTTTGTTCTTGTCAAAGAGGAAGCTTGATAGTGGCAGAAGCCACTAGGAAGTTCGTTTTGTGCAATCTTTGCCCCAGAGAACTGGGAGGATCAGAAGGGCATGCTAGTTAATGGGTTCTGTGGAGGAGATCTGAACCCCTTTGCTGAGCTCCTGCGAACTACATGGCTTTGTCTGAAACAACTAGTGTCAATAGTTTTAGAGAATCTTTGCTTATAGTTAAATTTGTTCTACAGCTGCTTGAAGTAAAGGCGTAATTCTTCTGCCGCAAACTTAATAGCCATGGTGTTTGTGCTTTTTGGATAATTTACTCTCCCGAAGTGCAATCCCAGACACCTTTACTCAGAAGTGTATCTCCACTGAGTTTAATGGCACTAACACTCAGGAGCTGCTAGCAACTGAGTAGCCTCTATTGAGAAGGCTATCTTAATCACTGCCCCTCTATTGTGTTACTGGAAATATAATGCAATTAGAAGGGTTTTCCTAACAAATTAATTATGGGATAGAGCTGTACTGTCAGTTTGGGGTACAGAGGTGAGGATTGCCAGGGATGCATGCTAATGACATTGTCTGCCAAGGAGCTTTAAGTGATTAGTAAAGTACTCTGGCTAATGCATCAGTTAAACCTCCTGGAAACTTCAGTGCTTGGCTTCTAGGTTCCTGCTACTCCTGACAAAACACACACACACACACAAAAAAAACACTTCCTTACTGCCAAGCCTCAGAACTTGTCCACAACTATTCCTGTATCTCCTTTTTTATATTCCTCATGGGAAATGATGGTTGAGTTGTCAATGGAAAAAAAAGCCCTATTGAACTCAAAGCAGCTTATTAGAACAAACCTTTTATGGTGCTAGGACTTGGTCTGTGTAAAAGGTTTGCCTTAATGAATTTTTGAAAAGATTGAGAGCATATGGAAGTTGAAGTCAGGATGATTGATTGTCAAAGTCTGGATCAAACCAAAGGCATAGGATGGGAACCCAAGTAAAACACCAAGCTAGCAGCTGTACATTGCTTTGTGTAAAATGTCTCTTGTATTTCAGCAACTATTCACTGTGATTGCTTACCATTCTCGGTGTTTCTTTTTGTGCCCTTGCAGAGCATTATAAACACCACTGGTTTCCTGAGAAACCCTTCAAAGGTTCTGGCTATCGCTGCATCCGTATCAACCATAAAATGGACCCTATCATCAACAAGGCAGCTAGCCAGATTGGACTCAACCTCCAGCAGCTCTATCAGCTCCTGCCCAGTGAACTCACACTCTGGGTGGACCCTTATGAGGTATCCTACCGGATTGGTGAGGATGGATCCATCTGTGTTCTATATGAAGCACCTGCAGCACCTGTGAGCTCCTATGGGATGCTCACCTGCAAAAATCAGATGATGCTGGGGCGCACCAGCCCTTCCAAAAGCTACATGATGACAGTCTCCAGCTAAGCACTCCCTGTTGACCTTACACTGCCAAGACATGGGCTACTGTATACCTCACCTGAGGATGTATTTTTTTAAAAATGAAGAGCTATTTATATTTTTTTTTAAAAGAGAAAATCCAAAATGAAATCAAATAGTAGGCACCACTCTTCCGTGGAGTGGTGTTGAGGTGCCTTTTTAAAAGCTGTTGCAAGCTTGCGAGTCTATTAAAAAAAAAGCCAATATCTACCTAATTGGTGTTGGATGACAATTCTGGAGGGTTGACCTACCTACCTGGGAAATGCAGGGTTGGAAACAAGGGGGGTGGGGCAGGGCACAGCACTTTTCAGCAGTGACTAACTATGGGGTAAGTGCTACAACAACTGTGAATCTAAAGGCCAGGATGGTAGTACTTAAGTCATGAACCCTACATGTTGAGATCGGGGTGTCATGGCCTCATTCTAGCTGTGACAGTTTTCCTTAAAAGTCTGTTCATTTTTATTAAACTGATATACAAGTTCTGCTTCACCACCAGCTTCACCCACTATCCTAATCTGAGCAATTCCTTCTGCTTTGTCATGGCTTAAAAGCATTTTACTAAAACAGTCTCAATGATAGCCACTTTCTTTGGTCTATTGGGTGTTGAGTTTCTTAAGTGCCAGCCCATCTTTTTGCACAAAACTTGATTTCTTTCTTTCTTTCTGCACTGCATCCTGTACCTCATGCTCATGCAAAATTCCAGTTGGCACACAAATGTGTGGTTTCTAAAATCATAAGATTTGCTTGGGGAGGAGAACCAGGATCTGGGCTGAATCACTGGCTGGTTACTCTGTAGCAGTCAACTCCCATAAAACAAAAAAGTGCAATGGCCAGGCCAATGTGAACTAACCTACCTACTGGGAGATGGCCTTGATCAGGGTTTTATCTGTTCTGATGCCTTTATCTTGACCTTCTAAAATTCCTGACTATGCTGCCAATAACTGCTGAGACATGATTTCAAAACCAGGGCACTTAACTTTTCTTTTTTTAAAGACCAACATCTTCAGAGCACAAGGTGTTCTTGGTTTTTCTCTTGCTTTGAAGGGATGACTGCTTTGCCATCCCCAGAGCTTTTCCTCCTCTGCCTTTCGTGAATTGAGTTCTCAAGACACTGTGCAATATATTTTCCTAAAATTTGGGCACTCTGGAGGAGGAGAGGCTTCTGAGGGACAGTTTTCTGTTCTCGAAGCAGCTGTTAACTTTTCAAAACATTTTCTCACACAACTCTTAAGATGTTTTGTGCTCGAGTGTATGAATGTTTGAACAGGGAAATCTCAGCACCGCAGTGGCATACCATTGAAGGGGTATTGTACAGAATAGGTTTTTTTAAAGACCACCTTTTTAAAAAGCTGGAATCTGCCAGGAAGTTCTCCCGGGCAACCTCTATTGAGATGGGTAGAAGTTTAACAAGAGTGTCAACTACACAGTTCCTATTCATTTCAGTTGGGTTTGCATGGTGGGAACTTCCTTGCACCCCAAATTTTCTAGCAGGTGCATCAGCCCATCTGTGAAATCATTTTAATTTCTTCAAGCTCAGTATGTGAAGCTTATAGTGTTTGAGCATCAGACCCTCCAGTCAATAAATGCAAAGGTTGTAAAGCACTAAGGGTCCCCTGTAAGCTTAAAAGATGTGCTGCCACTCCGTTAGCATACTTGTGCAATATTTGGTAGCATGACAAGGGGAACACTTTCTGCACTGTAGCTTTCCCCCCTCCGAGGAAAGATTCTGTTCAAAGTCTACCTGGGAGGTTTGTTCCTTATCTGGTGCATTGAAAACATGATACGAGTGGGAACTGTAACATGTCCAGGAAAAAAGTTTGTTTTGCTACACTCCCTGCCTCTACATGGAATTTCCCTAATGCCAGTACTTGTTTGGCTTGCCAGGTTGGCATGATCAATGCAACTCTGTTTAAATGTATCTTAGTATTTCCACTTATTCCTTCTTTACCAACGAAGGGTGCTTCTGAAAAAACAAGCTCTTATTCCATCTCCTTTGTTTCCCCCCCCCCCCAACATCTTTGAAGGATTGATTGAGGGAACAGAAAAGGTTACCAAATATCATGCTATTGTACCAGGCATGGAATCTAGTATTAAGATTTTTGTTGTTGTTAGCATTAAGCCAACCAAATTTGGCCAAAATCTGTTTTGTAACGTGCATGTAAAAGCTGTGAATTGATGTATGCTCTTTGTTGCCTTCTGACTACAAGCCTGACACAAACTGTTGCAGTGCTGACTAGCTGTGATTTAGGAACAGCTTATGGGTGTGAGTGTGTGCCCTTTCCTCCCTTTCAAAAACGTTTGCAAAACTTGAGCTGGACTGTTGAGCGGGACCTACTTTTCATAATTGGTGAAAATAATACAAAGTTTGTAAGCTATTTTGTGTTTGGGGGGATGATTATTGTACAATAGTGTTTTTATATGCAAAATGTACAGATATATTGAAAAATGTACACTTTTGTTACTTTAATAAAAATGTAGCAATTTAAATAAGTTGCTGGAAATAATCCGAGGCACTGGCTCATTCTTTGCAATAAGGGGTCCAACCTATCTGGCTCTTAAACAAAGAGCATTGCAACAATGCTGTTCCTACTCAGAGTAGGCCCATTATAGTCAACAGGCATAACTAACTTGGGTTTGTTAGTTGCAATGGGCTAGGGTCCTACTGTGAGTAGGACTTAGTTGATTGACTGCAACACTATGTCTACAATCTGATAATTTTGTGTTTGAAAAATAGCTTATTGGTGATTAAGGTAATGTAGGTAATGTAGAAAAAGGATGGGGATCTTGTGGCTCTTCAGATGATGGTGGTAATGATAGACCTGCCAATTTTCATCTCCAGCAGAGATGTTGCGAGTGGTAGACTCAACAATAGATTCCCCACCCCTGTTATAGAGCTGCTATAGTTTGCTGGTTATATCTCCCATTTTTTCCTCCATCCTCCTATGGGCCTCTGGTCAAGCTGTTTTTTCGAGACACTGTACCCATATCTCAAACAGTGCTTGGGACTACCAGAAATGCACAGAAGCAGCCCTAACGGGGATTTATGATGTGTGCCTTCAAGGCAAGGCCTGGGGAGGGGAGGGGAAGTCCAGGGCTCTGATTGGCCAGTGAGCAGGACAGCCCCCTCTCACCTCCCCACAGCAGGGCTAACCGGCCACATTTTGAAGTGAAGTAATACATGTGGCTATTGAAAGAAGTGTTTCTGTGTCGCCTAACTGTGCCAGTGGATAGCATTTTAGGTGGATTATTTGTAGTAAGTACGAAGATGCAATAACGGGATTACTTTAAGGAGTTAGTACATCTGAATCGTACACCTCATTCCAAATGTCCTAGAAACTCTAGGGCTGTTTGTGAATGGTGTCGTCTGAATACCTTGTGCTTTGCGAGGGGAAGAGGCAGCAGGGATGTGGGTAGCAGTTGAATGGGTTGCATTTAGCCAGCTGTGCTTGAGGGTATGCTGTGATGGCTCCCAGGATTAAAGGCACTGCAGAGCCCTTCCAGGTACCTACCAAGGGGACAAGTGATGCTGGCAAGGAAACAGCTCTGCAAGGTTGTGTGTCCAAATGCAGAACAGGTGCTGATTGCTTCCCATAAATAATGATGATGGTGGTGATGATGATGATAAATGAAATGTGCCAGTTGTTACACTAGACATGATCTCAAAATACAGTTGCTTTCCAAGTGATCTGACTTCTGCCTTGCAAGGACTGCCTGTATTGCTATCTGTCCCCAGTTTGCCAAGTCATAAAGGGTTTTATGGAGGTCCCTGGAGTTTGGTTCTCCATCCCTTGGCCAAGCTACTATGATCTCTACCTTTTTAATTTTTTTTTATTAATTTCCATTTTTCCACATGTTAAAACAACATAACTTGCAACAAACACGCCAACCTCATTGCTTAAAAATACCACTTTTTTACAGTTCACTCCAAAAAAATCTTTCCACATATTATCTTTACATTTTAACTTGTACTGAGATTTTTTTTAAAAGCACAGTGTTCCAATGGAGTGTTTTGAGGGGACAGATTGGACTTCTAAACAAAACAAAAGAGTTGGGAGAAGCTGCATTTCCCTAATCAGTTGTCAAGGAAATGACAGGCAGGAGTCTATGTTTAATGCCATCCTTCATGACTCTGACTTCCTTGCCAAGGTTATGCAATTTCAAAGTAATTGGCTGAGAAAAGGCTGGGACATCGTTCTCCAGAAATAGCAATTCCAAGAACACAGTATGAAATGAAAAGAATAATGGATGCCCAGTTCTAGTAGCATAAAAGAAAGCAAAGCCTTTGTCCCACTTTAATAAGGATCTTATTCTTTCAGGTCATATTTCTCTTGTGCTTTAGATTATTCAACTAAGTGAGTTCTGGCACATTTCAGGGTGTTCTGAATTTGATCCAGAAGAGCAAAGGCAAGTTGGTCTTACCTCAGAATCTAATTGCACCCTTAAAGCAAAAGTAATCTCAATCTCTGGACTTTGGATAATAAAATCGAACCAAAATAAAGTCATATTAACAGTGGCACCTGTCTTGGGACAATAGATAACAGTGTGTGATTGTAAAATGGCAAATGCATTACAAGATTAAAGCAGGCACGAGCAGAAGAACCTAAATGTGTGTATGCGTGCTTCAATATTTATATCTTTATTAAAATATGACCATACAGTATTGAAAATAAACATTTATCTAGATCTGCCATTACTATATTAGATATATACATTCTAGCCTCTTGCAAAAGTCAATTTGATGACACCAATGATATCTTATAGTCCTTACAACATAACCAGTATTCAGCCACTTGTGGATTTGGATTTTTTCATCTGTATGCTAATTCTTTTCTTGCAGCCATGAAGAAGGTTTGCTGTCTGGATCCTATATCAGTAATCTGTGTGATTCCTTTCAGATAGCACAATAATAGCACCAAAGGATCTATTTAACGTGAATTTAGTGCAATATCCAATCAGTAGCATTTGTACAAAGCTGAGTCCTGAGATACTGTGCTTGAACCACTTTGCCTGGGAAAGTTTGTGCCAACTCACCTTCATTTTATAATGTACAAGCATGCGAGTAAACAAAAATCACCTATTAACATTAGCAATCTGGCATGATGCCTAGGGGGAGCCTGTTGTCCTCCTGTGTTTTTGCCATCTCTTTCAGACTTGTTCAGTTAATTTTTGCCATGATTTGCTGTGGTACAAATAACACATTGCTTGGTGAAACTTTGGGGTTTTGATCCATGTTGCTGTTTTATTATTAGGGTTGTATTTGCCCCAGAAAATGAAGGCCCATTGTACCATAAAGGTAAAGGCAAAGGGACCCCTGACTATTAGGTCCAGTCGTGGCCAACTCTGGGGTTGCGGTGCTCATCTCGCTTTATTGGCCGAGGCAGCTGGCGTACAGCTTCCGGGTCATGTGGCCAGCATGACTAAGCCGCTTCTGCAGAACCAGAGCAGCGCACGGAAATGGTGTTTACTTTCCCGCCGGAGTGGTACCCATTTATCTACTTACACTTCAACGTGCTTTCAAACTGCTAGGTTGGCAGGAGCAGGGACCGAGTAACGGGAGCTCACCTCATTGCGGGGATGTGAACTGCCGACCTTCTGATTGGCAAGTCCTAGGATCTGTGGTTTAACCCACAGTGCCACCCGTGTCCCATAAACTTGAGCTAATCGCTCTCACACAAACCATGTTGGCACAGTACTGTTAGCATCATGCACATTTGCAGCAATTTAGCTCTCCAAGGGGGGGGGAATAAAAGCTCTTTTTAACGCTCTCCACTACTACATATGCAGGTATTTGAAAGATCCCGAGCTTGTAAGAGAGCTTTTAAAATAGTGGCTGATTACCAAGCAATCATGTAGATTCCAGAACTCTATTTAGAATGAGATGCACACCCTCCAATTGACCCAAGTGCCTGATATAAAAGCTATGTTTGGGAGAAGTTTCTCAGGTGATGAGATGATTCACCATCATTTACATTGAGTCACTGGCAATCAAGATGACAAAAAAGATTGCAGCTGTATTATTATTGCTGTTGGTGCATGGTTAATTGCGTCTGCACAACAATCACCATGATACCAAGACTCTTTAATAAATAACAACATTTAATTCGCCAGTGGTTGTGTTTCAGCTGGCATAAGAGTCTTTATCTTTGGATGGAACTTAGGAACTCTGCATTTGTGAGCATTTTAAGGATAATTGGTTGTTGTTTTGCTATTGCTCTTCTAAGTGCACCCCAGTGCTAAACCAATTGCAGTGCTCTGGGGATGTCAGTGGCAGAGGGCCTTCTCAGCAGTGGTGTGCTCCCTGTGGAACACCCTCTCATCAGAAGTCAAGGAGATAAAGAACTACGCAACCTTTAGAACACATCTGAAGGTAGCCCTGTATTGGGAAATTTTTAAGGTTTGATGTTTTACTATGTTTTTATATGTGATGTAAGCCACCCAGAGTGGCTGGGGAAACCCAGCCAGATGGGCGAGGTATTATTATTACAGTCGTACCTTGGAAGTCAAACAGCTTAGTTCCTGAACGTTTTGGCTCCTGAACGTCGCAAACCCGGAAGTGTCTGTTCCAGTTTGTGAACGTTCTTTGGAACCTGAATGTCCAATGGGGCTTCCATGGCTTCCGATTGGCTGCAAGAGTTTCCTGCAGCCAATCAGAAGCCATGCTTTGGTTTCTGAACATTTTGGAAGTCAAAACCGGACTTCCGGAACGGATTCCATTCGACTTCCAAGGTATGACTGTATTTTTATTATTATTGAAATCAAAGCAGTGCTACTCAGTTTGATTTCTTTTTCCCTGCATTGCTGTGTATGTAAAGTCCACTGGGATTCTCAGAACCTGTTCGGGTTAGCCCATACTGTATGAGCACAATCCAGAGCCACTGATTCAGTGGGAGTTTTCCAGTTGACTTTAATGAGGTGTGGATTGCATCCTGAATTTATCTCCCCACCCGCAAACCTGAATCAATGGCTTAACCTGGAATCAATGGGAGTTGTCTCCCAGAGCTCCTCCCAGCAGCGAGGTAACCTACTTCCATGGAGCCTGGCAAACAGGCTTAGCAATTATGTTAAGCGCCAGCCCTCAATCTTTACTTACTACTCAGGATTTTCCTGGTCATCTTGATAGCCAGTCTCTTCCTCCACAAGGCCTTTATTCTGTGTGCAGCTTACTTCTTCCACGTGTTGGAAGCCAAAGTCTTCCTTTCCCATCCTTTTTTTCAGTGAAGGAGCTAGCGGAAGATGCTAGCTAGCTCTTTTATGGTCAATATGCAACATCAGTTTCCTGGTCCAGCAGACTTCCTGTGTGACCTGCAACAGTAGTTATCACACCATTGGTATCCCTGCCTGTGTCGCAGACTCCTTTCAGGCATGTTTATATGACCAAGCACTATGGTAGTTAACACAGGTAATAAAATAATTACAGTGCTAAATGGGTCTGTGTCCCCAGTACCAAAAGGTATTTGTAGGTTGCTAGTAGCAAGCATATGCCACAACCAACACTGCTTCCCAGCCAGTGGGCTTTTAAATGAGAGCCAATATGGTGTAGTGGTTAGAATGTCAGCCAAGGCCTGAGGAAACGAGAATTAAAATCTCTATTAAGCCATGAAGCTCCTTGAGTAACCTTGGGCCAGTCATTGCCATCACTCATTACAGACTGTACTGCCTTAGATGGGCCAATGATCTGACCTGGAATAAGACAGCTTCCTAAGTTCAAATAAAAGAAAGAGACAGGGCGACCCACTCATGTTGCTCTGAATTCCTTGGAGGAAGGACAGGATGTGCATGCAATAAATAAACAATTATTATTTATCTCTTTGAAAATGGGAAATAAAAATTATTAACAATGCCAACAAACAAGAAGAAAACATGCCATCAGCATTTACCACGAGGGAAGTTTTGTTAAGTGCTTGAGCCTTGAAAAAACTCAGGTCCTGTCCTGTAATGAGATCTGTACAAAACTAAAATAAAAAAGTTATAATGCGTATTGAAATATGAAAATGGATATTTAGGGTTATTTAAACTCTCAATTCTTTTCTTCTTCTTTTCTTTTTAAATATATCTCTTTTGCTAATCAGGTTTTTTAAAAAAAATTCTGTGATTAGGAATATTGCACATTCCTTCCTGTCAGGATTCATTTTGAATGGCCTTAGAAGGAAAGCACCATAGTACAAATGAAATTGCTATGTGAAATGTGTGTCATGTGGTGGCTGCCATGTCATGTGGAGTATTTTAGGCCAGATACAGGTGGTGTTTCAAGGGTTGCATCATACATATTTGTTTGTTTGTTAACCTTGCTTCCTACGCTTCTACCAGTCGTTGCTCAAGATGGCACAGAGCCAAGAATGCAAATGCAATAAAATAAAATATACATAGGCATACAATGGAGTGGGTGAGGGGAAGCCATCTTGTATTTTGGTTAACAGAGAATACACACAAGATATCACATGTTCACCCAATGCATGGTCAAGTTGTATACACCTGCTGTCCTTGACTTGTCTGTTGGTCACACACTCCACTATCCATGTGTTTGTTCTCAGCTCTCTGAAAGGCATGCATGTACAGCTCTTCTGTGTGTGGGATGTATGTGTGAGGCAACCCTGTTTAGACAATTCATATCTAGGAGTTCTATGTGTGCAAGACTCTTGCATGTGGCCATTGGGGACACTTACCTCACCAGCAAGAACCTGGGCTATTCTGTACAACTCTGCAAGCTCCTTACATGTTCTTTCAACGTGTGAAAGAAAAAGCCCAAACACCATTGTAATGTGGGAATTCATGCCCAAATACATTTTATTGGAGACACAAAACAGTTTCCTGGGTGTATGCATAGTAATATAGATATAAGATGCAGTTCACGAGGGACTACCCCTTTCTATCTGTGCAGCTCCAGACATGTAGATAAGGATAAGATGTCTCTGTGTGTGAAATAAGTGTGGGTGAATATGTCAATTTTGGTTTATCCCAGTTTCTTGTTTTCCCAGTTTTAAGTTCACTTCTCCACATTTTCACATCTTTGTAAATGTCTTTTTTCAAATGTTCTCTTGAACATTCTTCGGCATTTTTGTGCATATTTCTCCTGCTATACATGTTTTTAAATGCATTTTCCCCTAATATGCACATTTTTGCAAGGAATTTTACTTAATATGCTGCATTTTTGCCTGTTACTTTCAGTAATACATGCACACTTTTGTATATGTTTTTGTACACACTAATTGCTACACTTCAAAATTTGGAGAAGCGTGAATTTTTAAGGATGGTTGGATTTTGGTTTGCATATTGTTTTGGAAACTGAATTAGTTAAGATCACCTTGAAAGTTTGCCTTTGAACTGACTGGGATTTCTCCTGCACCCCTAGTGTGAAGTGGCCCTTTCAACAACCGTCTACAGAGTTTTAGATTATATAAGATAGAAGCAGGGCTTTTTTCCAACTCAGTTCTGGGACCATGCAGGAGGGTGCTCTTGCCATTATAAGACAACAAGGGAGGTGTTCATGGCGAGTTCTGGCACCTCTTTTTCTAGAAAAATAGCACTGGGTAGGAGCAAATGAAAATAGCAAGAGCTGAGAATGAGGGTGGTTATTGCTGACTTGCTTGCCCATCTTTCACAAAATTCTACAATTTGTGGTTGTGTGTTGGGAAGCTCCCTGTTTCCTCATAAATGGAGACAGATGCACATTGCACAGGCACAAAAAAACCCCCAGATGACTCAAGAAAGGGCTGGGAGTTATGCGGTGCGGAACTTATCACAGCTGCCAAGCCTTTATTTTGCATGTTTTACAGTGGCACCAAGTTCCTTGTTCCCAGCTGCCTCCTCTCTAACCAGACACAGAAAACAACCTATACAGTGGTACCTCGGGTTAAGTACTTAATTCGTTCCGGAGGTCCATATTTAACCTGAAACTGTTCTTAACCTGAAGCACCACTTTAGCTAATGGGGCCTCCTGCTGCTGCCGCACCGCCGGAGCACGATTTCTGTTCTCATCCTGAAGCAAAGTTCTTAACCTGAAGCACTATTTCTGGGTTAGTGGAGGGTGTAACCTGAAGCGTATGTAACCTGAAGCATATGTAACCCAAGGTACCACTGTATAATGATCTTAGATACACAAGAATGCCCCAGGTAAAAGGAAGTAGCCTTTCCTTCAAATCCATTTCCACTGGTTGTTTTAGTGTATTTTAAATATCTCTTCTCTTTTAATTGAAGGTGCCATAGAAATTTATTAAATAAAAACAGTGTTATTTTTCTAGAAAAAGAGGTGTCGGAACTTACCATGAACATCTCCCTTGTTCTCTTAGAATGGCAATGGCACCCACCTGAGAGGGGCCGGAACTGAATTCCTTTGAATTCCGGGGTGTGTGGGGTGGGAGCCCTGAATAAAAAAATAAAAAGAATAAGATTTGAGTGGAATCTCAATGTTGGTGCTTTAGAACACTTAGCCTTGTGCTGCTGGTTGAAGTCTGAACAATGATGATGGCACTATTTATTAATCGATTTGCAATACAGTGGTACCTCGGGTTAAGTACTTAATTCGTTCCGGAGGTCCGTTCTTAACCTGAAACTGTTCTTAACCTGAGGTACCACTTTAGCTAATGGGGCCTCCTGCTGCCGCTGCGCTGCCACTGAACAATTTCTGTTCTCATCCTGAAGCAAAGTTCTTAACCCGAGGTACTATTTCTGGGTTAGCGGAGTCTGTAACCTGAAGCGTCTGTAACCTGAAGCGTATGTAACCCGAGGTACCATTGTATTTCTATGGCCACCCAATGTCTCGTGTCCTCTGGGCATCTCCCAAAGAATGAAAAGAATAAAATGCAATATTTAAAAAAAAGCGCATGGTGCAGAAACTCTGCAGAAAGGGAGCATTCTGGAGCTGGGAAACACGTTTGAGCTTGTGCTCATGTCAGGGAAGTAAACATTTCAGGGCCCCTGGGTGGGGCACCGATGAATGATTCAGCCTTTATTTTTAAGCAGCTGGCGGAGAGCGAAGCAAGCTGGAGAGCCCTTCTCCAGTGTGGCAGCACTTGGCCTCCAGGTGTTTCCTGAGCTCTTTTTGTTTTCTGATGTGGGGGAGGAGGAGACATTGCGCCGGGCTCTGTTAAAGACCTGTCAGGCAACAGTGTAAGCAAAACGACAAGCTCTTGTATCTGGGGAAATCAGTCTGTAGCCTACAGCCCAGTTTCAACACCTGCCTGCCTGAAACCTACAAGGGGGCGGAGGGAGGGGGGAGGGAGGGAGGAGAGAGAATTAATTCAAGTTGTGGCTTCAGCGCTTCTCATTCGTTTCAGCTGCCGAGGACACCAAAGTTCAATTTACCACAAATCCGGTCTCATTAATGTGTCAGGGAGGAGAGACGCATAGTATTTATGCTGCACTGTATAAATTAAAGCAGTAATGGTTAAACTGTGATCATCCCAGGACCACCAATGTCCCCCCAGAATCACAGTGAAAATGACAAGAGGGAAATGCTGAAGAGCAGGTTTCTTTGAAGTTTCAACCACATGCTCCCTTCTCAGTCTGTTAAAGACAAAGCCATCTCTCCCCCCCCCTTTTACAATTTTTATTTATACTTTTCAGATATATACATTTCACTGATTTTACAATCATTTTGACATTTTAAAACTTGACTTCCTTCCTCCTCTTTCTGCAGTTCCTTCAATTTATTTTTAATATCCAAATTAATTTAACTTACTCATTTATTTATCTTCTTTAAATATATGCTCCTGTGTAACTGCAGGTTATTACAATAACCCTGCCAGTGTTTTTACCTGTTTGCAATTTATCTGTAAATATTCAATAAACCATATAAAAAGTTTGTTATCTTGATTTCTTATTCTTCCGGTAAGTTTCGCCATTTCTGCATATTCCATAAGTTTTTGAATCCGTTCCTCCTTTGCTGGGACGACTTCTTTCCATTTTTGGGCAAGTAGCATTCTTGCCGCTGTAGTCACATACATTAATAAGTTTCTATACAATTTAGGTAGTCCTATCCTTATAATTCCCAAGAGAAAGGCTTCTGGTTTGTTTTGCAGATATTATTTTAAAAATCCTTTTCATTTCATTGTATATCATTTCCCAGTAAGCTTTAACCTTACTACAAGACCACCAAAAACAGAAAGCCATCCTGCCCCTTTAGTGTTGCAAACCCCCAGCTGGGGGTGGGCTGGTGCATGCATGACTCTAAACTTGGAATTCTTTGGGGCATTCTCCTTCATGGTAGATGCAGTGCTAGGAAATATGGTGCTGCACACACAAAAAACAAGCAAACTCAGATAATGATATTTTACCTAGATGCAGGAAAGATTAAGGCTGGAAAGATACCGTTCATTTAAAGCACACTTCCCCCAAATAATCCTGGGAACCATGAGGGGTTAATTACAGTTCCTATGACTTTTTTGAGGGAAACACTGTGCATTTTGAGGGAAATACGTGGTGTGTGTGTGCAGCCTAAGAATCAGGCCCATAATTCAAACGATGGAGCCAAGGATATAATGCCATCCAATGGGCTTGGATGTGTAATCAGGACTGGTTCTATCATTAGGTAGCGTGAGGTGGTTGCCTCGGGTGGCAGATGCTGGGGGACAAGGGGTGGTGGTAAGATGCTGGAGGACAGAGCTATGACCCAGACACAGCTTGCCAGGGCCGTCTTTAGTGAGGAGATTTCACCCCTCCCATATCCAAGAATCTCCTGATGATCTCTGCTGATTCTCCAGAGAGGAGGAGGCGTGTTCTGCTCTCTACTTGTTCTGCTCCAGCACCACATCAAAGAGTCAGTCAGTCAGTCAGTCAGTGTGTTGGAGAGAGAGAGACTGAGTGTTAGAGATCGTGTGTATAGATAAGGTTGATGCTAAGAGCAGCTGCAGACACTCAGTGCAGTTTAGCATTCATTTATGCTTAGAACCTATTTAGCTCTGTATACAGTTGTATTATAGTTGTAGATAGAATAAAGAAGATATTCTACAGAGCTGCTCTCCGAGTCGTTTATATACTCTGCTAGACTCTGCTATACTCTGCTGTGCGACGACTGTCTACTTGTGGAAGTGAATCCAGTGCTCACAACTCTAAGCTGTGAGTCCACAGCACTTTGACCTGTTTCTGTGCAGAAGGTGGTCTCTGGAAGTGCTACCCAGCTCGCCTAGCCCATTCGGGCTGAAGTGGATGAGTCCAGTTCGTGGCACTGGCTCAAGGGCGATGCTGACATTTAGCATATGCAAAGATCCGCCCAGCGCCCCCAAATTTAGTTTAGCCCCCAAATTAACTTTTATTATGCTTATGTCAGACACCATGCTTATGCCTTAGGGCAGGGGGCAGAGGAGTTAGCCAAAGCGAAAAAAACCCCCACATTTTTTTGCCACACTGGTGAGCAGAAGCGACCCTCAAACCACCAGCCCTGAAGCCGGCCAAGAGGCAGCCTGTCCCGCTCCGTCTTGGGGTCCAGGAACAGCTGGCAGCCGTGCACGTTTCCCCTTCCCCAGTATGGCTCTCCGTTGGCACTCAAGCTGGCTTGTCAGAGCGTGGCGTCGGGGGAGCGAGAGAAGGAGGGTCCCGGGCCGGGAGGGAGGCATCTCAAGGAGCTTCTCACCTTTGCAGGTCTGGTTGCCCTGGAGCGCCGCCTGGAATAGGACCAGGAGGGGGACAAGGAGAGGTGCGCTGGCCCCACGGAGGCTGCCCGCGGCGTGTCTTTGGTAAATGAGTGCACAAAGTCGAAAGTCCTTTAGTGAAACAGTAGGTATACATTTTGGTAATAGCTAGGTATATATGTATTTTTTTTTCTAGCTTGATCAAAATTATTTATTATTTCGTAACAGGTAGATAGTTAAGAGCTTAGGCGGCTTCAGTGGTGGGCGCCTGGCGCCCCCCAGAATTCGGCACCCGGGTGCCGTGCATCCCTTGCACCCCCGGGTAAGATGGCCCTGCAGCTTGTATTACACCACCTAAACTAGTCTGCTGCCTTCAAATGTGGTGCAGGATGATGTCCTGTTGCCTTTGTTGAAGAAAGAATCAACTGCCATTGTGCCTGTATGGAATTGAGAGGATAAGCCATCTTGACCTTCACTTCAGGTAGCAAAATGCCCTGGGCCTTCCCTGTGTGACATGCTCCTACAGTCTGCATTTGCAATGTGGTGAGGCTGTGGGGAAATGTTTAGCTTGTGTTGAGTTCCAGTTGTCACTGCCCACGACATGCTGGTGTGTGTATGGCAGCACTATGTACTGGATTCAGTTCCACTCAACTTCCCACATGGGTCTCTTAAATTGTCTAGAGATTAACCATTCTAATACTCCTGCTGCTATGGGTAAATATGGATTGGCCGTTTATTTAAAAAAGAAGAAGGAATAATGTTGCTTATGCAATACCTGTTTACTTGTTTAGTTTGGAATACTCATTCAACAAGTTATTCCACATACCCCTAACAACGCTTAATTTCTGTTTCTGCCCTGTGGCATTCTTGGCCTTGATGACATGTTATAGCAATGGGCTACATAATGCAAAAAAACAGTCTAGAAGGCTGTTCAGTGTAACCACCACCACACTGCTTTCTTGTTCAACACTGAAAATCTACATGGAATTTCCAGTTGGAGTCAATAGGCTGGTTAATGTGCATCTCTGTTAAGGAACCAGTTGCATCATAGAAATAACTACTTTTTAAAGGCTCAGTTATGCAAACAGATAATAGTAAAACCAATTTCTCTCTCCGATTCTTACATGTACACAGAGTGGCATGCCTTTTCCAGTGGTGTGGTAATTTCGTGTTGCTGAAGAGGCACGTATGTGAGCATCTCAGTCATGTGGTTAAGCCTGATCTTTTGGTTCTTTCCCATGCACTCCGTGGCCTAGAATCTGCTCATGCAACTACTGAGAGGGAAAGATCCCTGGTTGTCCATGCCTATGTGGTTCTGATTTTTCATATGCTCCTCAGCACTGCGGGACCTCACCATTGGGGAAGTGGCTCTCACTAGTAGGCCAAGACCTGCCTCACCTTACCCTTGCATCCCTCTCTCTTTACAGGGAGCAGAAGATATCCTTTGTAAGACTAGGTCTGGATAGAGGCTTCCTAATATGACAATAAATCGGAATGATGTGTTGCTGAATGCTAACCATAAGAAGCAGCGTGTAGCACACAGCCAGAGACTTTCCAGTCTGAAGAACTTGGCATTATCTTAATTTCATTGTCAACCTATTTCCTTTTGCATAGAGCTGCAGGAATGGAGACTACAAAGCTAAGGCTGTGGGTGGGACCCCTTAAATATCCAAGTTCCCTTTTAAAAATTTTATTTTTTATTTTTTTAAAAAAGGAATGTAAGCAACATTTTCTGTCACACTTCCTGACTCTATGGGACTTCCCAGTAAAGAACAATGGGAGGCCAAAGGCGCCATCCTGGTTAGGCCTGAGAGGCAAAACGACTCTGAGTAGAAACACACACCCTCCACTTGCTTGCAAAGGAAGGATAGATACTCTCCTAAGAAGTATTTGAACCACTGAGTGAAGAAAAATAAAACAATATGAGGCTAGGGTAGGTGTGAAGCGTTGCCCGTGGATACCTCAGCAGAATATTTATTTGCCAATCTTCTGCCTCAGCCCCCAAGCATCAGATATGAATGACAAAACCTTGTTTCAATTGTTAGTTTGTGGCTCATGGCTCGCTTACAGTTTTGTATGTGAAAAGTGCCTTTCCTTTAAGTAGCCACAGGGGTTCAGCAATGGGGAATGGGGGGAGCTACTTGTTTGAGAGGGTGCTTCTCCCTACACTTCCATTCTGCCATTGCCATCGAAAAGAGCCAAGAGCCATTGTGTACTCCAGATTCAAGATTACCTCTGTGGCTTAATTTACCTGGAAAAAATGTTTACCCAAAGGGCACAAGCAGCAAACATCCCCATAACAGGAACGGGCAATATAAAATGTGATTAAACTGTACTACCAGTGGCGTAGCATGGGTTGTTAGCACCTGGGGCAAGGCAAGTAATTTGCACCCCCTAACCCATGGATTTGCGCCCCCTAACCCGTGGATTTGTGCCCCCTAACCCTAACCCCCAGATGTTGCGCCCGGTGCGGCCGGCCCCCCCTGCACCCCCCACGCTACGCCACTGTGTACTGCAGAACTGTTGAAATCTCAGGTAAGTAGGGCATTGAAAGCATTATGTGATTCAGTTTGGACTCATCGTGACCAAGTTTGACCCTCCTCTTCTTGGTGTTATTGCTCGCCCTTTGAACCTGCACAGTGCTTATTTGCTGGTTACGCAAGGAATGTATTCACCACTGACAGAGGCAAAACATCACACTCAGAAATAAAAGGAACCTGCAAATTTCATCATTTTATTACAAGCCTCGCAGTCTGGAGATTGAAGAAAGCTTGATGAAATGGTGAGATTTGTGATGAACACATGAGAGCCGACGATCCTGGACAGAATAAGTAGCACTGCAGCTTAGACAGCTGGTATGCACAGGCTGCTGCTGCCCATTGTGCTGACTGCATTGTCTCATTGTGTCCTCTGGTTCTTTGTCTGGCTTGTTGCACTCAGCAGTTGTCTCACATTTAACATCAAAGCCCTGGGGTAAGTAGGGTCCGTCTTCTTGCTCTGCGATTGTACAGAGCCTGGCACTTGATGCCCACAGCCCCTTCACAGGGCCCTACTGAAGTTTAAACTTTCTTGAATGTATATGGACACACAAAGACAAAGACATTTATTCTGTGTAGGTGAGTGCCTGTTCAAGTCACTTAATATGTATTCACAGTGCTTTTTTTTTCCTTTCAAAAAAATGTTTAGGGGTATTCTCATTTTGATTCAAGAAAATCACCATTTTATAGTTCAAATCGGGAAAAATAAATACAGTAAATGGACAAAAGTACAAAGATTCACAAAATGTTTAGGGGTATGCATACCCCTGCGTCCCCCACTGGAAAAAAGCACTGTATATTCAGCTGCAATTAGTACAGCTAAGGTGTATGGCCCATGGAGCTCAATGAGACTTGCAATGGAATACGCATAGGATTGCTCTGTTAGCCTGCAATCCTAGACATGTCTACTCAGAAGTGCTATTGAATTCAATGGACAAGCAGGGTTGGGATTTCAGCCTTAGTCAGCACATGTTTACCTTTGTTAATCACAATCCAACCAGTAAAAGGGGTTTTTCTACCCTGTCATTGTTATGGGTTAAGTGATTGCGCAAATACACGGCCAGAGCTGGCAGTTCTTTTAGATGAGTTATATTAAAATATCTATGTCTCAATGTTTCTACCTTAATTATTATACCTCTTAAATAACTCATATTAAGGGAGGCTTACAAATATATCTCTCTGTTTGTACAGAAACACACCCCCTATAAATCTGTATCACATCAAATTTAAAGAAACAGGAAAACAAGCGCAAACAGCAGTAACACACACACAACAGCATCATCATCATCATCAAAAAGTACCAGCAGGCAGCAAACTTAAAAACAAATAATCCTGGAATCTCAGAATAAAATGGCAATAAGAGCCAATTTAAAAGGGGGCTAAACAAACCTCCTTTGAGAAACTGACATGAACACGGAGGCAACAAATTATATATGAGAAAGGCAGCTCTGCGTATTATCTGCTCCTAATGCAATGGCTGCTTGCGCATACATAGATCTGTGCTGGCAATCTTCCAGAACGAAAAGCACATGGGCAAGGTTGCTCCCGGACGCGGACAGATGGGCTCACATGGGAGCGACCCTCGGCTTGCTTATTATATTCTCCTGGGTTTCGTGACAGCAGCAGCCTTGCCTCCCTGCCTCCCCCCACGACTCCGTTCCCAGTGCCATCCCTCAGCGAAGTGTTTGGCTGCTGTCTGCACCATTCTCATTTATGACCTGTTGTGGGATAAAAAGAGGCTTGTTCACTGCGACACGCAACTGGTGTGGGGGCAACTGTTGCCATCTGTCTAGTGGGGGAGCTTAGTGGGCTGGGAAGGGGAGGTGGCCTTGTTGTTTTGTTTCTTCTTTCATGCATCACTAAGCTGCACCTTTTGTCTTTTGGGGAGGCGGGAGGAGGGGGGGAACTGGGCTGAGGGAGCTTGGGAGCAAAGTGGCCTCCTTTTATTTGTTCATTACACAGGTCAGGGCAGAGCTCACTCACATCTTCAGGATTTGCATGTTGATTTCTGTTCACAGAATTTTTTCTCTGGCCTTGTGCAACCTAATAGCCCAAACTGAACCCCACTTTCTCTCCTGGTCCCCATCATCACCAATGCTCCCCTTCTTTCCCATCATAGACCCTCTGGACTAGAAGAAATAAGTGAGACATCTTGGTTCCAAGGCTAGGTGGGTGAAAGGGACTCTTTAACTTCCTATTTTTTAAAACTTAAAGAGAGACGTACATTGGGTTTATTCATTGGTGGTTCGTGGTTATCTCTCTCTCTCTCTCTCTCTCTCTCTCTCTCTCTCTCTCTCTCTCTCTCTCTCCCTCCCTCCCTCCCTCCCTCCCTCCCTCTCTCTCTCTCTCTCTCTGTGTGTGTGTCCAAGTCCAAGAAGTGAGACAAATTGGTCTGAGCAGAACACACTGGAATATTTTTTTTAGTTTTTAGATAGGATGTGAACTGCTTCACATTAATTATTTCATTTCGCCATCACAAAATCTTTTTGAGGTCAGAGGTATTTTATTCACATTTTACAGAGAAGGGAGTATGACTTGTCCAAGACTACCTAGGCCAAGGTTAGGGAACATCAGCCTCATCCAGCATGGCAAATTGCCTCAGATAATGGGAGTTGCAGTCCAACAACATTTTGAGGGCCACAGGTTCCCCATCCCTGGCCTAACTAGTTTGTGGCTGACTAGCTAATTTGCTACACCACAACCTTCTTCTAACTCTTTCCCTGCATACCCTCCAACATTTCTCTGATGAAAATAGGGACATCCCATTCCATAATGATAATTTTACTATTTATACCTCACAAGTCTTACTGGGTTGCCCCAGACACTCTGTCCAGCTTCCAACATATATAAAAATATAACAAAACATTAAGCATTAAAAAACACTTCCCTATACACGATTGCCTTCAGACGGCTTGGGGTTCGGACAACTCCATATCCTCCAACATTTCTCCAATGAAAATAGGGACTTCCTAAGGAAAAGCGGGACATTCCGGGATCAAATCAGAAACTGGGATGGTTTCTCTAAATCAGGGTCATCTCTGGGAAATAGGGACAGTTGGAGGGTGTCTCCCTGTTTAGTTGAATGTAAAAGGAATGGAATGGTGGGAATTCAACTCAGCTCCCTTTTCAGTAAAAGGCTCTGAGAGTGGATTGCAACAAGTTGTTCTAAAATCACCAAATCATTTTGACAGTAAGGCTTTGCTGGTGCATTCATGAAACATCATAAATTGGAGGTTACAGTATGTGTATGCAACAGAGGACAGAAGGATGGATTGCTCAAGTTTCACCACCTCTCTCCCCTGTAGGAGGGGTAAACTGGCCTCAATGTGATGCTTAGCTGCTCTTATTTGGTATCTGTTTTACAGTGTTTAATTTTATCTTACTAGAGTTTGGATGTACTTATTATGTTCTGTTGTAACCATTTTATAGGAAACAGTCCTGAGATTGCAATGTGATGAAGGGCAGATTATAAATGAGGCAAATAAATGAATACAATAAAAGATACACTCAGCCAGGGAGCAACTGCCAGAAGAGAAAAGGGACAAAATAGATGTGTTGCGTGAGTTGCTCATTTATTCTATTATTGTCACTGGAGATATATAGTTCTACAAGCAGAAATAGAATAGGAGGTGGGGTTCTAAGGTTAGGCAGAGACAGGCAATGGGAAGCTAGTGAGAGATATATCACTAGTAACTAGCCTAAGAAAGGACATGCAGCTGAAATAAACACAGCTTCCCTGTTTTACTTTTGCCTCCCCATCCTCTGTTGTTTCCACTGTATCTAATTTTCATTTGTAAGCTCCTCCAAGCAGATTACCTTATACTCTGCAAAGCACTAGATGCTCTGATGGTGCTGCACAAACAATAATAAATACTTTAGGATACAGGACTGGTTTGGGACAGTTTGATGGTTGTCCCAGACTACGCAAAGAGTCCTCTTATGTTGGACAAAATGGCAAGTTGTTATATGTTAACACCTCTTGTGTTTATTTTCACACAGAGACAGTACCAGGCTCGTCTATCTGGGGAGAGCATTCCATATCCAGAGTGCCACCACCTCTCACTGTAGCATGGGCATAGCCAGGATGGGGGGGGGGCAGAACGGATGTGATTGGTCAGTTAGTTCAGTACTGTATTTCTATTGTTTTACTTGATCTAGGGAAGCAGCTGCCCCTCCCTGCCCTCAGTGGCTACGCCCATGCACTATAGTTTTTTATTTCACAGTTTTTCAGGTATCCTAGTCCCAAGACATTATGAACTTTAAAACCAGCACCTTGAATATGGAACTTGAAAATGGACTGGTAGCCATTGCAGCTGATAAAAAACTGGTGTGAAATGACGCAAGTCCTAGTTAACTATATTGTAGCCCTATTTTGGATATACCGTATTTTTCGCCCTATAGGATGCACTTTTCCCCCTCCAAAAATGAAGGGGAAATGTGTGTGCGTCCTATGGGGCGAATGCAGGCTTCAGGAAGCTATCCGCAAGCCTTGGGAGCCCATGGGAGTTCCCGCCGGGCTCCCAAGGCTTGCGGACAGCAGCCTGCAGCCCGAAACCCGGGGAGTGCAGCGGAGCGCACCCCGGGCTTCAGGCAGATATCCGCAAGCCTGGGGAGACCGGCGCGACTTCCCGCCGGGCTCCCAAGGGTTGCGGATAGCAGCCTGTTCTGGGGGCTGGGGTCGGGGGAAGCTCGGGCTTCCCCTGCCCCAGCCCTGCGCCTGGGGGGGAAATAATTTTTTCTTCCCCCCCCCCAAAAAAAAACTAGGTGCGCCCTATGGGCTGGTGCACCCTATGGGGCGAAAAATATGGTAACTACAGGAACCTTCTTCAGCTGCGGGTCTCCAGATGTTGCTGGACTACAACTCCCAGAATCCCTGGCCATTTCCTGAGGTGGTTGGGGATGATGAGAGTTGTGGTCCAACAACATATGGGGACCTGAGTTTGAAGAACTCTGAACCAGGAGCAGCTGGAAGGAAGGGGCAGTGGCACACACCTGGCCTTCTTTCACCAGCATCGCTGTGGCTTGCTAAAAAGAAGAGGGGCACAGGTAAGTTGACAAAGAGGTTAGTGCACTGCAGATGCACTGGTGGGAGCAAGATGACACTCTCCCCAGTGCATCCACACATCCCTGACCTCCCTGCTGCTTTGCCCGTCTCCCTCTTGGTAAGTCATAGTGATGCAAGTGCAAGGAGGCCGGGTTTGTGCCACTTCCTCTCCCCACCAGCTGCTCCTGTGCCAAAATCTGTGCCGGGTGTTTTCAAAGGCAATCCCAGGAACACACACTGCGGTAATCTAGAATAGTAGTCCCTCCCATCTGATTTTCACCACACGATGGCTGGAAAAGTCAATGCAGATTAAGGAAAAAGCTGTTTTGAATCCTTTCTTAATCCAAAGACACGTCAATGCAATTGAAGGAAAGATTATTTTGATTTAATCCTGATTTTCTTTCTTTCTTTCTGTTTTAGGCTTCTACAGTAGCTATAGATGCTAGAGAATGCCAGTGTTCTAGATAAATAGGCCTGCTGGAGTTTATGGCCAGAACAACAACTAGGCCATATTATGCCAGCCAAATGTTCTGTGAGAGAACAGGAACATATCTGAAATACTTAACCATTGTGGGCACATCGCTACCAATTCATGTCAGGTTCCATAACTTTTGTAAACCCATTGCAGATCTATAGCCCTTTCCGGTTTCCCTTCTCTTCCCTAAAACTGTCATGTTCCATGAAACCTGCACCTCTTTTCCTTCTTTGGCATCAATCCAGCATTTTAATAACTTACTGCTGAAGGAATTGTGACTGCATGATTTTCCTGTTGTACATTGCAATTATTGCTCCAGAGATTGCTAGAGAAAATCCATCTAATATGCAACCACCTCAATAAAACTCTGTTATGTTCCCAGGCATCTGTAACTGCCAGATAAAAACTGAGATGTTTTCATTTAAGCTAGGGAATGCTGTTATTTTCCTGAGTACATTTCAATTGCATCAATTTGCTACAATGAGTTTGTGTGGTAGACAAATGATGCTCCCTGATAGACAGGTTTGTGAGACTCAGGTGGCTGTATCTGAGGCTAGTCCTGCTCAAACAGAATGATCATGGTGGGCAGCAAAACAGCAGTGCCACAAGCCCTGTGATACATCTTATTTGAGACATTTCTTGTTTTGAGGCTACTTTCAAAGAGGAATATGATACCTTCAAAGACCCTTAAAGTACCAAGAAAATACTAGTCCATATCAAGTTGGTTATTCATAAACAGGAGGAGCAAGAAGCACATATTTATTCCATGATAACATACCTTTCTAACATACCCATGATAACATACAAATTGTCAGTGTGCTATGACTGTGTTTACCCCTCCACCATGGGCTCAAGTTGTATATATGTGTAAATAAGCCATATATCATAAAGACACCATAGTCTTTGCTGTGCCTCATTTCCAAAAGAAACATGTCAAGTGCCTCGAACCCTTGGAATCTTGCACCACTTGAAGACTGGAGTGGCATGCACCATGCAATATGCAACTTTATAACACTTAAATGTGTGCTTTTCAGACTTGCTGAGCAAGGTATATTTTGAAACACCCTTTGAAGTAAATTGCTTGTCTGGTTTGTTTACTGCTGCACTGTTAATCTCTGCCTCTTGAATTTTACTTTTTAGCCTCTTTGTAAGATTGTTCCATAAACCTACCAACTTCTTTCCTTCCATGCGTTTGAGATAACAGGAACTCACCCATGTAAGTAATGTCACCAGGTACCATAGGACTGATTTTTGTTGCTGTGCTTTTCTGGTCACCATTCTTTAGTTTGGCTGCATTACATAAAAGAAGATACTTGACTACTAGGCTACCATTATGCAGCATCAGGTATAATAACAGTACAGTTCAGTACATATGTGTTCAATCAGAAGTAAGTCCCACTGAGCTAAGAACTATCCCTCAGAGGCACAACTGAACTAGTGTTTCACACCGGGATATATGCTAAGGGCATGTTGGAGCATGTTAGCTCAATTGTTTTAGGGTGTCAGCAGGTCCAGGCATGCAATGCTGAAAGAGGTCATGAAGCAGCATGTCATGCACCATTCTGGACTAGTTGAGGCTTGCAGGGCATGCCTGATCAGGTCTTATGGGACATGCTGGTTCCAGCAAAGGAATAATACAATACAATACAATACAATACAATACAATACAATACAATACAATACAATACAGTGGTGCCTTGGTTCTCAAATTTAATCCATTCCGGAAGTCAGTTCCTAAACCACAGTGTTCCAAAACCAAGGCATGCTTTCCCTTAGATAGTAATGCAAAATGGATTAATCCATTCCAGACATTTAAAAACAACCCCTAAAACAGCAATTTAACATGAATTTTACTACCTAACGAGACCATTGATCCATAAAATGAAAGCAATAAACAATGTACTGCAGTCACACAATCAGTTTCCACACAATCACAAAAACAGAACAAAAAAGCTGCAAAAGCAAAAACGCAAAATAAATAGCAAAACCAGACAGACCTCAGCATAACACTCAAAACGGAGCACGTTTGGCTTCCGAAAAAAGTTTGTAAACCAGAACACTTACTTCTGGGTTTGCAGAATTTGGGTTTCAAGTTGTTTGAGTACCAAGGCGTTTGACAACCAAGGTACCACTGTACCATATTTGTATATCCAGCATTTGGACAAATTAGAGCATGCTTGATCATGCCAACCGAAGGGTGAATGTGTTACATCAAGTTTGAGTACGCTAGGAAACCTTACATCTCCATCCTATGAGCTGGTGCATTGGCACAGAAGCTTGTGGGTAAACTACTGTGTGACATGTCAGTCGATGTGACAAAATACCAACACCTGCTTCTCTTAGTGTAAAAGAGGCAAATTTGATGGGAGAAGTGTCTGGGTTGTAACATTGCTCCAAGCTGCTGTTCACCTTCCATGGTTCTAGATATTCACCGTTATAAACACATAGCTGAAAACTGTGATCTGAACACTGTTGGATTTTGGGGTGTTAACTACAAACCCCGTGTTTGATATGCCAGTTACTCAGTTCATGGGGTGCTACAAAACAACTGCAAAATTGTTTGGCACAGGTTTGGAGAGGATCCCGAATTTGGGGTCCATAGTTAATGGGAACAAAATAATCCTGTAGCTAAGGACGAAGGGGGAGGGTGATTTTCAGAAGGAAAGCATTCCCTCTCCCTGCCTCTTCTCTCTTCAAATTGCTTACTCCCAAAGACGCTTTCCCCTACAAGAAGCGGCTGTTGAGGTGTCAATCTGCCCTCAGAGGTTCAGAATCAGGAGTCTCAGCAGCAGCACAGTGGCACAACTCAGTTCTAGCACCAAGGCTTGCAGGAGATGGGAAGCTTATGCCAAGCCTAATCTCATGGTTCATGTGTATTCATTGTAGTGTGAATTTGGTACTTGGCACTGAAATCAGTGTCTGGATACTCCAAATTTCAAGTTTAGGGGTGGAGATGAGGGGTCATGTCTTGTCCTCAGGATTGCCAGAATTGTTTTGCATTTGTGTGCTTTCAGATAGTCCCTATTGCTGGCAATCAATTGCATACTGGCAAATTCAAGCTGTGCAGTTAAAACTTATCTGGAGCTCTTGCAAAATGGCATCAGGCTCTCCAAAAGATCGGACATTTTGTGCTAAGAGAAGTGATAGGGAAAGTGTGGGATGACACTTGCTTGACTCAACAGCCATCTAATCTCCCCAAAAACAAATGAGCATGAATGCCCATTAAGGATCTGCTGTAGTTGTCTTATCTCTCCGCAAACAATTCAGGGACCCTTGCCTCAGAGTGTCTGTAAGTAACCCAATGAGGTCAGGGAATGGGCTGGGTCAAGGGCTCTATATCTTGTGGCACCTTAAAGGACCACAATTGCTTAGCAAGAGCATTGTTTGCAAAACTCTATGGCTGTGTTTTTTCTATATGGAGGATATTTTGTCTTTTATCATGAATATAGATGGAGATTAAATGACTCCACCCAACTTGCAATCATAGCATACCACATTAATAATAATAATAATAATAATAATAATAATAATAATAATAATAATTTATTTATTTATACACAACCCATCTGGGCAGCTTCCAACAAAATATTAAAAATACAAAAAATCATCAGATATTAAAAACTTCGCTAAACAGGGCTGCCTTCAGATGTTTTCTAAAAGTCAGATAGTTGTTTATTTCCTTGACATCTGATGGGAGGGCATTCCACAGGGCGGGTGCCACTACCGAGAAGGCCCTCTGTCTGGTTCCCTGTAACTTCACTTCTCGCAATGAGGGTACCGCCAGAAGGCCCTCAGAGCTGGACCTCAGTGTCCGGGCAGAACGATGGGGGTGGAGACGCTCCTGGGCAGAGGCTGTTTAGGGCTTTAAAGGTCAGCACCAACACTTTGAATTGTGCTTGGAAACGTACTGGGAGCTAATGTAGGTCTTTCAGGACCGGTGTTACGTGGTCTCGGCAGCTGTTCCCAGTCACCAGTCTCATTGCCGCATTCTGGATTACTTGTAGTTTCTGGGTCACCTTCAAAGGTAGCCCCACGTAGAGCGCATTGCCTTCAGTGCAATAATATGCATTTCTACTCAGAAGTAAGACCCACTGAGATTAATGGTACTTTCTCCTAGGTAAGTATGTATAGGACTGCAGCCTCAGTGGCCGTATCACAAAACCACAGCTTGTTCCTCTGCAGATGAAGATGTGAGGGAGAACAGGCATTACAGAATTCTTGTTACTTAAATTGCATTTTGGATTTTATTCAAACCTGCATTTTAATAAAATAGTTGTGTGCTGGGCTTCTGCGCACATTTATCCAGAAGTTTAGTTGCCCTGTGTTCTCTGGGGCTCATTTCTAGGTCAGTGTGCAAGACTGCAGCCCAGTCTGGCAACTCGTTTGAATGAGGTAATGTTGTGTTAGAGCAAATGCATGTGTGTGATTCTAGGAAGGTGAGGATGGTTGAAGAAGAAAATAGTTGCCAGTGCCGCTCCCAGCAGCCCCTAAACTCCAAGGACAAGAAAATCCAGACACTGCAGACTGAGAGGATGAAAACGAGCTGTAAAGTTTCACAGCAAATTGAAACACAGCCTGGCCTTTATTTGTGCAGTGAGACAGCCAAATAAAACACATGATTTGTGCCTCTAGGCAGGCTTTTTTTATTGGGGAAGGGGATCTGGGATATGTGTGAAGTCCTGGGTTTGTGTTAGGAAATTATTTCAAAGAGTGTGGAAAGTTTAAAATTCCTCCAGGCTCTGTTTGTACATGGTATATATACTAACTCTATTCTTGGCTCTTTATGATGGTGAACATTGATCTGCACTAACATACTGGAATTTTAGCTGCCCGTTCATAATGGTGATATTCAGAATCTTGGTAGTCAGGACATCAGATGCGAAGAGCCTGGCCATCAGCAAGAATTGTCACCAGCAACATCAGCTACTGTCACTTGCATTACATTACAATTAATCACTTTACACTGCAAACTGTACACATCTGCTGAACTCAATGGGTTTTAATTCTGAACAGACATATATATAAGATTTCACTGGTAGGTATTTGTAAGGTCAGCTCATATTGTGTTAGGTGCATGGTTCATGCTTTATAGGTATCAGATATCTTTTGACTTTCCCTTTAATGCAGGGAGAAGAAGCTTCCATCAGAGCTCCACACTATGCAATGAATTTAGGATATTATGTCTCTGTAGAAATGCCATTATAAGAACCACCACAGCTTTTCAGTGTTGGCATTATATTTTAGACGTCAACCTAACAGGACCATTTACTCCTTGCACAGATGATTTCCCAGATGTAAGATGCCCTCACACCCATAACTATGTGGGCGAGGGGGAAATGGGATTACATTGACCTCTGGTCCTGCCCCTAGTCTCCACATATTTACTGGAAGGTTGGGACAGAGATTATGCTCACTTCCAGATGACTTGTTCATTGAGCATTCATTCTAATTTGTTTATGTGGAGGTTATACAACATTATATCAATCTGTTGTTATCCCACACTTTCCATTTTGCATTTTAGTGACACTTTCCTCTCTGCAAAAAATCCAATTTGGGGGAGAAGTGGACTTGCCGTGCAAGAGCCCTATTGGACGTTAATTATGCAACCTCAGTTTGCTGGTATGTGATTGAATCCCACCCCAAAACAGTCTGGAAGCTTGCTATGTGTGTACAAATTTTTGTGTGTTTGTCTCAGTGCAGTATCCCCAACAACATGGAGAGATTCCATATGTGTACATTTTTATGTGTATAAAGGCTGCTCTGAATTTATTTCTGTACCTTTTTAATCCGAAATCCCAATAACAGTTTTATAGCTGTAGGCTTTAAAGGCAGCAATGAGTGATCTCTTTTTATTGCTCCTTTAAGTCTTGTTTTTCATTGCCATTGTGATCCTGAGCTTGTTAGCCTAAGATCCCAATCCTGATAACAAGCCCTTTCTATGAAAAGAAGGAAGTGCCGCCTGAGCCCATACGTGTTATGCTAGTTCCAGGCTTTGGTCCACCCTTCACACTCAGTGGACCTCTTTAACATGGAAATCACAGGGTGTGCCAACCAACAATTCCCTGTTCTTTTGACCTTTTTGGTTGCTCTGTTGAAAGGGAGAATGGTGGAGGTTTTTTTTTGAAGTGATTGTGGGTCCTTTGCTGATCTTGGCAAAGGTGTTCTGGCAAATGCCCAAATAGCAAACTCTTCGCTCTCATTCTGTATTCTTGTATCCATGCATGCTCAGAAACACGCATTTAGGAAAGGACTGTGACAAATACTTCTCATGCAGAAAGCCCCAGTTCCAATCTCCAGATAGGACAGTCTCAAATCCTGGTGAGCCAATGCCAGTCAGTGTAGCCAGTACAGAGAGAGATGGGCCTGATGATCTGACTCAGATACGGCAGCTTCTTAAGTAGATCCTACAGAGTTCAATGGGATTTACTCCCAATAAGTTGCAGTCTTAGACTGTAATAGTATACACTTAGGGCTCGACCACACTTCCGCTCGTCCTGTGCCTAGTTGGTGGGTCAGGAGAACCCACAGAACAGAATGCAGGGGAAAGAGAAGGGAGACCATTCTATCTGGCAAGAAGAAATGCTTGCACTGATGGAATAACTATAATAGCAATACATTAAACCCCCTTCCTCAGAACGATACCATGTGGAGGTTTGAGAGATCTCTAGTGAACTCTAAAATTATGAGAAGAGGGTAGAGGAAGAGGGGCAGCAGTGGAGTTCACCATCTTGGGTGACATCATGTCTTATGTGGGCTCTGGGAGTTATCTGTGCCTCCTATTCCAAATGGGATTATCGGGTGCGTGAATCATGAGAGTCTAGTTTGGCCCTTAGAGCCACCTTCTACAGAAGGTTACTGCTGAGGACAGGCAAGCCACAGTATTGCATTCCTGTTTGTTTCATTATCAGCAAAACCCAGACCTCAACAAATCAAATCCCTAGATGTATTTGAAAACTACAAGACATGTTTGCATTTGTCATTTGATTTCTATTCATAATCAACGTTCCTGGAAAAACACTCACTAGAGGAACACAGGTTAGTTATTAAAACTGTATGGCACATAATAGTATATTCAGTGCTATGCTGTTGGAAAAAGAAGGGAGTCTGCCCTGGCAACAAAAGAGGTTGACTAATGTACACAAAACTTCATTAATATTGCAGACGTCATAATTGTTGCCGGTATATAATTTTATATGTTTTTGATGGGTGGAAAAAAAACCACGTTGGTGAAAATCATATTGAAAAGTAACAAAAAAATAATGATTCCTTATGATTCATGTTGTAATGATATGGTTTTTCTCTTTTTTGTTAACTGCAAAAATGGGAGGGGGAACCTCAGTAAACGAAGCCAGATTGAGAATAGGTACTATAGGAAGGTGTAAGGTGTCCTTTTTCTCCTGAGTCAAGGGCCGGACTGCAATCCTCTCCTCCTTCTCCTTGTGCTGATTCATCAACCTTACAATCTGAGACTAATCACCACACACAGACAGAGATAGAGAGAGACGTGTGTGCAAACACACACAAGCACCAGACATGGCCAGACAGGAAAAGAATAACTTGTGATTTGCATCACCTCCCCTCTCCCTCCCCACCTCAACAGCTTGAGGCACCCTGGAGAGAGATGGCCGTTTTAGGAGGCAGAGGAGGTAATATAAACACGAGGAGAAAGAGAGAGGTATGAGAGGCAGGCACAGACTGGATGAACAAGCAACTAGAAAAGTCTGGAGATGTTTTTTAGCTGTGGGGCCTCATTGAACTGCTCTCCACTGCCTTCTCTGCTCTGAGCACTACTTAATATCTGAGGGCTTAGAAGCCTGGCTCAGACACCCTTGTAATTTTTACACTAATCTCCACACTGGCTCTTTTTACTGTCTCCTGTTTTGGTCTTGCCTGCATTAGTGACTCATGGAAACCACCCCACCCCATGCCCCCAAGGCAGCTTGGAGTGTCCTGGCACTAGCTGGCCGGGGATATGGGATAGGATCAAAGCTCTTTCTCGAGAAGGCGCTGCCAGACACCCTCAGTGAACCCTCAGCTGTTATTTCAGTAGGAATGTTCCTCCTCAGCAATAAAAGATCTATTTCCCAACCTTCTCTTCCCATACCTTCACTTGTGCAGAATGTTAGCACATGAGAGTCAGCAGCTCATAGTCCCAAAAGAGATTTCTGATTGTATGTGGTAGGAAGGGGCAAATTAAAAGGGCAAGAGGCACTTGGTCTTCTCACCAGCCTGCACCAGTCTTGGGGCAGGGGCTTTCCTGGTTCTAAACAAAAACCCTTCCCTCCCTGCCCGGTCTGGGCTTTGGGCGACCTTTCCAAATAATTGCTTTATTGTTCAGGAAATGCATAGGTGTTGCTCAATTGTTGCAGAATGGTGTTTTTGAAAGCAGCGATTCAGGTGTGGGAAAATATATTTTTTTCCAGTCGGAAAGGAGAAATGGGTATTTACAGCATACGAAAATATCATTGGTTTCATTGAATTGGCTAGTGTCATGGTTTATTGGTCATAACTGGACCATGCTGATGATGAGTGACACACACACACTGTCCTCTAATGCCCATTTCTGACTTTGTTTTAAAGGGTATGAGGTTAAACAAGGGATGGGGAACCTGTAGCCCTCCAAATGTTGTGGGACTCCAGATCCACCCAGCCTGCATGGCCAATGGTCAGGGGTGATGGGATATGAAATCCAGAAACATCTGAAAGCCACACAGGTTCCCCATATCTTGGTTAAACAATGATATTGCAGTAAGACCAGTAAACACAGGGACTTGCTGAGGATGCTGAAGGTAGCTGGAAAATATATCCACACCCCCTTTTGGTTTAAGAAGAGATTGTTTGAAATAGCTGACAGGGCATTTTGTGGAGCTGACATAACATCAAATTGATGAAAGATTTTAGAGGAACTGAAGTTTATCCTGAGGGCTTTTTCACACATTAGAAGTGTCTTTCACTCGAGCCTCTTGAGCTATTTGTACAAGAGAGAAAGCAGCAGACAAAGGGGGAAAAAAAGGAGTTATTTAAAATCTAGATTCTAAATTTCTATGTTAGAATTACAATTGTGGGAGATATGTAGTTCACAGGTATATGAATTAGCTACCACTCTGGGTACTTTGAGCAAGCAGTACGTATTGCTATTTATTTTATTATTCCTCCTTTTTTTCCACTTCAGTGGATCAGCTACCTATTGTACATCCGAGTGGACGAGGGGCAACCCTTCGACATGAAAGCCAGAAATATTGTGCTTTCTTTGCACCTCTGCTTGAAACATGGACAAAAGGGCAGGAAGAATGTCTGCCTCCCTCTCTCTCCCTCCGCCCTCTAAAAGAACAGGCACGGCAGATGTTAGCTGAAGCACTGTTTCCAAGGGTAACCCTGGAGTGCACACACACACGCTTGTAGCCAGCGGGGTTGGGTTGGTGCCTTTTCACTCTCTGTAGTTCCCATGCAGCGTGCCTTGTGAGTTAAGGGGACCCCAGTGTAACTGTCCCCCTTTCTCTGGTGTCAGGGTGAAAAACTGCCAGGTTTTAAAGGAGGTACGAGCATCCATGAACCCCGCCTTGAGGAATCCTGACCTTGTCAAGTGTAATCACAGAGCAAAGCCAGAATTCTCCGCAGGCAATACATTGCCTTTGTCCTTTGCAGGCCTCTTCTTGGAGCCACGGCACAGATCACCAACATGCCTTTTTGAAAGCAAAACAAAGCACGACTTGATATTTACGGCACACGCGCTTTCCAGCACATAATGGCGCATGCTGTACAGTACAGTGAGACAGATGGCCAGTTAAACAAAGAGGGGAAGGCATGAATGAAATCCAAAGGGATGGGGGATTTCTTATCCACAAAGCCTAAAAATACTTCTTGACTATTTTAGGGGGCGAGAGCAAGGGAAATATACAGCGTTGTCAGGACATGCCTGATGGCTAGGTGAGATTCCTGACTATCCCAAAAGAAAACTGTGACTTGGGTCTAGAGATGGCAAGAGTTAGACATTAATTATTGCCTTTGTATCAGGAACAGTGTGGGGTTTAAGAGATTCTGTGAAGTAGGTGGCAAGTCAAAACCTCTCTGGGGTTTTCCTTGTAAGAGGAATAATAAAAAGAGGCTTGCAAATCAGGCCTCCTGAGATTTGTCGTTTCTTGGAAAGCAGAAGTTTGCAGTTCTTCTAACAGTCAGGGTGATATGGTTACTGCATCTGGTAAATCAGTGTCCAGTGGTTAAAGAACAGGACAAAATTGAAAGCCTCTCAGGTTTTGTTTCTGCCAAACAAGGGCCAAACTAGAAATGCTATGGAAAATCCATTATTGGAGCTGAAGTCTTTCTCTTTTCTTAAAAGCAGCTGTGGGGGGCAGGATACAGGTTGGCCACAATGCCATATGTGCCAAGTGCCCTGGGTAAAATGGGAAATCATTTTTTTTTTGCACAAGATTGCAGAGGCCATTTTGGATGCCACAATCTCATATGCTTTCCTGCTGCACTGTCGCCCTGAAAATGCACATTGTTGTGAGAGACTGAGTCGTGGGTCATGTGATTTACCTGGGAGCACATCCTGGAAGATGCACACCCTGGTTTTGGGTCTGAAAAAGTTGGATGGTATGCAATGCTGGTGGAAGAGACTGTAATATCCTTGTGTCTCTTGATATTTCTCTGATGGAAATAACACTTAAAAGCTATATTTGCGCTCTCTCTCTCTCTCTCTCTCTCTCTGTGTGTGTGTGTGTGTGTGTGTGTGAGAGAGAGAGAGAGAGAGAGAGAGAGAAATATATTATATAGTTTATTTATTGCATTTATACCCTCCCTTTCCTCCAAGAAGCTCAAGGTGGGGTACACATTCTCTTCCTCCCCATTTTATCATCACAACAACCCTGTGAGGTAGGTTAGGCTGAAAGGCGGTGTCTGACCCAAGATCACCCAGTGAGTTCTATGGCTGAGCAGGGATTTGAACCCAGGCCTCTGATGTCCTAATCCAACACTCTAACCACTGTACCATACTAGCTATTGCTCTGTTTAAACCACATCTCCCCCAGAACCATAGCTTTAACTCAAACCCTTTCCTGTGGCTTCTTTTAAGCAAAGCCATTGATCACCACGTCACATCCAGTTTGTTCCTGTGGGCCTTAATGGTTTTCAGTGCTGTGCCTAATGGCATACCCACTTGCACATTAGGCACATTAGGCCAGTGGAAGGTTAGCATGTTCCCCATGGCCAGAAAGTGGATAAATTTATGAAAAAATACCAGGAATGAAATTTCCAGGAATGAAATGTGCTATAGAGATTTATTGGTTTATTTTGCATACTTGAACTGCATTAAGGAAAGTGCATTCTATGTCATTTCTTCTTACCCAATATACTTAAAGGGGAAATTATTTAAAGGGGAAATGAGTCGCTTGCAGATGAAAAATCGAGTCTGCTCATCCTCCAACATTTCACAGATGAAAAAAGGAACATACTTCTTGTGCAAGATTTGCAAGAGCCTGACTATCACAGCCGCGATTGTAGTTTGAGTCTCTCTTTACACATCGTTGCCTGACCATTTTAATCTTAAAAATAAATAAATCAGTATTTTGTGTTGAATAGAATGTTGAGCCACACATCTCCCCTAGCTGCATTTTTAAAAAATGGGGAGATGGGGAAGGGAAATGCAAATGCAAAAGATGCACTATATGCTGCTGTTTTGTGTTTGGTCCCTGTGTGTGCATTTACATGCATATGCAGTAGGGCCAAAATACATTCCCGCCCACTAAAAAAAAAGTAACTTCTAAACATTAAAAACTCTCCCAGCACCACAAAAGAAATATAACTTTTAGACATCCAGATCTCCCCCCAAAATGCAATAGACACTATCCCTGGTAAACAAGCAAAGTTAGAGCATATAAGCCTGATAGATAATGACTTGTCCAAGGCCCCTCAGCAAATCTACAGTAGATATGTTGATTAAACCCAGGTGGCCCCCTGTGTAATACCTGGGTTGTCAATGAGCATGACACCATCTAGGCTAGAGAAAAATGGAGACAAACAATGTTTTTTTTAAAAAAAGAATTTAAGGTGGAATGATTGAGTCATTATCAGTCACACCCACACCATACGCTTGAAGCACATGGCTTCCCACAAAGAAAACTGTGGCCAGATGGGTGGGGTATAACTAATAAAATTGTTGTTGTTAAGAGTCCCAGGAATTGTAGCTCTGTGAGGGGTAAACTACAATTCCCAGAATTCCTTGGGAAAAGCCATGATTGCTAAAGTGCTTTAAATGCATGTGACCTTTGGTCTGCCTACATTTATTTGGTCCCCCGTTTGGTCCTCGCTTTTACAGGGTTTTACTGTAAAGTACAGTGGTACCTCTGAATGCGAACGGGATCCGTTCCGGAGCCCTGTTCGCATCCTGAGTAGAATGTAACACGTGACTGCACATCTGCGCATGTGCAGGTCACATTTCGCTGCTTCCGCGCATGCTCGTGATGTCATTTTGAGTGTCCGCATATGCGCGAGCAGCAAAACCCGGAAGTAATGTGCTCGGTTACTTCCGGGTCGCCATGGAGAGCAACCTGAAAATACTTAACCTGAAGCTACTTCAACTTGAGGTATGACTGTACAGTGGTACCTCGGGTTACATACACTTCAGGTTACATACGCTTCAGGTTACAGACTCCGCTAATCCAGAAATAGTGCTTCAGGTTAAGAACTTTGCTTCAGGATGAGAACAGAAATCGTGCTCTGGCGGCACAGCAGCAGCAGCAGCAGCAGGAGGCCCTATTAGCTCAAGTGGTGCTTCAGGTTAAGAACAGTTTCGGGTTAAGAACGGACCTCCGGAACGAATTAAGTACTTAGCCTGAGGTACCACTGTATTTGTGTCCCATGCTTCAGACTGATGTAACCCAAGATGGCTCACGGTACAAAGTAACCATAGCATTCAATGCATAATCAAAGTACTGCCAAGGCCTTGCAATACATTTGAATGAAGGCAACAGCCTGGAGGAGTGTCTGCTGATCAGGGCTGCCAGCTCCACCATCAAACATGCCATCCTTCAACTCCCCAGAAAAAAATGGAAACAAAAGCATGATAATCTTTCTCCCGTGGAGGCCGTCTGGTGTTGACACTGCCCTTGCACTCAGCCTCTTGACCTGACCTTTGCCCATGACCTGCAGATTCAGTTTGGGAAACCCTAACCCTATGGGGTTAGTTTTGTGTCAAGTCAAAGGCTTCTGGTGTGTGTGTGTGTGTGTGTGTGTGTGTGTGTGTGTGTAGGCAGCTTTAAAATGCAGGATGTTTGGCAGCCTTTGAAGAAAGCAATGTAATTTCCTAGATGCATGAGATTGGAGGTTCTGGGAACCTTGGTACTGAGTTTGTGTTCAGCCAAGAATCCCAAGTTATTCCACTCCATCCCTGCAGGGTGGGAGCAGAGCTGCTGGGCTGACAAGCTGTTGAGGGATGCAACTTTGCCTACTCCCAGCCCTGCAGGGCCACCTGTTGTATCAGGCCAGCTCCTCTCCGGAGTCTGCCTTTCTCTCCCGGCAACAGAATGAAAAAGCCTCCGTCCCTCCTTTCCCCACATACGCCCTAGTTCAAACAAACTCATCTTGGCAACAGTCATCCGATTGGCCGGCTGGCAGAGGCTGGCGGGCCAATGGGGGCTTCTGTACTCCGGGGAGATAAAAAGGAGAGGCGTGGATTCCCTTTCAGGGCTGTTAAAGGGTTTGTGCCCTGTTGCAAAAGAGAGGTGGGGGGAAGGCCCTTAGAAATGAGCCTGGTGGCGGGGAGATTAAGGAGGGGCGTCTTGGCAGCTGCTTGTTGTTTCTGCAGCATATTTTCCCATCTCTGACCTGCTTTTCCTGAGGCCTGGACCTGCTCCATTGAGTGGGGCATGAAAGACGCCTCCTCATTCACCCCCCTCCATCCTTGCTGACGCAGCTGCATTAGGCAGGACAGTCGCTTCAGCCAGCCTGGGATCTCTGCCTCTGCCCTCTGTCCCAGCCAGGCTTTTGTTTCCCAGATCTCTCCCTCTCCCTCCCTCCCTCCCCCCCTCTCTCACACACATGCCACAGAGTTGGAAACCTGCTCTGATACATTTATGATCAAGGAAAGGGAGCGATTCCCCTCAGAAGAAAAGTTGCGGCATTTGGGACTTTTTCGTTTAAAGACAAGGCAAGCAAGACAAGACGTGTCACGGCACAAGTTTATCATCAGCGCCATCTCATTTGTATGCTGCCTTTCCATAGCCGCTCAAGGTGGCATACAACAATGAGAAAAGGATTAGTTAATTCCAAACAACAAAAGTAGCCATAAACAGTAAATAAAACACATCAACCATAATGAAACAATATCCACGTGGTAAGATAATGATACAAAATAATGAAACAAAAATATCGGTAACAGTATCAAAAAGCTCCAAAGAAAGTACTTTTTCACGCAGCTCGTAGTTAAGCTGTGGAGCTTGCTCCCCCAGGAGGCAGTGATGCCCACCAACTTGGATGGCCTTAAAAGAGGAAACATTCATGGAGGAGAGGACTATTGATGGCTACTGGCCGTAATGGCTATGCTCTGCCTCCACAGAGGCCGTAATCTGAATACTAGTTGCTGGAAAGCACAGGGAGAGAGTGCTCTTGTGCTCTTGTGCTCGGATCCTGTTTGTGGGTTTCCCACACACCTGCTTGGCCACTGTGAGAATGGGATGCTGGACTAGATGGGCCAGCAGGATGTTATGTTCTTATGTGTTTAAGCTACCCCAAAAGGACTCATAATTTGAAGAGGATTTGACACATGATTTGAAGAGGGTTTCAGCTCCTTTTGGAGCATGTTGAGGTTTGTGGGGTTGAACAGTTTCAGGGGCCAAGATATTGACTGCTGCAGTTGGCTCCCCTTCTTTAAAGACTGTTTAACTCAATTTCAATGCATTTAATGCCACAGGACTTTCCAGTGGTGTTATCCAGGTTTAAAGTGCAGTCAGTTTGTTCTTTTCTCAGTTCAGATTGAATCTTGAAAAGATTATTTTCTTTTTTTGGGGGGGGGAATCAAAACACAGTATTTCATAAGAAATGACAGAATAAAAATGGATTGTGGCTTATGTCCTGTGTATACTGCTTCTTGAATCACCAGCAGGAGCACACTGGATGCAGAGTGTCTACACAGCTCAAGTCTATGGTAGTGGTGGTTTGGCCTGTGGGGCTGTGATTACAGCCAGCTACAAATAATTTGTCCTGTCGGAGCTGCACACACACCTGTTCAGAATATGGCAGCATGGGGAAAAGGCTGACCAAAAACACTGCTATCATCATGAGTTCAAAAAGCTGTGGGAATGTGCTTGTCCACAAACTTCAATACAGCCAAGCAGAGTTATATTGTCTATATAAATCTAAATGTTTTGGTTCTAATTTATACTATCTAAACTTACTGTTTCCAGTACAGAAAAAGACAGGCATTTGACACAATTTTGCTACAGATCTAATGAAAATGCAGTAACAATGGGATAATTCTTTTTATCTGACTTTGCTTTATAGACAATGGAGGAAGAATCCAGAGAATGGGTTCAGTAGCCTTTCGCACTGTGACTTACATGTCCTTATAGTTAGGGATGAATGAATCCATACCTTTTTCTCATCCCCCCCCCAATCATAAATTCTGTTTGTCACATTTCTACAGCATCTGGCGATTTATTTATTTTTGAAAAGTTCTCATGAGAATTTATCAGCATTTTATTGTGAATTTCTCCTATGCACACATATTTACAATGCATTTCCCCTTATTCTTCTACACTTTAAAAAAACCTATTATATGCATTTATGTGACACTTTTTCCTAGTATATCCATTTTTGTGCACATTACTTGGCTGGGGGGGGGCTGCATTGTAAAATTCAGAGAAGTGCAAATTTATGGTTGTGTTTTGGTTCGTACATTGTTCTGGAGAGTGCAGATTTTGTAGGTTTGCCTTTAAATGGAAATGGAATCCAATTTCTCCTTCATCTCTATTTGTAGCTCATTTACATGGTTATGGGATCTGCATCTGTGCTGTGTTGCTTCCCACTATGTCTCCTGCCCCTTCCTCTGAACCAAACCTTTGAAATGCATGTCTGCACCAGAATAACCAACCCCTGCAAGTGTACTGTTTCTTGCCTGATTGCTTCTGTTCTTATAACTAGGCCAAACTTGAGGGCACTGGGCTAGAGGGTGGGTCTCTGGATGAGGGGCCCTACACTTGAAACACATGGGGTGGGGGGCGTCTAGCATTCCTCTGCTGCTTGAGGAACTGTGTTAGTTTTGTAAGGGATCTTGGCGCTCTAAGGCAAGGTTCTGTCCAGGGAACAAAGACTGGTGTGTATTGGGCTTCCGTGCACAGGAAAAGGGAGGGTGCTGCTGAGCAGCTGAATGAGCAGGAATTTACAATCTTCCTTGAAACACAAATAGTTTATAGCACAAATGCCTGCTCCACCACAACAGCAGCCGGGCTGTTGGATTCCCAGTCCTAGCCCAAGTGGCCGTCTTTGAGCTGGAATATGTTGCTATTCTACAGAATGAGAAGCAGCAGGCAGAAAATTGTGGTGTGGTTTCTAGCAGGGGCTTTTCAAGACATATAAGATGGACTTTAGGCGACTGCCAGAATGCCAGTGCATGCTGTTGCCACAACTCAAGAGGTAACCAATTACTTCCAAATGTTGTTCCAGCTACAGAAAGCCCTGTGGCAATTCAGCATTCTAGATGCACCAACCTGCTCAATCAAGGTCCTATGACTGATAATACAACATACATGCTACATAGGACTGTGTGCCACGTTGACTTTATAGAGTAAATTGACCAGAGATTCTCTGAGTCAGGTAAATTTGCCTCCACAGCTTCAGAGGCCCCAGTTTCTATTAACATTAACCATTAACCATTAACACTGAAATCAAAGGGTGTAGTCACACACGAAGCGTAAACAGTTCTTTGAAGCCACCTTGTGCTCTTTGTGCCATTATGTGAAGGTTCTTAATCTGTGGAAGAGAATGCACACAGCAGTCATGGGAGCCATTTTGTATACAAAGCTGGTTTAGGCCTTACGTGTAGAAAACCTCACAATTATGAGATGTTTGTTTGGTGGTGTAATTGTCTGTGTTTCCTGAATAAAAGTCTCATTTTTCACAGCCCTTGTTCTCCGAAATCAGCAAAAATTATTTTTTGCTGTTCTTTGCGGGCCTTAAAAGTGGTGGGACAGTGGAACCTCTGTCCACCTTCACAAGAAATAAATAAATGCTTGCTTGTGTGGGCACTGCAGAAGTCGGAAGCACTCTTCCTGTTCCTTCAAGGTACCACCATCCACTGTATGGAGTCATTTCAGCACTTGTATTATTCCCACACAACTTTACCAAACACAAATAAAGTAGCATGGTTTTCTATTTAGTGAAAGCCTGCTTTGGTTTTTGCAGAATTCACCATTGTGAGGCCTTTTGCCACAATACAGATTACATCTTTGCAAGTATTTGTAATATCTCAGCTTTTGGGAAAACCCACTGTAGCCTGTAAAATGTGGTTTGGTCCTGAATATGAGAAACATTGGTTTGAAGCTCTGCTAAACCATAGTGTATAAACTTAGAGCCAAGTTTCCCATCATGCAAGCTGTCCTGATGAAACTGGTTCACATTCACACCACACATTTACAACACGGCTTTCCCCAAAGTATCCAGGGAACTGCAGTTTACCTTTCACAGAGCTATAATTCCCAGCACCCTTAGCAAACTACAGGATATTTTTTTTTGGGGGGGGGAGCCATGTGCTTTACTGTATCATGTGGATGTGACACATGTTGCCAGGACCCAGAAAGCATTATATATTAGTCAAAATATGACTGCATTTTAATAAATAGCACTGAGTAATAAATTTCAGAGCTGTTATTCCAACTCTTTGCAGGCTCAGGTGCATTAACATTAAAGTTTCATAGCCTAGAGCACTATTATTTAATCTGCCCACTTCAGACTCTCTTTTTTTAGCCACACTGGCAAAGGCAGTTCTGTGATTGCCTGCAGGCATGTACAGAATTCTGTGTGCAGTGGATTTTGTGATCAGTTGCGACTGCAGCTTTTAGGGCAGTTAACATACTAAAAGTGGTTATAGAAAGCATTCTGCACATGCCTCTCAGCAGTCACATGACTGCCTTAATTCATGGCAGTGTGGCTAAAGTCAGCATTGTAGGGTGAATAAAACTTGCGGCTGCTGCGACATGAGGCAGTCGTGTAATCTGGCCTTTGACAGCTGCATAGATTAGGTTGGAGGGCACAGACCTAACCAATGAAAGGTTTCTCTGTCCAGAAGCAAATCACTGGGTGAGGTTTATGGCGGCACATAAACGGTTCAGTTCTGCATATGGTAGCAAGCTCAAGCCAACTGGATTATAGAAGGTGCTGCCCACTGACATTTAGAACAGCCATAATATACCTAGGATTCTTGCAGCGGATGGAGAGGAAGAACAGTGTGCAAAGTAAAGAAGGCCTCACTGGGCAAAATCTATGTGCATAAAAGAATAAACTGGCCTACAGACCCAGCAAAGTTTAAAGACTTTCCTTGCCTATCTTAGCCCTCATTTGTGTATGTGCTCCCTCAACCTCATGCTTCTTTGATGGAGGTGTGCAGATATGTTCACCCTGCTTATGTGGGTGCTGCTGGCCTGTTTAAAGCCACCCTCACAATCTGGGTCAGGCTGAAAGCTGATCCCTTAAGATGCTGTCGGCAAGCCTGGAGGAGCACAACTACAGACAAAAGGAGGGAGACAGGGGTTACATAGTTAGTCTCTTTCAAAACACACAACCACTGTCTCCCTTCTTTTGTTAGGTACTTTGGTCCTGAACACCTGCGGCCTGGCAAATGGGTCAGGCTTTGATTGCATCCATCGCACCACTTTTTTTTTGTTTTCCTGCCCCAGTTTCCCTGCCAGACAATCTCTTACCTCACCGACTTCCTTAATCCAGCTGCGATTACTTGATGCCTTCATTTCTGAAAGGGTCTACACAGCATTTCCAGACACATTATGTCCTTGTTTGTTGCCCTTGATTGGTTTGGTGACTTGTCCTTGTGAATGGAGCACAGGTTTCGCAACCTGTTGTTGCAAGAGTTGCAGCTCACCATCACTGGGGTGCACAGACTAACTTCTCTCATTTACTCCTGGTCAGTGCATGCCTTTCTAAGGTTAGTTTTTAAGGTATCTCAGGAGGAGCCTTTGTTGCTTGTGCTGCAAGAGACTGGCAAGATGCTTTGGAAGGGAATATGAAAACATTGTGTGTGTGTGTGTGTGTGTGTGTCGTCCCCCCCCCCAGCGGGGGGGGGGGAGAACAGTCTTAGGGAATTTTCACAAGTGATACTTGCACTGTTTGTGGGCATGTCCAATTATTGTTAGTAAAATGGAATAGAAACTAGAAACCAAACTTTTGTAATCTACAAGCATTTTGTCCATTAATAGATTTTATATTCACAGTCAAGGCTGTAGCTAGGGGGTGGTGAGGTGGGCCCCTCCCAGGGGCGCAGGCAATTGAGGCGCACAAAACCGGCTTAAAAATATGTCCATAAATATAAATATTGATTACTGCCTCATAAGAAATGGTTTTAAACAGAGGGTGACTTGAATGGGTGGAGTGGGGGCGGGGCTGGAGGAGAGGCAGAAAGAAGAGCTAATTTGTCCGTGGCTAGGGGGCGCAATCTGGGTGGTTCTGCCAGGGGTGTAAGATCATCTAGCTACGGCTCTGTTCCCAGTAACAAACTGTTTTAAGGAAAGGGCGAGGGGGGGGGGCAGTTTCCATCTCATCAGTGGATGAAGCAAGGCATGACAGTAACAGATTTGTATATTTAAGCACAGATCTGCTCCAATCAGGTTGAATTTCATTCCCATTTTAAGAGCTAAAGGCAGGTTTGGCGCATTCTGTTTCGCCACTTGAGGCAAAACGGGAAGTGCCACCCTGCCCTGCCGCCACCATCGCTGGCAGAGAAGTGGCACTGGCATTGGTGCCAATCTTTTTGCAACAACTCACTGAAATCTTGCGAGATCTCTTTTTTTTTAATGAATATTTATTAAATTTTCCAATTTTATATAAAGACAAAAAGAAAAAAAGAAAAATATTAAAAACAATTCAGTTTCAATAACAGTTTTCAGTCACATGTTTCTTTGACTTCCTCATACCTCCCCTTCTTGTTCTCTAGTTCAATTTGTTAATTCAGCAAATCCTAATCTCTTAACATTCCTTTTAGAATATCACCTTATTTTCCACTCAACTTTTTTAAGTTTAGTAACAAAAACAATTATAATCCCCATTATCTTTATCATAACAGCTGGAGACCACCAAAGTTCAAACCAACATCTTTTCAAAGTTCATTAATTTTATAATATTTCTGTAGATATTCCTTAAATTTCTTCCAATCTTCTTCTGCTGACTTTTCTCCCTGGTCACGGATTCTGCCGGTCATTTCTGCCAGTCCCATACAGTCAATCAACTTCATCTGCCATTCTTCCAGAGTGGGTAAATCTTGAGTCTTCCAGTGCTTTGCTATAAGTATTCTTGCTGCCGTTGTAGCATACATAAAAAAGATTCTGTCCTTCTTTGGCACCAAATGGCCGACTATACCCAAGATCTTGCAAGATTTCAGTGAGATCTTGCAAGCTCTTACCAGAAATCAGCACTGCTTCTCCACTGGTGGTGGAGAACTTGGGGGCTGCAGCTTCAGCCTGCCTCATGGGTGGGCCAGGCCTGGATAAAGGGGCATATTAGTGACAGGAGCTTAGGATTAGGCAGTGCTTCACCCATCCACCCCCGGTTTTCTTTTACTGTCCACTTCCTATTATCTTTAAAAACAAAAACAAAAAACACAACTGCACAGTTCTCTATCTACAACAAGGTTGTATCCAATAGTGGCCCAGCTCCTTTCCATTCTGTGGTAACAGGGATATAGCACTTGATATGGCCAATGCGAGGCAAGTAAAGTACTAAGAGAAAGCAGGCATAGTCCATTTAATTTTAATGGCCTTCTCATCCTACTGTGTCTCTGCTTCTTATGAAGCAGCCTACAAGAGCTCGTGCCACTTTACATTTTTTTTAGCCTCTAAGGCACATAAAACTCTTGTTTCTGCTGCTAAGAAAGAGGGACACAGCTATACTGGGAGAAGCTCCATTTCTCTAGTGGAGCAGGAACATGCATTGGAAATGCAACATTGTCATCCAGTGGCAGAAACAAAGAATTGCAAGCAATTTCACTAAACAGAGAAGAAACTGTACTTGGTGGAAGAGGCAACAAAACAAAATGTGGATTCACACAGGCCTGTCTTCTCATTAATGTATGGGCACCTACACAATGTCCTCTTCTTCCCAGTGCTGCCCCAGACTCTTCCCTCCTTTAAATGTGCCCCCGCATCGGAGGAAAGTCTGAAATACCCATGTAAGTGCTTCTGTGAGGTGGGTGCCTGTTTTCCTTGCTCCTGAGTAAGCCTCTTGCAGCTGTCCTCTCTCAACTCAGTCTCCCTGTGTGCTCCCCCCCAAAGCCAGATTGCCCCCTTTTATTTAAGCTGACCTAATTTGTGCACAATAGTCCCTTCATGACTGTTGTATGCAAATTAGTTTCTTTCTTTTAAAGTTGGGGGGGGGATAGTCATATGGAGAAAGGGGGAGTTTGTTGTGTTCTCAGCTGCTTCCCTGTCAACATTGTGCCAGACAAAGATTCCTGCATTAATTGAAAGTAACAAAAGTTCCTAATGGCAACAAAGGTTGATCAGGTTTCTTTTTTTTTTAAAAAAAGGGAAATGTTTTAAATGCCTCAGTTTTAAATACATCCATCCTAAGATAGCATGGAAATAAAGTCCCACTGATGATTCTGCAACTTCCAAATGAACTGTGTGAGACTATTTTGTCAGTCACCACCCAGTGCTCCCTTAATTGAGATCAAGCACATTCAAGTGAGCAAGACTTCAAAGTAAACACACTTGAGATGGGCTGTTTGTTGGAACCAACCCCACTGTTTCCCTCTTTTTTTATTTAAGCTTTTCTGATTTGCACACATCTGGTTGGAGCACAAGGAAGGGGTGGTCTTTAAGGCTAAGTTGGAAGGCTGTATAGATAACATCAGGGGACTTTTGACAAAGGGGACTATTGCAGGGTTGCCCCCCACCCCCCCCACCCCCAAGCCCTGACAAGAGGCAACCAGTGACACCAGTTGTTTTGATGTTTATGTTATAGCAATTCCCCAGTCTTTGCTATTTTGCCTTTGAGGCCGTCTTATTTTCGGCTGCTGCCATCCTTGCATATTTGTGGGATAGATCAAATAGCACCTTAGTGGCAGCTGTCACCATACTTAAAAGCTGAAGTATCTCTATAAAGCTCCATAAGTTTAACATAGATCAGAAGGGCAGGCGGTAGGCCTGCCATATGTCCAGATTTTCCTGGACGTTACCAGGATTTCAAAGGTGGAAGTGACATCCGGGGGGGGGGGGGGAGGGATTTCTGAAAGGCGGTGCTTTGTCCTGGTTCTTAGGCAAGTCAATTGAAAAATCGTGTCTTTTTGGCGTTTTTGTTTTAACAAAAGGCTCAACAACCTTCATGTCTTCCTTTAAAAACAACAATTTAGGGGTCCTCCTAAAATTGTCCTGGCTTTTACTTTTTGAAATATGGCAACCCTAGCAGGTGGAATAATATCCTACTTAAGTGTAGTATTTGTGATCCCCTTAGCCTGGTGCTAGCACTCAAACTTTACAAAGTCAAGTTGGGTGAGCAAAGCAAAAGAAAGAAAGAAAGAAAGAAAGAAAGAAAGAAAGAAAGAAAGAAAGAAAGGCGGGCTTCTAACCTGATACCAGTTTTGGGCAGTGATCTGGTCTGCCCTGGTTGCTGAGATGCTTGGCCCAAATAGTTTTGGGGTCTCATTCCTTCTAGTCTTGGGCCACCACTTCAGTAGTGCAGGCAGACCTTAGCGAGTGGGGCATCAAACACATTGGCAGGTGGGACTCTGTAGCCTTCCAAAGCGTATGCCCATGATAATCTTGGCATAAGAGGTAACCAGGCAGCTCTAGAGCATCATGAGTTGCCTAGGTGAGGATACATGGCCCTCTGTTTATTACAGAAGATAACATTGTGTTCTCTTCAACCAGTGTTTGCTGACAGCTTCTACCAGGTTTCATATGTGGCCATTCTATTGTCTTTTGGGTGAACAAGTGTGTAAGCCACTCCAGCACTAAAATTGGGGTGGGGGAGAAATCTGTTCAGTTTCTGTTTTAATGTGAGCCTGTTGAATGCACACATCCTGACTTGTGAATCAAAACACAGCTATCCTTCAAAATACACGTGTTTCTGAATTTCACAATGCAGCTTTCCAACCAGACGGCTCTTGGATGAAGCCAGTTTTCTAGTTCCATTTCATTTGGGGTTTAGGTCTGGTTTTGGCATGAAAACTGCCTTGGTCACCCTGCATGATGACCTCTGTTGGGAGACAGAGACAGTGAGTATGTTCATGTGACTTTTCCTTGATTTCTCAGAGGTCTTCAATACTATCAACTATGGCAATCTTCTGGAGTGGCTGTCTGGGTTGGGAGTGGCAAAGACTAAAAGAATAACACAGTGATACCTTGAATGCTTCAAGTTACAAACTCCACTAAGCTGGAAGAGTTACCTCGAGTTGAGAACTTTGCCCCAGGATGAGAACGGAAATCGTGTGCTGGCGGTGCAGTGGCAGCAAGAGGCCCCATTGGCAAAAGCACCGTTTCAGGTTAAGAACGGACCTCCGGAATGAATTAAGTTCATAACTAGAGCTACCACTGTAGCAACAACAACAACAACAGTGCAAAAATGTATATATCAGGGAAAAGAGTGACCACAAAATGTGTATATTAATGAAATCACTGCCAAATGCATTGTGTTAGAGGGAACAGAAGGCAAAAATAGCTATATTAGGAAAAATTGTGTACAAAAAAGTACTATTAGGAAAAATGTGTATGAAAATGAATATTGGTTTTTGTGAGGACTTTATTTTTATTTTTTTTGCAAACTGTTGAGGAAATTGGGCAAACTGAATTTAAGATTGGAAAAAGGAGGAAATGAGAGGAACTGAAACTGACAGGTTCATCCATCGCTAACTGGAATGCAACTGGGGTTTGGCAAGTGGGCCAGAGTGGAAGTGGGAGGTGATGGCAGGTGTTTTAGAATCAACTGCTGCCCACCTTGTGTCACCTGGTCTTTCCCCAAAGTCCTGAGGACAAGACTGTCCATGAGCCACCAGGTGAGGCCACAATCTAGAGGTGGGAAGGACTTGGGCACTGAAAATGTCATTTATCTTTGGAATGCTGCTTAGGTGGGTTTGGAAAGGGGTTCAGTACCCTAAGAAAGATGACAGAGATAGATGTAGAGTTAAGCAGGATTTAGGGAAGCTCCTGTTGCCCTTCCAGGAGGGATTAAGCTTTCAACTGCTCAGTTCTATAGGGATAATGGGATCAACCTGTCTGTTAAAGGGTATGACCTGTTTATAAAGGATTTTCAGCAAGGCCCTCCTGGCCTTTTAGTCAGCAGGTGGGGAGGGAAAAACTAAACATTAGCTAGCCCCAACCTGTGGCAGGAATGGTGAGAGAAGGGGATATTTTAGACTCGGCTTGGGGTTAAGATGGGGGGATTTTCCAGACAACCTGTTTCATTCAGACTGATTTGTTTAGTTCTCGACATTTCTGCAACTATCTGTAATATATATATATTTTTAAATGAACATTTCTTCTAATAAACAGTTTGGTGTGCTCTTTGGACTAATATGCACCTTTTTGCAAGGCAATATCCTTTAATATATTGTGTTTTGGATGTTGTTTTCACTTATATAGGCTTTTGGGTGGCCACTTTGCCCTGGCATATGTACACCTACTTGGCTGAGAAACTGCACTGCAAGATTCATGCAAATTTGGAAGGATGCCTGTGTTTCAGTTTGTGTATTGTATTGTAAAATAAAATACAAATGTGCTAATTTCACCTTTGAATGCTACTTTTATTTCTCCTCCATCTCTATCCCTGGCCACTTCATCTCAGCTGAGATTGCCCAGCTAAGGTGAGATGAAGCAATGTTCCCTCCTTTAAGGAGAGGAAGTGAGGCAAGGCACAGATAATTTCACTGACTTATTCACTGACCCATGATGGAACCTCCCAGCTAAAGTAGACAATGTCTTCAAGCTTGCTCCATCTTCTATGTGATGACCCTTTAGATATTTGAAGATAGCTATCATATCTCATATTTGTCTCCCCCTATCCAGGCTTAAACATACCCAATTCCCTCAGCTTTTCCTCATAAGGCTTGGTTTTCAGACCCTTGATCATCTTGGTTGCCCTCCTCTGCACACATTCTAACTTGTCAATATCCTTCTTAAATTGTGGTGGCCAGAACTGGACACAGTATTCCAGGTGTGGTCTGACCAAGGCAGAATAGAGTGGTATTATTACTTACCTTGACCAGGACACTATATTTCTGTTGACGAAGCCGGGAGAACACACACAGTTCCACTGGCAGCAACCCAGACATGTGGTACTGTTCAAAAAGAGGCTGAAGAGTAGGTATGTTAACTTGTAGGGTTGTGGCATATAAGAAACAAACTCAATCTTGAAGCGTTTGCTATGTTGCTGCAAGTGCCAAGTTTCTGCCACTAGAGGGCAAAACTAGATCACATGATTTCTGTTGCTGATTAATTGCATACCTTCCTGCATTTCAGAAATCAAAGTAAGGATGCTTTTGGTTCTTTGCAACACCCTTATTCCCACACCAAGAATGGCTACTGGAGACGGTGGAATCTGTGCCAAGCTCAGTTTTGGCATCTTGTTTCAATGCCAAGGCTTAATCCAGGATTATTTGAAGCATTTAAAACACCCCCGAACAAAATCAGAATGCATTTAAACCACATTTAGTACGCAGATAAAGTCTGCAGATTTCTAGATCAGAGGATATTTCTTTCAGACACATATGAACCTGAGCTTCTAGAAATTAATTAAGCAGTATTGATAGAGTCATTGTCATTGTTGCAGATTGCTGAAAGCTCTGCTTACTGTATGTATTGTATTCTTAAACAGGGCTGCCATACGTCTGGGATTTCAAAGGCAGAACTGACATCCGGAAGAAATTTTCGAAAGGCAAGAAACGTGTTTTTTTTGGCTCAACAACTTTTGAGTTTTTGAAATATGGCAACCCTATCCTAAACCTTGCAGCTGATGTTTACAAACCAATTTAAAAGGTCAGGAAATAGCTGAAGGACTTGGAGTTATTTGAATGGGTGGGGCTAACAGTGAACCTTTCCCCCTCACCCTTGCTGGGAGGAGGAGATGGACATAAAGTCTCTGTGTGTGAGGCAACAGAAGCAGCAGTGTTTTGCAGGGGCAGGCAGAGACAAGAAGACACAGGCAGAGGGCTGTAGCTGGAGGCATCTGGGGGTAGGGTGCAGGTATATTTCTCTAGTGGATAGCATCTCTTTTGCCTGGTAGGAGTGTGTATGCCAGTTGCCTCCATCTTTGTTCTCTATCTGTGAATCAGACCTGATATCACAAAGCAGCACATGTCTCTGTGGTTTCTCTTCCAAACTCCAAATAGCAGTGGCCCATTTGGTAAAGTGGGTATTGTTTAGAAATATGTCACCATACTTAACAGTTGAAGGCAAAGTTTGCCAGCTGCTGCGTGTGAAACGAGTTGCTATTCACTTCAAGGTACCTTATCTTGCATTCCTGTGCACACTTATCTGGAAATAATTCACTTCTTTTCTTCAGCTGAACTGTTGTATTTTCCATTATTATTATTCTTATTATTTTGTCATAGCTGTAAATCTTTTACATTTTGACAGGATTGGATGCAATTTGCAGCTGCATTAGCTACTTTTATAAGTATATGAAGCCTGACAAATTTCAGACAAATGGGTGCAGTGATAAGGCAATTCACAGTGCAATACCTCCCAATCCTGGCTCAGTTTCTAAAGCAGAAATTTTCCAGTGTGAATACTGATTGGAGATAATCTGACGAACAGGAGGATATTTTGTGAAGAAACATATTTTTATAACCACAGTGATCGCCAGACCCTTTTAAAGGTGTGTCTGTCTTTGCATCTTGCTGCACTTCCAGTCTGGCTATAAACATTAAAGCAAAAAGTTTGCAATGCAGTACCAGACCCCTTTCCTAGAGAATAAAATGTGATATGAGAAGTTTCCTAGCGAGATCTCCCACCTTTGTCTGCGTAGTCTACACTCATCATGCTCATGCCGGGCCTGCTGAGCTGGAGTTCCTGTGTGGGTGGCATGCAATGAAGGGACACAGTAACTAAATACAAGTATCTGATTCCCCAAATGTCCTATGAAGAAACAAGTTCAGGACTCAACTATACAGCTGCAAATCAAACATTTCAAGTGTATTTTAAGTGCAATATAAAATGTGACACTAGATAGCGATGGTGAGCCTTATGGAAGATTCAATGTATTTTTAAAAACACCTTTTTAAAAAAAAGCATTTTCAGGACACTTTTTATATGTATGTAGATTCCACCTTAATCTCTTCCAATCATCCAAGGGAGGCTTCATTTGTTTCCTTGATCACATCAGATATTTCAAATCTAACCTGGTAAATGGTAGTTTCGAAGGCATCCCATGCAATTACAAAAAGGGTTTTATTGATCAGTAATGATATCTACAATTCATGCTTTTATATATTTCTTTTATATTATCAGCATACACTTTAAACACAAGGCAGTTTCGATGGCATTTTGAGCTTCCCAAGATCCCCGTAAAACTCACTTGCTCCTCCTTCTACGTCTCCTCTCCTCTGTGAGCCACGCACAAATGAAAGGATTGAGTGAATATGGGGGGAGAACCTCGAGACGGAAGAACCATACATTCTTAGAGCAAGACTTGGTGCTGCCATGTGTATGAAATTCAGCTGAGACGACTCTATAGCCAAGCAAACAAGTTACAACAAATGCAATGAAACACATGGGACGCTAGAATGGGATTCTGCTGTACAAAACAATCTGGGATACAACTTTTATTGAACTGCAATACCTGAATGGGCACTTGTAGAGCAGTACAATTATAAAGCCCCCAGTTTCTCATGCTATGCTGGCAAGTCAAATCATCTGCCTTACTGAATGATGGTGAGTCTTGCCAGGTATTTTAATGCCAACTTGGCTCATGTTGTATTTTATAACAGGCCAGGAATGTTGCTTCAATAACTGCAGCATTCTTTATATGCACCCAAGGAGTGCATGGAAAGTAATATGTCTTCTGCAAGCACTGGCTAATAAACTGAACTGCATTATAGCAGAGGGTGGAAAAAAACTCTTTCCTGTCTGGGTTGGAAGAGATTAATGATATGCAGTGTGTTCGAAGCCCCAACTGAGGCTTAATGCTATCAAAAATTTACAAATCCATAAAAATTTATTTCCTCTGAAAATGAAATGATTTTTTCCTCCTACAATTATGGTACAGACAGAGGAAATTTTCTACATGTATGATGGACCTACACGTATAAACAATAAAACCTGTATTAGATTGTGGGGACCCTTTTACTATTTGATCCAATGGCTGCTATTTATCTAAATGCAACAGTGTCAAAATCCCCGCTGGATTAAATCTTTCCATTACAACATTACAGATTGCACAAAACTGGAAGAAATAAGAATTAAAAATCAATAGGGAGAATAATACATGGTTGTTAAATTGAGGAAAATGTAAGGATGGTAAAAAATGTGGAAGTTGCTCCCTCTGGAACTGCAGGAATATCAGAATACATTTGTGTCTTTCCAGGGTAAATTGTGAACACATTGTGGATGATATTAGTTTGCTAAGATTAGATAACTTATGTTATTGCATTTATTTGTAGGACTTTTAATCAGCATAGAAAACCACATAAACTGAAAAGAGGGGGAGAAAAAGCCAAGTCATCACCAGGGGAGCTCTATTCATCTTCGAAAACCAGCTAAAGACCTGGATCCTCTCATGTTAGTAATTTTCTCTCTCCTTTTCTCTTTTTCCCATTTCCCCACCCTCTTGTCTCTAATTGCTCCTTGCTGTGTGGGCAACTGTTTAATCTGTTTTCATTTTGTTTGGATTCAATCTCATCCGCCCCCATCGTGTACACACTCTTTCTCTCATGGCGACCCTCCTACAAGGAAAAACAAATCCCAAAGACATCCCAGCTGGCATCAAACTTCTAAAGCTATACATGTGAAATGAAACAAAAGCTTGCCTTACCACCCACCTAAATGGAGAGATACATGCTGCCTGACAGCATGAAGACCAGATAACTGATTAGTTGCTGAAGAACAGGAGACTGAAAGAAGATGGGCAAAAAAAAATAATATTATTATTTTTGCCTGCATCGTTGTTGTCACCTGACTGGCTAATAATGGGGCAGCATCTGTTGGATCAAGTTTATCAATCCCCCCCTTACATTATACAAATGCAGAAGCTGAGTCAAATGAAGCAGCGTTAAAATTGAGAATGTCGGCCTCCGCTCTCCCGTGTGATCGCAGGAGGGGTCTGGCCTTGTAAGGAGGGAAGGGGTTAAGGAAAGGATCCGGAGCAATGGCTAAATCTCTATTACGCTCGCCCATCGCAGGCAGAGTGGGGCATCGGAGGGCAGGTTATTCCGACGGAGCTCATTCCCGTCCAACCTCAAAACTTGTAGCCTGGAAAAATTCATGATGTCTACGATGGTGCAGAAGCTGCTGATGGTGAATTCTGGGAAGAAGAAGAAGAAAGGAATCTCGCATCACTTCGGCTCTTTTAACCAAATGTCTGGATTAGTGCTTTTCAAGTGTTAATATGAACTATATGCACACACAGGCAAACAACCAGAGTATCTACCATATTTTTCGCTCTATAAGACGCACCAGACCACAAGACGCACCTAGTTTTTGGAGGTGGAAAACAAGAAAAAGTATATCCTGAATCTCGGAAGCCAGAACAGCAAGAGGGATCACTGCACAGTGAAAGCAGCAATCCTTCTTGCTGTTCTGGCTTTTGGGATAGTTGCGCAGCCTGCATTCGCTCCATAAGACGCACACACATTTCCCCTTACCTTTTAGGAGGGAAAAAGTGAGTCTTATAGAGCAAAAAATACGGTAATTCCCAATTCAGGAATGAGCCGGTTCCTGAGGAGCTGCAGTTATCCTAAAACTGTTTACACCCCAAGAGTAGCTTTCTCACCACCTGCTTTGCAGAAGAAAAGGTACCGTATGTAAAATTATCATGGTAATTTGCTGGAAATTCAGCATACTGACCTTTGACATCTCCGCGAGGATGAAGCCTGAGTAAAGAGCAGATTTTCTTTAGCTAGTCTGCTGAGCTCCTGCCATAAAGCTGACACAGCAGGAGCTGCTGGAGGATTTAATATTTTTGAAGGCCTAACGTTTTAGGCCATTTTCATGGATGATAGAGAAATCACAGTTTAAATTGCACCCTATTCCATGAAGAATCACAAATACCAGGGATTAGGGACGTTTTATACACTGTAGCATTTTTGCATTCTGAATTCAACTCAGTTCCATCTTTTAGACTGAGAGACGGTCTTTCCTCCTCCCCAGAGGAACTGGGATCCAGAAAATAAATTGTCGATTACATCAGTACACACTGTTCATGCTGTAATTTCTTGTGGAATTGCCCCCCACCCCTGCCTTCTCCTAACATTTGGGGCTGAGGAAAGCCAGGACTGTCCACTTGGCTACAGAATGTTAGTAGTCAAGAATACTTAATTTTGGAGGTTTTTAAGCAGAGGTTGGGTGGGGGGCATCTATCATGTATGATCTAGTTGAGATCCCCGCATTGCAACTCTTCAATTCTGTGATAGAGTGGTTATTGTAGCTTAAAGCTGAACAGCAATGACAGTGTTGTTAAATAATCCACCCCTGGAAGCACCCCAGGAATTCTTCCTGGGGTGTTTATTAAGCATTCAACCAGATTTGCTTGCACAAAGTTTGCATGGTAGTTATTCTATGTCTAGTCTTTTTTGAGCTCCCTTCTCCCATTTGTTTACAGTGGTTATGTGCCAATGAGTATTAATCCTGATTGGCTTGTGGGGTGTTTACATGTCTTCCTCTTAATCATTTATTTGTCCCACAATTTTCAAAGCATTTCCTCATCAGTTTCCAAACCACAAAAGTCAGGATCTTTTTAAGGTAGATTTCTTGTGCTAGGATGGCAGAGTTTTAATTGTGCAAATCAAAAGTTCCGATACACTTGAATCCCTCCCATAAAATTATGACAGCCTGGGGCCATCTTTAGGCTCTCTCGTATGCAATATGCCACTTTGAGATCTGCATCCAGAAGTTTAAAGAAGGGTTAAAAAGTATTCTTACTATTAATCAGGGCTTTTCCCCCAGCCAGAACTCACCAGAACTCAGTTCTGGCACCTCTCAGGTGGGTGCCATTGCCATTAAAAGAGAACAAGGGAGGCATTCATGGTGAGTTCCGGCACCTCTTTTTCTAGAGAAATAGCACTGCTGCTAGTTAACACAATGGTTGCATACACACCACACATTTAAAGCACACTACTTCCCCTAAAGAATTTTGGGAATTGTAATTTGTTAAGGGTGGTGGGAATTACAGCTTTGTGAGAAACTACCATTTTCAGGATTCCTTGGGGAGAGTCATGTAGCCTTTGTGTAAATGAACTAATATTATTAGTATATTATTTTATTGCTTACTCTCTTTTCCATCTTCCTTCCATTCATTTATTGCCTATCTCCTGTCAGTGGACCCAGTCTTTTTGTTGTTTACTCCATAAAGTGCTTTGCATCTCGATGGGCGCTATATAAAGGACAGCAATGCTTTATGGAATGCTTTATCTCTGGGAAAAGGATTCCCTGCTGTCAAGAGAATACAAGGAGACCATGCAGAATACTGGACTCAAGCTCCAGCATCCCTCTCTGTTGTTGTTTTTTAAATAGAAGCACCCCTAATCCTTCAGTGAACTCTGAAAGATTCAAAGACGGGGTGCGGGGAAATGGATTAATGTGTGTCCTGCTGCAATGCTTCTTATAAGCAGCCAGAGGGCAACCAAAGTCTAGAACTTGGCAGCAAATTTGTACATTTCCTTGAAACAGCTGCTCCTGCTTTAAAACCGGAAAAAACCTGCATATGCTGTAAGGGCAGTATAACACTGGACAGATTTGGAAATGCAAGAGTCCATCTTTCACACTTTGTTGAGGAAGGGGAAGGCTGCTGGCTGGGCCAGATATGCCTTGCATGATTGCTGCTGTGCAAGAAACTCTTTGTGGAAAGTAAAATGTAGAGAGTGAGTCAGGACGAGAATTGGGGAAGAGCAGAAGTATGCAAGGCCATTGCAAACTGCCATGCTGGCTGAGTCAGGCCAGCAGTCCACATGAAAGCATTCTGGCTTCCCACAGTTGCCTGACTGATGCCATATGCAAGCTTGCTGCCTAGGCAGGAGATCCATCTTTTATTGGTTGCTAAATATATACCTTATTTGTTTTCCCAGGTTTATATCCTGCCTTTCTTCCACCGTGAAACCCATGGTGGTGTAACATATGGTTCGCAGGAGCTCTACAATCCAGGTACTGATTTGCTTACCTTCAGCAAATCCCATGTGCCTTCAGACCACACTCTCTTGGAACCTGGTGACTGACCTTTTGGCTAGCATGAATCAAAGGGTAGTTCTATTCTCCATGCACTCGCAGAATCATTTGCAAATACATTTACTCTCATGGCTGAGCAAACATCTTTTGACAATAAATCTCCCAAGTGAATTATTGTATTGGTGAAAAGTAATTCCTTTCGTGTGTTGAAAATTAGGGGATGATCCCAAGTTGCAGATACTGTGTGTGAATAGTGTCATGTTCACACTGATTGTTACCTTCTAAATATCTTAGATTGTAAGCTCCTTAGGGCAGGGACCTGTCATCTTGTGTTTTATAAAGCATCACACATACTGATGGCACTATATAGTAGTATATCAGCAGCAAATCTCAATAATCTCTCCCCTAACTTTTCATGTCTTTTACAACAGTAAGTTTGCACATGGTTTAGTTCACTTTTGTTACAATTTTTTTTTCTGGCGGGGATGCTGAGCAGAGCATATGCTAGTTGGAGTCATTTTTAGCATCCATTAGCAGTGGTGCAGTTAAGTAACTTGAGGCTCCGGACTTAATGGGCTTACGGGGGCCCCTGTGTATTGCTTCACTTGATTCAAAATATGGCAAGTCAACCCTGCTGCGTCTGGGGTCCATACTACTCATTTGGGGCCCTAGATTCCCACCCCTGCTCTATAGGTGTATTTAGGATCACTTCCCTCAAGGCACAGGCTTGTTTGCACAGATTCTGACACTTTTGAAAAGGAAACCTAAATCATATGGGCATTAACAAGTGTATTGTTATCTGCTTAATGGGGGGTGGCCCTCAGGTCTGGGGCCTGGATGTGGCCCTCCAGGCATCTCTACCTGGCCCTCAGCACTCTCCCCAGGTCACATCCTTCCCTTGCCCTGCACGCCTGCTTTAATAACTGCATGCAGCGAAAGGAGGGAAGCTCACTGATGTTGTGAGCTGTTAAACATCATGACCATGGAGCAAGTTCATAGTCATCATATAACGTATGAGATGTGTTGGAAAGGACATGGGGCTGGTACAGGGGTTTAAGAAGGCATTGGTTTCTGCTCTGCTCTGCATTTGGCAGTGCTGTTTCTATTCAGCTGCAGTTCAGGTTCTGACAAAAATATGTTAGTCATCTTGCTGTCTGCTATGGTGAAGTTGTATATGCAGTCATGAATTACATTATCATTACATTTTCCCATTCATTTCCAATGGAAATGAAACACAATGTAAATCGGGTGGGGGTAGTTTTGATGTTGTTATGCATCATTTGCAGACTGAAAACAACAACAGTGAATACTGATTGTATTTGTTGGGTTGTTTCTATTCTAGACATGAGACAAATCAGCAAACATTGCCAATTTACACTCTTGTTTCCATTTTCATCTGAATTCTCCAACATCTCTAGGCTGGAGACAGCCAATATTTTTCAAGGGAGTTGAAAGGAGTTTGCGTGAGGCTTCACTTCCCATGCATACATATCTCTTTTGCCATGCTATGTTGCCTGCATTGAAACAGTTCTAGTAGATTTCTGAAACAAAACAAATCCCTGCAAAACCTAATTACCAGATTCAAAAGTGGCAGAATGTACACAACAGGAGCAGTGTCCCTTATTTCAAACTGCCTTCAACTTCCAGACTTGTCTCCTAGCTGCTGCCCAGTTTCTGCCTAAGCAGAAGTGTGTAGAGGTTGTGAACCTCTTTCAGATTTTCAGATGAAAGGGAGCTGGAGAAAGACAAATGGCTATTCTTCATCTGAGATGTGCCTCAAAAGAACAGCATTCGGGCCAAGAGATAAAGACACCATCAACTTAAAAGCCCAGCCGCTACCAGGGCTAGCTATATATATATATATATATATATATATATATATATATATATATAAACAAACTCAGCTACTGAGTCTTTTTGCTCTGCAGCATTCCTCATTTGCTATGGAAAAAAGCAAAGGTCTTCTGAGAAACTCATTAAAAAACTTTAAAGGTCAGCTACAGAATGGTTTGAAAAATGAGTGAATAAATAAAGAGAAATCCAGAGAGATTGCCTCGTTGCCGCACAGATTTGAAGCAAAACACTGAGACAAGTGCAATACTTGTCAAGCTGTTCCAAGTGCAAAGCCGTGCCTCTCCCTTCCCAAAACTGATGGCACCACTTTTTGATTAAACAGCAGAGTCAGCCTTTATTGTGGGGAGCCTAAGTCTTGGCAAGTTCAACAGGTGCGAACCAACCAATAGGGAATGTATTTCTCTTCAGACCAGGGGTGGTGAACCTGTGTCCATCTGGGTGTTGTGTAATCAAACTATCATCAGCCCTGACGATTGGCTCTGCTGGCTGGGGCTGGTGCGATATGGAGTTTAAAAATATCTGGAGGGACACAGGCTCCCCACTCCCTGTTCCAGACATGTTGATTTGTATGCGGCATGGAGTCCGATTTGAAGATTTGCCAGATTGGACTCCATGCAAATCTGGAGCTATCGGTAAATAACAAAATGACGTAAAGAAAATTGATTAATTTTAGAAATGCCATCAGTCTTGAAAGCATCAGCATCAGCTTTCTTCATGCAGTACCCAGACTCATCTGCATATGATCTTCAAATAAAAGAGCTTTGTAAGTAAATAACTGTAAGTACTAGTAGCCATTTGTGGACTCATGCTATAAAAACATGCCATCTCCACATAACTTAAGATCACACTCTCTAACTGTCCAAGGATAGTAGTCAATAATAATTACAAGGGAGAGTAACAGTTGCTAAGGTTATCTCTTTGCATGGGCCACATTCGGACATAATACTAAACCATGGTTTATTGCATCAACTTTCAGGTTCTCACATTTCCTCTTCACATGCAAGAGAAGTAAATTTGAAGCATTTGCTCACAGTATGTAACACACTGCAATTTCCTATTTCATGTGAATATAGAACCTCTGATATGTACAAACTAAGATATCCAACTAATTATGGACTCTTCCAGATGTGGACATTTTAGCAGCACCCAAACATTGCTGAAAGTGGCACACAAATTCTGCTTTTAGACTTTTCTCCCATACAAAATTATTCTTTTCCACCTGCTCTAGGACTCTGATTCTATGGGGCCAATGCATCTACAAGAGCCCTGTTGTAGGAAGGGTATAAAATGTTAACCATTTGATGAGAATTCCAATGCAGATGAAAGATTAAAGGCAGCTAGAGCTGCAGTCCTATGTACACTTATTTTGAAGGAATTCTTATTACACTGCAGGTTACTTCTGAATAAAAATGCACAGCAGTACTTCTCAAGTCCTGGAGAATGAAGCAAAACCAATAATTCGTCTGAAGGCTTAACACCATGATCCTTCAACAGCTATGCAAAGCTAGGTCAATCAAAAACGGAATTGATTCTTATGTGACAATTTAATCTTCATTTTAAGATGAAGAAGTTGTTTTGCTCTCTATCTAATCTGCATTACACAAACTTACTTATATTGCTCCTTTTTTGTGCTCATCATTTTAAGACACCCATGTGTACATGGGAGTAGAATACCACCCATTATATTTCACCGGCTGTGTGGCTCTTTTTTCCGTATGCTCATTTCTCCTTGAATCATGAGCATGTCCCTGGCATCTATGATGACTGGCACCATGTTGAACAATCATATGCTAGATGCTAAAAAATAATAACAACGCAGCAATAAGTCCCACCTTAAAGGAAGCTGCCACTTGGTGTTGGAACCATATTCTTTCTTGTATTGATCAGAGCATGGTAGGAAAATGCATATAGAAGGGAAACACTGTGGGAAAAGGCAGGCCATATGTGTGAGGAGGGATGGGGTGGAACAGGGGAAGTTTTTGGTCTTTTTGGCCTCAACCACAGGGAGTGAGGTTGCTCCCACTCTGCTCTGTCACAGTGTTATAACGCATATAAAATGCATTTTCTTTACTAATGAAGCTGAGTCCTTAGACCAGGGATGGGGAACCTCAGGCACAGCGGCCAAATGTGGCCCTCCAGTCCTTTCTATCTGGCCCTTGGGACTTTCCCCAAGACACCTGCCCCCCATCTCAGCCATATCCTTTCTACCCAGGCCACACACCTCACTGGCCCTCCTTTGCACCCTCCTTGAATGCTTTCCCTGGCTGGAATGTGCCCTTGAATACAGATATTGTTTCTTGCTTGCCTGGATAGACAATAGAGACAATAGAGTTTGTAAGTGTGTAGAAGCTGGCTTACAGCACATAGGTAAGATTCACATTGGTTACTCTGCTCACTTTTGCCTCTGCCCACCACTGGCATGTGGGCCTCAGAAGGTTGCCCAGAAGACAATGTGGACCTTGGATTGAACAAGTCATGGATGCTTTAGCTGAGATCCCAGAATTGCACAGGATTCGACTAGATGACCCTTGGGGTCCCTTCCAACTCTACAGTTCTATGATTCTAAAGGTCCCCTGGTTTGGTTTTCTCTCCCTGCCTCTCTCCTAGCCCCTCTCTGCTATTTTTCTTTCCCCATGTAGCCCCTTTCTCTTAGAGCAGGCATAGGCAAACTCAGCCCTCCAGATGTTTTGGGATTATAATTCCCATCATCCCTGACCACTGGTCCTGTTAGCTAGGGATCATGGGAATTGTAGGCCAAAAACACCTGGAGGGCTGAGTTTGCCTATGCCTCTCTTAGAGGGCCCCTTTCCATGCCTTTGATCCATTTCTTTCCAGCCATGTCCAGTTCCAGGGCCCTTGCCAGTCCATTACCCTTAGGTGGGTTCTCTTGGGATCATCAGAACTGGCCGATGGGCTGGTGGCAGGGAACAAATATCTACCTGTCTGCTCCTCCATGGCAGGGCTACTGGTTCCCACACAGTTCCTCTCTCTGCTTTCTGCTTATGCCCTAACCTTCTTGAGTATCTGGGGGCTTTGGAAATGTGGGGATGCCCTTTGATGCCCTCCCATACCACGTGACCTAGGAATCCAGAGACAGGAACAAAACTCACTGTTCTTGGTTTCAACTACTCTGCTCTCATTTTGTGCTTTAACAATGACACTGGCTTTCCAAAGAGCCAAGGGGGCAGAGTGTAGGCCAGGGGTGGGGAATCTGTGGTCCTCCAGATGTTGGACTCCAACTTCCACCAGCCCCATCAACCATGGCCAGTGGTCAGGGAATGTGGCATATGTCATCCAGCAACATCCAGAGAGACACTGGTCCCTAATCTAGATTCTCCAAATCACTTTACTCTGTTTTTGCCATTAAAAAATAGCCTGCATATTGTGTTCCAATACAACTCTAAAATCACTAAAATGCAACTCTAAAATCACTCAACATCCAGAATGCTGTTGCTCACCATTTATTTTGTTCCCTTGGAGATAGAGATTCTCGAGGCTTGTACTGACTCGTGGTATCTTCTGAAGCCTGTTGTACGAGAGATCTAGCTCCAGGAGGTTACTTGCATTAAAAGCATTGGGGGAGACTCCTTCATTTGTCAGGCTATTATGAGAAAGACGTACATAGAGCAACTTGGGGGAGACTTTGAAGAAATCATCGGGGATAGTTTGTATGTGATTATACTCCAGATACAGCTGCTCCAAGGCAATCGGAAGGCCATCGGGGACTCTCCTGAGCTGGTTATAGCTCAGGTCTGCAAGAATCAAAGACTTCAACCCCTTGAGGTTTGAACCAATTTCATGGATCTGGTTGTGGCTGAGATAGAGGGCGGTGAGGTTCTCTAGGCCTTCAAGAGCATTGGATGGCACCTTGGAGATTTGATTATAAGCCAGGTGAAGCTCTCGCAGTGACCGTGGTAAAGGGGTAGGCATCTTGGTCAAGTTGTTGTGGTCAAGGTATAGCCTCTCTAGGTTCTTGAGCTTGGCGAAGACCTTCTTTCCCATTTTCTCACTGGTTATTTGATTGCCGTGCAACGCAAGCCACTCTAGGTTGGTAGCATTGTCAAAGGCTCCCTCTTGGATAGCCCCGATTTGGTTGTTCTGGAAGTAGGCGTATTTCATCCGGGAAGGCACAAAAGGAAGATACCTGAGGTTGCGAGAGTCACAATACATAGCAGAAGAGAAGTTGGGTGGGCATTCGCATTCTTGGGGGCATTCCCTGGAAACAGGTGGTTCAGGGACAGGCTCCCCAACAGAGGACCCAGCTGGCACATAAGAGTAAGAAGAATATGGGGGAACCTCATCTTCATAATATGGAGAATAGCTGTAGGAAGAGGACTGGCTGCGTAAATAGTGCTGTAGCCAGGCCATGTCCTCATACTGATCGTCGTACTGGCTCAATGACACTCGGCAGAGGCCAACTATAATCAGAATAGAAGCCCAGTGCATTGTTGCCACAAGCTTTGGACCAACCTAAAGAAAAAGGTGCAACAAGGAAGAGGAAAAGATCAACTACAGAAAATGTTAACTCAGGGATACACAAATTAAATAGCAGTCACAAACGTATGTTAAGGGGGCTGAGGCTTCACACATGCATTAAGCATGATTGATTTCTGCACAGGGCCAGTTTATGCAATCAAGATAGTCAAGCAGTAAAGCTTTTCAGGTCAGGCTGCAGGTATAATATATAGCTATTTAACAGGCAGAATTGCATGCTTACATGTTCCTCCCTTCCCTACTCACAGCAAAGGCTCAAAAGTTTTAGGTGCTAGTATTATACCTATCAGGAAGTTTTCCCCCCTTCATGGGGGAGTATCAAAACATTCAACCCTGCCCTGAAAGCCTCACCACTTCATTTTGCTGGGTGTGGAAGCTGCCTCTGACACCATAGAAGGGAGACTAATTTTCAGTGGGCCCAGGTGAGCAAGACAATGACTGAAGGACTTGCCCAAGGCCATAGAACAGATGACTAGCCCAGCAGAAACATAATTCAGAATGTGGACCTTGCAGTGAAATGTTTGGGGGTTCACTTAAAAGTAGAAGAGACACATTTGTGACGTGACTGAGCCTTCAAGCCCATAAAGTACTTCTAGCATTCAGATTACAATGTCTGAAACAAGAGCACTTTAAGTTTCATGTTGCTAACCCTGCAGAGTCTAGTGATTGTCCATAGAACCTCACAGAATGGATTCCATGCTTCTGTAGTGTTCCTTATTTCGATGTACAATCCTGTGGCCTGCTACTGACGTATGTTTGTAGCTTCTTGCTTTAAAATTCTGGCACAGGAGACAAAGAAGCTATAGTCTACTGGCTTCTATGATCCATTCCTCAGCCGGTGTGCTGGCTCCCTGGCATAGCACTCCCACTGCAAGAAACAAGGATGGAAGCCCAGGTGGCAGAGCTATAAGGGCGTCTTCAAATGAAAAGCCCAAGGGAGCTTTTCATTCCTAATGACACAAGTCCCACTGTATAAGTCCACAGAATTCTTTATATATTGAAATTTGGTTTTCTTTAAAATACAGCTACAAATAAATTATTATCCATGTCCTATTAGTGCTATATAACCAAAATCAGCCTCTGTACAGTTATATATGCTATAACATATTTTAGGCTTCCAACGGATAGATCTTTTGAATAATTTGCTCAAGTATTAAAAAAATTATATGAAAGGTTTCCCAATTCTCTACACTACATCACCACCATCATCATTATTAAGGTTATTATTATTAGACAGTAAGCTTTGCCATAACAGCATAACAGCATACTAATAATACTTTGATTCCCATTCAACAGCGGTAGGAAATTGTAAGCTTCAACCAGTTTAAGTTCTAACACTCTATGCATGAGCAGTACATTAGGGAGCACTAAGCCTCTAAAGAAGTTCAAAAGAATCACAGTAAAGCAGTGAAGGGTACAAGGTTCTTCATGTGTGCAAAGCATTCAGACCCTGAGAGTTCTCCATTGGGACATAACCCTGTTTTCCTCCTCCTCCTATGTGCTGGCATCACGCCAGGTTATTATGGGGAATGGGATGTCTCTGCATGTCCTCCTCATCCCTTCCCCTACAGCTCTCCCCTTTCTGCTTAATCAATGAATGTAAGTTCCTATTATGCCCTGTGAGGATTCCCACCCCCAATAAAGAGAAGGGCCTGATTTGATATTTAAAAGAAAAATAGAAGAATACAAATAAAATGTTTACAATGAAAAGGGAGAAAATTACACACACACACACAAAAACAGAGAGAGAGAGAGAGAGAGCCATAAAATGGCAGTGAAAAGGGCCACTTGCCAATCAATGCCTACAATATTTATGCAGCCACTTTCCACACACCACTCACATAGATGAACTTGCTAGGAAGGAGGGGTGGGCATTTTCCAAGTGACAAAAAAAATATATTACTCGTTGAGTTCTGAGCGGGCGAAAAATATCCCTACGAAAGAAGTACTACTTGGAAGAATCCCAGTCAGTTTCTGAATACCGGCTATCTATTTGCTATATGCACACACTCACGCAAACACTGAATGGAAAGACCTTCCTTTTATTTGCATGTACGTGAGCACCTGCAACTGTATTTGGAAAATTACAAAGAGCGTTTAGATTCTGTACACTGGAGAAGCTTGGCATGCAGGCAGCTCTTCAGAAAGCACCACTCATACCACCCAGTGTCACTTTGCCTGAAAAAATAAAACATTCCTCTCCTTGCTTGGAAAATGGACACATTCCACATCTCTCTCCATCAAAAAATCAACTGTCTACCACTCCACTATTGAATGCCCATCTTTATAAGCAGCTCTGGAAAGGTCTCTGTTCCACCAGGGTGCTCCTAGAGGTTAGCTCTTGCCTGGTGGTTCTGCTTAAGAGCCACATTTCTGGGAAATTCATTTCCATCGGCTACACACTTTCTAGGTGTCCTTCCACAACTACACTGGCTAAGGAAGACTCATAATAGTCATTAAACTAAAGGAACACATTTAATTTTTTTCAATCATCTGAACTGAGATTCTGATCCCTTAGGTAGAACATTGCAGAGCTGATGTCTCAGTGATAATCTTCACATACTAGTCATAATTCAGAGTTAACAATTCTTATTTCCTCCCCCTGGTTTCATTTTCACCAATATGCACTACACTTTGATGCAAATGATGCAGCCAGGTACACAGTGTCCCGGGCATAAACTGGAGGGAGGCAAAGGGATCTGGCAAGATGATGTGTGTGTGTCTCATCTTGCCTCCCACTGCCAAGAATTTCACAAATTATGGAGGAAGAGAAGTCATGATTAATGAGGTCAAAATGTTCCCTTCCCCAATAATCAAAACAGGTCTGTACCCTTGCTACTCATCCTATTGCATGTGCTGACCTCCTAAGTTAGCACGATGCTGCAATTGCATTTGGCCCATTTGTACCAGGGATTGCTCAAACATCCTCTCACAAAATATGCAATTCAGAAATCAACTCACCTAGATTCAGAGACACCTTTTCCCACAGCTTCAGAGTTTGCCTGTGTGATCCTCTTGTGTATTATGGAGCATGTAGGTGCAAGTTTCAACTTGCCAAGGTTGGTACCCACCCAGATTCCTGATCAAATATTGTGCTGGAAGACCATGGGCTCTGCTGTGATGTTTTTTGGAGTGACCTCCAAGCAGCAGGCAGTTTGCAAAGCAGAGTGAAAAGACCTTAAAGCTGCTTGGCGTTATAAATAACTACATCTCTCTCTCTCTCTCTCTCTCTCTCTCTCCTTTTTCCTCGCACAGGGTTTGGCACTTCTAGTCTCTCTTTCTGTTTAACAAGTTAGTGGAACCCTGGTTGTTGTTTTTAACAGACTCTTGCTATTGCTGCCTGTATTTCCCATCAAGAAGATGCAAAGAAGTTGGAATGAAAAAAATAATCTGAATTTGGGGATGGAGCTGAAAATGTGAAAATAAATTGTGCTGTTTAGAAATGAAGTCTCTTTTCTTCCATGCAAATAGAGGCTAAAGCAATGAAACCTGTAGTTCTGCAAATGGCAATGTATTTGGGGGAAAATATGCAGCAGAATCTGGCGTTTCAGTATTAACATTTCTCAAGAAAATGCCTACAGCTACAGGTTGCAATGTCCCAAGACCCATCAGTTTCACGTGATCTCCCCATGACATACACAACACTATTCCTGACCTTAGATTCTCCCAACTCTTTGCCACACTGGCTATCGCTACTCCAGACCGGTCTCTATTCAAATGTTCTGTAGCAAATTCTTTAGTTAACCCAGAAAATAATAGCTCTTTGTGGTAGCAGAAAAAGTGGTCTTTGCTTTCAGACAGCATATTGAATCAACCAGAGCAGTAAACCACCCAACAGACAAATAACATCTAAGAACCAAGCCCTGAATATAACACAATGCCAGATCTGCCTTTCATCCTAGTTGGCAGCAGTGTTACTGGGCCTAATAATGCTAGTCATGCTGTCAAAGAATCACATGAGCATCCTTCAGAGTGCTCTATGTTGCCACCTGCCCACAATGCACCATGGAGGCCAGATGCAAAAGAAATCAGGGTTCCAGCACTTTTAAGAGCTGTGCAAAAGAAGGAATTTCAGAAAGTGTAGCTTGCATGGCAAGTGTGCCGCTCTCGTCTGTAATTCCCATCTAAATTCAGATCTTATAGCTCTAACACCAGGTCAATTTGTTTTTGTTTGTTACTGCTTTTTGTAACATCTGGCTTGAAGGTTTCTGGAGAATCAAAAGCTTGCTTCTATTTTGTGATGTTGTGATCCACCCAAAGAACGGTTTTGCATTAACTTGGTTTATTCATCACAACACCTCAATCAGTGCGTGAACGTAACCAACTACCTTTCTACTTTAATGTAACCTGATAACACCAATATAAATGTAAATATTATATATTTCCCCATGAAAGATGTTTCTAAAGGAGGAGGGCCAATTCATGTATGTGTAAAATATTTTCCACGTCCAAATTCCCTGCTAATTTACAGTAGATACATATAAGGAACATAAAGGAAAATCAGCTTCTCCCTTTTATTCATCAGAGTTGGCCCAGATAGGATGGAGCTGGTGCATTTTTGTGGTCTGCATACTGGAACCCCAAGACCCAAGGAACCTTATATAAGCTTCAGTAATTAACTGGGACGTAAGTGTATTTTAACCTGTAACTCAAGCTCTGCTTGATTAATTGTACTGATTAACAGTGTTTTGCTCTCTACCTTTCCTCAAGTGGTAAGGAAGTTTGAGTAGCAGCCTTTTAGATGGCTGTTCCCTTCCGAGAAGAGCCATAGGGCTTATCCACACTTAAATTTTTCCCTCCTCTTTCCAGGCACAGGTTTGTACTTTGAAGCTCCATGTCTAAGCTCACTTTTGTTGTTGCTCCAGAGCTTTCCCCACAACCCCCCCCCCCACTATTTAAAGCTGAAGCGCAACCAACAGCAATTCAGGTTTTCTGTGGCTTGTTGTTTGTTCCAATTCAGATTTAAAGAGTGGGTTTTCATTGAGAAAGCTCTGGAGCAAATAATAATAATAATAATAATAATAATAATAATAATAATAATAATAATAATATGATGTGAATAAGCCCTAAGGCTGTGTACACATTACGGCTTACTCCAGCATACTCTCACTGCTGGTATTTGAAGCTGAGTAGATATAACATTAGCCACAGTCCATGATTATTCTGTGGCTTCTTGAGAACTACTCCTGTTTGATGGGCTTTCCCTCAAATCAGGTTCAATCCAATTTGAAAATGGAAGCCAGTTAAGCAGAGATGTGTATACCTCAGGCAACCATTGCACACATACAGACAACCACTTCAGTGAATTGGAGTTTAGTGCAGGGGAAACAAATCATGCAATGAGTATCAAATGAAGACATCTACCTCTTCGTGGGTCTGTACAAGTAACTTAAGAATGTGACTTGAAATGTTAATGTGTTTCAAGCTGCTGATGTGTACATAGCCTTAATGGCATTTCTGTTTATCTACAAACATCTCAGCTGAGCACGGTGAGGGAGTTGCAAGGAGCTGATGCTTAGACCGGGCTAATCTTTAAAGCAGCACCAGTTCCCCAGAAGCGATAGTATGCCTTTGCAGCTGCAAAAACGAAGTCTTGTCTCTTTTACTAGCCACATTTCAAATGGTAAACTGGCCATCCAAGTCCACTCAGCAAGCATATTTTACTAGCAACCTATACAAAGGCTGGAAGAAATTGCCATCTTTTTTGCTGACACACAACCTGATAGCATTATTATCATAGATTAAAGCCTGCAGCCTTGTTATAAACATTCCAATACACTAATGTCTAAGGTAAATGCTTAACAAACTCAACTGCTATATTAATCAGCACAGTAAGGTAAAACAAAAACAACCCATTCCTTAGTGCTAAATGTCCTCATCTGTGATTATGCTTTCTAAAGCCAGGATTTTCAAAGTGTGAGACTTGCCTCCCACCGGACACTCAGTCTGCCTCCAATTACACACACCTCTCTCTTTAGCTGTACCTTTGGACTGATCAAAGAGGTGGATGGCTGACTGACTTGCCTCTCTGGTCAGCTCAATCCTTGGTGCTGTGTTTTCTTCCTTCAGTAGATGTTGGCAGGGTTGGAAGGATTTTAAAGTGCTTTATTCTCTTCTGGAGATCTCCCCTTGAGGAATTTAAGTGCACACACTGTCTCTCTTTCAGAATGGGTGTCTTCTTTGATCTCTTTGCACCCTGTGGAGGTGGGACTGACCAATGTCAGCTGAACTATATTTATACTGTCTCTGCTGAGGAAGCTCAAACAACCCATTCCTTTATTTTTAAGTAATTCTCTCTCTGTGGGTTACTTCTTTTAATTCATCATCAGCGCCCCAGTAATTGTTTTTGTCCTCCTGCAAATATTTCTATTACTTATGAAGTTAAATTAAATTAAATTAAATTTATATCCTACCTCTCTTAGGGCATACATGGTCCTCCTCATCATAACAAGAAGTAAGGTTAGTATGTGCTCTGTGAATTCTCACTGAATATCAAAAAGTGAACTAACTTCATCTGCCACTGTATCTGAAGACATGTGCATGTATATGGGTATGTAATCTTTCTGCCATTAACACCATGTAGAGTAATTATAGTAATTTGGCACAGGTACACCCAAAAATCTAGGAACCCCAATATTGTGGAGTGTTTGGAAGGCAATTCTTCTCCACTTGCCAAATGCAAAAGACTTGATTCTTGTTCCGGAGTAGTGTGAGGAAAAAGAGAAAACAATGTCTGGATAATAATTTCTAAGTTTGCTTGTTCATTCATTCATTCATTCATTCATTCCCTGCCCTTTTCCCTGACTGGGACTCAAGGCAGCCAACATATAAAATAAGAACAGCTAAAAACCTAGGGAGGAATAATTAAAAATTATTAACATTAATAGAAAAAGCAGATCAGATACCATAGTTTCCTGTACATAAAAGGAACTGTTGCTCAGCACATGGGGGTAATGCAAGAAAGGCCCCCAACTCTTTAAAATGTGGAGTTGAAAATTATTAGCCACATAAATGGATAATATAAACCAGCATGAACGTAATTTCCAGGGCCTTTAACACCCTCCCCCCTGAAATAAAATCTTCTCTTTGGATGGGTGGAAGAACTGCTTACCCATGGTGCACTGGCAGGGGGTCTGTACTGTCTTTGATGTTCAGCTGCCAAGGTGGCACTCAGCCACTAGCACTCAGCAACTCAGCAAGTGTGAGATCAGTTGCCAGGCCACACCAGACCAGTCCCAAATCCTACTCCCAGATAAACCAGCAAAGAATTCTGCAAAATTCTTCGCTCCTTCCCATAAGTGATATTAGCAACATGCTAATATTCAGCTCCTCCTGTAGATGGAAGTCTCAGTTTAGTGAAGTTTTAGCTCTTTTATTCCACCAGTTGTATCGGGGAGGGGTGTGCAGCAATCAGTTCAGCCAACTGCCCAATCCACCTAATGACCATTCTTTCCCCCTAACACTTCCTAACGCAGACCTGGGTGCTCCAAATATTCAGGTCATTTTGATGCCCTTCACCTTCCATTCTTGCTCTATGGTTGCTGGTCCTGCTTTGAGGATCCCAAAACAGCAGGGGGCCATTCCCAAATAAACTCCAAAAATAACTGGATAGATAAAAAGATGGGACAATGCAGATGAGGCAATGATGAAGCAGCTGGAAGAAGACAGGAAAAAGACCGGTTGCTTCTCTTTGCCAGTCACTAGGTGACAAAGCTAATCATGTTGCAGATATGTATACCTTCTTAATACTAACTGACTGACTGATAGATTAAATACTCACCCAGGGGTGGCCCAAGACGCTTTGGCGCCTAAGGCAAAACGTCCCACTGCAGCCCCTGTGATATGGAGGGGCACATGAGGCTCTGCAAGGGCTTCCCCTCAAGGAAAGGCCTTTGCAAAGCCTCACCAACAGGGGGGAGGCAAACTCTGCAAGGATATCTGGAATGCCTCCCTCTCCCTGAGGTGGTTAGGACACTTGTGGGGGCAGCACTTCTTGCAGTTCCACCACCTGAGGCACCTGCTTCAACCCACCTCATGTGTTACCCAAACCAACTTGGGATGGCTTCCACAACTGACTACTTGTATCCATGGTGAATCCAATGAAATGAGCCTTTTGCCGTGAGCAGGAATCGGACAACGGCTGAAGAAGAAGGTCATTGTCTTGAGCTCACAACCCTTAGATGCTTCTTCATTGTTTTTGCCTTTATTGTTGTTATTGGTATTATTTTGGGAGCCTTGGAATGTCAAGGTTTGAGAACTTCTGCTTGAGAGAAATCTGGTGTTATTGTTTATCTGCACCGCAGGCTCCATCTGTCCAGGCCTCTCCCAAATTCCGTTCCATTTCCCTCCAGCTTGCCCAGGATAAGCAGTGGAGTTCACAGTCCAAGGCTATTGCCTTCCGCACGCATAGTAATATATGCAATATTTTTAAAGCTCCAAGACAAAACTGTTGGCACTCTAAAAAACAAAATCTTTGATCCCGAAAATAGAAAGGTCTAAATACCAATGAATCCCAGTCATATCTGTGCTCTTTGCTCTAAGGCTTTCTTCAAAGAGTCTGACCACCCAAATCCCTTTGAAATGCTCTGAGAATTAAGGAGTCTTGATCCACACAGCTCTAATACTGTTTTCCCAGAGCCTTCAAAATCCATGAAACTTTAGAACAGGCATGTTGGTGGCTTCCTCCTATCACTTCACTTAGTGGCTTCCAGGCTGTTTTGGGGGTTCTTTGGAAGCATACTAGGGGTTCCCCAAAGAGAATTTCAATAATGGCAATTTAAGCTCCTACTAAAGGCAGCTTGTCAGACACTACCACTCTTCCTCTGCAATTTGCAACTGCAGGAGAGTTTGGGTGCAGTGGAGGCTAATGGAGCACTGCTCCACCAACCTCAGTCTACCCTCAGCCAGACCCTACCTGCCTGCCTGAAGTCCAGTGGGTGGCACTTCCTCTCACCCTCTTCCACTTTAGTGTCAGAGTTTCCCCTGTTAAATTCAGCAGGGGGGATGATATGGACAAAACCAGAATGAGTTGATTTTGCCCATCATTGCCTCTGCCTCCACTTATTGTGCCCTACCAGTTCCAATGGACACCAGCCTCCTCTGGGTGTGTTTTGGGTCATACTCTCAGCTCATGCAGGGCACCGGGTGCAAGACATAATGTTGTGTATAAATTGATCGTGCACCCTAGAATGACTGCTCACGTGTTCTGCAGTATATCAGGCTTGCAGGGCCTTCGGGAGCTACAGAAGCGTCTTGGCAGATGTGTCAATGCAGAATGTGCTCTGGGTGGGTTAGATTATATTTATTTTTGTTTAAGCCATTGCTCTACATACAGCGGTTCTCAACCGGTGGGTCCCCAGATGTTGTTGGACTCCCATCATCCCTGAGCTCTGGCCTGGGGACCCACAGGTTGAGAAAGGCTGCTCTACAATGTCCACCACATTTGATATAAATGTATGGGATGTATGACGTGGGCGTTCATTGAAAGAGATGGAGTTGCGTTCGGGTTATTATAATATTATAACCCATTGGTGTTGGAGAGTAACTAGCCAAAACAAGTCAAGAGATTTCTAAATAAGCTGCAAATAAATAGCAAGAAGTTATTTGCTTAACCTTCTTGGAGCATGAGCCGAGTTGGGCACTGCCGTGCAGGAAATGAGCTGGAATGAATGTGCATCACTATTCCCCTGTAACATTACTGTGGTTAGTGAAAGTAGCCAGTTGTGCTGTATCTGACCTGTCAACTCTGCAGGCCATCAGAGATGGACATATTTCTGAACTGAGGGGCTTAGGAAGTGCTGAAACTTTGTACCTAATTAGTAGAAGTTATCAGAAATAGATGAAACTGGATGAACCACATCTTACAGGAGCCCCCCCCCCCATTAAGCTTTTCGTTCAACAATAAGTAATGGTAGACATGGTTGGGGCAAACCTGCTGCCATCATATACAATTTGGACCCCAGACAATTATGTTCAAAGCAAGGAAAATAAATTAGATCAATGGGGGCAATCATAATGAGATATTTTATTCAGTCACCTTAGCGGTAAAATCCATATAGAACTGGGCTGCTGAAGAGTCCATCAGGCAGAAACCAAATAAAGCTTCCTCCAGAAACCTGTATTACTCAAAGGTGCTGTCCAGCAATTTCAACCCAATCTGAATCTTTTACATTGCATCCTGGTTAATTTAGTTTGTTTGAAGCTTGCCTTCAGTGCTAGAAAATGGACAGTTTTAGCTCTGTATGCATTAAACAGTTGCTTTGAATTGCTCCCATGGTGGCTGCTTAGTTTGTCGCCATGTATAGCGTTTTGGAACCTTCAATTCAGAACCTTTTATTCTTCAACATTTAAGGAATCTGTCACAGGGACATTTTAAATCACCCCCAAATGTGGCAACTATTTCCAAGTGTACCAGCTCCACTTTTAGATGTGAACAGACAGATTATTCCTATACAAAAGTAGGAAAGCTTAACAATAACCATCCTCTAGCTGAATCTTCCTCTTTGACTTCTGTGCCAGTCTAGCCTGCCTCTTGATCTCCTGGTTTCTGACTTGCAAGCTCAGCCACTAAGTCCCTGCCTTAGTTTTCTTATTTACTGGCATCGTAGCCAACTAAGTTACAGGAAATTGAGTCTGAAGCACGTAAATGTCAGCTTTGAGAAATGAAGACACACTGGGCTTTTTACCTAACCCAATGGGAAGACATTCAGCCAAGCCTTGATCAAAGGTTTACTCATGATCAACACTGCTACTATCCCATTTCAGCATTTTTGGAGAGATGTTTCAAATAGGAAAGATATACAGATGCCAAGTTGCAACCTGGACACTTGTTTTTTTACCTTCACATCCTCCAACAAAGGGACGGATGAAGCAGCCATGATTTTTCTTGTTACAGATAGGTAGCCGTGTTGGTCTGCCATAGTCAAAACAAAAAAAGTTTTTTCCTTCCAGTAGCACCTTAAAGACCAACTAAGTTAGTTCTTGGTATGAGCTTTCGTGTGCATGCACACTTCTTCAGATACACTGAAACAGAAGTTGCCAGATCCTTCTATATAGTGAGAAGGTGGGGAGGGGTATTACTCAGAAGGGTGGTGGGAATGGGTGATTGGATGTCCAGGTTCTTGCATTTAGTAAGAAAGAAGATATCAGTCTGTACCTGTGCAAGTTTCTTGGTGAGGTTGATGGACTTCCATTTTCATAAAACCATGGAGAGACCTGGTCTGAACAAAGACATTGGATTCTTATCTCATTATACATGACAAAGCCATTTTTCACCTTTTCACCCCTTGCTTTTTCCTGTAAGACCTATTGCAGTCGTTAAGAGTCGTCAACAGGCTCATCACAGCTATCTGCCAATCACCCATTCCCACCACCCTTCTGAGTAATACCCCTCCCCACCTTCTCACTATATAGAAGGATCTGGCAACTTCTGTTTCAGTGTATCTGAAGAAGTGTGCATGCACATGAAAGCTCATACCAAGAACTAACTTAGTTGGTCTTTAAGGTGCTACTGGAAGGAAAAAACTTTTTTTGCTATGATTTTTCTTGTATGTTTCTCTCTCATTCCCTACTCATCCACCACTCTCCCAACCGAGTGGCATGCCTGAAGTCCATCTTAGTGCAGGAAAAGGAGGGAGGTGGACAAAAGGATCAGGGGAAAGAAAGAAAGAAAGAAAGAAAGAAAGAAAGAAAGAAAGATGGGAGAAGATAGGGCTTCTCTGTCTTTTACTTCAAAGGAGGATTTACAGAATGTATTTCTGAGTTAGAAACCAGCAACCTTGAAAAGATAAATGTCCCTTAGCCCTGCTGGCTAAACCTACCGCACCTATTGCTTGGAAACTTTAGAGCTTGAGCCTATAAATACATTTCAATGAGAACTTTGCAGGCCCAGGGTTGGCAAGCCTTTGTTCTTACAGGCAGCACAAAAAGTTGCACTGGTTCTCAGAGGACACATAAACTTGCTAGAGCCGAGATGGGAAACCTGTGGCCCTCTGTATGTTGTTGGACGCCAAATTCCATCAGTCCCAGCCAGGATGGCCAATGGTTGGGGGTGATGAGAACTACAGCCTAACAACATCTAGAAGGCCAAAGATTTCCCCATCCCAATGCTAGAGGAAGTGCAAGTTCAAATCCAAAACCTGGTATTATGCCAAAGACACATTAACACCACTCTTTCTGTTTCTAGAAGTGTGCTTCCGAGTTATAGGTTCTAGCTGTGGCAAAGACTGGGTACCTCCTTTCAGGGAAAGGGGAAAATGCAAGCATCTAAGTGCCACAATGAAATTTTTTGCATAGAGATACCAAATAGCCAAACATTTCTTGAAACTATGCTAGGAAATGAATGTCAGGCTATGTGCATACATACATGTATATCTTTGCATACAATTATGTAAGTTAATTTTTGCGGATGCTCAGATGGACCTATTTCCGTTGGGAAATGAGGAACGTCTCATCATTTCTGCAACAAGATTCCTGTTTATCTGTGTACGATATATAAACAACAAACTATGAACATGCCTAGACAGACATACCGTACTGGATGCAACCAAGAAGTGACCAGAATAAACAGCATCAGATCTGGAGGATTTCAGGAGGAAGAAGAAAAGCAAGACTAATTAGCTTCAGACTCTGCAGACAGTTCCATGCAGGACTGTGGATAACAGGCCTCATGTTTCCTGGCTGGCTTGTCTAAATGTTTTCATCCGTGCAGACTCCTTCCTGCCAGTTCTGCTTCTCTCCGTCGTCTTTGAAATACAGAAACACTCCTCATATTGACACTGGCAGAAAGTGTCCTTTTCCAAATACATTTGAATCACTCGAGCTCACTGAATAAATGGTGAAAGTCAGTTTCTGCAGAGGTCTACTCTGCAGACCATCATGAGGCTGCTTAATTGAAACTGTAGATATCATCATCATCATCATCATCCCTTCTCCCAAAGCAGACAACAAAGTACCAAAAACAATACATTCAAAATAAAACTTAATAAATAAAATATACAGTCATGTGGTCAGCATGACTAAGCCGCTTCTGGCAAAACCAGAGCAGCGCACGAAACACCATTTACCTTCCCGCCGGAGCGGTACCTATTTATCTACTTGCACTTTGACGTGCTTTCGAACTGCTAGGTTGGCAGGAACAGGGACCGAGCAACGGGAGCTCACCCCGTCATGGGGATTCAAACCGCTGACCTTTTGATCGGCAAGTCCTAGGCTCTGTGGTTTAACCCACGGCGCCACCCGCATCCCTTCCAGCTCAACCATACAGAGCCTCAATCCAGCCACTAGCCCCAGCTCCGCACTGCCCAATATGTAACATGGGAACTTTACAGAAACTCCACAAGTAATATTTTACAGCAACCCCAACCTCATGGAGTTGCTGTAAAGTTAACAGAGATGAAATATGTAAAACCTTTTTAGACATTCTGCAAAGGAGACACTGTCCTGGTTTAGGTAAACTGTCTGCACACAGTGGCTAATTGACCAATTTACTGGGAAATTCAAAGGTCAGGACTGTAGTTGGACAGTTTCCTTTTGGATTCTTTTCATTCATGACCCCAATTTCCCCACTAACTTGTTTTTTTTTTTTAACCAATTCAAGCCACATTCTTGAGACAAGATTTCAGTTTTTTAAAAACCAATTCAACAAATTCCCCAAGACAACGTGTCTACAGTTCAGACGTCATTTCCATCATAACACTGGAAATTCTGGATTCAAACAGGGTATCCGTCCCCCGTTCAATAAATGCCTCCTGTGTATTAATAGGAAGCCATAGCACAGGTAAGGGGTTGGTAAGGGATGGTCTACTCAGTAGGCAAGGCAAGCCCATGATCTCAGGTAGAGGACTGGGAGAGGTGCCCCCTAGCCCATCCAGCAATGCCTCCGTCTGCCTGCCTACCAGCCTGCCAGCTGCCACTTGCCTGTTGCTCAGTGGGCCTCTGTGAGCATCACCACCACTTTGCCACTGTTCCAAAATAGTGGCAATACTCCTAAAGTGTTCAATGGGTCTTTGTTGGTGCCTAGGCTCTGAAGAAAGGTCCTTCTTCAGAGTGAGTCATCGTGGGCAAGGTTTACTACTGTGGAGCCTTAAACAGGATTATCTGCTGTTGCGGCAAATATTGTTTTAGGCTTCCTAGAAGAAAACTTTAAACAGTATTTGCTACCCTTGGGGCTACCTCACCCACAATGCCTCAGTCTGAGGAAGGGCCTCAGAGAGATACTGTGGGATGCAATGGCTCCAGATGCTTTAGGGATGCTTGCACTGATGCTAATGGGTTTGTCCACACTTCTGCTTCTCCCTTGACTAGAAAGTATGCGTCTGGAAAGGTTTTCTGCTTGTCCAGTGGCATAGTGTAGTTGCTGGTACCCGGGGCAAAGCAAGTGTCTCTCCGTGGCTCTGGAATCTGGCAGGAACTCAGTCACATGGCCTCGATGAGGGAGCCTGTCATGTGGGCACCTCTCAGAATTTTGCATCCAGGGCCACCACCCCTCTGCCCTCCCCCATGCAATACCCCTGGGTTTGTATGCAAAATTATTTGTATTTTAAGTTATGTATTGAACTTTAATTGTTGTAGCCTGCCCTGGGACCTTGGGGTGAAGGGTGGAATAATAATAATAATAATAATAATAATAATAATAATAATAATAATAGTCATGTTAGCATGGAGTGGTTACACTCTAAGTAGTCCTGCAGAAGTCCCTCCCCTCTGGGTTCTGGTATCATTGAGGGAAAAAACCATGGAAACCTCTAAGCCAGAGGTGGCTAAACTGTGGCCCTTCATATATTGCTGAGCTCTAACTCACATCAGCTCCAGCTGGCACAGCCAATGGTAAGCGATGGGTGGGAGTTGGAGTCCACCAAGATCTGGAGGTCCACAGATTTCCCACCCCTGCTCCAAGCACTTGTGATGTGGCAAACTATCAGAGCAGGAAGGGAAACCTAAGCCAAAGCTGAGCAAGTTATAAAGCTGGTAGCTGGGAACCTGCAGGCACCACAAAGTGTTTCTCAATGAGCTGAAAAGTTTATTTGGGGAAGGAAATGACAACCAGCCACCATTCTCCAAGTGGTGAGAAACTAGTTTGCTCATGGATGCTCTGAGCTGTCCCATCTTAATTATAGGTCAATTCATGGACTATGGAGCCAACAGTAATTGACACTGTCTACTTTCAGATTGATTAGATGCTGGGGAAACCAGGATCACAGTTCACTAATGACAGGTCTAGGATCTCATCAAGGGGTAAGGTTGACATGAGCCATTGAGAATGTGTATTCTCCAGAGACTTTAAAAATGGGTAACAAAAGGTTCTGCTTCAATGCTTCTTCTATGCCCTTCTTGACCCATTACAGCTTTTAGATTGCATGTGATGGATGATTGTGTGTAGGCATGCCCAGTACAAAGGCTTCAATCATTCACACTGTATCTTAGCATAACAAAGGTTATGAAAGAGGAAGTATGATTCCTAGAATTGTACAATCTCAGTTCCCCCCTTCCTCTTCACTTCCCCTCACTTCTTTTGATGTAAACATGCTGTTGCTTTTAAGAACAGCTTTCCTCATTGTATGCTCCTAGCTGTAGGTTTGTTGTTTTGCACAGAATGTATGGGCATCCAAATTACAATTGGCTTCCCAATCCTTAAAATACATTGGATCCAGAAAGAAAATAGACTTCATTTTCAGACTCAACTGCATTGCAGTGTGGTGCTTGTTCCAAGAAGAGAAGTGGCATGGAGCACGGCTTTCATCTACTCCAGGGCTTCTTGATGTGGTGGTGTCTGGCAACCAATGACCATATTCTATGGAACTGTAATGGGATCAGAGGCATCATTTTCTACAAGACTGTGGTACAGTGGTACCTCGGGTTAAGTACTTAATTCATTCTGGAGGTCCGTTCTTAACCTGAAACTGTTCTTAACCTGAAGCACCACTTTAGCTAATGGGGCCTCCTCCTGCCGCTGCGCCACCAGAGCACGATTTCTGTTCTCATCCTGAAGCAAAGTTCTTAACCTGAGGTACTATTTCTGGGTTAGCAGAGTCTGTAACCTGAAGCGTATGTAACCTGAAGTGTATGTAACCCGAGGTACCACTGTATTCTGGAATATCCTGCTACAGAGAGTCCAGTGAAAGGGCCTCATGGTAGGCTAGAGAAGTATCAGAGGAAGATACAGGTGATCTAATGGAACATGAGGCTGAATAAGAAAAAAAAAAGTTCTTTCCATAGAGACTTTAGTTTTTTTTAAATCTGTCACTCAAAGCCCTTTTCATAAAAGCAACATCTCTACAATCTTTGAAGAACCTCTGTGGCTGCCATTGATCCATTCACAAGGGAGGGGAAAGCGGCAGTGTGGCCCCTCTTTAGTAGGGTATTCCATAATTACTGCCAGTTCTTCATTCAGAATTTATCACCCAGTTCTGTGCCTGCATAAAGAGTGAGCAGTGAATAATTTGGTCTGAAGACTTCCAGCTGAGATGAAAGGTAAAATACAGCTTCTAAAGCTACAGCAATACAAGAAGCATGATGGTCTGCATGATAGTAGAGTTCAGTGTTTCAGATCTTGCTGTATTCACCAGGATATTGCAGAATCCATGAAATGGAATATAAGCTGAAGGCAGTCCTGTATCAGGAAAAATTTAATGTCTGATGTTTTACATTTTTTTATGTGTTGTAAGCCACCCAGAGTGGTTGGGGAAACCCAGTCAGATGGGTAGAGTATAAATAATAAAATTATATTATTATTATTATTAGCCACATATGTATGGTATAATTGTGTGTATACCACAAAACAGGAATCAAAGCAATATTGATAGCGCCATGCAAGGAGGTTTAGCCTTGAACTTCAGTGTTGTATGTGCAGAAGTCAAGGCAGAGGGAACATGCAAGGAATGAAGTTTTCTTTTTTTTTATATAATATTTTTATTTTTCCATATAAACACAATGCAACAAACATAAACATACAAAAACAAAAACAAAACAAAAAACATGTATCATTTCATATCCTAATTTCATATCCTATCTTCCCCGACTTCCTCATGCCTCCCCTTTCTGTATTCCAAATTCTTATCGATTGTTCAGCAAATCTTCCCTTATTTTAATTTAAATTTAGACTATTCTTCCTTATTCTCCTTGTCTTAACCATTACTAATAGTAACCATTTACTTTCCAGTCCAACATCATTCTAACTTTCATTAACTTTGTAATATTTCTTTAAATAGTCCTTGAATTTTTTCCATTCTTCTTGCGCTGCTTCTCTTCCCTGGTTTCGGATTCTGCTCGTCATTTCTGCCAAGCCCATATAGTCTATCACCTTCATCTGCCATTCTTCCAGTGTGGGTAGTTCTTGCGTCTTCCAGTACTTCGCAATGAGTATTCTAGCTGCTGTTGTAGCATACATAAAGAAAGTTATATCCGTCTTTAACACCCCTTGGCCGACAATACCCAAGAGAAAGGCCTCTGGTTTCTTGGGGAAAGTATATTTAAATACCTTTTTAAGTTCATTATAGATCATTTCCCAGAATGCCTTAATCTTCGGGCAAGTCCACCAAAGATGAAAAAATGTACCTTCAGTTTCTTTACATTTCCAACATTTATTGTCAGGCAAATGGTAAATCTTTGCAAGCTTGACTGGGGTAATGTACCACCTATATATCATTTTCATAATGTTTTCTCTTAAGGCATTACATGCCGTAAATTTCATCCCGGTGGTCCACAACTTTTCCCAATCAGCAAACAAAATATTATGACCAATGTCCTGAGCCCATTTAATCATAACCGATTTAACCGTTTCATCTTGTGTATTCCATTTCAGCAGCAAATTGTACATTTTGGACAACAAGGAATGAAGTTTTCATATATACACAACTAATTCGGATTAATCAATCAGATTCAGTAACCTGATCTCGTATTCACACTGATCTGGGAATAAATTCCATTGAAAAGGTCTTACTTCTGAGCAGATGTGTACAGTATTACACTGTAAAATAGGTTCATGGGGTAGTTAGGTTGAAGTACTATACATTAAGTAGGTGTCTTATGATTGCACTTTTTAAAAATAAGGCTAGATGGTTTCCATGGCTCTTTTTATTTGACTTATGAGGACATCAGTGGCAAGTCTGCAATAGCACAACACAGCAGTCCACATCTAATAACTTCAGCCCTTAAGTGTCCAATATATGGTTTTACTACACTAAAAACCTATGATCTTGATTTATAGGCAGGTGTTTTCTCACTGTGGTGTGTGGGATAAAATCAATTTGCTCTTCCACCCACATAGAAACTAGCAAATACAAATGAAGGGGAACTAGTGATATTTACAACGATGCCTGGAAAAGCAAACAGAGTCTCATGGTCTCTTAAACACTAACATATTTTATGGTATAATAAATAGTAATAGTAATAGTAATAATGATAATAATGATAATTTATTTCTTATATGCTATCTAATTGGGTTGCAGCAGTCATTCTGGGCAGCTTCCAACAAAAATATAAATAAAGAAAAAGAAAAAAGCACAAAACTACCACATTAAAAGCTTCCCGAAACAGGGCTACCTTCGGATGTCTACAAATCTATCTATCTATCTATCTATCTATCTATCATCTATCGAGTGGTTTACCTTTTTTACATCTGCTGAGAAATAATGTATGAAAACGTATTAAATCAGGGGAAATGGCTTCCTAAAATACATATATAATTGAAAAGAGCATATCATAACACATATATTAGGAGAAATGTACATCTGAGAGCATATTGCCCTAAAATATAGGCATTTCTTGTTTACTCTGTGCCCTAATATAGGCATTTCCTATACTGTTTTGTCTGAAGAACTTCGCCACAAGATTCAATAAAGTGTGAATTTTGAATGACTGTAGCATTTCAATTTGCATCTTGGCTCAGGAAGTGTAAATTGGAAATGTTTGCATTAAAATGTCAACCAGATGTATTTCTCCTCTGATTCCTAATTCCTCTTTGGGTTTTGCAAGCTTGGCACGCATTATCTCTGCTGAAAGAGGACATGAAAAAGTGCCAGGTGACAAGATTTTCAAATCCTGCCACCTGCACAGTCCAGCCTTTATTGGGCAGCTTTCACCCAGTGCCTTGGGAGTCTTCCTCTCTCTTTTTTGCTGCAGCCATGGATGTCTCTTGCTCTCTCTTTGTGGCACCAAGCTTGGTCGGAAGTGCCAACAGCTGTCCAAGAAGAGAAGAAAGGAGGGGAAATGTTGTATTTCCCTAGTCACCATTTTTCCCTCCATGTTTTCAAGGAGCCTTTGAATATCTCACACTCCTCAGAATCCTGCTTATAATCCTAAACAACAGATGAGGGAAGGAAACTAATTTCCATCCTATTGGCAGCCATCTGAGAAGACACTGGAAGGCAAAACCAACAGAAAGTTCTGTGAGCTTTGGAGGTCTCTTCTGTGACGTGCAGAGCACCCATTCATATCCTGCTGGTTTTCACTTCAGCAGAACCCTTTCAAGTATTCCGAGCATTTACAAGGAACAACAGGATTCCTTGCCTCTGAGAATACTTACATCTTAAATAAAACAAGTACACGACGAGGCTGAACATTCATTTACTGCTGCTGGCTACATATTGTGATCATGCAGTGCATTATGGAGGCAATACACTCCCCCTCTGTGATCCTTGCCTCTTAAATAATGTGTGTTGGGGGAATTCCATATGTACGTTCCAGACAGTTAACACTTTATTGTCAAAGATAACACTGGCGCTTCTACAGCTCTGGATACCTATGCAGTGACGTAGCTAGCTGCATGGGCACCGCGCATGGAGGGTGGGGCGAGGTGCCATGGGGCGGGGGGCACCGGAATCCCAGTGCCTAAGCTGTGTTCTGCTCTGGTGCCATGCAGGTCCGTGTTGCTTTTTCAAGCAGCGCGGAGCTTGCAGGGAATCCACCCACTGTCTCCCCCTCAGCTGTAGCCCCACACTGCTGTTTGGGGCAGTGCAGAGCCTGCAGGCGCTCAAGCCACTGCGTCACGCCCAGGAGAGATGTTCCTTCACTGATAGGTGTGCTGCAGGCCCTGCGGTAAGTGCTGCCCCTGTGGTGTGGTGCCCAGTGTACCCCAGCCCCCCTAGCTACGCCTCTGTACCTACGTACACCAATCTAGCATCTAAGCGGCTATCCCGAAGTCTGCAATCTATTGAGCAGTTGCAACAGCTGGGGACCACTCCTCCTCCACCAGTTTATGTACCTTCCCCCAATGGCCTCCACTCACGCAGCCAGAGACTGCGCCTGCATGGCAACTTCCTCTGCTCCTCCCTTTGCAATCCCCTCCTGGTTCTGGGAGGAGAGGGGGTGGGGAAGCACCTGGCCCTTCACTTGCCTGACCTGCCTCTTCCTCCTCTTCTTCTGATGCATCCTTTGCTCCACCCTCCAGCTCTGAAGCTTCCACTTTCTCCCACACTTGCCTCCTTGCTTGCACAGTTCCCCACAAATCACTAACCCCCTCTCCCAAGTCAGACTCCAGTCCCGCTCCCTCAGTCACACTCACCAGCATCTCGCCACTACCTGACAGTGATACTATAAAGGTCCATAGCAGTTTCTTGAAGCACATGAGTAGATTTTCCAGAGCAGCTGCTATGCCTCAGTAGATGAGGACTATTCATCTTTATTAAAATGCCTTTTTGATCAGGAGAAGGAAGGAAGTATACTATAAGAATGGCTCATGCGTTGGTATTCTGAAATCCTGTAACTCATCATAAGGGGTTTGGGAACAAAAATGTGCTTTTAGAAAATAGAAGGGACTTTATAAAAGGCCTATCAAAACTATGTAGTAAAGCTCTTCTGGTTGCCTGTGTTCTTTCCATTGGACCAGGTGTCCTTCTGATTGAACTGCCCTCTAGTGCTGTGGCTCTTAAATATGGTTGCATTTGCCCTACTGCTCTGATCAGTATGGATATTCGAGAGGCACAGGTTTGCTTGCCCAGGTTTGGTTTCTCTTGGAAAGGGGATATTGGAGGCTTATTGGTATTTTAAATATACAGGTTAAGCATAGGCAGAGGAACAGCTGATGATTCCATTGCACATCAGATCTCCAGAAGGAAACAAACGCTCACAAAAAAGACACTTTCCAAAGCTTGTAAAACCCCAAACTCAGCCCAGCCTTGTCTTTGCATCTCTCACTCAATCTGCCTTACTTCCCAAGTCAAGCTGAAATATCTACCGCTTCTTTTCACACAGAGAATTATTACATAACCTGTGGCCAGAAGCAAGTGGAGGAGGAGAGAAAAGTATGCCCCCTCTGAGGGCCTTCCAGGCTTTTCCCAGCCGTTCAGAAAATATCTGCTGCCCTTTTAGCCGGCAATCTCTCTAACGACAGGTAGGCATAAACAAACCTGTCCAGCAAGCTTGAACTCCTTTAAGCAGACCTTCCAGTTCTATTAACTATCTCCTGTCCAACCCCCTAAAATTACAATAATATCTGACTGTCCTTTTGGGATCTAGGCCTCCTAGTCCTTAGGATTAATCTGTCAACTGCACAGGCAGCCTGCAATCCACAGCTCAGGTTGATGGGCACTTCAGGCCATGAAACTTGTGGAATGTCTTGCTGTCCCTGAAAGCCAAATAGCTTTTCCAGTTTCCACTACTTTGGAATGAATCTACTTGGCAGCTTTGGGGAAAAACACACAGCACAGAACATCAACTGGACGGAACTTGGCTCCCAAATGGGGTGGAGGGAGGGTAGACGTCTCCTCCTCTTAAACGTGTCTGAGATATGACATGAAGAAAAACACCAGGTATCTGGGAAAGCTATTAGAATTCCACAGTGCCTGACGATCACCTGTTTAATAGTTAAAACAAACAAAATAGCCAAATAAAACGTCTTTGAAGTGTCTTCCTGTCCTGGCGTCAGTCACCTAATTTCTCATATTGCTTCTCTTGAGTTCAGTAAACAGCCAGAGTGCACCATGAACCTACCAATAATGCCAGTTTCTCCTCCTTGTTCAGATCGCAGCTCAACTGCTCATAGACGCACTTCACACACAGAGGGGCACCACACCACTTTAAGGAAGAAAATGTTTAGCTCCTAAAGAGCTGTAGGGATAAACAGGGTGGAAGAGGAGAAATTTCACTTGTGTTTGGATTTGGGTCCTGCTTGCTGGTTTACCACAGGTCAGGTGTCTAGTTGGTCCCTATGATGCTGGACTACGTGGGCCATTGGCTTGCTCCAGCAGGCTCTTCTAATGTTCTTATTGCTGCAAGATGGCCAATAATTGTCTTTCTTTCTTTCTTTCTTTCTTTCTTTCTTTCTTTCTTTCTTTCTTTCTTTCAGCATTCTGTAGTCTTTCTGCCTAACTGTACTTCCTGATCTCAAAACGCTCCATAGGAAAGAGTTACCTCATGGGTTACATCTAAGCACATGGAGCTGGGAAGGCTGCAGACTGCACACCACTGGTGAGATGATCTGTAGAATGAAAGAGGGGGACATGGGTGGAGCTATGGTCTAAACCACTGAGCCTCTTGGGCTTGCTGATCAGAAGGTCGGCGGTTCAAATCCCCGTGATGGGGTGAGCTCCTGTTGCTCTGTCCCAGTTCCTGCCAACCTAGCAGTTCAAAAGCACGGTAGTGCAAGTAGATAAATAGGTACCGCTGCGGCGGGAAGGTAAACAGCGTTTCTGTGCACTCTGGTTTCTGTCATGGTGTTCCATTGTGCCAGAAGTGGTTTAGTCATGCTGGCCACATGACCTGGAAAGCTGTCTGCGGACAAACGCCTGCTCCCTTGACCTGAAAGTGAGCTGAGCACCGCAACCCCATAGTCACCTTTGACTGGACTTAACCGTCCAGGGGTCCTTTACCTACCTTTTCACCTTAGAATGAAAGAAAGGACTTTCACAAACACCTCTCAGCCACCTCAAAAATAAAGCCAGTGAGACCAAAAACAAACAAACAAACAAACAAACAAACAACCCTGCACCCTGCCCATGAGAATTTCACCAAAATTTTCTCTCCATTTTGATAATGTTTGCATGTAATGGATTTCCCCTTTAATAGAAGGAAAATGTTAGAATATTTTTGTCCTAGCCCTAGTTTTTACAGACAGAATAAGGAAGCAGGCAAGAGAGACTTGTGGATTGGCTGAAGGTGGAGCACCCTTGGGGCTCAGGGGCTGTCTGAGGGAATCAGATGCAGAGTTAGCAGATGTGCTACCCGTTTTAGGAGTTTGCTTTCTTCTGATATGCAAGACTCCACTCCTCTGTTATCCGAAGGAAACCAAATCTAGTGGTGCAAGGCAGTCGCTGAGTGGTAGAGCATCTGCTTTGCATGCAGAAGGTCACAGGTTTAATCCCCAACATATCCGTTTCTCCAGGGATTGAACCTTGCCTCAAACCCTGGAGAACTACTGCCAGCCAACTTAGACAACACTGGGCTAGATGAGCCAATGGTCTGACTCTGTATAAGGCAGCTTCCTATGTTCCTATTTGTAAAATATTTATTAAACTTTTCCCTTGCAAAGTGTGTGTGTATTTGCATGTGTGCAGTACATGAATCCTCTACAATTTATGCAACATATGATTTGTTGACAGCTGACAGAGTAAGTTTCTCCTGTAAAGCTTTCAGCCTCAAAGCTGGTTATGCCTCAAAGATTCCACTAATTCACTGCAAAATACTTAAGTAAATTTAGGTTCCAGCCATATTAGACTTAACAGATTTTCCCCCAGACAGGGTTCTGGTGTCCTGAAAAGCATCCTGATGGAAAATGTTTCTTCCCTGGCTCAGAACTTTATTCCTCAGCACACAGGATAACTGAGGCCCACTCCCAGGTCACTATTTACCACTCCTTATCCTACCATAGTGTGGGTGGGTGAAGGAAAGCAATACACTGCACAGAAATAGATACCAGTGTAGGTGTGAAAGCCCTATAATGAAAAGGGATTCCAAGCCCTAGTGGTAAGGGTTCTACCAGTCTGTCTCTGGGGCTCTGAGGATTCTTGGGACCTGAAAAGGGGGATTTCTGGAATTGATGCTTTTGAATTATGGTGCTGGAGGAGACTCTTGAGAGTCCCATGGACTGCAAGAAGATCAAACCTATCCATTCTTAAGGAAATCAGCCCTGAGTGCTCACTGGAAGGACAGATCCTGAAGCTGAGGCTCCAATACTTTGGGCACCTCATTAGAAGAGAAGACTCCCTGGAAAAGACCCTGATGTTGGGAAAGATGGAGGGCACAAGGAGAAGGGGACGACAGAGGTCGAGATGGTTGGATAGTGTCTTCGAAGCTACAAACATGAGTTTGACCAAACTGCAGGAGGCAGTGGAAGACAGGAGTGCCTGGCGTGCTCTGGTCCATGGGGTCACGAAGAGTCGGACACGACTAAACGACTAAACAACAACAACAACAACAAGATCTGGAAGACCACAGGAGTAAACACCTGTCCTGCCCTAAATGAATTGAACACTTTGTCACAAAGAATCTTTACTGTTTGGGGACCGATTTACCTGATTCTTCGTCACAGTGTAGGTACTTTCAACTTGAGTACATGGAAACTCATTGTTTTCAACAGACCAGTAGGATGAAGCAGCTGGCACTGACTATTTCTGCCCTTCATCAAAGCCACCTAAATGCGCCCTTGTGGTGGTGTACAAAGACGTTTCAGGTTGAGAGCATTCAAAATCCAAGCACATATAATCATAGGGCTACAGAAGACTGAAGAGTTTATGTCCCCAACATAGTCACAGAATTACAAGGTTTTCAATGGGTGGATCATTACTTCTGTGATTAGAGACACCAACACTTCTGGCTGTTTTGACATCCACCAAATAGTCTGCATAGTATGGAATGGTGGCAAAATGTTGCAGAGCTCAAGCAAATGTTTAATGCACATTACTCACAAAGCTTGGAATTCTTACATGATTTTAACTGAGTCATTCATTCATTCATTCATTCATTCATTTAATATGTATACCACCAAAGATGTCCAAAGATCTCAGGGCAGTTAATGGCATTAAAATAGAAAAAGTCATGAGCTCCATGATATATAAAAGGGCTGTGCATCAGCTGTGCATGCAGCCAAAACTACAAGGTGGATAAGGATGATTTTGATGAAGTTTTCATGTGCCAGGGGTCAGATTGCACCATTCACAGGGCATCTCAGTCAGGGGCTGCCTAAAGTCCCGAGTCACTCTGTGTGCTGGGTGCACAAAAATGCTGCATTCTTTTGCCATTTAAAATAAAGGGGCCTCTGCATTATTTTTTTTAAAGCAAAAACCAAACTGGCTGGTGAAACAGCCTGCGCTCAAGTGGGGGGAAGGGAGTGGGCAAGAGATGGGGGGCGATTTTTGTTCTGATGAGCAGGTCTAGGTTTTAATCACAGTGAATTATTTTCCCAGGGAACTCCAGTCTCAGTAATTTGGGGGAGGGATGTTGAAGTGAATAGAAAGCTTTTACTTTTCACGTGGTTGTTCTCTTGTGAGTTCTGCCTGGGAAAGTAGAGAGGTGGACTCTTGGCATCTTTCCCAGTTGTTTTCTGTTTCCTAACAAACCACTCAAAATCAATACTTCAGTCAATTTGTTTTCATTCTGCTGGGATTTTTGTTTTTCATTTCCTTTTGCTTTGTGTTAGTTTTCTTTTGAGTCTTCAAACTTTCAGGAGAGCTCAGGAAAGGGCTACTCCACTGTCCCCCTCCTTCAGTTAAGGCTTTTCGTGCGATTTATTTGCTACTTTCATTTTAATTCCTATCTGTTTTCCAATGAAGAACACCTAATTTATTTGTTTTTCCTTCTATTTGTTTTCTCTTACTTTTTTCGAGCTATGTGAAAACTTGCAGTGTGTGCACGCGCTGCTTTTTCTTCATTTCCAATTGTTTTTCTCCCAGCTTTGGTTTGCTTGTTCAGAGTCCCATTTGCCTCTTTTCAGTTTCAGGGTACCTGTGATTCATTAAGCGGAATTCTTGCTGCCAAGTATTATTTATATTTTTATTGAAGTTTTATCCCTTTCCCCTTTTAGGTCTGGTACTTTCCTCTACCTTTAACTAAGCCTGATTGTCCCTTAAGGCAGCTTCCAGTCACATTGCTCATTGCCAGCCTATTACAGTAAGCTCCAAACTTATGTGAGGGTTACGTTCCGGAGATTGCACCTTGGGAAAAAAAGGTGCATAGTCAAAACACATTGGATTCAATGGCGAGGGGGGTTGTCAAAGTCTTTCCCCCCAGACACCTGCTCCCTTTTTATTTTATTTATTTATTTTTGCCAAGTAGAGAAAGCTGAATGTGCACAAGTTAAATGTGTGTAAGTTGTGGGCTTACTGCCCAGGGACATCCCCTCATGTCACCAGTTTTCGGACAACTCACAAGACAAGGGGGTTACATGATTTGTTCTTTACCTACCCCAAAATGGTAAGGTCAGTCTTCACACAAGAATTTTCTGCTCAGAATTGTCTCCTTCCTATCTGTTTTTCTACCTATAAGGTAAAAGATCCCATTCTCCCTTACGTGGGAAATCATCTTGTGGGGGTGATTTAAAGCAGGAAAATAGCCAAAGCCTTAAACAACTCCCCTTACCCCACCATTAAAACTCACAAGCAAGAATCTGGGGAAAGTCACACGTGACTGTATGCCATAGTTTGTCTGGCTCTCAAGCAACAGGAGCATGCAAACATTTGCACAACCTCTGGGATAAGCAAGGTGTATCAAAACTACCATGTAGTGTAGCAGCCATTTCTGATGAAACATCTCCAAATCTTGCCTTGTTCCATAAAACATTTCCCCTTTAAATGTCAGCACTGTATTGAGTCTTGATTGGAAGCAACAAGACTGGTATGGCTTGATCCAAGAGAGGTTCTACTCAACAGAGGGCAATACTTCACAGACACATTGGCTAGCAAGTGCCTATATTCCCATTAATTATGTACCAAGGCATAGATCCTGGGGTGCTGTCCATACCTATTCATTATTTGCAGGCACTGCTAGCCCTAAGAATTAAGCCACTACCTATTATTCTAACGAAGATTTCCTCTCTGATAATTTGATACTTAATTTGAAAACACATAAATCTGGGGGCCTTCTTGTGTCAAGGGCAGTACACTGGCCAAATACAGCAGTGCTCAGCTGTGAGACCTGGGACTGCAAATGCCCATCTGATAAAACCACAAAATTTGTAACAGCAGAACGGTGTTACAGACTAAACAGAATCCAGTTCTGGGAAAGAAAGCAGAGATTTATACCAGACTGTGCTCTTGCGCATAGTGGTGGGGAAATGTTTACATGCCCACGGTGATTGGGGCAAGATGCAAAAATGCAGTGAATGTACATTTCTATCTTTATACGGTTTATATGGTAGTTTCTATGTACGCCCTCCTCTATCCTCTAGCTACACAAGCAAGAGGCATTATCAGAGGGGTATGCCAGCTGGCCAGGCAAACAACCACCACTACCCAAGATGCAAAGCAGGGCCAGTGAAGGAGATGGCCTGGGGAGAATCTGAAGGCCAGAGAGAAAAGTCTGGAGGGCTGAATTTGGCCTCTAGGCATAAGGCTGTCCACCCTTTCTCCAGCAGTATAATACAGTGGTACCTCGGGTTACAGATGCTTCAGGTTACAGATGCTTCAGGTTACAGACTCCGCTAACCCAGAAATAGTACCTTGGGTTAATAACTTTGCTTCAGGAGGAGAACAGTAGCGGCACGGCGGCAGCGGGAGGCCCCATTAGCTAAAGTGGTACCTCAGGTTAAGAACAGTTTCAGGTTAAGAATGGACCTCCAGAAAGAATTAAGTTCTTAACCCGAGGTACCACTGTACCAGGAGAGTAAATAGGAGTTTTAGGAACTATTTCTAAATAATGGATGCCAGTGGAACTTAGGAAGCCTGTCTAACAATCCCCCATAAAAAAACCTTTGTACACAACATTGACAATCTTCTAAAGTGCTTCTACTTTGTTGATGTTTTGTTCTTCTTCTTAGCAGATGTTTCACATCTGCTATAAGGGGCCAAGAATAGTTCTTTTCAGAGGAATGCACCTCAGGCAAAGTGCATTGCAATCTCTCTGATTCAGGTGAATAAGATGACTAGTTTTGACAAAATATTTATTTGCCATAGTGGACACATAGCCACTTGGTAAGCCAGTTGTCTATACTATGCTGTCAGGTGGTGAGAAGAACATTGCCATACCTCCACACCTGATCAAACATTTTTGGAAATGGGATAGTGGGTCTTACCATTTGGTATCAGATTCAGACGAAGTGCGGGATCTTTGAGACCAGTCAAATGAAAATAATGTGCTCTGCCTTTCCAATGGGGATCTGCTGCCCTTAATGATGCCCCAAATTATTCTTATCTTGCCTCATGGTGGTGGGCCTCCTTTGGCTTGCTCACACGGCTTGGTCTTCCTTGCACTGCAAACAGCTACTCTCTTCCTCAACGTAAGCAAAATATATTCTTGATTCTTTTCCTGATAAATACTGGAAGGCAGATCTTGTTCCAGCCCTTATTTTTCCTACCGCAGATTCTGTACCTTTCATAACTGCATGTTGTGCAAAACTTCTCCGAGTCTAGCATTCCCCATCCTGAAATTTCTGTGCTCAGAAACCTTCACCAACTGGTTTCAGCCTATTTGGCAGCTCTATGGGCATGGGTCTTCCCTCTCCAATAAGGTGGCAACTCTAATCAGGACTATCATTATCAACTGTCTTGAATGCATTCACACCCAGATTCATCACATTTGCTTCAGATTGGCAGCAGCTTGCCTGATCTGGGAAAGAATTATCACTTCCTCTCAAAATGTAGCACACGTCATTGCAAATATCACGTCTTTCATTCGCTCAAAACCAGGCCCATTTTTAATCCACCTGTATGGAGGACAACTGGAAAATGTAGCCTTCTATTATTATTATTTTTCTTCTTTTCCTTCTTGTACTAAAGTGTTTTTTACACTCCTCAGAGCTCTGTACAAGCTGTCAGGGTAATTTGTCTCTTTGCCTTAAAAACCCCCAACAGAAACCCTAGCACAGCCAAGTACAAGTGAAAGCACTCTGTCAGCTGCTGCTGCTGCGGAGGTTTTCTGCCTGGAAGATATCAGAGGTTAGAACTGCAATTGCTGAACTAAATTGACAGAGCTCATTGCATTCAGTCACTACAAAAGAGCACCTAAGCCTTAATTTCATGTACCTTCAATGCATGCAAACCCTACTTGTAAATGCACTCCTTTTTACTGTGCTTCCAGTGTGCTTCCACCACTGGTTTGAGAGGCAGGGTACACATGAAATTAACTACAACCCATTTCTATCCTGTCCTTATGCAATACTGCATTTTGATCCAGCTTCAATTTGACATGAGAACTTAAACCAAGTTCAATTTGCATGCCAGTCCTGGTGTGTACAGCTCTGAAAAGTACCTTTCCTGCAGGAGACTATTGTACAAGGGCGATGTCAGCATGGGTGCATACCACAGAGGAGCACCCCACTTCCAGGGAAAACACACACATACAAAATATACAGGTGTGCACACAGAAATAAGCAAACTATTGTGCGGGGCTCCTATTGCCTTTAACACCCACAGAACTGGTAGAAATTTAACTGATGAAGCTCTATCAATATAGAGAAGCAATATTAAAAACAAAACAAAAAAAAGTGTGGAGAAGCCCCCTCCCCTCCTGGCTTCCACTCTGCCAGTCCTTGCACTGGGTTAGTGGGGAGGACATGTGGGCAGTTGGCTCACAGGCAGCTCCTCAGTGATACGAAGATTGCTGCCCACTTGCTCAACCTGTTTGTCCTCAGGCGCTGATAATTAGAGCTTCTGTTGATGCACAGATGGCAAGTGGGCCTGCACAGGGAAATATGTGCCTGCTATGGCTGACTAGCCAGCATAATAACACAGAGACAAGTGATGCAGTAGCTTCTGTGCTGGAGATGATGCCTAGAGCTTCCTGGTTTATTGTCTGGGGAATCTGGAAAAGGAGAGAGGAGATTATCCTCCTTCTGACCATCAGACCCTTTACTTTAACTGAATCAAAGCAGCGTGGAGTTTTGCCTTGCCTATACACTGAAGTTTTGCGAGGCTAATCTGTGTGACAGCATAAGCATGCCAGTAGACCAGTGCAGGAGCAGGTCCGCAGCTTTTCTTCCTTCGTGCTTCCCACCCATCACCCTCCCTCTGCCTCTGAGAAATCAGGGAAGAGTGCTGATGGAAGTGCTATTTATTACTGCATGCATATTGGCCCTCACCCTTTCTCTGCTAATGAAACCCAGCTCCTATCAACAGCATCCACCCCTGTTTTTTTTGGGAACAAGGGTGGGACCGAATTTGGAAGAGGAAGCATGTGGTTGGATTTCCCCCTCCCCTCCCGAGCACCAGAAAGAATGAAAAGGATTAGGACCGTGCTGTGCTGATGTGTAAACTCTGGGTCTCTTTGGCTCCCCAGGTTCTCTATGGCTGGAAATAAAAACCCCAAGCAGCCAGCAAAAGAATGTCAGCCTTTCCTATAGAATCCAGCACTTACATTTCTGCTATGCTCATTGTTGGCTTATGTGAGAGAGGTGGAGGGAGGGAGAAAGAGAGAAGAAGAAGCACTGCTGGGCTTTATTGGAATCAATGGTCTAAAATAAAATAATAATAGATTCAGCACAGTCAGAGGGGAGTTAGCTTGCGGGGGAGGGGCTTCCTTTGAGCACTTTCACAGTTGAAATGCTTCCTCGATTCAAGGAAACGGAGCTAATTATCGGTCCAGGGAGAATCTATGGGATGAGGTGGGAGAAAACGGATACAAAGGTAAATGGAGCTCCTTAGTGACTGCATCTGTCCTTGGCATGATTCCTGAAGGCTGATGTATGAGATCTTTCTTTTTAAAGCCCTGTTCAGCTACACAAGCACGGAAGTAGAATTGCTTAAGGGAATGCCTGGGAAGGGAACTCTTCACAGTGTGCTAAGCTCACCTGCGTCCATTCATCTCGCACTCATCACAGTCTGATTCTCAAGATCCAAAGTGAGAAGAAACATTCATCAGCATTATCTGGGTCCTAGAAATCTTGGTTCTGCTGATGATTCGCTCATGGGAGATTCAGTTCGGAAAACAACAACAACAAACTGCTTATATGCTAAAATGACTTCTAAGTAGTTTAGGACGAAACATAAGCAGAACTTGCTGGATCAGGCCAATGGCCCATCTGGTCTGGCATCCTCTTTTCCTAGTGGCCAACCAGATGCCTGTGGGAAATTCACAAGCAGGACAAGGGCACTCCCTCCCCTTGTGGTTTGCAGCAACTGGGTATTCAGAAGCATGACTGCCTCCAACCACGAAGGCAGGGCACAACCATCAATGGCTTTATCCTTCATGAATTTCTCCAATCCTCTTAAAATAATAAGAACATCAATTATAAAAAATACATACATAATTAAAATTCATAATAAGAATTCCGTCGGGCAATTAAAACATCATCAATTAAAATACACAACAAAACAAGCAAATTAAACAGCAATTGAAACAACTGAAACCAGTTTAAAACAAGGAGGGAAAGTGTGTGCTGTAGCCAGTGCTCAAGTCTCCACATCCCTTTGCTGATTTGTGGGCAATAGCTAGGCTGCTTTCATTCTAGGGTGAAAGGGGGAGACTTCCTTCAATGGTATGTCCTCTCCAGAACAGTTTTATTCCTTTTGTTTTTTTTAGACAGAGCCAAAGCGACTCACCATTTCCTGGGAACATTTTCAGCAGCGTCAAAAACACCTCCTGTTCCCAAAGGCTTTTCAGCACCACTTGCAAAAAAAAAAAAAAAAAAAAAGGTCAACTGTTCATTAATCCTATTCCACAGATCCTCAAGGTGTTAATGGGCTCCATCTCCCATCATCCTTGACCATTCCTGCTGAAAACAATGGAGGGCACCAGTCTGGAGGTTGTTCTTTTTTGTGGTGAACAATTTCCGCCCTCCCTTCCCTACAGGTGGGCGGGGTTTGCGGCACTGAGCAGGGGCTCACCTGGACGGGTGCCTCCCACCTGCTTGGGTTAGCCTTTGACCCGCCCTCGACCAGGGAGGACAATGGATGGCCGGCCGGGGGTGGGGCTAAGGCCAAAGAAAAGAGGCTGACCCTTTTGACCAAGCCTCACTTGGTTTTCTTCCTTCTAGGAAGTTTCCTTTTGAGCCACAAATGACTCATCTGGCTAATCTTTCTCTAAAAGCCTATTGTACCTGGAGCCATGTTAGGTCAGGCTAAAAGGAATAGTTTTGTACAATGTGCATTTGGCTATAGAAAGCAAAAATTGTTTTGAGTTTTGAGAATGTTTTCTAATATATGCTGCTGCTGCTTTATATACTGCCTTTCATTTTGAGAATAAATACCAAGAGATATTTCTGACAAGTTTTTTAAAAATAGGATCTTAGGGTGATTGACTGAAGCTGCTTTGAGACTGCCTACTTGGTTAACTTGTTTATTTAGTATATAAGGGATAGTGAGCCCATGGCCCTCCAAATATTGTCAGGTTGATGTGTATTGGAGACTGGCGACATTTGGAGTGCCACACCTTTCCTGTCTTTGTTGTAAATATACAGTGGTACCTCAGGTTACATACGCTTCAGGTTACATACGCTTCAGGTTACAGACTCCGCTAACCCAGAAATAGTACATTGGGTTAAGAACTTTGCTTCAGGATGAGAACAGAAATCGTGCTCCGGCAGCACAGCGGCAGCAGGAGGCCCCATTAGCTAAAGTGGTGCTTCAGGTTAAGAACAGTTTCAGTTTAAGAACGGATCTCCGGAACGAATTAAGTACTTAAGCTGAGGTACCACTGTACAATGATAGAAGATCTAGAACAGATTAAAGTAACTATTTCTTCACACAGTATATACTTAAGCTATGTAATGTGCAAGATGCAAAGATAGCTATGAATGTGAATGACTTTAAAAGAAAATTAGACAAATTCATATAAGATAAGACTATCAGTGGGTACTAGCCATGATGGTTGTGTGTCATCTGGCTTCCCTATCAGAGGAAGCATGCCTCTGAATGTCAGTTTCTGTGAATCACAAGTGGAGAAATTGCTCCTGAACTCAGGTCTTGCTTGTGGGCTTTCCACGGACACCTGGTTGAACAGGATGTTGGACTAGATCAGTGTTTCCCAGACTTGGGTCTGCAACTCCGATCATCCCTAGCTAGCAAGACCAGTGGCTAAGGATGATGGGAATTTTAGTCCAAAAACAGCTGGAAATTCAAGTTTGGGAAACACTGGACTACATGGACCGCTGGGTTGATCCGTCAGGGGTCTTCTTGTGTTCTTAAAGAGAGGTCATAAATCAATGAGGAGAGTGCAGAAGAGGTTGCATGATCCCCAAATATTTCATGAGAGCAGGTTACAGGTGAAATGGATGCCCCCAAACTGTGAGCATACCACTCTATAATAAGAGTTGAACTGTGCAAACTCTGTTCCCCTTGAAGCCTTATACAGCCTACTGCTCTAGGCTGGCTATATGCTTGTAGCCCTTTGAGAAGAGTAGTAGTTGCATTACTCTTCAGCTTCTCTACTTACACACTTGCCGTCCAGTCTGCTGCCATGGCCCCGTAACTAAATACAGCATGGCGGAGACACAGTCGGCGTCAGAGAGAAGGGAGGCTGGGTGTTTACAATGTTCCATTCCTTCTATTTTTAGAAGATGATGGCCTTCCAGGAGCATTCCAAGTCCTCCATCTCAGAAACACTGTTTTCCTTTTCTTGCTCACATACTTTCAATAGCGACCTAATTCTACATTCTGAATCCTCTTGGTTGTTTGGGTTGTGTTTAAAGCAATCAGTATTTCCTGTTGATTTGTCCTCTTTCCAGTGTGCTTCACACAACCCTGGCTTATTATTCAGGTCAAAAAGCACATCTCCTTTGCCTTCATCCTCCCTCTGTTCATCCCATGCTGCAAACAGATGCTGCAATGAATGTAGGCCTGATTAAAAACAACAGCCCGAAGTGGATGGAAATCTTTAACATGAAGAGCAGTTAAAGCTGTATTTGCAGGACCAAAGCCAGCCCACAGGCATCAAGTTTTAACTTCTGCACTGCATATACTTTATGTATGGGCTATGTATGATTCCTTTATGGAGGTTCAGGGGTCATGTGGAATGAGAGTCTGCTGGTGAGATGTCAGGAGCTCCTAGAACATGTATGTGGCCACTCCTAAGTGATGAACCATTGAACTGCAGAAAACAGCCTTCTTGATGAAGTACCTTCCATGCCAGCTCTGCCCATCCAAGCTAACCCCTGGATTTTTCTGAACAAGAAGTAGCATAAGAACCTATTTTCTTTAGTTAAGCCTTGGCTGAGCAACAAAGTCTTTCTGAGCCTTGGGTGTTCCTTTGTGTTGGCTTATTATTTGGTTCTGCTTCCAGGTTTGTCCTGCCTCACTCATTACATCTGACCTGCTTTGTAGCTCCTGGTTCTCAACTTGGGCTGCTACTCATCACTCAGCCCCAACAGAGAGGAAATAACAACCCCAAATTGGGTTTTGATCCTAAAATAAATGAACTTAAGGAAGGAAAGTTTCTCATCTTGTCCACTCTCTACAACCCCTGAAAAGCTTCTCCAGAGAGTTGGGGTTCTTCCTGAATGATGTGAGGTGCCAGAGGAGGAGAAGTTAGGAAAATCCCTGCCTTGAAGTTCCTTAAACAAACTCATCTTAGGAGCCAAGCCTATGTGTGTTAAACTGAAATGGGCTCTTATAAAAGAATGGAAATGGTTTATTTTTCTTCAGATACAGAAAGGCATGTCAAAATTCATGGGATAGAGAATACTAATCTCACAGTGTGAGGAATGGAGAGGAAATATAAGTGGGAAGGTGGTGGTCCTTTGGGAATCCATTGTCACCAGACAGTGGCATTAGAAACCGGTATGTACTGGTAATGAAAGGACAATATATTAAAGACTCTAAATTCTGTCACAAGAATAAATGACCTGATTGGCTCCCGATATCTGTAAAACACAAGCCCCAAAGTTTTAAGGCCCAAGCAAAAAGGAATAGTCTTTGGTAGCTCCCCTAAAATATTGAAAATATCCCCGAAATGTGCTCACTCCTTTGTTGCTTTATGCAGGAGGAGATCACAGCTTTTGAAATTTAAGTAGTCTACAGAGAATGGTCATTTTATTCTTTGGGGAATATCTGCCTTAAAACCCAGATGCACAGAAGTCTCAGTTTGCAGCAAGGAGGCAGAGGTGGTCAAAGGAGCCAACCAGAAAGGATGCTCTTCAGTGGTCCAGAGGTCTGTTGTGTCTGCTGTTGTTTTGGATACTTCCACACTTGCCTTTACTTCAGCTAGTGACACCTTTCGACAATTTATTCCCAAGATCCCACCCTGTTTCTCTCACACAGTTGCAATCCTGTGTTGTTTACTTCTTTCTCTGATGTGTCATCCTAATTTGTTTTAAAGCACAGCTATGGGTGCCTCCAGACTGCCTCCTGCACCTGTAATAGTTGTATGGAAAAGGGAATGTCAGCAGGTATCATTATTCATTTATTATTATTTATTAAATTTATGAATTGCCCTTCATCCAAGGATCACAGGGCAGTTTTCAATATAAAAAATCACAAAAACACACACTATAGTAACAAACAAAAACAACCACCACCCTATACACAGTGTTTGGCACGAGCTGAAATTCTCTCATCTGCACCTCCCATCATAAATGTACAAGTAAAGGTAAAGGGACCCCCTGACCATTAGGTCCAGTCGTCGCCGACTCTGGGGTTGTGGCGCTCATTTCGCTTTATTGGCCGAGGGAGCCGGCGTACAGCTTCCGGGTCATGTGGCCAGCATGACTAAGCCGCTTCTGGTGAACCAGAGCAGCACACGGAAATGCCGTTTACCTTCCCGCCAAAGCGGTACCTATTTATCTACTTGCACTTTGACGTGCTTTCAAACTGCTAGGTTGGCAGGAGCAGGGACCGAGCAATGGGAGCTCACCCAGTTGCAGGGATTCAAACTGCCGACCTTCTGATCAGCAAGTCCTAGGCTCTGTGGTTTAACCCACAGCGCCACCCATGTCCCAAATGTACAAGAGACCTGCTTTTTCACCTGATCTCATAGCAACAGTAGGATCTGATCTGCTGCATCCAGGATGCTGTGTCATGGGTGTTGAGGAAACTTAAAATGGACTTCCTGATCTGGCTACCTGATGTTGATCAGAACAGCATGCATACACACACACACACACACACACACACACACACACATGGTGGGGTAGGGGAAGCCTCAGCCCCAGAGCTTATGGATCACAACTAGCCAGACTACTATGGGTTAAAATAATTATTTGCTAGGGGAGGAGAAAAGACAGGAAGCAAGTCATGTTCTATCCAAGCTGTGGACAATTAAGAACAGATGTGAAAGCTTGACCCCTAGCGGCTACAACAAATAGCTGTGAAGATCCAGCTGGGTGAGGAAGGAAGAGGGGGAATTTAATAACAAGAAAAAAACCCAAACAAACAAACAAACATGAAGCAACAAAGAAAGTAGAATAATGAAGCTACAGAGTTTTGAATTCCATCCTCAGATTATGCAACCACAAACCAGCTTGGGTATTTAAGAATAGTTTTGTAAGATCCGATCAAAGACCTGTCTAGCACAGCACTCTACCAGTGACCAACCAGATGTTACTAGGCTACTTGTAAGAAGGGCTTGGTGCCATTGCTGTTTCCATTGCTTCAATCAAAGGCATATACCGGTATATCATTTCCCAGAATGCTTTTAAAACCTTACAGGTCCACCACATATGATAGAAGGTGCCTTCCTTTTGCTTACATTTCCAGCAGATATTTGCACTTGTCTTGTACATTTATGCAAGCTTAGTAGGAGTCAAATACCACCGGTACATCATTTGCATATAATTTTATTTCAGTGTACAACATGCTGAGAATTTCACCACCGCCCAAGCCTCCCTTACCTGGATTGTGCAGCGGTGCCTGGCAGCAACAATGGCAGATTCTGGTGAGATCTTGTGAGATCTCACTGAGCTCTTGCAAGATCTTACAGAGCTCATGAGATCTTGTGAGATTTCAGGAAGATCTCACAAGATCTTGCTAGCTTAATACTGTTATTAAACCAACTAGATTTAGTAGGATTATGCATAGGGCTTCCAAGTTGGGTTGCAGCTAGCACTGTCGGCAGGGTAAGGTACTGGCACTTACATCACCTCCCACTACTGACAATACTGGTGCTGGCAGGGTTGAGTAAGGTTGGCACAGTGCAAACACACTGGTGCAGCCAAACTGGTGCTCATGCCAGTGTGTTCACACCACATCAACCTCACCTCCTTCCTCCTCTACCTTCTTGTAAGCCACAGTGATGTCAGGGTTGGGAGATATGCTAAGTACCTCCCCCCACCAAATGCTACTGGTTGTGGATGGCCTATGATTTTAAAATATTCCACCTTCTGCCCAAGGCATTGTAGCTGTGCTTTTCAAGCGGCCATTGTAGCTGTGCTTTTAAAGGACCACAATGGGACTTTCCTCCTTTTCTTCCCCCTGTGATCCCCCTAAATCCTTTGTATGGGTTCCCCCAAACCCAGATTTGGGGACAGTGCAGGGTTGAAAGAGAGGAAGGAAAGTCCCATTGCAGAAGTGGAAGTTGCTCTGCTCATGAACTTATTCTGCCAAATACTGCCTATAATCCTGATTCAAAGGTTGTCCAGAACAGGCCAGGCACTCTTGTTGACTTTTTCCAGACCAATTGGCAGCAAGAATCTGCTGCCAAAATAGCTCCTTCTTATTGGCCTGGGCAGGCCATCAGGTCTTCCTGTTATATACCTGCTGTGATTGACAAGGCATATGACCCTCACCTGAATCTCATTTAACTTGGGGGGGGGATTAGCATCAGACGTCATGTGCATGGAAGTTGCTGAATCAATTAACCAACTAGGGTTACTGTTAATAGCATCAGTTTTCCTATAACTTGATATTGCTGGATAGTTCTGATGAACTGCAAAAGCATTTTTAGTTTGCTTTCTGTTGCCACCCTGGAACTTTACGATTCCTTGCAAATGAAGGAAAATTTCCCCCTTGTATATGTTGATAATATGTTTTTGGTTACTGAGAACAAGCAAGAGTGTACAGAAACAAGATTGGGTGCAGGCCTGTTCTTGCCAGGTGCCTGAAGGTGTATAATGAAGGTGCCTGCCAAACCTCCTTGGGGAAAGCATTTCACAAATGGGGAGCCATTGCAGAAAAGGCCCGTTCTTGTGTTGCCACCCTCTGGACCTCTCATGGAGGAGACACACAAAGAAGGGTCTCAGATAATGATCTCAGGGTCTGGGTAGGTTCATATGGAGAGAGATAGACTTTGAAGTGTTGTGGTCCTGAGGTCCTGAGCTGTTTAAAGCTTTATAGGTCAAAACCAGCACTTTGAATTGGGCCCAGAAATGAATCAGCAGCCAGTGCAATTGGGCCAGGATTGGTGTAAAATGTTCAAACCACCTTGCCCCAGTTAGCAATCTGGCTGCTGAATTCTGTGCCAGCTGAAATTTCCAAACTGTCTTCAGAGGCAGCCCTATGTATAATGTGTTGCAGTAATCTAACCTAGAGGTTGCCAGAGCATAGACAACAGAATTTAGGCAATCACTGTTCAAATAGGGGTGCAACTGGGACAACAGCCAAAGCTGATGGAAGGAGGCACTCCTCATCACTGAGGCTGCTTGAGCCTCAAGTGACAGCCAAGGATCCAGAAGGACCCCAAGCTGCATACCTGCTCCTTCAGAGGGAGTATAACCCCACCAAGAGCAGGTAACCTCCCATCCATCTGGTCTAGGGAACCGCCCACTAAAAGTGCCTCGGTCTTATCTGGATTGAGCTTCAGTTTGTTGGCTCTCATCCAGTCCATTAGTGAGGCAAGACAACGAAGGTTCTATCACATCCACTGCTACACCTGCAGATGTGCCGTAGAGCCTGAGCCAAGTCCCAGGAAACATATTTGTGACTGGGTGCAGTGATCTGAGGGCAAAATGCAGATAACGCTCATAAGAATAGCCCTCCTAGAACAGGTCAACAGTATCGTGCTGTCTGAGGCTGCTGGGAATTCTAGTCCCAAAACATCTGGAGGACACCATGTTGGGGAAGGCTGACAGAGGGGCTCCATTTTGTTATTATCGCTAAAACCTATTAATAAACCTGACATCCATGAATTTATCTAATACTCCTTTAAAGGCAGTGATAATCACAACTTTTTTTTAAAGAATCATAGTCATCATACTTCTGTAAAGATATTGTCTTGCAGTTAAACTACATTTAACATACAATGCTGTAGAACTTTAAGCAGAAGCCAAACATCCTGTCTTACATGAACAGAGAGTAACTAAAAAAGGGCACCGCTGTTCCAAAAGCAACATGCCTACATTTCTTGAGCCTTTCCAGAGTCTTATATAACGCATGAGGCTATTCATCAACATTGTATGCCAACTTCTCCTTGTCCAGTCTTCTTTTATGGGACTTATTTGTAATAATTTGCTAGCAAGTTATAGGCAGCAATTGATAAGTTTGCTAGTAGATTCCAGTCAATCCCCCCAAAACTGCATTCTTCCAGCATGTCAGAAGTATAATAGAATCTAATTTACATTTGTACCCATTAATATCTTCCATAATGTTTACAAGACTTTCCCAGAAAACATCCACATACTTCCAATTCCACCCAGCATCTGCTTGACAACACCTCTGACATCTTGCATTTGTTGTTCTATATATAATTTTAATTGATTATTTTATATTAACAAATGAATTTTGAATATTCTCTTCATTTAAAGGGAATCTATTAGGGAATTTATTACTATTTAAAACACTCTAATTGTAAAATAAAACTTTCAGCTAATATTTACAGAGTAGAGGGATCTGTGGCCCAAATAAACATGATGTAGTGATAGTAGGTGAGCGAAATACAGGTAGATTACTGGGGCGGGGGCCCGGATTCTAACCCTTTAGAGTCCATGGATCTATGATATACAATGTGTCAGTATGTTTATGCAAACTTATTTCCCTGTGCCATTCTCTGTGCATCTATAACAAAAGTCCACATCTTGTGAGACTTGTTGGAGCCAATCTAGAGCAGCGGCGGAAAAAGCCGATAGGGCACCTGGGGCGGCGCGCATGCCCTGTGCCTAGGGGTGGGGCCAGCTGCCCACAGGGTGGGGTGAGCCGGGGCAGGATGCTCTCTGGGGCCTCCGAGGAGTCTGCCTGCCTCCCCCAACTCAGCCGCCCTACAGCTGAGGGGGAGGCGGCAGGCGGACTGTTTGGGGGAAGTGCAGAGCCTGCGCACATAAGCTACTGCGTCTCTCCCAGAAGAGACACATGGCTCCAGCATGCTGCAGGCCCCGCCGTGAGTGCTGCCTTGCATTTTGTCACCTTCCTCAGTGGTGACACCTGGGGCAAACCTCCCCCACTGCATCCCCTTCCTCCGCCCCTGATCTAGAGGTGCAAACAAAAATGAGCAGCCCTGCTCAAATGCTTGTGAGTGGGATTGAGGGCAGCATAACCCTGCTGCTTACACAGTGGCGTAGCGTGGGTTGTCAGCACCCGGGGCAAGGCAAGTAATTTGAGCCCCCTAACCCATGGATTTGCGCCCCCTAACCCGTGGATTTGCGCCCCCTAACCCATGGATTTGCCCTAACCCCAGATGTTGCGCCCGGTGCGGCCCGCCCCCCCTGCACCCCCCACGCTACGCCACTGTGCTTACAGCCTTCATGCCCTGTTTGTGGACTTCTCAGAGGTATCTGGATATACCAACTGTTGGAAACAGGATTTCTGAGCTAGAATAGTAAAGTCTGATGACCAAACCAGACTTTACTATTCAAATAATTCACCCCAGGATAGAAGAGAGGTGGTGAACCGGGCACCAGAAATGTTGAATGTGTTGCAAAATGTGGCCCTGCTCCAGAGTCGTAGCTAAGTGATCTTGCGCCCCTGGCAGAACCGTCCAGATTGCGCCCCCTAGGGGATGTGGTACAGAAAAAAAAAGGGAAAACAGGGCCCCTGCATATCATATAAAGACCCTCTATTTAAAACCTTTTCTTATGAGGTGATAATCATTATTTTTATTTATAGACATATTTTTAGCCAATTTTGTGCCTCCCCATCTGCGCCCCTGGTGGGAGCCCACCTCACCACCCCCTAGCTATGGCCCTGCCCTGTTCTGCAGAATTATTTCAGAGTTTGGGAAAGAAAGTTAGCTTGCATAGGTTTCCTTGGGTTAGATCCTCAGTCTGATGCAAATCAACCCCCCTCCCTCCTTCCAACACAGTTTTCCCTTTTGGTTTTCTGCATTTTTTCATGCCAGCTGTACTGCTGGCTCGGGTGTCTCCCAGCTATGCTCACATGTGTGTACTGTTTCAGAGGCTGTGCTAAAAAATAAACATAACTCGCTTCTAGCTCACATCCCCAAATGTTGCCATTGGCTTCATTTGCAGAGCCTGGAGCCCAAGGACTAAAGGGCTTTTGTTGGGGAAGACAGCTGCAAAGTTCATTTCTGAATCGTTTTTTTACTTTGGTCTGTTCTTTCCCTTTCTGCCTGGCTTTCACAGAACTATCAGGTTATTTCCTTGACAGGTCTCTGGCCCCTTTTCTCATAAAGATGAGAAGCACCTGTCTTACCCTCCCCACCATGTTACTTCTGTAGCTGCTGTGTCATCCTCCAGAACTAGAGAGGCAGGTGGAGTTTGAGTTGCATGCAAAAATGTGATGGTTTCTTCGCATGGGGCAGGGAACCACAGAAGGGTTTGATCTGCCTAAGTAAAAAAAAAATCTCAAGTCAGAATAATAATTGAGCATCAAATACAGACAGCACTTTTTTTTTTTGAGGTGCAAGACAACGGTGGAGGTGGGAAGGCCAATGGCTTGTAAGATAATCTTCAGGATAGATGAGATTCTTGCCTCAAAGTTTGAAATTTTACTATTTCCCTACTCTCTTTCTAAGAACACATCTGTACCTCTATGTTGAAATGGGCTGAATCCCTATACAGTGGTACCTCGGGTTACATACTCTTCAGGTTACATACGCTTCAGGTTACAGACTCCACTAACCCAGAAATACTGCTTCAGGTTAAGAACTTTGCTTCAGGATGAGAACAGAAATCATGCTCCGGCGGCGCGGCAGCAGCAGGAGGCCCCATTAGCTAAAGTGGTGCTTCAGGTTAAGAACAGTTTCAGGTTAAGTACGGACCTCCGGAACAAATTAAGTACTTAACCTGAGGTACCACTATATCTGCAGTGGGCTACCTACTCCGTATCCTGCTGGCAGACTGCTCAGGTGCTATGCATCCATCGAAACCCACACATTCTAACAAGAAGGAATGAGAAAATGCTCTTAGTTGTGTCACCTGTTTATTTCTAATTGCCTCCTGAGTTGGAAATGTGTCAGTAGCTGCTCTCCAGGTGCCTACTTGTCAAACCTTGGAAGATTACTTCCCCTCCTGTCAACCCCTCTGCTTACTCCACAGAGTATGGCTGCATGTTTTGATCACCCAGGAAATATTCTCCCATGCAATAGATCTCTTTGACATACCCACTATGGTCTTAAGCAGAGATGGGAAATCTGGGGTGCTCCAAACAGAAACAATTCACTGGGTGGGGAGGTTGGTGCAGCGCAAATGCATTGGCAGAGCCAAATCCTGCACTCCTGCACATGCATTCCACCTGGGGCTGATGAGCACTGGATGTCAACTAATGAGCCCCATTATCAGAAGACCACAAAAATTGACCAGGTGTGTGTTTGCTGGGTGCTGGGGAGAGGGCAGATCACAGAAATGCTTGCACTGATGGAACAATCTGCTTAGCACTACATTGAATTCCTCCCTAAAAGTTTGAATCTCTGATTTTAAGATAGAAGAACTTTAGACTACTTGACATTTCATTGTTGCTTTGATTTATGGAGGCTTTAAATATGAAATATCATAAGCTGTCAATGATCATGTATATCCATCAAATGCTGTATTTTTCCTATGTGCTAACTATCAAATGCCATCTAATATTAACTTCTGTTGCATGCCAGCCATCAAATGCTGTCAAACATGACATGCCAGCAGTTGGCAAGCTGTCTTCTTGGGAACCCTGGATTCTTCGGAAGTTTATCAAGGGTCCCACTATGAGAAATACAGCTGAAAGACAGCTTGACAACCACTACTGTTCTTCCCCAATGGCCACACATTAAAAAAGTAAGTTGGATGTGTTTTTGGAACACTTTCAGGTCACAGTGGACATGGAGAGGAGGTTCTATACTGCTTTCTCCCCACTACCCCATGGCAGCCATGCAGATGTTTCTTGGTAGATGCCAGTGTAGAATATGTACCCTGAAAGTTTGCTAACCACCGTGATATATGATTGCATATCAGCTATCTATCTAACTATAGATATACTGTGTCCTGTCAAATGCTAAAACCAATTCACAGCAGCTTTCAAATATTGCAAAATATGAATGGCCAGACATTAAATATTGAAATAACATATGTCAAGTTACAGACAGCAAATATTTAGACAAAATTCAAGCATACACGGAGCACCCAGAGAACAGCTAATGCACAAAGGAGAATATTGTGGAGAATTTTTGGGAGCAGATTCATTGCAGCTGTAATTTTTTCAAGGCTCAACCAGTATTCTCTATCTGCTCCCCCTATAAATATCATTTTTTTATTTCCCAGAGACTTGTTTTGTATGTAGCAGCTTCACAGTGTCTGAAGCTCAGGCCAATATCCATGGAATATTTTTCCATGTATGAAATAGTAATATTACTCATTTTAACATATAGACTCTTGTGGTTTGCTTAGAACACCCTAAATCATGCCAGAGCTAGGGTGTGGCAGGAAGCATTCTGGTCAGTCAAAGCATACTGGCTTAAACCCCCCCCCCCCCCAAATGAACATCAAACTCCGGTCCTAGTTGTATCCCAGTGAATCCATAATTTAAGGAGTATGCCAGACTTGCTTGATGGGCAGAAAGAACTGGGAGCATAAGCGGATCTCAAAAAAACAGCATAGAAAAGCAGAAAGCTGCCTCTCCCCGAGGTCTCAGCTTGATGGAGCAAAAGGCAAAGGCTTCAAGACAAGGGCAAGGAACAGAAATGGATGAGCAGCCGTAGAATAGAATCAGCTAGCTGGAACACACTGCAAGCACAAAATGAGGCTGATTTATGGAGCCAGGTTTGTGGCAGGCTTACCGTCTAAGCCACATTAAAACCCTGCAGTGTATCAAAGTAAAGTCTCTAAAGGGCTCTAACAATGCTCAGAAATGCTTTATGCTACCAGTTCAAATCCATCCAAGATCACTTGTGGCCTCATCATCAAAGAGCTGTTTGGCAACACTTAGATAATAAATCTGCTAAGAATCCAAGTAGTTTGTGGATATAACAGCATGCCTGTTCAACGACGAGGAAATAGTTTCGGCAATTATTTCAAGGCCATTTCCCAAACATAGACATAATAAATACATGCAAATGAAAATCCAACCAGAACACAAAATGTCAAAATGTGAAAGTCACAAAATAAACCTTCGGAGTTTCTGGGCAGAGCTTTTCAGCAACTTGTCAACTTACTAGTGATAAGAGTGGATACTAATTGTTCAAGCTGAGATGCAACATAATTCTGATTGGCATATGTATGAAGGGAAGAGTGTCCACTCACACAATGGGACATCTCCTGGGTGTCCCCATATGTGTTCTGGGGTTTCCCACAACCCCCTAGAGCAGACTGGCAGGAGGAGAGGGGAAAAGTCCTGTTGCTTGTGTGGAATAAATCCTGATGGTGGCACTGTGGAGCCATAGGGACTTATTGGCACCTATGGTGGACCTGCCTATTGGCCCCATACTTTCTGGACTGCAGTTATGGGGGAAATTAGGAACAGTCTTGGTAAATGAATCCAGCCAGATCTGGCTCTTTAGCTTCTCTCTGTATTTCAAGACATCAACTCATCAGTAACATTAAAACCACTTGTCCTTTATCCTGTAGCAGACATGTCCAAAGTCTCTTTCGGGGGCCTAATCCGGTCTGCTGGTCGGTTTAATCCAGCTCCTGTGGCAGTTTATTTCCTGGGGTAAAATCCTAAAAAAAACCGTCAACAACTTCAATTCTAAAAAAAAGGTCAACAACTTTGGTTGGCCCTTACGGCCCTTCACTTCATCAGATCTGGCCCTCTTTGAAAAAAGTTTGGACACCACTGCTAGAGGTAGCCTTCCAATAAATAGGCCAGGAGTGGAAAGATGGTTCAAATTTTACAATTGGTTATTGGCTCAAAAAGGTAGTATATATTCCAGCAACTGAAAAAATTACTTATAATCTGTGTGTGCTGTAGGGAACCGCAGAACCTGAAGATTATGTTGGTATTTGTTTTTTTTTTTAAATACATATTTATTAAAGTTTTAGAAAACAAAGAATTCATCATTTCAAAATGTATCATTTCCATACATAAAGCTCAAGAAAAACAACAATATGTAACAGAAAAAGGAAAAAAATAAAAGAAGAAAAATAAAAAACAGAAAAAAGAAAAACACTCTTTCTTAAATTTGTAAAGTTCCGTGCCCCTCTGTCTTGACCTCCTCACATCCCCCTTTTTTGTGTTCCTCTTTACTCCAATCAGATTCAGCAAATTCAAAACCTTGTTTCAACCATACTTAATGTTATATTCTAATTATTATGTCCCCATTTTCCATTTTTTAATCCGTACCTCATCTTATAAAGTATGACATAATATTGTTCTATTCATAACCCCTTATCCTTTTTTTTCTTAGATTCTTCTTTTCACACACCTTTGGCCAAGGTCACACAAACCCTGTTACTTTTACTTCCCACATCCTATTGACACTCAAAGATTTTACAATATTTTTGTAGATAGTCCTTAAACTTTTTCCAGTCCTGTTCCATCGATTCTTCTCCCTGGTCACGGATTCTGCCAGTCATTTCAGCCATCTCCATGTAGTCTATCACTTGCGTCTGCCATTCCTCCACGGTGGGTAGATCCTGTATCTTCCAATATTTAGCTAAAAGTATTCTTGCTGCTGTTGTTGCATACATAAAGAATGTTCTATCTTTCTTTGGCACCCATTGGCCAACTATGCCCAAGAGAAAGGCCTCTGGTTTCTTGGGGAAGGTACTTTTAAGTACTTTCTTAAGTTCATTATATATCATTTCCCAGTAAGCCTTAACTCTTGGGCAAGTCCACCAGAGGTGAAAGAATGTTCCCTCAGCTTCTTTACATTTCCAACATTTATTATCAGGCAGGTGATAAATTTTAGCAAGCTTGACTGGGGTCATGTACCACCTGTAAATCATTTTCATAATGTTCTCCTTTAAGGCAATACATGCCGTAAATTTCATACCGGTGGTCCACAACTGCTCCCAATCAGCAAACATAATATTATGACCTAGATCCTGCGCCCATTTGATCATTGCTGATTTGACCGTTTCATCCTGCGTGTTCCATTTCAACAGCAAGTTATACATCTTTGACAAAATCTTAGTTTTTGGTTCTAACAGTTCTGTTTCCAATTTCGATTTATCCACCTGGAAGCCAATTTTTCTATCCAAATTATAGGCCTCTCTTATTTGATAGTAATGAAGCCAATCTCGCACTTTGTCTTTTAATTTTTCAAAACTCTGCAGTTTCAATCTGTCACCTTCTTGTTCCAAAATTTCCCAATATTTTGGCCATTTAGCCTCCATATTGAGCTTTTTCTGAGCCTTAGCTTCCATAGGTGACAACCACCTTGGGGTTTTACTTTCCAGCAGGTCTTTATATCTTATCCAGACATTAAACAAAGATTTTCTGACAATATGGTTTTTGAATGCCTTATGAGCTTTAACCTTGTCGTACCAAAGATATGCATGCCACCCAAAAACATTATTAAAACCTTCCAAATCCAAAATGTCTGTATTTTCAAGAAGCAGCCAGTCTTTCAGCCAGCAGAATGCTGCTGATTCATAGTACAATTTAAGGTCTGGCAGGGCAAATCCACCTCTTTCTTTTGCATCAGTTAAAATTTTAAACTTAATTCTAGGTTTCTTGCCCTGCCAGACAAATCTAGAGATGTCTCTCTGCCACTTCTTGAAACAATCCATCTTGTCCAAAATTTGCAAGGATTGAAATAAAAATAGCATTTTAGGCAATACATTCATTTTTATAGCTGCAATTCGACCCAACAAGGAAAGCTTCAAGTTAGACCAGATTTCTAAGTCTTTTTTAACTTCTGCCCAACATTTCTCATAGTTCTCTTTAAATAAGTTCAAATTTTTCGCCGTCATATTAATCCCTAGGTATTTCACTTTCTTAACCACCGTTAAACCTGTTTCATTCTGAAACCTATCCTTTTCCATTGGAGTTAAATTCTTCTCTAATACTTTAGTTTTTACCCTGTTTAGTCTAAATCCCGCCACATGACCAAATTCTTGAATCAATTCCAAAGCTCTTTTCATACTGGATTCCGGCTCCTGTAAAGTTAGAACCAAATCATCTGCAAAGGCTTTCAATTTATATTGTTTGGCTCCGACCTGAATGCCTTTTACAAATCGGTCCCCTCTTATCATGTTTAGCAGCACCTCCAGGACCGAGATAAATAATAATGGAGAGATAGGGCAGCCCTGACGTGTTCCTTTTTCTATCCTAAAATCTTCAGTCACCACATTGTTTACAATCAATTTCGCTTTTTGTTCTGAATATATTGCTCCTATACCATTTTCGAACCCTTGACCCACTCCCATCCCTTTCAAATTCTTCTTCATAAAACTCCAAGAGATATTATCAAAGGCTTTCTCCGCATCGATAAAAACTAAAACAGCTTTCGTGTTGATATTCCTTTGCAACAACTCCAGAATGTCAATTATATTCCTTGTATTATCAGACAGGTGTCTGCCTGGGAGAAAGCCTGCCTGGTCCTTATGTATTACTTCCATTAATACTTTTTTAAGTCTGCTAGCTAAAATGTCTGCAAAGATTTTGTAATCCACATTCAAAAGGGAGATGGGACGGTAGTTCTTTAGTTGTGTCTTTTCAGCTTCTGTCTTGGGTATCAATGTGATGTATGCTTCTTTCCACGATTCAGGCGCCTTTTTCCCTTCCAAAATCTCATTACACACCTCCTTTAATGGTTGAATTAAGAGATCTTTCAAAGTTCTGTAGTATTTGGAGGTTAGTCCGTCCGGTCCTGGAGATTTGCCCAGTTGCATGTTCTGAATGGCACCTTCAATTTCTTGTTCTGTAATTTGCTGGTTCAATACTAATTTATTTTCTGAAGATATTTTTTGTAATCCATTGGTTCTTAAAAATTGGTCTATCTCAGTTTCTTTCTGCGGCCCTTGCGTATAAAGTTGTTTAAAATATCTCTGAAAGCACCTTCTAATCTCCTCGGGGTTCTGTATGTTTTTTCCGTTGATCTCAAGATTTGTGATCGTATTTAACTTCTGTCTTTTTTTCAGTTGCCACGCCAATAGTTTCCCACATTTATTAGCTGACTCAAAAGTCTTTTGTCTCATTTGTTTAATTTTCCACTCTATTTCTTCATTAATCAATTTCATATATTGCACCTGATATAACTTAGTCTCTCTTAGAATCTCTTTTGAGTTTGGTTTAACTCTTAACTTCTTCTCCCCTTGTTTTATTTTTTCCAAAATTTTCATTTTCTTCTCATTTTGAGATCTCTTTTTTATTGCATTCTGTTGAATCAAGAACCCTCTCATGACCGCTTTGCTTGCGTCCCAAACCGTTCTTTTTTCAACCGTAGTTCTCATATTAATTTTAAAATAGTCTTTCAGAGTCTTTTGGGCCTTCCTTACGATATCTTGGTTTCTTAGTAAGGTGTCATTCATCCTCCATCTGAAGGAGCCGATAGGTGTTAGTTTCATTTCCATCTTTACCGCATTATGGTCGGAGCAGGTTTTTGGGCAGATTTCCACCTTTTTTATTTTAGGTGCCAGGCCTCTAGTTGTCCAAATTTGGTCGATCCTTGTCCATGTCATTTTGGCTTCAGAAAAGAATGTTCCCTCTCTACCTAGGGGATTTTTGGTCCTCCAAATATCAATCAAATCCATATTGTCAGTCAGTTCAAAAAAGGTTTTTGGTAGTCTGCCCTCTTTCGTTATGGTCTGTCTTTGTGCTTTATCCATGTTCGTGGACACCACTCCATTCATGTCTCCCATCATAATAATATTGTTATAGTCAATAAAGTCCATCAACGTCTCATGCAATTTCTTGTAAAACTCTGATTTCCCCTCATTTGGTGCATAAATTCCTAGGATCAGAAATTTCTCTCCTTGTGTTTGGATTTCTATTGCCAAAATTCTTCCTTGTTCATCTTTAAAGAGAAGCTTTGGTGATAGGCTTTCTTTTGCATAAATTGCCACACCTCTCTTTTTAACCTTGTCTGATGAGATAAATTCTTGGCCTAATTTTTTATTAATTAACACTTTTCTGTGCAGCCTAATCACATGTGTTTCCTGCAAGCAAATTATGTCCAATTGTTCCTTTTTTAATAAATGAAAAACCTTCTTCCTTTTTTCCGGGGAGTTTAGACCGTTGGTATTCCAACTTAGTAGTTGCAGAGACATGTTGAGATGGTGTTATTTTCCTCCTGTTGCTCCCAGAAGTGGCGTGTCTTTAGGATCTTTCAATTCCCCAGGTGCAGGTATTAGACTTGATGATCCCGATCCTGGATTGCTTGGCTCTTCAATCCCTTTCTGAAGGTCTTCTCCGTAGTCGTGCAAAAATTTGTCTTTATCTTCCACCGATTTGATTTTAACTTTTTTCCCTCTGAAGGTAAAGGAAATCCCTTGGGGGAATTCCCATCTGAAGATAATCCTGTTGCTTCTCAGAAGTTGCACCAGATCACCGTAATTCCCTCTGAGCTCCAACAAATGCTTAGGAATATCCTTATAAATTTCCAACCTTGATTCTTGGATCTCTAATGGCGTCTTAAAGTGCGCACTCAGGATTTTGTCTCTTTCCTCCCTCGTTCTGAGGGAGATTAGACAGTCTCTCGACTTAATCTTCCTCCCTCCCTTTCCCAGTCTGAATGCGCTCACAATTTTAAAGTCCTTTTCTTCTTCCATGGGCCAAGATTGTGTAAATTCCTTCGTGAGGTACTCAGTTAGATTTTCGTTGTCAATTTCCGGTACAGATCTGATCCTTAAATTGATTTCCTTATTTTTCAGTTCAATCATAGACAGCAGTGCCTGGTGTTCTCCTATCTGTTTGCGCATAGGTTTGATTTCTCCCTGAACTTCTTCAACTTTCTGCTTTGCCTCTTCAGCAATTTTACGGTTTGCGGTAGTGTCTTCCACCAACTTTCCAATAGTTTGTGCATTTAAGTTTACTTGTTGAGTCAAATTATTAATGCTTGCGGTGTTTTGGTCTATCTTGTCTGACTGGTCAGAGACTTGTTTACTTAAACCTTCCAACTTTTCAAATATTTTATTTAACACTGAAGTAAAGTCCCCACCTGAGGCCATTCCTTCCGGCCTAGGTTGTTCTATATCTTCCACTTGTGCCACAGGGATTGTGGGGACAGAGGATCTGCGCAGCTGAGAAGTTAAAGTAGTTTGCAGTGTTTTGGCTTTGGCTGATCTTGTCCTTCCGCTCATAACCCTTCTTATCTATGCGTCAAGGTCGTTCTCACAGTCTGTCTTTCTCATGGAAATCCCCAAATCAACAGATGGAAAATTCCCCCAGTAGGTTGCCAAACCAAATTATTCCACTAGAGGGATACTGTAGTCAGGAAAACTCAGAAATGTCGCAGTTCATAAAAGTTAAAAGTTCCCTCTAGACGTTAAACAATATCCAATTTATAAAAGACCTTCAGACTCCTCTTAAATTCCTTAAATTTCCACAGAGTTACTCTTTGGCAAAGATAAGTTGTCTCAGCAGAGTGCGAGATATAAAGTAACAGTTCCAAAGTAGCCTTCAAATTCCAAACCCTGGCAGCTCAGTAGCCAGGGATTCAATGTTCTACGGTCCCGAAGTTCAAAGGAATCGGCTGGAAAAAGCTGATTTTTTTCACCCTCCTCCCCTCAATAAAATTGAGAGGGGGTCTTCAAAGCTTGATGTGAGAGTTTGCAACTTATTTATCCCAAAGTCTGGGGCTTGGGTTTTTAAAGAGTCTTTGCTTTGTTCTTGAAACAAAACCCGGGAGACGGACTTCCTGGTTGCGTCTCCCGCTTGTGTGCCAAATTCTTAAATTTGTCTTCATAAATCAAATAAAGTCCCCCACTTACGGGTTGAAGTTTATAGCCGAATAGTCCCAGGAAAAGGGTCAGCGCTCACCGGCAGCAGCTTAGCGGCATCACTCCGCAAAAAGAGCGATCGACTCACAACGCCGCGCCACCCCCGACACGATCCGGAGCTCCTTACGGGGTCCCTTCACGTAGCGGAGGAGCGCTACAGGCGCCCGCCGAGTCCCACGACCACAGGCTATCCCCACCTGTGGGTTTCTAGCAGGGGTCTCCGCTTTGCCGTAGCGGACGACCCGTTTCTGCGGAGCTTCCCCTTCACGAGTGGAAGGAGACCGCCATTACCGTTCGCGCCGCCCCCGGAAGATTATGTTGGTATTTGATAGATCTTTATGATGGACCTTAAGAATCAGTCCTATGTTAATATAGTCCTCACAAATTATGAATTCATATGGCAGTCGTTTTGACTAGTATTTTTCCCATTTGTTTTCCTCACCCAGGACTTACCTCATTTGTCTATTTCCCCTCTAACTCTTCCTAACAATTTGATGTTAATGCTCTTTCACTGATTTACACACACACACAATTGTAAAATCTCTATGCTGCTGTTTTTCTTTTGTATACCTACAATGACCATGATGTGTATTTTGTTGTTTTTCTGTTTTTCTTTTCTTCCTTTTTTAAAAAGATGTACACCCATTGATTTAAAAACAAACAGTTAAAATTAATTTTGTTTTGTTTTAATTAAAAGTTGAGATTAACATGTTGCTAAGAATACTCTGCATCGACTACAGTGGTGCCCCGCAAGACGAATGCCTCACAAGACGAAAAACGCGCAAGACGAAAGGGTTTTTCGGTTTTTGCGTTGCTTCGCAAGACGATTTTCCCTATGGGCTTGCTTCGCAAGATGAAAATGCCTTGCGAGTTGGTTCACTTTTTTCTTAAAGCCGCTTGAAGAGGCACAGTTGCAACGGACCGTGCTTCGCAAGACGAAAAACATCGCAAGACGAAAAGACTCGCGGAACGAATTAATTTCGTCTTGCGAGGCACCACTGTATTTAGAACTTACAACTTTTCAATTTTCATGCTTTATATCTGCTTCATCTTAACCTATCTGTAACCCCAAATGAAACACTTTAATCTGGACCCACTGGGTTGCTTTGTGGTGACTAGATAAGCCAAGTGGCATTGTGTCTCCTCTTCATTTCATGCCACTGATGGGTGGAGGGAATCCCAGAGATCCTGCTAAGGTGCCATATCCAGCATAGACTAGAGGGAACAGGATGGATCTCAAATTTCCCAAGCCATGGAAACAGTGGAAAATGCTATAGTTTGGTGCCTAAATAAAATCCAAATCCTTCAGCAACATCTGACTCTGATTTTGGATACGGAGCAGTTGAAAATCTTTCGCAGAGGAACTGAGGCAATAAATCCAGGAACAGGACTGGGTCACAGCTTACACATTGATCAAAAGGATTATGCTGGGATTTGATCAGAGTCTAGATTTCAGCAACACTGCCTTTGATTTTATGCCAGATGCATGATCATCTCTCAGTCATTCCCAGTTTCCTTTTCCGCTCTTATTTTCATCTGGCTCAAAGCCATTTCCTGCTCTGTTCACTGGTCTTGGCCATACTTCTCCCTTCACTCTCATAGCATAGCTGGGTGTGACACCATGGGACTAAGCGCTGATGAAGAAAGAAACTTGTAAAGGAGATCAAATGACCCACTGAAAAAAGATCCCTAATATAACAGAGGGGGAAAACAAACAGCAGGCATGAATTGGGCATGAGGCAGTGTTGGGATCAACAGTAGCGTAGCTCCAAAGTGGGAGGTAGGCTTGATAGATGAATGGACTTCTGAAAAGGCCAGCTTTTCTCTTTGTATGTCAGTAAAAGCTTATACATGTCTACTTGAAAGTAAGCTCTGCTTAGTTGAGTGGCGCTTACTCCCAGGTAAATGGGTATAGGATCAGTGGTGGACCTTGGGCTTTCAAATCTCAGCAGCAACCTGTGTGACTCTAAAATTCAGTGCCTCCCACCTCTCGTCTTCCATTCTACATCATTGCTGCAGCATCCTCTTGGCTAGGCGCCTAGTGTGAGTGAACTGGTTGTGCTCCCCTAAGTATGCCTCTGATGGGATTGCAGCGTTAGTTATATACGTTGGTAGGGCAATACAGATCCATGCAGCTCTAGATCTGATCTAGATTTGGATCTGACCATGGGGGGGTTGGGGGTTGGGCTCCTCGAACAGCAGTCCTCACTGCCATATGGTGGGGACTTCCAAAAAAAGATTTCGGGACATGGTTGAGGAGCGCTCTTTCCGAAACAGTGGAGAAGACAATTTTGGCACACCCAAAAAATTTTTTGGGAGCCCAGCTGTGGAGATGAACATAATCAATGTCTTGAAACACAGTTTGACAAGACACTGTCCTGTCACACTCTTCTGCAAGAAGTAACATTCTGGGGAATTTGCTTTCAGTGAAGAAATGCTGCAAACGAACGGGTTTGAAGCCTTAATTGCAGTCTAATCGCACAAACCGTTCAGATCCCAATAAGTCATGTGGTTAGAAATTAAGCTCTATAGCTCTCTCACCCCCTTTTATTCCTCTTTGTTTTCTTGTGGGTTTTTTTTTTTAAGGAATGCAGTAAATTCCTTCACTGCAGTGATGGAACTATTTGCGGTAAGCAGTTTTGCTGCCACATACACTAATTTTGCATTTTGTTAAGGAGCCACTTCCCTGCTGTAAAATAACTTTGCAACATGTACAGCCCATGAATACCTGTAACTGTGACAATATATTAATCATATTAAAGCACCATGTAATCTGACCAGACAGCACAGCACTCTGACCACTGATGGAAATTGACCTGCTTCAACAGGCAATTTTATCCTCAAAATGCTATGTAATAAATCATGGTGAGCTACTAAAAGTTCCATCACTTCCTTTGGACCAGAATGTAAACAGTCTGATACCCCCCTGTGAGGCTCTTCTGAACAAGACACCAAGGAGTCAGTAGAGTCTTCCTCCACTTGTGTGGAGAAGCAGCTTCCTAAGGCAGCAGAAGTGCTCAAGGTGGTGCTACTGTGGGTGATTCTGGGGGGTCAGGAGAACCCACAGCGCAGTGTGCACAGGTGGGAGGAGATTGTTCCATCTGGCAAGCAGAACTCCTATTATCATGTGGAACATTCAGTCACTGAATTTTACCATGGAACACTTCCATGTTCTACAGAGCAAACAGGGCCTTCAATAGAATTACCAGACCTGTCAGCAGGAAAAGTCCCCAGTGCTGTCTGGAAAGCAACTGGATCCATCAGGCTCTGAAGGTTGGTGGATTCAGTCTCTGCAGAGGGTGGAAGTCACTGTCAACCTAAATCTTAATGGGAGACGCTTTGACCATGACAAGGAAATGCTGGTAAGATCCTCCACCTTCCTCCTGACCCCTTGATAAATTGCCATGCCATATGTAATCTACAGACTTACTTGTCATGCAGTTTGTACTACCTAGAGTAATCTACGATATACCTCTTTTTTCTTTTTCTTTTAGCAATAGCAGGTTGTGCACTGAATGGTGATTAAGTGTTTGTGTATGCACATTTATATGCTTCTGCATATAAATAGAGATAAGAGCCTTCTATTATCAATACCCACTCAGAAATTTAATTTCCAGAGATCCTGGGGAGGGAGCCAAACACTGCAGAATGGCAACTATAGCAACTCATACTAACAAAATTCCAAGATGTTATCTCCAACAGGCAAAAATAAGGATGAAAGAGAGGCAGCAATTTACCAGGGACAGCTACCAGAAAATAGGGATGCTTGGACAGTGTGCTCAGGGTGTAAAGGTTTGTTTTGTAAATCTGGGTGAAAGATCATAGGGACATCAGAAGAATCTGCTGGATCAGGCCATCAAACCAGCATTCTGGACTCACAGTGGCCAACCAGATGCCTGTGGGACACCTGCAAATACATGGGTCATGGGTAAAGTGCAAACTGTGTATGCAGAAGGTCCTAGGTTCAGATCCTGGTATGGTCAGCTAAGAGTCCCAAGTGGAAGGGCTGGAAAGACTGGTCTGACAGCTACCAGAATAGACAAAGATAGATCTGGCTTAGTGTGGGATATTTAAATGCAGTCAACCCAAAAATTTATGTTTTGCTAGATAGGCACATGATAGGAGGTGAAGCTCACAGTGTTTTCATGTGAGATTGCTAGAGAGGACTCTGTGAAAGACACTCCCACTGTGCCAAATGTCTTGCCAAATGTCTTGGTTTTCCTGGACATGCCCCTCTCCCACTGGCAAATCTGTCCTTTTTTTCGGTCTTCAAAATATGGCAACCCTATAATCTTCTACCTGTCTAGGCACACCCTTTTCCCACCTCTTTCACCTCTGCCAGCAATGTGAGAATATCTGCCACACCATTTTAAGCTAGACTTAAGTATGTCTTTGTAACTGAATTACCACTTCAAGCCTTCCTAAACAAAGCTGCTGTATCTGTTGCTCTTCAGCAAGTACTCAGAGTGAGGAAATATTATTTTGCCTTTTACAAGAGGGGAAATAACAGGAAAATACAGTCTGCCTTATATCATTCTAGATTACTTAAACTAAAAAGGCTAAAACTAACCTATCTAAGTTTCCCTTTAAGCTGCAAAAGGATGACACTCTGCTGAACACACAAACGTGGGGAAGGAAGGATAATATCTAACAAATATATCCTCTTCTGGCATCTATACACATCCCGTTGGTTGGATCAATAGTCTTGCTCAGTAAAAGGCATCTGTACTATTAGACAGTGGCCTCATTCACACATCATGGTTAACCATAGTGGGGACTGTGGTTTGTCACACTCCAAACAAACCACAACTTCTAGATGGTTTCCAGAGTTTGTTCTTGGCTTACTGAAAATGGTTTGAGCAAAACAAACCATGGCCCAATTAGAACATAGGGATAAATGCTTGTTTCTTCTGAGAGCTAGAGCAGTAAACAACTAACTATGGGTTACAATGAGTGTGAATTGGGCCAGTGTACTGCTAGCTTTCAGCTGTGTTTCCAGCTATTAAAGATTTTGCGCCTAATTGCCAGATTGGAATCATATGGCATCCTGATCCTGTTTCTGTGAGTCTGAATTGTCATCTTACAAATTGTTGTTGATAGTTGTTGTGTTAGCTGCCTTGGTTTACCCCCTCAGAAAGAAAAAGCAAGAGCGTAGTGGAAAATATAAACAAAATACCGCACTTTGTGTTCAGACTCATTAGCTTATCAGATTTCAGCCCAGTGATGCTCTCTGACTTTTGAGCTGATGAAATTTCTCAGAGGCTGTCTTCTCCCACCTCTGCTTTGCATAGATATATATGCACAGCTTGTCTGTTGAAATGAGGAACAGTGACCCTTCTCCCACCCACCAGGGAAAGTGACAATTTGAAATGTGGAGCATAATAAAGAGCACAACATTTTTCTCACAGATACAAATGGAAAATTGCTATAGATGATTTGCTGATATGTGCCAAGTATGTGTTTAGAAGCCAGAAATTCTGAGTCAATTTTAGTCACGGGAAGTTTTTCCTTAGCACAAGTCTATTCTCTAGTGTTGCATCATTTTAAAGGAATTGCTTCATCATTGTAAACTAAATATTCAGAGATGGCTGGTATTTAAAAACAGGGTGTTTGGTGTGTTTATGTGTTTAAATGCACAATAAGTTTAATAATAGAGTTCTTAAGCAAGAGTACACTCAAAAGTCTGTGTCTTAAACCAGGTTTATATTTTTACTTCTGAAGTCCGGGTTTTTGTACTATATCCCCAACCTACTTTAATCCACGTTCATTACCAAAAAAAGCGGCATGGTGGCCATGTCCATAAAAAGCACCAGAGTATGTATCTTTTTGGTACAGATTAGGAACTTGTGACCTTCTAGATGTTGTTGGTCTCCTGCTCCCATCTGCCCCAGCCAAGCATGCACACAAGCCAGTGTGGTGTAATGGTTAGCGTGTTTTACTAGGACTTGGGAGTGGAGACCAGTGTTCAAATCCCAACTCAGCCATGGGTGGCCTTGGGGCAGTCAACATCTCTCAGCCTAACTTAACTCACAGGGTTGCTGTGGGGATAAAATGGGGAGGAGGAGAACCATGCATGTTAGGTTGTGGGTGAACATATCAGATGACACAGCGATTCTTCAAACAGCTCTTGTTTATTCACAGGCCAGAACAGAACTGGGCTGAAGGGTTCAGCCAACCTGCTTATATAGAACTCAACTCCAAAGCAACAGTAACCACTTTCTGTAACTATCCAATCACTGAATGTCACTTTCAATTCCTTATTTGCATATGTGGACCTGAGTGAAAACTATCTACAGTATCCCCCTGCTGGCCCAGGGTGAGAACTTCAGTACATAACAATGCGCATCACCTTAAACTTCATGGAAGGAAAGGGGGTGTATAAATATAGATGATAGATAGATGATGATAGATGATGATAGATAGATGATAGATAGATAGATAGATAGATAGATAGATAGATAGATAGATGATAGATATAGATCCAACAACATCTGAAGAGCCACAGATTCCCCAGCCCAGCCTTAGACAGACTCATGCAGCTAAAAGGATAATACTTTATTGCACATTAGTAGGTGGCCTGTGTTACCAGCGGAGGGCTTTGATAATTCTCACCAGAATGATGCTTACTTATGTGTGTAACATAAGAGCAGTGTACATTTTTTAAAATGTTAAACAAAGCTTTCCCTTTTCTCATCCAGACCTCGATAGCTAGCATTTAGACAGTCTCATTTTGCAAAGCTGATAGATTTTGTAGGGTAGCAGAGCAGGCTTTGTGGGGGCCCTGACTTAACTCAGGACACTTTGCTGATATTGTAGTACAGCCAAAGGGAGGGATAAAATCACCCTGCCATGCCTCACTATTTGATCCCAGCACAGAGTGGTTGCCCACCCCTATTTTATAGTGCTCTTAAAGGTTTAGGAGCCTTTTGTGTCTCGCTTCGCTATTTGGAAACCATATAACTCTGATGAGCTCTTGTCATGGTTCTTGTCTATTCCACAACCAGTTCTGGTGTGAATCAGAGCAGCTGTTTTCTGTCTACACCAGATTGTCAAGAAAGGAGAGATTGTCAAGACAGGCATGCAGTTGCAGATGGTGATACAAAACCTCCTTATTTTCACCTTTCCGTGTTGAGGGGAGGGAGACTTGAGATACCAGTGATGGCAAAGCAGCTGCAGGAATTGTTCCTTATGTCTGGGACAGCTGGCCAGACAGCTGGATGGATAGGATTTTTCCAGGCCAGCCTCCTTAGTCTCTCTTTATGTGTTTTTATTTCCTATTAAACTCTCGCTGTCTCATTTCCTCTATGAAAAACAGAACTCTTTCACAAAGATAAACTTTCCAGGCCCAGTCTGCATCAACAGATAAACCATTTATTCAGCTTTTGTGCGTGGATACCCATAAACAGCCTCCTTCTCAATCCTTTGCTTTACCCCCACAATCCTCTCTCATAGTGTGTGCTTATCCAGATATTACAATGAATTATGGGCACCAGGGATGCTGAATCATACAATTGTGATTAAAGGCAAAGTCTTTTTTGGCTCCCAAAATGGTTTCTGTCTGCTTTATCAAGCCCAGACAAGTTTCCATTTTAGGGCACAGTGTTTAGAGTTTGGTCAGAGGGCAGACCTCTGATTGCTAACTGAGGAAAGGCTGCGAAACAGTAACTTCTAACTTGTTTGGAAGTCCCAGCAATGAATATAGCATATTCTCTGATGATTTTCCTTTGTGTATATCATATACCACTTATGAATCATGTACAGCCAGGCTGGACAAAATGTAGTCCATATTCCACTGGTGGACTGCAGGTCAGTGTCTAGTGGATTATTTAGCCCTTGCTGATTAGCTAAGATTCTCATAAATAATGCTAGACTATAGTGCGAATGGGGGACGGGGAATGGGGTAAAACCTCAGCGCCTAGGACTTGCCCATCGCATGGTCGGTGGTTCGAATCCCCGCGGCGGGGTGCGCTCCTGTTGTTCGGTCCCAGCGCCTGCCAACCTAGCAGTTCGAAAGCACCCCCGGGTGCAAGTAGATAAATAGGGACCGCTTACCAGCGGGAAGGTAAACGGCGTTCCGTGTGCTGTGCTGGCTCGCCAGATGCAGCTTGTCACGCTGGCCACGTGACCCGGAAGTGTCTGCGGACAGCGCTGGCTCCCGGCCTATAGAGTGAGATGAGCGCACAACCCTAGAGTCTGTCAAGACTGGCCCGTACGGGCAGGGGTACCTTTACCTTTTATAGTGCGAATTGTTTTAAACTCTTTTTAATGTTGTGTTTTCATTGCTGTAGCTGGCGCATGGACCTTGGAGATAAGGAGCTGGTAATAAGCTATTTTTAATTATTGTACTATTATTTTTTATCATATTTATATCCCACCTTATATTCTAGAATGTTCAAGGTAGCATATACGATTCTCCCCTCATTTTTCCTTACTACAGTCCTGTGAGGTAGTGAGACTAAGAGAGAGAGACCGACCTAAAGCTGTACAGTGGTACCTCAGGTTACATACATTTCAGGTTACATACACTTCAGGTTACAGACTCCACTAACCCAGAAATAGTGCTTCAGGTTAAGAACTTTGCTTCAGGATGAGAATAGAAATTGTGCTCCAGTGGCGCAGCGGCAGCAGCAGGAGACCCCATTAGCTAAAGTGGTGCTTCAGGTTAAGAAAAGTTTCAGGTTAAGAATGGACCTCCGGAACGAATTAAGTACTTAACCCAAGGTACCACTGTACAGTGAGCTTCATGGGGATTTGAACCTTGGTCTCTCAGGTCCTAGTCTGACACTAACCACTATACCACATTAGGTGGGCCTCACTCTGATCCCACATGGTTTTCCCTTCTGTTGCTAAGCAAAAGTGGAAACTCAGGTTCATCACACAGATTGTTTATTACAGAATAGGTCAGAGGGCTTGAATAGGCACACTTGGCTCCATATATTTAAAACATATAGAAAATAGGAACTGCAGTAGAAAAGCAAGAAGAAAAAGCAAGAGGAGAGGATAGGCTCTCCTTCCAGTGCTGTCTAGATTGGCTTTTGTGAGATGTGAGTGGTGGTCTAGGTTGCGGTCTAGCAACATCTGGATGATCATAAGTTGTTGATGGGTTCCATCAGCATGAGCCAGCATGACAAAGACTGTAGACTTGTTGGAAGGCAAGCCCAACAACATCTAGAAGGATGCCTCTTCACCATCTCTGCTCTAACAGATTTCTTTCCTGCTTGTAAACCCAGAGATGGAAGCTGCTTCTTTCCAACAAAAAAGGCAAGCCCTTTCCATGGCAACAGCTGTTCAGTTTTACTGAAAAGTTTATAGGATGCCCTTCTTAATACGGAGAGTGATATATGAGCTAACAGTTGCTATACTGGCTAGGACTGGGGTGAAAGTTTAATATGAGGGTTTTTTTGGAGGAGGGTTGGTCTTAGGTTCCCTAAATGCTGGGCCTCCTGTCCCACAGAGTTGCCTGAACTGGCCAGCCTCCAATCCCGCAGTAAAACTCTCCACAACAAATACAGCAGTGGCCTCAGGCAGCCGTGATTGGTGCTCCTGGAGTATGTTCTGGGAATACTTTTGACAGCTGGTTTTACTACCTTGGCAACAATTCTCGTTTGCCTCCTTCTTTCCTTCCAGTGCATTTCTTTTGAAAGCAAAAAATAAATAAATTCTCAAAATTAAAATATCTGGAGTCCTCAGACTTGGAGAGGCATTTATTTTCCATCTGTGTAATTCAGAAAAGATTTGTTATTGAATGTTGGAGCTTGAGAAGGTGAAAGGCTTGGCAGAATTATAAACTGCAGCCTAGTTCATTCCCCAAGCATGATGCAGGTCTCCCTATGGTCACACAGTGCAGAGTCAGCCAGTAGTGCTTTTCTCATGCTCCACCTTCTCTGCATGATGGGAAGCTCCAGATAGCCTTTAAATTATTTGAAAGCTTGTGTTTCCTATATCTGATCAGGAGTGTCCAGAAAATTCAGGCTGGATAAAACACAGGTGCCTTCCTCCTGAAATTGATGAGTCACCAAGAGTATTGTACTATAAATGCTCTGTTACAGGGCTGGGAAACCTGTGAACCTCCAGTTGTTGTTGGACTTCACCTCTCCTCATCTCTGAGCATTGGCCATGTCAAACAACACTGGTGGGAGCTGGAGTCCATTAACATCTGGAGGGCCACAGATGTCCATCTGTGCTCTATTATCACTTTATGGACACAATTCAGGTTATGACTAGATGTGACGGTGGCATGACTCATGGGACATTTGTATGATTTTTGGGTTGTTTTTTTTGCAGGTTTATAGCATTAACCCCAAAGATTTCCAGACCCTCCATTTCAAAGCCATTTCCCTCCATTAGTCGTTGCTTCTAGATAAGAAAGTATTGCACTGGCTGCTGAAAGAATTTCACTGCCTGTCATTTAGCCACTGGACTTAAGTTTCTACTTAAGTTTTGGTATATACGACTTTCGATCAGAATACCTGAAAGATCTCATCTCTTTTATACCCAATCAATCATTGTGCTCTACAGAGAAGAATCTCCTGCAGACACCATCTTACCAGAAGGCCTGTTCCACACAATGTAGGAATTGGGTCTTCAGTGTGGTGGCATCTGCCCTTTGGAATACCCTCCTCTTAAGCATTAGACTGTTATCTCTAGTGCCTACTGAAGACGTTCCTCTTCCACCAAGCCTTTTAAGCAGAGCTCTTTCCCAGCCTGCATCTGTACTGGAATTGTTTTTGAGATGTTTTCTGTTTATTGTTTTATTACTTGTTGTCTGCCATTCTGGGGCCCCTTTTGAAGGAAGGATGGGATATACGTACATTTAATTTAAAAAAAACTAAATAATGGTGCATGGGAGATGACTATGATAGCATGACATTTTGGATGATGCATGCTGGGTCCACGAGTGCCAGTGTCTGCAGTTCAGGTGGTCATGGGGCAAGTGCTGGAGTCTGTGGATTACCAGGGCTAGATGTGTAGAGAGAGCACATTCAACCCCCTGAAAAATACCCAAGGTGGAATGCAAAGGAGTGCTAAATGAATGACTCTATCAGCTCAATCACTTCTGCTTGCATGAGGGAATGATCTTGCCTCTCCTCTCCCCAAGCTCAGTTAGTAGAACATGAGACTCATTCATATATATATATATATATATATATATATATATATATATATATTCTATTTTACAATTTATAGTACTCATTTATACATCCTTAAGATGTCAATGACTTCCCTTCTTCTCTTTCCATGGTTCATTTTACGTATCATAAATCCCTGCATATTTTACAAAAACTATACCAATCAGTATTCCATTATTACATCCATCAAATCTTATTTACACTGTTGAATTTATCTTAATGCTGCCAGCATTTTCAGCTGTACACAATAAATTCCCATATATTCAATAAACATTTTCCAATCTTCTCTAAACGCATGTTCTTCTTGTTCTCGTATTCTATATGTTAAGTCTGCAAGCTGTATATATTCAGTCAACTTAAGTTGCCATTTTTCTTTGGTTGGGACCTCACTCGTTTTCCATTTTTGGGCTAACAAAACACGGGCCGCAGCAGTAGCATACATAAATAACCTTTTTTGATACCTGGGAATTTCAGTCTGAATCATCCCCAACAGAAAGGACTCTGTTTTTGTGGGGAAAGTACTTTTAAACATTTCCCTCCCATTCATTATGGATCATTTCCCAATATTCTTTTACCCTTTTACAAGTCCACCACATATGATAGAACGTTCCCTCTACCTCTTTGCATCTCCAGTACTTATCTGATTCAGTCTTATACATCTCAGCAAGCCTACTTGGAGTTAAATACCATCTGTAAATCATTTTCAAGTAGAACATGAGACTCTTAATGTCACAGTTGTGGGTTAAGCCCCACATTGGGCAAAAGATTCCTGCACTGAAAGAAGTTACACTAGATGAACCTTGTGGTCCCTTCCAACTCTACAATTCTATCATTCTATGTTCCGGGGGTTCTCCTGACCCCTTCCCCACAAGCCAATTTTAGGAGGCATGGAGTTGTGAAGGGAGAAAGAGGGAAACCCCACAGCACTAGCAAGCCTCATGCTGGCTCCTGTTAGCACAGCTCTTTAGTTGAATTCAGCCCATTATGTTTACACATACTATCCCATTTAGACATCTTTTTTGGCACAGACACCCCTGGTAACCATTTATTTCTTCATTTGCAGTCTTTTAGATGGAGGCAGTCTCCTACCTTTTGGGGGAAAGGATTATAGAGAGTTTATTTCTAGAGCACTAAGCACAGTTTGGGGCCAGTAAAGACTTTCAGGACCATATTGAGGAGAAGGCATGTCAGCGCTTAAACAGTCTCCCTTGCTAAGGCAGTAGTTACTTACATGCTGTAAAATGCAGCAGTTCCAAGCAGAATATACCCCCAAAGCTGCTGTTTCTGTGAATTCCAACAGCAGGACCTTAACGAAATGGTGTGTGTGTGTGTGTCATTATTTAAGGCAACAGCAAGCACAAGGAAGACAATTCAAGCAAGAGGGATCTCTTGATCTTTCCTACCCGTCTCTAAGGAAACACAGAGAAAAGCAAAGAGCGAAATGCAAACCTGTGTCTGAACTATTCTCTTTAGTCATTATTAACCTCTGCTTTGTTAAATTCAAAGAAATGTCAATAACAGCAAAGAGGGCCTCTGGAGCTGTGCTACAAAGGTGCCCCGTGTGCTCCATTTGCTCTGTGGCTGAGACAGGATCTCCTTAGAAATGCTCCTGCTAAATCACTACTGACATGTTAATTCAAACAGAGAGAATGACCCCCTCCAACCCTGAGTGGGAATACTGTACTGAAAAAGCTATTAAAATGGCTGAACTGGAGGTGTGGCTGATTCATACTATTCCATCCTCCACCCCATCACCTGAACACAACATGTCCTGGCTGAGTTTATAGTGCCTCTTGCTGGAAGCTGGAAGAGGATAAAGCGTCCCTTTAAACAGATGCCTTGTGTTTTGTCAAAGAGGTGTTTTCTGTTATTTAAAATACCCTTATAAATTTTTGATTTGATTGGGCTTTAAGACTGGGAAGCCATGCAAAAGCTCTGCCTTTGAGATGAATTCCTGCTGGTGTGGAAATTGATGTTATCCTGCGGATTGGAAACACAAGCTGAGAGGCACAGGATGCAGCAGTAGATGAAACTTATGCGAGCCAAGTTTAGCGGGCTGGGATGGGTGGATATTTAGGTATGGTCTCAATTAACATTTTTTATGAATGGCTCTGGAGCTTGACATTCTTTCTTTTCACAGATGAATTGAGGTTGGGGTTGGAAAAGACCGACAAATAACAAATTAGAGCCAGAATAAGAACACTGAAACTGTGGATAGCTTTGTTATGGTTCGTATTTGGGATGAGGGGCTGGGGAACAGTGTCTTGCACACTTTCATCCAGATCTCGCCTGGCCACCACTGAACTCATACAGTTGCATGTCCGATACTTCCCTGAGCTGTGGGGTTTTGGGGGGCAGTGCTACTTGGGCATGCTTTCCTTGAAATAAGAGTGCACTTTTTTTTGGTAATTTTTGTTTTATGCACATGTGGGCTCTCCTTCCTTGGAGGTTTTTAAGCAGAGGTTGAATAGCCATCAGTCATGGATGCTTTAGCTGTGATTGTAGCTGATAATATCTGCCCGCCTCAACAGATATTACGTAGAAAGCTATGTAGAAAGCAACAGCAGCACAAGATGAAATGCCAGTTGCACTTTTCTTTTAATGACTCAAAAGAAATATTATAAACACCCAAAATAAATAATGGTAAAATAATCTCAGCTGGAAGAACGTGATTACTCTTGATCTGGGTCACTTAAGTCTGAAGTTCAGTCCAGTGGCTGAAAGATTAAAGATCACTGGGCTGGTTATAGTTTTCTTTGTAAACAAGTTTCTCGGAGAGGATCATAAAGACCCATGTGGGTTTAATAATTAGTGTTTCATTAAATTACCTAATGAAATGCTTTTTAATTGGTGGCAAGGGACTATTTTTGGCTGCCTCAGCAGTGGTATATTGCTTTAGTCGGAGAAGATTATTACAAAACATTTATTTTGGAGACAATCAGCCAGCAAGCATTTACTCAGCACGTGAAATTTTAATAAATATGGTTATACTAATAACTAGCACAATCAATACAGAAATAACTTGCCAAGGTTGTTTTTGTTTGGAACCTTCCTCTTGAAAGGTTAACAGCACAATACATGTCTAATTAGAATTAGAAATGATTTACTCTCAAGTGATTGCAGCCTAGCAATGCAATCCTATGTATGTCTACAGGCGTAGTCCCCATTTCATTCACTAGGACATATTATTAGGTAGCATGGATAGTAATGCAGGTTAGTCATCATGGAAACCGTAGCCCACAACATGTAGTCAAGTTGCTGGTCAAGGTCAGCAAGAAGCAAACTAGACACAGGACACTTTAGTATTACCATTTCCCCACAATAAAGGAACAGAGATCACTCAGTGCATTACTTCAGGGTATGTAGTTATTGGACAGTAATCAAAACATTAAGTCATTGCACCATCCATTCATTGCATGTGCTCAAATGAGTGTTGTATCTATGAATACAGCAAAGGAGACGCTACATGGCCTGTTCATATTACTTCATATGAAAGCACTGTCAGAAAGTGGGAAGGACTTGATTCTTTAACGACCTATAAAGCAATTGCAGAGGAGATGATCTAGAGGAGATAATCTAAACCTTTGCAACGTACTTGGATCAAATGAACTCACTATCTCAAGCTCCTATCAATCATAACAGAATGAAGAAGGAAATCAAAGATGAGATGAACCGGAGGAAATTTTGTTACGTTTTGTTATTATAAAAGTAGTTCAATATATCCAAAAATGCAATGGGCTTTCCAACAATTAAGATTAATAATTTAAATAAAGTATATAAAAAAGCAGAAATACAAGTAATTACGTCATCTGTGTTGCAGTAAGAATGGATGAGATTTGTATGGTGCTTGTGATATTCTTTATATTTCTTTATATCATATTAAATAAAGGAGGGAAAGAGAAGGAGGGAAGAAATCTACATTTATTGTCATGATTACTGTAGTTGTCAATGTGCTTGGCATTCATTTTGCACACCTACTCACTGCTATTGTTCAGTCTTTGAGTTGTATTCAGCATAGCACCAAGGAGATTTCTGCTTGCCTGGTGGAATTATCTCCATCCCTCCTCCACTATGCAGGGGGTTCTCCCAACCCTAGAGGGGCAGGGGCACAAGGGGGAGGGCAACATGGAAAGTCCTGTTGCCCTAACAGGCATCTTTGCACTGGCTTCTGCTCTGATAACAATTTAGTTGAAAAAGAGCCCTCCTTAGCTCCTGGACTTGGCAATGTCATGTGTCAATGAGTCCGATGAACCACCAGGGTATTGAGTCAGCAACCTTTTCCTTTTAGGGATGTGTGTGACCTTTGAATTTCCATTGAAAAATATCCATGTTGTTTGTGTGTGAGCTAGTGCTGGCTGCCCATCACATTGCAAGGACCTCACAGCCCCTGTTTCATCCACTGCAGAAACTGCTAATCTGGCCAAAAGACAGATTTCCAACAAGTGGCACCAGCTGTCATTTCTGGCACAGCCTTCATTCTTTAATGGAAGATGGTGGTCATTAGGATTAGTGCCAGGGGTTGTGGACTAACTGTATATGAATGAATCTAGAAGAAGAGGATTACTTTCCTTTTCCAGTCTGCCTTAATGTCAGTGGTGAATAAACAGTATCTGAAGAATGTGTGGGAGATAAGAACAGCTGTGGGTTGGGTGGTGTACAGATGGGTTGTTTTTCTTCTTGAGCAATAAGGACAATTCCCTCTTCAGTCATGACCCAGCACTGATAACTGTGGAGCTTCACTGAATGTGGGGATCCAGTTTGCTGTGTTTACCTCACTGCAGCCTCTACCCTTAGTACCACAAAATTCCAAGGAGACGTGAAATTGACTACACCAGGGCACAGTTTTGGAGGCAGCTGAAGGAACACATGGGGAGGAAAGAAACACAAGGCCTTTGAGTAAAGAACTATCTCATATTTCCACAGTAGGATCACAGAAGTTGGATTCTTTCCAGCATTGACTCTGGTTCTGTGAAACACACAGCTAATTAATATCATGCTCTGCCCCCTTTCCCACCATAGATAACTTTACAGAGGATAAAGTGAGCTCTCATGTTTTAAGCAGATGGGGGCTCTCTTTCCTCCACACTAGCAGAAAAGCTCCAGCTCTTGGAATGGTGGAAAGCTAACTGTGGGGAATGGAAAATAGCACTGTCTGAAAGAATCCTATGTATCGTCCCCAAGAAGCTATTGAACTACATCAGAAGATGTCAGAGAGAAGTCCAACAGAGAAATACATCAGCTCAGTCTCTTTGGGTTGAGGATCTCTCCATCATTTCTACTTAGCATTAAGAGGGTGCTTACCTAGGAGTGTGTACCAAACAGAGTGCTTTGGAAAGCAGCCTTTCTCAGAGGCTGACTAATTTGGCTCCTGGGTGGAATCTACACACATATAAAAAAACGCTGTGAAAATGGTTTTTTTAACACTTTGAAAAATACATTGAATTTTACATAGCTCACTGTTGCCATCTAGTGTCACATTTGTATATTGCACTTTACAACACATTTAAAACGTTTTATTTGCAGCTGTGTAGCTGAGTCCCTAGACTGAGGACTGGAACACTCTGTATGGCCTTCAGGACTCACCCCAGGCCACACACCTCACCAGCACTGCTCCACACCCTCCTGAATTGTGATAATCACTTTCACTTGACTGATGGAGGATGGAGAGGTGTGTATAGTCACATGTATCCTTTTTCAGACTTACTGGCTTTGGAAAGCTTTAAAAACCCTGGGAAACGGTTTTGGGTACTGATTTTTCCAGAGACTTCTGGAACTCCTTCAGCCCTATGAATACCAGATGCATCATGTTTGAGCTATGACTTCCATAACTCTAGTGAATGCTCACAGTAATAGCTCTCATCAAAGGCTCTGTGTGGTTGCATGAAGTTGCTGGCAAGCCAACCAATATAATCATCACCTTGAAAAAAATATTCAGTGTGAAAAAGCTTCTGTTCTACAAATGTGTTCTGTGTCCTTCATCCAAGCATGGGATTCTATGGCAGACCTCCTCCTGCCACAAAGTAAGGTGTGAGCAGGAATAAGGGATGGCACTCTGTCAAACATGTGTTAAAGCTACCTTGCTATATGACACCCAATATATAGGTTGCAATGCCTTTTCCCTTCACAATCTGTGCAGTTACAGTGGGAGTGATGTAATGGATTAGTTCTCCCTGCATTCACTACTCCAGTTTGACACCCCCCAAACAGTATCTTGCAGTAGAGGGTTCTATCAATCTGGCAAGGAAACAGAAGCAGGCTCACACCTTAATAAACCTGTTTTATTTGCCCCCACCTACAGGAGTTATACCGCATGGGACTGGAGATCATTTGATTTCTGCATCTGTGAGCAGGACAGGAGCTCATGAGATCCTTGGACATGCTGGTTGTACTTAAATGCCCCCATATTTCTGGTTTTTCCTTAGCATTCTTTTTACATACAGAAAGGCCCCAAGAAATATTGGAATGTATATAGTGGCTGAGCCAAATCTACTTACCATTTCTCAGGGACTTTTTCAGCTCTGTCAGAAAACACCTCTCTTTTTGAGCTCTGCACAACATCGCCATGACTAATCCAGAGAAGAGCAGAATGCAGGAGAAACAGTGGCAGTGAAAAAGGGCTTCAGCATTGCTGTTTTCAAATTTGGAATTGAAATGGGATATTCAGTACATAAGAAAAGGGTATTATGTAAGCTCCTTGCATTGATAAGATACTTTCCAGATAATCAAAATCAGAAGCAGAGGTCTGTAATGAGAATCAGATCCTGCTAATAGTTCATTCAGAAGTTATCTCTGGACCATAAAGAGTCTGCAGCCAAACACTCATGGCTAGACTCATCTCACTACATGATAAGTGGCTGCAGGAAGCTGAAGTCACAGCCTCAGTTATCATCCCAGGCATTTTCCCACCAGCAGCAGTTGAAAGACCAGAGTTATGTCACTGAGCAAGTATCATTGTACACATCAGCAGATAATATTTAGGTCTCTGCTTTCCATTCATTCCGTGAGCTATTCCCTGCATCTATCCAGCAACATCATTATTCCCACATGAGAGACAGAGAGCACTCACAACAACTGAGGCTATCAGAACAAGATACGGAAATCCCTCCCTTAAGACCATCCCAAAAGCTTTAAACACTTGACTGACAGAGTATACCAGTGGATTAGACAACCCATTAAATCACAGTAGATGTTAAGAATATGAAAAACATATCCACTAGCAATGAAGAATGCTGCAATAAGTACCACTCACATGTCAAAACACTCAGCAGGCTATGAAGTATCCCTCATAATTCAGGCTCTGGTGTTTGCTACACTTGAATTTTGAAGGCTTTCTTTTCAAGAGGCAGAGGACCCGATTTCTAATCCTGTGAATGGGCTGATCTTCTTTATTTACCCTAGTATTCTCATGAAGTACCCTATGTGCTTGGAGAATTGAGGACTAGCTGTCAGTCTGCAGAAAGATCCCTTTTTATGTAAATAAGCACAAACCCTCACTTGCTTTCCCACCACGCCATTGGGGGGCAATAATTTGGCATTGCTTTGTTGTGTTGCTACATTTAACATGTCATCCGAATTGTTATTAATTAATGTAAACATTTTATTTCTCACAGTGCGGCAGTGACAAGACATCCTTGGAGATGGCACATTTGGAAGGATTGCAAAAGGGGGTGGTTTTGCAGAAGGAATTGAGAAGACAACCCCCAGCACGATGAGTAGTCAGCATCGCAGCTTGGGAAACAGGAGAACATTTTAACAAACTAAAGGGATGGTGAATAAAAAGCCTAGCATCTTTTGAACTCATTCATCCAGACCACCATAGGTGCCTACAACCAGGCACCAGGCAATTATGAAAAAAATTACGAAAAACGTTTGTTACATGAATGTCTTTCTCCCTATTCTCTTCTAAAGGGTCACACTCTCTTTTTCAATGGTACATATTGCACACAACTATCCTTGCGCCATAAACTACCACTTCCAGGGCATTCTCAGTACGAAATATTGGAGCTACTGTTTTTTCAACCTCAAGATCTATTTTGAAACTTCGATCTCACTGGAGCATGAGTGATGGGCATTCAAGAGGGTGGTATTAGAGCACATGTTTGTTTGTTTAGTCATTTAGTCGTGTCCGACTCTTCGTGACCCCAAGGACCAGAGCACGCCAGGCACTCCTGTCTTCCACTGCCTCCCGCAGCTTGGTCAAACTCATGCTGGTAGCTTCAAGAACACTGTCCAACCATCTCATCCTCTGTCTTCCCCTTCTCCTTGTGCCCTCAATTTTTCCCAACATCAGGGTCTTTTCCAGGGAGTCTTCTCTTCTCATGAGGTAGCCAAAGTATTGGAGCCTCAGCTTCAGGATCTGTCCTTCCAGTGAGCACTCAGGGCTGATTTCCTTAAGAATGGATAGGTTTGATCTTCTTGCAGTCCATGGGACTCTCAAGAGTCTCCTCCAGCACCATAATTCAAAAGCATCAATTCTTCGGCAATCAGCCTTCTTTATGGTCGAGCTCTCACTTCCATACATCACTACTGGGAAAACCATAGCTTTAACTATATGGGCCTTTGTTGGCAAGGTGATGTCTCTGCTTCTGGTATTAGAGCACATACAATCACTTATACATGCTTCCTTAAATGGCCTTATTAGCCCTTGTTTTGAGTGGGCTTTGTGGTATAGCTCACTGGATTTGATCATAACCCAGAAGAGGTGTATCAAGCAGAGACCTTGGTTTTGAGTGGAAAGCACATTTTTCAGACTTACAATGTATGGCAAATAGACACATATGGTGATGGGGAAGCAGGATCTCAATGGGAGACCTCACTACTGAACCATGTGAATGCATTTAAAGGTCAGAACAGAGCAGGGTTTGCCCACAGGATGCTCTCCAGATGTTGCTGGACTCCAACTCTCATCAGACGCAGCCAGCATGGCCAATGGTCAGAGATGATGGGAGTTGGCTTCCTACATCATCTGGATGGCACCATGTTGGCTACCCCTGAAACAGAACTTACACAGATGTGTGCATAGGGCTTTGTCCCGACCTGCATATGGATGTGCAGAGGGGTGAAAAAATCCTGTTCCCCCTGCATGTGCATTCATTCACCAAAGCTGGAAGGTCTGAAAGGGGCTTAGTATGGCAGGCCGAGAGCTAATATGTGGGTGTGGAACACCAATCCTACTACAACAACTGATGGTGAAATTCGGTTTTATAAAGGTTTTAACTTCAGATAATTATTTGGATGATTTCATACTGGAGAAATGTGAAACCTAGCAAAATACTTCTTTTCTCTCTGTACTTAAAAGCGCCACAAAAGCAGCCGTGGATGTGTGGGTGGAGCAGAGTGTTCCAGCCTCCATAGCAAATGAGATTATCCGCTTGTAGTCCAGACCTCCCAAGCAGTCTCTGCAACACCACAAAGGCACACACAGAGAGAGAGTCTAACAAAGACTCTGACTCCCATGCCAGTGCAGAGTCGATCAGTGTGTGAGAGGAATTGGGGGAGCAGGGTGGAGTATCAGCAATGGAGAGAAAGCCCATTAAAATCCCCATCAAAGGAATTTTACTGTGTGTTTTCCTTAATGGTGACTTGCCAATACAATTCAGTCCAGTCAGTAGCAGTTTTTCTAAGTAGATTTCCTTGGGGCCATACTCTGAAAAACCTTGGACACGGATGCAATGAAGTGACAGAACCCAAGGTGCATGGGCTCTGCTAATAATATAAAGCACATTTAAAGTGCACACCTTCTCCCAGAGAATCCTGGGAACTTTAGTTTACCCCTCACAGAGCTACAGTTCCCAACGCTCTTAACAAACTACACTTTCCAGGATTCTTTTGAGGAAACTATGTGCTTTAAATGTGTGGTGCGGATGTGAACATAGGAAAAGCAGCACATAGAGTTAATCTAGTTCTCACCAACACAAGTTCAAGGATCTGAGACAGATGGATTTGCTTTCCATCTTTGCTGGGATCTGAGCAGATGGTTAACTATGGGTTTTTTTTTACCCAAATAAAAACAACAACAACAAAAATAATACTATAAGAAAGGGAGCAGCACCACTTTGGTATGAAATTACTTTGCCCTGCCTTGTTTTTCCTCTTCTATTTTAGGGTTGCCAGATCCAAAAGGCTTTCAGCAGGTGCCAGAAGGAGGTAATAACCCAAGCAGAGGAGAATGAGCTGTATATTGAGTGCAAGCTTTATAAGCCTTGATGGGCTTGCCCAGTTCTTTCCATTGCTTCATTTGCCCCAGCGCTGGACAGGGCTCATCTATTTTTCTGATTTCTCCTGGGGGAAGTTTGTCCGCGGATTTAATGACCAAAGTATCCAAGGAACGTTCAAAACATGTGTTCCCCTTTGTTGCTTTCAGCACCTGGCTGGATCCAGCAAGAAGCAGAAGTCGCATTCTCTCAGTGTGACCTCACTCTTTCCAGCTCCTCAAGCAGCACCACTCCCCACCCCGTCCTGTAAAGAACAGGGAAAACAGAACATCCCAGGCCACATGATGAGGTGGGGAGGGGAAATAAGGACTTTTATAACCCTGACCAAGGTGCTTTGTGATGAGCAGGTTATCCAGGGCCAATTATGGGGGAACAAGAGGAGCCTGACTTCTGTAGTGGGCAGGAAGACTTAAGGCAAGTTCCTGCATTGGCCCATCCCCTCTGCTCTGCCATTCCCTTGCCTTGGCTCTGATTTTTCAGATGACGGAATCTGTTGCCAATGGAAATAAATTAAAAGCAACACAGAAGCATCCCTTGGTCACAGCCACTTAATTTTGTGATTCAAACTTCTGTGCTGATGGAATGTTCTGTTGAAGGCTCCCAATAGCAGGAGGGTCCCATAATAATATTTTCTTACATGGAAGTCTATGTGTGGAAGCCACCAAAAGCTGTTTCTATGGGACATCACTTAAGGCAAGCAGGCAGGTAGGCAAGAGAAATCATGTTTCTATGGCTATGAGGCACTTAGGGATGGCCGAGGTTTCACTGGTGAATGTTGTAATTAGCCTTACAAGCTTTCTGAGAGAATTATTGGGAAAGAGCTGGTTTTTATTTTTACTGAGCCCTCAAAGAAAGCTTGGAAGATCCATACACCTGAAGGAACTGTCCTGCCAGCTCTTCCAGGTGCTCCTCTTTCTCAAATAGCCCAGGTCACATCTGGACTATACATTTAAAGCACATATCTTACCTCAAAAAATCATGGGAAGTATAGTTTAGACCTCACATACCTACAGTTTCCAGCATCTTTAATGAACTAAAGTTTCCAGGATTTTTTGTTAAATTTAAACAACAGTAAAACCAGTAATTAAACAATGCTTCAAACAATTAATACAACTATGCAATTAAAACAAATCATAATACTGCATCTGATTGATAGCTTTACTTTCTTCTTGGGTTGCCTAAACATGTCCAGTTTTTCCCAAGGGCCTGGATGAAAATGTGGCTCTTCAAATCATGAGGGCATTGTCTGCATTTCTAAGGGGAGGGAGTTCCATTAATGGTGTGCCACCACAGAAAAGGCCCTTTCTTGTGTCATCACAAAAGGACTAGGTGCATTGGTAGAGCAACAATAAAGGGCTAATTTGAAGATCTCAGGGCCCAGAGAAACTGATTGATCCCCTCACTCACCAACAATCTTCTTCTGTCGTGGTTTTCATAGGACAAACAGGCCTACTCAACATAAATTGGTTATAGCAATACAGAGAAGCCAGTAGGTGAACAGTCATCCTTTAGGGACAGTCTGTTTCCAGCCTGCAAATCTTTATATCTTAGCAACAGATGTTTTATGGGTGGGTAGAACACGAGAAATTCATTGACAGATTTGACTCTGCATCCCTGGATTGAACAAATATTGTGTATGTGTGGTAATAATTATATCACATGTGGTGTCACACAGAGTGAGCAATAGTCTACAAAGGTTGGGTGTGTATGAGCATATTTTCATCTGGGGACTCACTGTCACCAAATGAATGGATTTTATCGCCTTCACTTCATTAAACTATCTGTGATGGCTCTGCTTACAAGATGTGTTCCTACTTTATGAAACAGATATACTCCCAACTGGATCAATGCGAGTGCATGAACATGTGTGTGTGTGGAAGTCGCTTGGCAGTTATGCATGCCACAGTCTCTGCTGAAACCATGGCAGTTCTTATGTAAATCAAGGTGCTTTGTCTTAATGATATGACATGGGCAGGGAAGACCTTTTGGGTAAGGCATACAGGGTGCCCAAATTTCAGATAAATCAGTTTAAAATCTGAAGGGACATGATGCTTTGCATGTGATGCATTCACAGTTGCCATGAGTGGGCACAGTGGGTGTCATTCTGGACCAGCTTCCTTGCCTAGATTGAGCATTAATTTGATGCCTGCCTCCATGGGGCAGCTTCTAGGGAGCCCAGTGGAAAAACTGATAATGCTTTTGGGTTCTTTCTGAATTGCTACATAATTCACATGTCACAACTGTGGTTGTGATGAGAAAGAATGAGAAGGGGAGGTATGAACATATGGGAAGTGGGTAGTTCGCACTGGAAGGCATACCTTGCCGCATGACTCTGGCATGTTTATTTCAGCTGCCTGTGCCTGTTCTATATTCCAGCAGTGGTGGTTGTACAGAACAGTGAATGTGTGTTTCCACAAGCTATTTAATATCCCCTCTGAGCAACTCATAAGCTCTTTCCTGCTTCACAGTGATCCATCTGATAGTGGATGATGGTACTCCTGCACTGCACATGCTCTATAGTTATAAGTGTTTCAACCAAGTCAGATGGCTGTCCTTCTAGGAAGAGCATCAGTCTAAGGTCACTGCGTTGTGTACTAAGATGGGGATCCTCTAGCAGGGTCACCAACTCCTTGTAGTCCCAAAGTTCTTTTTTTGAGCTAAGCTGAAGATCTACTCCCTGAGCTGCTGCAGAAAACCATAGATCACCTGGGGTCCAAGTAACTTTGCTAGCCTCTGCTTTTCTCCACTACTCCCCACTATAACTGATCACAGCCCTTCCCTGTCACTGTATAAACTTACTTCCCCTTCATTTTTAGCAGACCTTATTCTTTATGGCAAAGCTCTTGATCACAGGCTCCACTCCTTGTTTTGCCCTTGCATATTCCTTCCTTGCTCTCTGGCCCTACAAGCCTTGCCCTGATTTTTTGTTCCCAGCAGTCAGGCTGAATATCAGCTCCTCTTCCTGCACCCAATTGCTTGGCCTGAACTGCCTTTCAGGAAGTGACCTCAGCATACCCCTCCAACCTATATTTTCATCTTTTCCATCAGAAAATTTGAACACATGATTTTCTTGGGGAAGGCCCGTCCCTGGAAAGGTCCCGGTCAGCCTTGCCCTCCAGATGTTCAGGACTACAACTCCCATCAGTCCCAGTTCAGTTCACCAGGTGGGACTTGTGGTTTGAAACATCTGCAAGGCACCAGGTTGGCAAAGGCTGCTCTAGGTCTATCATTCTCTCCCTAAGAAGGCTTGGCCCAGGTGAGAGATTGGCCCCTACAGTATGTGACACCCGAACTCTCTTTGAAATCCATGGTAAGTTAGTGGAGCCTTGAGATGCAATGCTTTATTTTTAGAAGTCTCAAGGGAAGGTAGGTGATTTGCTTTATTCATCAGGAACTGCTGGCGGAATATAATTTATGTAGCGATGCATATCTGTGACTATTATTTAGATACAAGCCAGAATCACATAGGGAAAGGATATTATCATTATGCTTCTCACTCCAATATTGAATAACTAACTAACACTCATTTCCCTACAAATCTGTTTGTTGTTAACCTTCTCTAATTCTGATATAATTAGGTCACTTCATTCTCTCAGCTACTCTCCATATTTCCCTCTCCAAAAAAGAATAATACAAACAGTAGGAGGTTTATTGTTTTCCCACTTAGCAGCTCAACCAATCCTGTCCGCACATAACAAATTTATTTTAAACTCTGTGTTGCATTATTCTGCTTTCAAATTGTTCATTTTCTAAATACAAATAGCCATTTAAGTGATTCTTTGGGTGAAAGAAGCTGGAAGTTCAAAGACATAGTTAACAGGCAAGCAACAGCGAGGTTTTAACCTGTTATATATACAGTGATTGGTGTTATTTAGGATCTTAGTTGACAGTAGTAGTAGTAGTAGCTGTAGAAGTTGTAGCAGTAGCAGTTACAGACTATAAATAAATAATTTGGTAGTTATACATTTGATCTTTTCACTTGGAATTAATTTCTTCTGAATAGCAGTTGTTCACTACAGTCCCAAAGCTTTTGGAGAAAGCATTGCTTTTTGAAAAGGCGAAGACATTTTGCAAACAAAATGTTATTTCCTGAGAAGTTTGTAGGTGTAGCTAATGGAGGAACTTGTATGTGACCCAGATTTTGGAGCATCACCACCTAACATTTATCAGTAGACTAAGCAATCAGAAAGTCATTTATACAAACACAAAAAACTTCAGAGTTTTCTTTGTGGCCTTTTGCACTTCATGTTTCCTTCAGCAGCTTATTGGGAGAGAAATGAGATCTAGGCATGGGCCAGATATTCAGCCAATATTCTGAGGGTGAACAAAATGTCCATTCTAGCTCAATGTTCACAGATCACAGAGTCAAGAAATGGAAATGTCATGTACATGATGGGGATGCCAGAAGACCTTCCACTTCAGATCAGATCAATGTACAAGCCCCCTTTTCATATATTACATCATACACATTATAGCTGTACAGCTCCATTTCTCTATTGTGTGTAAGGCATTTTCAGTTTACTGACACTCAGTGTATGAAAAGTGGACACTTGAAATAGATGTACCAAACAAGGCACGTGCACTAATTACAGTAATCAGAAGGGTTTATATGAGTTGGGCTAGATCACTGGTAGGCAGAAGGTGGAATAGGATCTACTAGTAGATCTCTTGATAATTTGCAGGGTTTCTGGCTCCCAACAAAAATGACTTTTCCCACCTCAGCTTGGCTGCTGAACTGAAGAATGCTAACCAGGAGAGGAATTTTTTCTGCGAGTTCACTTCAGTTCTGGTACTAATAACAAATTCCTTAGCTCAGTCAGTCAGAAGGTTCTTATAGGCACGCTGTTCTTTAATTCCATTTTGACTGTGAGTCCTGGAAGACCTGCTCCCTGCCTTGCAGGCCTTTCTCCCCCTGGCCTGGGAGCGCAAAGCCCTGACTGACTCCAGCTACAAAAGCTAAGGCTGCTGGATGGGCTGGTGTTTCTTTGTTTGGTTGAGGAGATTGGTGTTGTTGCTGCTGTTAGTATCTTATATTTTGGTTTTAGATCTTGTTGTGACTTGTATGGAAATGGTTCAATTTGGTTGTGTATTCTTTAAATGTTTTATTTGTTGTTTATGACTGCTTTTGTTATGTTGCAGTTTTGTATTTTTTCATTTTGTAAGCTTCCTTGAACATGGTTTGAACTGTGGAAAGGTGGCATACAAATGAAATTATTTTGCCCCAGGTTGGTTGGGAGATATTAGGGTTCAAAAATAAAACAAAGTAGTAGAACCAACAAGTCTGCAGTCTGCCCAACTCTGGACTAAAGACTTCATTAGCTAGAAGAAGCTCAGAGGGAGAATTTGATCCAATGGTTGGTATGAACTGTCTCCTACAGCAACATGCTTACAGCACAATCCTAAGCATGTCTACTCAGAAGTAAGTCCTGTTGAATTCAATGGGGCTTACTCCCACGTATGTGGGACTTAGATGACAGCCTTAGTTCCAAAGGAGAGGAAGGGAAAGTTGCCGACAGAAGGAGATCTTGCCAGTTCTTTGGGGAAATGATCAAAGCCAATGGGATGCAAGTTATATAAAGCTGCAAGGACAATCCCACAGGAATGTATTTCAGTTTCCTGGAGGACAAGGTGCCAAAGAACTCATTAGGGGCAGGCAACTAGATTTCAACATAATGCGTAAAAGAAAGGGAGAAAAAGCTCATTGACAAAGCAATCACTTTTCTTAGAAAGCCAGCTGCTTTTCACTACCAGCCAGTCCATGTTCTCCCATTCCAATTATTTAAGGCTATTTGCACTACAAAGGAATATTTGCTATGGGATTGCTAAAGAGAAAAATCAGAGTGTGTGAGAAGAGGAGAAATATTGATACCGGCTCTCCAGCTAGCCTCCCCTGTTCTCAGTCATGTCTTCTTCCCTTCATATTTATGAGACCCATTGAAATCCCCAGAGAAATGCTGAATTGTGCGAAAATGGCAAAAGGGGCTAGTACGTTATTCCATCTGAGTTCAGGGTGTCCCAAAAACTGTTCCTTCTATGTTTTTGAGTCCAGAGAATGATTCACTTTTGGCAGCGAAGTTCTCCGTGTGTACAAAATGGATGCCTTAAGAGCAAGTCATCCTTGTAAATAAACAACTGCAATTACTGCTCAGTTTTCCCAACTTGATAAAACCATGGGTGCTTTCCTACTGAAATCAATGGAACCCCAAAGTATTTAACTTCAATTGAGTCATGCACCACCAGGATCTATATTTTAGGACCTGGATATTATTAATATTTCTGGTTAATCAAGGGGAAGAAATATTTGCTAAGCTATCAGTTTGTGTGTTTGCCAATCTATGTTCTATGTAGTAAGATCTGAATCCATATCCTGGGACACAAAGCTCTGGATTGTCCTAATTTTTGTTAGAAAAAGAGGAAGGAGAAATTAATCTAACAGGCTAACATAAGTACCGTACATCACATTCTTAGATGTGATCCTGGACTGATGTATCACAATTTCAAAACTAACTTTGGAATGCAGGATGCCCATTTTGTGGAGTGTTATGGTCTTGGAAGTCTTTTGCAATGGACAAAATGGGCATTCAACATATGTAGGGCACATACATCACCCCTGCACCGCTGGTGTCCTTTTCTGTGCCTGCTCCACTACGTGAAGGGGATTTCTAAGCATGTTCAGCTGAAGGTGCTCAGAAGGCTCCCTGTGACTGGCAACATCACATTATAAGGGTTCCAGATTGTGGGGAGGCTTCTAAATGCATTCAGTCAAACATGCTTGAAAGCCCCCTCTAAATCTTCCTACTGTGGACTGTTGCGGGTAGAGCAAGTGAGGGTGTTGTGGGCATAGCTGTCAATGTTTCCCTTTTTTAAAGGGGAATTCTCTTATTCTGAATAGGATTCCTCGCAAGAAAAGGGAAAAGTTGACAGCTATGGTTGTGGGCAGTGCAGCACATGGCCTATATGTACTTCCTGGCTTGATACATTAGTTGAATGCCTGGACAGGTGTCCTGAGTTACTGGAAACTCTGGACTGAGCCTTAATACAGAAATCATCATCTGCAGCCCCTGTTATCGGGTAAAAGCAAAAGGAGTTTTGGCTCCTGGCTTTATATTACATTACCTTTCTATGGATAGCATCATGCACAGAGATTCAGTGAGCAAGCTAGTGGGTGATTCACCCTCATTACTTTTTCTTTTGGTGCTCTGACACTGATGTATTTGGATCAATTAAAAGATTCATCTTGCAAAATGGGATCTTAGTTTCCTACTGATTTTGCATTTTTCCATTTGGCAGAAGCCAAGATCAATAATTGACTGTGCTTCTAGGCTTGACAAGTGTTTACTTCTGTGGCACTGCAACTGGATCCCTTCGGCTTTTCCATCCCTCTCACTTCCCGAAAAGGATAGATACATCACTGTGATCAGAAACTTCTACTGCTACCGATACCTCTTTATTTAGAACCCCGTGTGCTGGGAAAAATAAGACAGCTGGGCTTTAGGACCAAAATAGCTGTGTGACACAATGGTCCGTGTCCCTTTCCCCCTTTTCCTCTAAAAGAAAAACAGCCTTGGGAGACTGCATATAGAAACAAAAAAGTGGCAGGGAGTTGTTTCTTAATCATTTCTCCTACTGCTATTCATCTGCTAAAAATGAACCCCCAACTCATTTTTCTCTCCCTGTGAGGATCTTTCCCCCCCTTGGTGAAGAAGCAGCTGGAGTGAGGCAATACTGAGCAACAATTGGCAGGAAGAAAAAGGGGTTAGCAGGCCCTCCTCCATGACACTTCTACTCCCAGTAGCATCTTTCCGACACAGCTTTTCATGAAAAGGGGGGGGGGAGCAGGTAACTCTAGGCTCATCCAGACCACACTTTCCAGTGCAACCCTACAGAAGTTTGTTCAGAAGTATGTCCATTTGATTTTATAGAATTGTAGAATTGCAGAGTTGGAAGGGACCACTAGGATCAACCCCCTGCAATGCAAGAAGCTTTTGCCCGATGTGGGGCTGGAACCCACAACCCTGAGATTAAGAGTCTCAGGCTCTACCAATTGAGTTACTAGGCACAGGATTGAATTCAGCAGGAAAGGTCCCAATTTAAGGTGTTAGTATTTGCATCAGGGTCCCTTCCAACTCTACAATTGCATGATTCTATGATTCTATAGAAAGCTCTGATTGGCTTGGGACCCAATTACCTGAAAGAGTGCAATTCCCAGTACCAGCTGTCTCAGTCCCTATGACAGGCAGGTGTGGTCTTACTGGCAGTGCTGCTACTGGGGCTGCCCAGTGGCGCTGACCCATTGCAGGGCCTTTTCAGTGGTGGTTCCCCAGTTGTGGAATGCCTTCCCTAGGGACATACACCTGTCTCCATAATTATTAACTTTCAGGAGGATTTGAAAACATTCCTGTTTACCCAGGCATTTGGTGGCTGAAGCATACGGATCCTGGCAACCCTCAGATCATTGGATGGAATAATATTTTGAACTGCTTCTAGAACATTTTTAACTGTAGCTGCTTTCAGATGGTTTCAATTGTAATTGTTTATTGAACGTTGTAACTATTTTAGAAAGTTTTTGCTTTGGTTTTTTATTGTCCATTTCTGTTTGCTGCCCTAGAAGTCCTTCAGGAGAAAAGGTGGGATATAAATTCAGTAATAAATAAATGTGTGCCAACTGTTTTAAAAACTGGTTCAAACTAACAGGCTGCTTTTACTTTTTTTTTTTAGCTTGTCTGGATTTCACTTTGCACTTTGCACATGGTGGGTGACATGCTGTCTGAACTGATTCCTATGAGCAGAAAGAGCAACACGATACCCCCTCCACTCCAACTATATATTTTTACAGTGGCATTTTGCACTTCCTGCAGCTTCTGTGGTTTAGCCCTGGTGCCTTTATCCTGGTCTTCTAGGAGCATTAAATTGCCACCCTTCTGAACTCCCAGGGCAACCTTTGACCCTTACCCTAAGACGGCTTTAACAGCCCGGCCAGCAATAGCCCCACATAGTCAACGTTAACAATGGCAGCAACAAAGGAAGATTAGCAAGAAAAACAATTGCATTTAGAAAGGATGGGGGAATATGCACAGAACTGCCACTCGCTTTAAAACACAGGAATGCCATTTACTGCCCTTTGAGCCTGGCTGTCATCTGAGTCCTGCTGCTTTGAAACGCAAACCTAGACACACAGATTCACTATAAAGTTAGGAGAGGACAACATGCTTATAGAGAGAGAGTGAAAGTTCCGCGTTTTTTCTTTTCTTTTCTTTCTTTAATGTGATTTGTTGAACAACACTCGCGGGGAGTTTTCTTGCCCCAGCAGAAGGAAATGTTATTACACATGAACCTTTCAGCAAGCCAGGCAGAAGGACATGCGTGTGGATTAGATGCCAGGAGTTTGGCTGCCAGAGAAAGACGTTATTGTTGTGCCTTTCTCCTCCGCCCCTCGCTCCCACCCACCCCTCTCCGAGAGAATCTCTGAGGAACGGAACCGGAGAAAACACACACGGCTTGCAGGAGGGTCATTTGCATCCGAACCGGACTGCAGTGAGGAGGGAGAGGAAGAGGGGGAGGAAGAGTCCTGGAAGTTAAAACACACACAGGCAGGAGGAAGGTCAGGTGGAAACAGGTAAGCCCTGGGCAGGTGTCCTCTATCTGGGGATGGCCTACCCTAAACAAGAGAAAGGAGGGACTTCTTTCTTAACCTGAAGTCAGGTGGGACTTTCCCCTGTCTTATGGATCAACAGGTATTTTCTTTCTGGGTCTTCAAAGGCTGCTTTTTGTTTCGGTTGGTCATGCAAAAGTTCTGTCAAACAAACAAAGGAAAAGTGAAATAAAGAGGTGTTTAAAAATTCTGAGACTGTTTCCATGGCAGCAAAACTTGGGGAACCCCCTTTTTTCTCATATGCTGCACACATCCACATACATCTGGTATGTTTATAGCCTTTGCCAAAGCAAGTTGAGTGTTTCAGAAGTCTCACTGTCTGTAAGCTTGATTCATAATTAGAATTTTGTAAGGTATGGGGAGATAGGAGGTGAGTTTTATTTTCAGAGAGGAATATTAGGTTGTGGTTTCGTTTTTTCCTTCTAAGTGGCTTCTGTTAATTCTGCTCGCACCGCATGTGCAATTTGTAAACGGTTTTGGATAGAAAGGAGTTAAGAGCCCCTAATTAGTTTAATAAAGCAGATTCAATTCCTCTTCGCACTCTGATAGCTGAGAAAATCGTACGATGTTTATTTTTTCCTTGAGGGAATGAATACAAATTCTTTGCATTTCTGAGAATTTAGGGCTCTAGTTCAGGGCTGCTTTCTGTTTTGTCACAAAGAGGTGAATTTTGGAAGACAGAATCATTCTCCCACACTCAAAGACTCCTGTGGCACAATGGGTCAGTGCATCTGGCTGTTAACCAGAAGGTTGGTGGTTTGAGCCCACTCAGGAACAACTGTGGGCAGAATTCCTGCATTTCAAGGGGGTTGGACTAGATGACCCTCAGGGTCCCTTCCAACTCTAGAATTCTTTGATTCTATGACTTAGTCCCTAGTTCAATTCCATAAAAGTTTCGATACCTAAAGCGGAGAACACTTTAAAATGAGTGATATGATTTAAGAGACACTAACTGCAATCCCATAGACACTGATTTAGGAGTAAGTGCCATTGAACTCAATGGGATTTATGCTGAGTAGGCATATATAGGGTTGTGCCATAAGGCTTTAATCCTATGCATATACTTACGAGAGAGTAACCCCTTTGGGCAGAGTGGGTCTGAGCAAGCGTGTAGGTTTGCTCTGGTACACACCAGTATTTACAAACTGCATTTACTTGGAACGTCCCATTGATTTCAATAGGATTTTCTTCTAAGTGGATGCATGCAATCTCTAATAAGGTTACTTGTAGCACCATCCTATATTTGACTACTCACAAGTAAGCCCCACTAAGTTAAATGGAGTTTTCTCCCAGGTAAATGGATATAGGATTGCAGCATGAGTGTTAAGGTTATTCAGTTTCATATATATATATATATATATATATATATATATATATATACACACTGCATTAATGTTTTCCTAGGAAGCAACACACACCCCTGGTTCCCAAACACATATACATGGTTGTTGTTTTTTTAGATGATTAGTTCTTGTCTTTCAGTCAAAGAAATCTATCTGGCAGCCCATTTCAGTTGCTTATGCTTCCACAGATTTTGAGACAAATTCCTAACTATCTGTTCTCATGGAAGTGTGGGAGTCAGGAGAGAGAGAATAACTACTCCTGGCTTATTGAATATATAAGTTAGAACCATTCTTTGAATAAATAGGTTTGCAGGTACCTGGGACATGGGCTGCATACAACCCACACATTTAAAGCACATACCCCTCACCTGTAAAGAATATTCAGAACTGTAGTTTACCCTTCAGAGCACTGCAATTCCCAGCACCCTCAACAAACTACAATTTCCAGGATTCTTTGTGTGTATGAGCCAGGGGTGCTTTAAATGTGTGGTGTGTATGCATTTTATGTATGCAGTCCATCTTGCTGAGCCCCAGAGATTTGCTTAGGAACTTCAGCAGCCAGTCCACATTTATCCAGCATTTACCCATGGAAAAAAAGCCCACTAAAGCAGGCTTGGGGGGCACTCTTTGCAATGCCCCTTTCTTAGCCAGTAGCACCTCCATTCCTGGTGGGTTTAGGAAGTCATGTGCCTGCTGGGGGAAGGGCTATTTTCATGCAGGATGTGTACTGCGCGCGCGCACACACACACACACACACACAGTCTTTCCCTCTTGGAACAGAATCCAACTCATGTGATTTTTACCAGAGATTAGATGTTCAGAAGAGGAGGTTGGGAGCCTTCTCCACCACTATGAAAAAAGGGGGTGGGGATAGATGAGGCTGATATAGGAGCAGAACTTAAGCAATCAGGAAAGGGGCTTGGAATTGCACAGGCACTTCGCCTCTGGGGGAGAAGGGAGCTTTCAAGCAGCCGGGCTGAATTACCATCAATGCAAGCAAATCAGAAGTGCAGGATTTGGACTGCACTTTTGTTAGCTCTTTGGAAAGTCTTCCCTGTTCCTTGTGACTGGCAAAGAGCAACTGGAAAGAACTGGAGGTTCCAGGGAGATCTGAGGTTGCAAACATCAACGGCAAGCACGAAGGCACAATACAGGGAAGGCAAAAGTGTCGCCAGTAGCTGGTGTTACCAACCATACTGGTTAAGGGTGTGAACTGTGATCTGGGATGCCCATGTTCCAGATCTCATCCCAGCTACATTAGGCAGCTGTTATTTAGGGGGCTGGGCAACCAGTTCCAGCACTACCAGTGCCTGAAATGAATAAATGGAGGATCACTGTAGAGTTGGAAGGGACCCTGAGGATCATCTAGTCCAACCCCCTGGAATGCAGGTGCATGTAGCTGTGTTAAGAGGATCTGCTTTGTATGCAGGTGGTCCCAGGTTCAGTTCCCAGCATCCCAGTAGGCCTGGGAGAGATCCCTGGAGAGCCACTGCCAGTCAGTGTGACTCAGGTCAACATAATGCCCTCTGGATGTTGTTGAACTCCAACTCCCATCAGCCCAACCAGCATGGTCAGTGGTTAGGAATGATGGGAGCTGTAGTCCAGTAATGACTACCCTTGGTGTAGATACTGAGCTTGATGGACTAAAGATCAGACTTGGTATGAAGCAGTTTCTGATGTTCCTATCCAAGCTGCTTCAACCAAGAAGTTGGTGAAGACTAGGGCAGGATCTGTGGAGTCTGTATTCAGCAATGAGTTACTGGGAATATTATCTGGGCCAAAGGGACCTGTGTTTTTTCAGGAGACTCCCTGCACTCTCAAGTTGTGTGTGCTGCAGTGCCAGCCCACGTGGGCAGGAAATTCCCATCCCAAGACATGTCCTCTGGGCAGGCCTGTTGCAAAGACTGGGAGGCACAGTTCGCTTGATTTTTTTCTCATTTTATGCTGTGCAGTTGAATGGGGGAAAGACAAAGGAGAGGCATTTCACCATATTTTTGCACTCCGTCTGGGAATTGTATATACACCAAATAAATGCATGATGTTTGCATTTTATTGTGCTGCTTTTGAAATGTGGACTCGGGCAGATGGAAACATAAAATGAGCCCTAAGGGATGTAAAAGAGTGCAGGCATTTAGCAATGGGGTTTTTCTTTTTCTGTGTTGCAATATCACAGGAATTATCCAGCCAGTTGATTCCAGATGCTTTCTGTATGAGGCACACCCCATCTGCATGCAGGCGCAGAAAGCCTTCCCTGCAGACAAATGGCTGGGGTGGTCGAGGCTCCGTCCTTTAACCAGCCCACAAATAATTTGGAATGGTTAATGGTATGAAGGCTCCAGCCCAATACAAACACTCTCTTGCCTGGCTTTTCAGTCATTCCAGAGTCTGCGGAGAGAGATGGTCTGCAGCTTCACCTCTCTGGTCTTCAATGTCTTTTGGAGACAGCAGAAGAAAAGACTATTTTACTGAGGGTAAAGTTTCCTGCTTCTGTTTTAAGTTCAGGTACACCCAGCTTGGACTTCAATGCAGCTTCCAAGAGGCAGAGAGAACCAACATCTCACTCTGATAGGGAGAGGGGTAGGAAAGCTACCCAAAATATCCACAGTTGTCTCAATGGAATGGAAATTGATTATACACATTCGACAAGCATATGTGAATCTTCATGCTTTACTTAGGCTTTACAGCATGCTTGGTTTGTGCTTGAGTTAAATTTTTTCATACAGAGTTTGAATGTTTTTGTCACGGACTGGAAAAGAAGGATAATGACTCATATAAACACTGGAAAGAGAAAGAGGTATGAACAGAGAGTCAAGGCCTGAATGTTATGGCAAAAGTTCAGAATCCATGCTGTCTGAGTGAAGAGCTCCAGTTCCTGACTGCACTCTGCCTTCTAAGGACCAAAGTACATATGACAGCAGCAAATCCATGTGCTTCTATCTGGGTCTTTTCCAGTTACAGTGGTACCTTGGAAGTCGAACGGAATCCGTTCCAGAAGTCTGTTCAACTTCCAAAACATTCAGAAACCAATGCACAGCTTCCAATTGGCTGCAGGAAGCTCCTGCAGCCAATCGGAACCCACAGAAGCCGTGATGGATGTTCGGGTTCCAAAGAACGTTTGCAAACCGGAACACTCACTTCCAGGTGTGCGGCATTTGGGAGCCAAAATGTTCGAATTGCAAGGCGTTCGCCAACCAAGGTACGACTGTATATATAAAGTGGGGTTGGGGTTTGCTATTCAGGGGGTGAATAGATGCTGAGGCTCAGAGGGGCAGTAGCTCAGTGGTGCATCCCATACTGTGCATTCACAAAGTCCTATGTTCAATCCCTGGTCTCTCCAGATAGGACTAGGAAGAACTGAGTGTGAAACTCTCAGAGTAGACAGTACTGAGGAATAATGGTCTGACTCGCTAGTCCCTTCTGCATTATACACTTAAAGCAGTATGAGACCACTTTAAACAGTCATGGCTTTCTCCAAAGAATTCTGGAAAGTGTAGCTTCTAATGGCTGCTGAGAGGTGTTAGGAAATCTTTATTCCCCTCACAGAGCTACAATTCCCAGAGTCCTCTGGGGAAATGTATTGACTGATAAACCACTCAAAAAATGTAGCCATGCATGTGTGGTGGTGGGGAATAGGGGCCTCCTAATGACTCTAAGCATCATTAACAAACTGCAATCCCCAGGATTCTTTGGGGGAAGCCATGACTGTTTAAAGAGTCCCGTTCAAGGGAAGTCATAGTACTGCTCTATTCTGCCTTGGTCAGACCACACCTGGAATACTGTGCCCAGTTCTGAGTACCGCAGTTTAAGAAGTATAAGGTCAAGTTGGAATGTGTGCAGAGGAGAATGACCAAGTGTCTGGAAACCAAGCCCTATGCGGAATGGTTGAGGGAGTTGGGTATGCTTAGCCTGGAAAAGAGGAGAGTTACAGGAGGTATGATAGCCAACTTCAAATATCTAAAGGGCTATCACATGGAAGATGGAGCAAGCTTGTTTTCTCCTGCACTGGAGGGCAGCACCCGGACCAATGGCTTCAAGTTACAAGAGAGGAGTAAACATCAGCAACTTTCTTTCATTTAGAGCTGTTTGACAGTGGAACATACTCCTTTGGGAGGTTATGGACCCTCCTTGCTTGGAGGTTTTTAAGCAGAGGTTGGATGGTCATCTGCCATGGATGCTTCAGTTGAGCTTCCTGCATTGCAGGGGGTTGGACGAGATAACCTTTCCAACTCTACAGTTCTAACTGGTGGCTCTTACCTGTGGCAAGTAATTACTTATAGCTGATGCTCTGGCACCAAAATATTCAAATTTTTTGGATAAGGAGAAGTGAAGCAGTTTTATGTGTTTGTGTTGACCTGCCCCATGTCTTTTACCATGGAGTCTGTTCCACAGCCACTTTTCTGCCAGCTAGGTTCATTTACATTATTGGATGCCGGCTTTGGCTGTCTCTCACCTTCTTCTGATGTAGCACAAACACAACTGGAAAAGGCCCTTGACTGAGTCAGCGTGCACATCTCATATTCTAGCAGCTATTGTGTGTGCAGATGCATAGCTCTGTTCAGGTGACACATGCTGGCCCACCACCGCTGCTTCACGGCAGCATATATTTGAGTGGGCAGCAAGTGGCAACACAGTGTTGGAGGACAGAAGAGTGTGTGTCACACGGCTCGCTGCCCTCAGGTGTGGCGGAGGACGCTGTCCTGTCGCCAGTGCTGAAGTTAAAATTCAGCTGCCAGTCTGGTTGGCTTCTTTATGTGGGGTGCATGTGTGCCATCCTATCCTTTGCCTCAGACAGCAAAATGTCTTTGGAGTAGGTAGGCCTCAGGCTGCGTAAGCACCATACACTTAAAGGACATTCCAAGCACATTTTTCCTCTCAGGGAATTATGGGCACTGTATTTTGTTAAGCGTTGCTGGTATTTGTAACTCTGTGAGGGGTAAACTATGCAGAATTCTTTAAGGGGTGTGTGTGCTTGGAATGTGCTTTAAGGATTTAGGTCCACACTTCTGCTTCCCCTGTGCCTAGAAAGCATGGGTTCAAGCAATTTTCCAGTCCGAGTGGTTTGGCTTTTGCCCTGTGGCTTCCCCGGGAAAACCCACTCTTCAGTGCTAAATCAGAACAAAGCAATGTGTGGATTGGCCCTTTGTGTATTCACAACCTCCATTAAATCGAAGACAATGCAGCAGGAGGTTTTTGCTCACTCCTCACAGGCAAAGGTGTACACATATTAGAATAAAGGGCCATCATATTCTATTATGACACAAGAATGCCCCCTGGAAAGTCAAAAGCAGCAACCGTACTTGAATTATAAGGAAGGCAGGACAGAGCCTGGTAGACAACAACAGCCTCCTTGTCTTTTGTGACGGCCCTGTGAAAGCCCTTGTTTTTAAATATTGATCACTCCATAGTGAATTGTTTTTGGAGTAATCAAACGACAGCTTCCCTGGCACGTTGCAAGTGTCCTAAATTCACTTGCCTCAGCAAATCTGCTTGAGTGTCTAGTCTGGCAAGAAAGAAAGGAGTTTCTGCCAATTCACCTTCTCACTATCTGCTCTTCTGATGTTTGAGAATCTGTCAGTTGCTCAAACCCCAGTGTTAAAAGTTGACATGCAAAACATGTTAGTGTTCTTCATCCTACACCACACCTATGAGATAGTTTCTATAGGCCAAGCCTTGGGAAATAGCTACACCCATTGGCTGGAGGGGAAAGCCCAGTCTCTGCCTCCTCAGTTGTGGTAAGTTCACTCATCTTCCTTATCCATTCTGCACTGTATATACACAGTTCAAAAGGAGAGTTTCTCTGCCTACAAACTGTCAGTCTTTGGGACTTCCAAGGAGCTTTTCCTCACACTAGGCTTGCCATACATCAGGAAAATTTCTGACATGTCCTGGTTTTGGGGTGTAAAAATGGTGTCAGGAGGGAATTTTGCCAAACTGGCAAAATGTCAGGAAAAACTGGGTGCATAGCAACGCGATGGAAAAAGCAGCAGAAACAGCTCCGAAAGCTTGAAATTGCAGGTTTCAGGATTTTTTCTTTTTGAAATATGGCAACCCTACCTCACATCTAACATGGTGAGTTCATCTGCCAGATTGCTATATGTATGGCAAGAGAAATTATTCTTTTGCTTTCTCTTGTGTTGTGCATTTTTGCCTAAATCAGTGTTGCTCACTTCAATTCGCATCTGGTATCTTACCTAAAATAAAACATTTTCAGTCATATATTCTGGAGTTTGCCAAATGGATCAGCTCTGGAGTTTTGCCCCTTGCACATCTTACCTGCTTGGTTCAAGAGAAAAAGAATTTGAACTGCCTCTTGCAAGCCCTGTCTTTCTAGCTGTTCCTCATTAGCCAACATGGTTCCCCCATCCCTGACCACAGGACATGCTGCCTTAGGTTGGTAACATGGCAACATGTTGGCAGCCCCTGCATTGCCCTATAGTACACCTATGTCCACTCAACCATAGAAAAATATATTCCAGTTAATTGGAGAGAAAAGTTCTGTCTCCACTAACACAGAGGTTGGGATTGGGACTTGGGTCAAAGGCAGGGCAGATTTGCTACAGCCCCCTAGGCGATTGCTTTTAGAAATCTATGTGGAAGCCAATAATTAATTAAATTTTGGGAAGTCAGGGAGGGAGTCTTGTGGACTTCATTAAGTGCCTCACTACATATTCCCCCCAATGAGCTAAGAACTTGTCAAAAACTGCCACAAGAAGGAGAGAGTTTGTATCTTTGATTTTCACAGTGACCCGTATACATTGGTTGGAAAACACACTGGGGTCACGTCCTGACTCTCTCAAGACACACACAAAATAGGTCAAAGGGTTGTTCACATTTTCCCTACATGGCTGGCTTCTCCTTGCATGTTTTTAAAAATGGGGACTTAGGGTGACGCTGAGTGCAGAATCTAACTAAAATGATTTAAGAACCTATTTGAATATTTAGGCCACTTTCAGAATTTGAACACATCAGACATGTCCAGGTCATACAAACCAGCATCTTCTGAGAAACTTTAGAAGTTAGCTACTTTTCATAACAGACAAATACATCAAGCTAGCCATATAATTTTCAATTAAAATTATATCCCATAGAGTTAGGCCACAGATTGCCCCTTTCTGTGTGTACTGAGGGCCACTGTTTTCCAGACAGGGGGCTGGAAAGGTATGTTGCTGAACAAACAGACCTCAGGTTCAATCACATATGGTACATGTTACATACAAAACCAAAAAAAATATTAAAGGTAGACTATCTGTTTCTTACAGCATTCCTTTTTATGCTTTTATTAAAAGATTTTCTTGGGCAACCAAAGTACATACAACACCTCTGTTTCCAAATCATAGAGTCCTTCCTACAGGTTGGTTACATTCGGTGCGAGACATTCTCTTTTTTAAGACTCAAAGTTGTGGCCAGAGTTCTTGTTATACCTCCATAACATGCACAGTACAATCAACAAGGCCAAATAAAGTTGCCTTGGGGGATGGATTCAGCCCAGACTATCTCTGATTTAAACAGTGGGATTTAAGTATGATTTTCGCTGGATTTTGCTTAAAAATTGCTTTGTAGTGTACTTAGTTTGTTTATTTGCGGCCAGCTCATTCTTAATTTCACCATCCATCCTTTATAATTTGTGAGCTCAGCTCACAAATGTTATTTCAGGGTTGAGCTAGTAAATAAATGTGTATTATATTGTTGAAAGCCCGGCTACATAAATATAGAAATAAATGACACACTTACAGATTGCATCATCAGAAACTAAAAAGTTCTATGCTAATTCAAAGCAGATTGGCACTTCTTTTATGACTTTATAGGAAGCTCCTGAAATGCAGTGTTCACATTTTGCATGCATGGAGGTTTGTTCGCCTCCAGTGCCTCCAGATCTGAATTCATTTTTAGTTCTCCTTACAAGAAGCTTACATTAGTTCTTGTATCATATAAAAAAAGAAACTTTTGGGATAAAATCCAGAGGAGCAAAAGGAGGGACGTTAGAGTGAAAAGGCTGTGTTCTTACTAGAGGGAACTAGACTTACAGAAAAGATCATTTTGCTGAAATAGTTTTCTGAGACATTCATTTTCTTCCCATAATTCATATGCTATGTCCCTGCTGAGTCCACCGTTTTGTGTTGGAGTTAATGATTCCAAGCCCCAACTCCATTATAATGATGGGAAAAAGCAGGAACCAAAGAATTCTAGGGTTAAGATGAGACATATGGCAGCAAATACAGGGGGAGGGGAGGAGGCACAGAATCTCTTTATGGAAAGTGTCTGTAACTTAGATGCCCAGGAATGTTTTGAGACAGCTCAGCCAAAATATGTTAAAGGCGGCCAAGCTTCCCACTAATCCGGTATGCCAACAGCCCTGTAGTGCATGTTCCTTCCCTTTGCCCAAGTATCTTCCTCAGCCTCAGACAGACCTTGTGGTGTTGTGTGCATTTGAGGAGGGGGTGTCAGGTAGCAGTATTATTTGATGATGCAAATAGGGTGGCCACTTATGCACCACCAAAAACATAAGAAATGCATCTCTGAGAAAGAAGGCAAAAGAGGACACAGAATTGCATAAACTTTCAATTTGCTGATTTATATTTTGTAGATGCAAATTTAGAAATAGATGTCTTTGCACTCCCTTCCTACATCTGTTTATCACTGAACTGGACAGCAAAGAGAAGATCCTTCCAAACAGAGGATTGACAGCCCTTCAAATAGAGGACATGTGTAAAGTAGGAGACATGCCCATTCTCCAAATGAAGACACTGCCAGGCCATCATATGTATGTAAGAGAGGTTCCTAGGAAAGCATCTGCAATCACTGGAAAAAGCGTATGCAGGCCTGCTTACTGGCAGATCTCGCCATTTCCCAAAATATTTTCAGACCGATCTTTTTGACTTCTGACTCTGTCTACTGTTGGTCCTCAGTGTTTTCTTGTTAGCATAACACTGTTGACATTTCCTCACCGCAGACCAATTGGGAACTTGACAGCCATACAGCGCTGTTTGTTAATGGGGCAAGAGCTGTCTGATGGAGCCTGGCTGGTTGGCTGGCTGCATACATGATGTCAGTGGCAGCTGGACTCCTAGCTGTATGATGGACGGTTGATGAAATGAAACATGCTGAGGTTAGTAGACTGTAGAGAATCACAGCACAGGCGCAAAATATTCCATTTCTTAAAAACCGCAAGCCATATTTGAATGTGGAAAGTCTAATTTTTAGAAGCTTCCAAATGCTTTTGACAATCTAAAACCATTGTCCACCAATGGCTAATGATGCTAACACTAAGTTGGTGAAGCACCTTAAATAGGGCGGAGATTAGCATAACCCACTGCATAAGAAGATGGGGCTCCTGAACCTTTGATTGTTATGTTAGAATGGCAATTCCTGCAGGGACAGTTTTCTCACCCTTTTTGCTGTTCTGTGCAACCCTCAAAGCAGAGATGGGAAGCCTGTGCACACACACCTGATGTTGCTGGACTATAACTCCCACCATGCCTGACCATTGGACCATCCTGGCTGGAGCTGATGGGAGTTGGAGTCCAGCACCACCTGGAGGTCACAGTTTCCCCATAAATATATAGTAGCCCTATCTTACTTTGCATGGGCAGTCAAAGCATTTATAAAGCTGCATACATGAGAAGGGGAGAATTGTACCAATTGCCCAATGTCCTTGTTGTATCTGACCATACGTGTTGGAACTCACATCTGCACAGGGGCCTTACACAGACAGTCCAATACACTATGACTATGTTTGTGTGATTTTTTTACCCTTGAAAAATAAAGGGTAGGAATCCTGTGTTCAGAGCCTACATTCACTGGATATAGGCAGTGGCCAAACCTACGTGGAAGCTTGGCATGGTTAAGGATTGAGTTAAGAAGACACTTCACGACCATCCACATTAGGGTTCTATCTGCTTACAATATGGGGATATGTTTGCAGAGATTTTTGAATTTTCATTAGTGAAGTATCTTTAAAAATACCCAGGTTGATCCCATTATTAAAGCCAGTGCTTTTTTTCTTAAAAAATGTTTAGGGGTACTCTCATTTTCCTACTCATATTGAAATACTGCCCCTTAATGAGGCCAAACTTAGATTCAAAAAATGTTTAGGTGTATGCGTACCCCTGAGTCCCCCCAGAAAAAAAGCACTGATTAAAGCATATTCAAGAGAAACTCATTTCATGGTGGGGCAGCAGTATTGGACATGCATACTCTGCCCAGCCTCCATGCATTTGAGGCAACATCTAGCTAGTTTATGATGGAATATAAGCTATTTTAGCCATTTGCCAAGGCTTGGTGGCAGCTGATTCAGAATATACGCGGATCTCAGATGCCCTGTCAGCTAATTATTTTTAATGTGGAACCACAGAGGGAATTTGACTTGATACACTGTTATTATTATGTCCCCAATTAAACATAGGTACAGTATTGTTTTCTTACTATGTCAGCATTGAATACCAGATTTGTCCATATATGGCCTTTAAATGTCTGTATGTGGTTTAACGTCACCTTCTTTGCTTTAATTTAAGACCTGACAACTTTGCTAACATCAGTGAAGTTTTGAACATTATAGTGCTGGTATAATATTAGTAGAGCATCCTGGAAAAATACATTAAAATATATTTTATGTATTTTAAGATTATATTTAACCCCACTTTCCCAATTCTTCAGGCAGCTTATAAATCAGTAAAAGGCAAGAAAAATAAAGCCCAATTAAAACTAAGCATACTGTTAACCACACTAAAGTGACAATAAATACTAATTCAGCTGCAGCAAAGCCATAAGCAGCCCCAAAAGGAAAGCAGTTTGGCTGTTGGGGACAGTACATTCCAAGACTGGGACATGGGGGTCAGAGAGGTGATCAGTTTCTTCGGTGAACATGCCGGGGGGGGGGGGAACTGTTGTGGGAATGGACCACTAATGGACTCCATGTTTTATTGTTTCATATATTAATTGAAATATTTATATCCTGCCTTTCCAACTCACAATGAAAGCAGCGCCATAATTGAAGAACAATCACACTGTGACCTTACAAAGCAACAAAAACAGTACAGCAGCTGGTAATCAGCAGTATACTTTTCAGCAGTGAGATTTAGGAATGAGCCAAACTATAAGCATGCCAGAATAAAAAATGTGTTGGCCTGAAGCCCACAAAGAAAGGGAACAATGTGATCTTGTGGACTAGGGAGTTGTACAGCCTGGCTTTCACAATTCTCCTGTGTCTTCACCAAGATTTTTATCTATTTATTTATTTTTGCTGGGTATGTTGTTTCCAAAGACAATTCAAATCGTTGGTATTAAGCTATGAGTCTGTCATGGCTTCGGAACCAGGTACCTTAAGGACTGCTTTATGAGTACCAAGCTATATGGAAGTTAAGATCCTCCACCGAGTCCCTTCTCAGAATGCCACCGCTGTTGGCAACAAAGCGGGTGAGTGCCCCGAGTGTATAATTCCCTCACGGAGGAGTTCATCTGGCTGTCTTTAAGACACTGACAGACAAAGGTGGAGGCAGGGGGAGTGGTCTACCCCAGGCGCAATATGGGGGGGTGACATTGTATTTGCTCCCGCCCCCTGGGACGCTCAGTGCTTGCCGCACACCACCGGGATGCTCGCCACTCACTGCACACTTCCCAGAACATGCGCTGCTTGCCGTGCACCCCCTCCGGTACACACCGCGCCCCCCAAGGGCAGCTTCCATGCCCCCTGGGACGCGTGCCAGCCACGTCCCCGGATGTACACCACTCCTGGTGCCGGAGCAGGTAGCTCCGCCACTGCTTGAAGATGCCAGGTTAAGATATTTTTAGTACCTTGGGCAGGGGTAGGCCGGATGCGGCCCAATCGCCTTCTCAATCCGGCCCGTGGACGGTCCAGGAATCAGCATGTTTTTACATGAGTAGAATGTGTCCTATATTTAAAATGCATCTCTGGGTTATTTGTGGAGCATAGGAATTCGTTCGTCCCCCCTCCAAAAAAAATATAGTCCGGCCCACCACACGGCTGAAAAAGGTTGCTGACCCCTGCCCTTGGGCGTTTAAAATGAGATGAATTTATCAGCACTGAAGGGAAATGAAGCTATATTTTAGACTCTGTAACTATTTTTGGGTTCCATTTCACTTGGTTCTGGCACTGTGGTGATTTTAAAATGTGTTTTTGTTTTAATGGTGGGTTTTTTGGATGGAGATATATATATATATATATATATGAATGAATAGGAGCAGCCCACCCATGAGGCAAGGTGTCATGACCGCCTCAGACAGCAGAATCCACAGGGGCAGCTGATATGGCCTCCAAGGAATGCATCACTTGCTGATACTGTGGTGGCAACAGAAGCAGAAGCAGCTGCAGCGTGCTCCTTGGAGGTTGAATCTGCCACCTCCTCACCTTCCTAATACCATGTCTCTTCCTAATGTCGCATCTACAGCAGCCACATGGTGGATAGGAGACACTGCTAGTCTCCTTCTCCCACACCTGTTCGAGATGTAAATCTTTATTCCCCCTGATGTAGATCTTCACTCACTCCTTCTTCCCTGGCATGGAGACTGAACATTTTGTGGTCTGCCTCAGGTGCCAAAATGTCTTGAGCCAGTCCTGTATATGACTGTAAAATGAGCAGTTAAGGTGCACGACAACTGGCCCTTGTACATTGAGGTTACCAGTTTTTTTTTCAATAAATCCGGGGACGGAAGAAGAAGAAGGAAGTGTGCACATTTCCCCAACACGCTTTAGAAAATGTGCATATATTGATGTTATTATGTACACTTTCTGGTCATTATGCATAATCCCCAATTAGCCATTATCTGGGCTGTTTCTGCCCCACAGACTAATCTTATATGGTCCTCAACATATCCTCAGTCCAGTCTACTTTTCACCATTCTCAGTAGTTCTCCAGTCAGCTGAGCAGCGAAACAGGGATGGAATTGCAGGAAGAGGAAAGCTTAATATCTTCCCTGCCCCTTCCACCATATTGACAGAAATTGCTCCCCTACACTGCTATTAAGCTCAGGAAAATGTTGAATAGCAGCATAGGGTCAGTAATCATTGGAATCACAGGGGAGGGAAAATTAACTAGTTGAGAAAGGCTTGCCATGCAAAGAAAAAAGAGCTGGGAGAGAAAGAATGTGAAGTACCAGGTTCTCATGGGAAGGAAAGTGGAGGCAACACTGAATTCTCTGAGGAATCAACAGAAGCTGCTGCCAAGTAATAGGAATTGTTAATATTGATTCTGCTAAGCAGGGATGCTTTCACAAGAGCACTTGAAAAAATAATCTTGCACTAAGTGTGATTGCCCCCTGAAAGAGAAAGCAGCTCATGATTGTGAACTCTTCTGTGGCATCAGCCTGTAACCTTTTTCATGTAATAGTTTCTCTATACTAGGTATGGGGAAGCTGTGGCCCTCCAGATGCCACTGGCCACCAGTTCCCATCAACCCCAGCCATACATGGCCAATAGTCAGAAATGATGGCAGTAGAAGTTCAACAATAGCTGGAGGACCACCGTTTCCCCACCCCTGTTGCAGGAGGAGATGGTCCTTCAAGTAACCTAATCCCAGACTATTTGGTTTATTGATTTAAAGGTACTAACAAGCACTTTGAACTGGGTTCAGAAATGAACTGGTAGCCCGTGCAAATGGAACAGCAATGGAGTCAAATGGTGGGTGTGACTGTGTTCTGCACTGATTGCTTGTTTGCTTCAGAGACGAATCCACTGCAGGGACCTATAACAAAGCTCCAGTGGCCTCATTTGTCTTGCAAAAACGCCATGAAAAGTGGTGATGGCTAACACACCAGCAGGTGTGGAAATGCGGCTGTCTGAGAGAATTTGGAGGGGCGGGGACGGGGAGGAAGCAACTGTCAAGGGAATATTTCTAACTTCTCCTGTCCCTTTTATTCCTTATCCTATTCTTTGAAAAGGAAAAGGCATTGTCCAGGCATGGCTATTCGTAGCTTTATCTGTAGTTTGTCCCACAGTATGCTAAACACATGATGGGTGTGTGTACACACACACAAACTCCGGGAACCTTTTGTGTACTGGGCTGAATATTTCCAGCACTATCCCCAACTTTTGATGTATCGCATGGAACATTTCTGCACCATCACATTACATTTGCAACAACAGCGGTAGGAAATAAAGTAACACACTTGGAACAGTGGTATGTGAGAGGCTTCTAGGCTTACAGTGCCAGGTTGCTCTGTAAATCATTTTGACCTATGTCACTCGAGCAAGTAAGAAAACACAGGGCAAGTCTGTGTACTACTTCTTTTTTTAAGCCAATGTAATCAAGACTACAAGCTCTGTGTCAATCTAATGGCTTGTCTAAGAGAGAAGCAAGATGCTTTGTACACATTTTCACACACCATCCTGTAATCTTATGGAAGTGTCTCTCTGCTGAATTGACTTTAGGTTAGCTTTGACTGGTAATCTTCCTTCTTGCAGAAGCCTATCTGCTTAGCAAGTCTGTTCAAAGGCGGGTCAACTGCTGTCAAAATTTCAAAAATCCATTGTCACAGTACCATGTCTGGGTATTAGCATAAATGTGGCTTGTGATTAAAGGCCTATAACCCACTTTAGCTAAGTAGTTATATTGTTAATTTTCAGGGCTTACCTCTGCTTAAAAACCTCTAATTAAGGAGAGCTCACCATCTTCAAATGGAGTCCATTCCACTGTTGAATGGTTCTTACTGCCAAAAGTTCTTCCTAATGATGAGTCGTGATCTCCTTTTGCAACTTGAATCTATTGGGTCCTAGCCTCAGATCAGGAGAAAACAAGCTTGCTCCATCTTCCATGTGAGAGCCCTTTAGATATTTGAAGATGATTATCATACCTCCTCTCAATCTCCATTTTTCCAGGCTAAATATACCCATCTCCTTCAACCATTCCTCATAAGGCTTGGTTTCCAGACCCTTGATCATCTTGGTTGAGCTACTCTGCGCATGTTCCAGTTTGTTCATATCCTTGTTAAATTTGGGGGCCCAGAACTGGACCCAGCACTCCAGATTTGGTCTGACCAAGGCAGAACAGAGTGGGACTATGATTTCATTTTTAAGCCATATAGCTCTCAAATAAGCATGGCCTATGTTTTTCAGGGCTTTTATCTTTGTGCTTTTCTTTCTTTCTTTCTTGTCATCCACACTTCTGTTTGCCCCAATGCTTTCCCTTGGGAAAAGCTGCAGTTTAGCACTGAATTGGAACAAACGGCAATAAGGTTTCCACTGATTGCTACTTGTTCCAGTTTAACACCAAAGACCAGATTTTCTTTGGGAAAATGGCAGAACAAAGGCCAAATTGCTCAGACCTGTACCTAGAAAGCATGGAACAAGCGGAAAACCACTTGGAATCGTGTTTTCTAAGCACGGGACAAACGAAAGCATCAATGAGCCCTTTCTTTCGCTACTAGTATGATAATTTCTGGACTTAACATCTGACTTGTTGCCACTTCTGTGGCCTTTCATACCTGGAAGGTTACTCTTTTGGTAGCAAGTGTCATCCAGTGGGCCATATATGAGCTGTAATTCCACATACATGGAAAAGAAGCTAATGATATCCAAGTTCACTAGCAGCATCTTAAGCAATAAGGAACTTGATTATACAGCATGAGGCTAGAGAACTGAAAAGAGTCAGCCTGTAAGCATTTCTTTAGTACACCCAATAAAACACGACTGCCGGGCCTCGGCAAAAACGGACTCTTGCGAGCACTATTATAAGATAGAGTTAAGCCACACAGCCTTCATGTATCCGATTCTTCAGAAATCCCCTACAGCTCAGAACATTTCTCATATCTTGCTTCACTTACAAAGGCCGTGTTCCCAGATGTGGAGAAATTGAACATATTGGTAGGCTGCACAGCACAGCAAGCAGAGCAACCAATATGTGCATTGCTCTGCCACAGTGAAATTAATAGGACAGAATAAGTCTGCCTGCCTGTGTGGCACAGAGATGCACAACTCTGTTTATCTCTGTGGTTGCTCATTGTGTGCGGGTGTTAGTACAAATAAGAGGGGGAGTGTGGCATATGGGTCAGAGCAGGACAATTTGGGCCAATTGCCATGACTGGAATAGGCTCTGAATAGGCCCTTTTAATGGGTTGAAAGGTGTATACTTTAAAAACTAGAAATCTCTCTCTGTGCATGTTCAGTTAGGTTTGGGCAGCACCACATTTAGGTGCTGAGCTGAGGGGGCACAAAATTATGATGATGATATCACCTATATTTGTACAGGTCATACTGAGAAGGTCCATAAAAAGCAGCTGTACCAAAAATAATTATTGTGAAAATAAGGAATATTGGGGGGCACCCAATTCCCCCCCCCCTCAGGGCACCATATTACCAGAGTCTGGTCCTGGTTTGTGATTTGTCAGTTGATCCAAAAGAGCTGCATGGGGAGAGAGAGAGAGAGAGAGAGAGAGAGAGAGAGAGAGAGAGAGAGAGAGGGAGCGCTACCTGTGCATTTTAATGGAGATATTTCAGTTCCTAGAGTTACACCAGCTTGACTCAGTGTTTCCAGCGTGACCAATTGCAGAATACATTCTAATAGACCACAGTTAGGAGCTGCTCTGTTAGGTGAAATAAGCAGAAGGAGCTGCAAAATGCAACATGGTCCCCTGACTTTAAATCTTGTGATTGGATTTGTTTTCAAAAGTCAACAACTGGAGGGCCATGGGTCTCCTGGACCAAGTTTTAATATGATTCTGCAAAGGGACTCTGGACAAGTTTCCAAAACAAGCACAATGACTTGTCTATGGTTGCAAAGGAAGTTTGTGACAGAGTATGGGCCTGAAACCATTTCTTTTCTGCCCAAGGGAGAAGCTTGCTCCTGTTTTGCTGGTTGCTGTAGTTGAGAGCCTGACAGCACCCTTAAGACTATTTGGTACTGATTCATTGTCTTGTGAGTCAGCTTCCATATTAAGCATAGATCACTAAGGCGATATTTCCATTGAACGTGTTCCAAAGCTGCAATAAACCATTTTGGCAGGACTTCTAATGGCTCCAGTGCCCCTTGGCACCATTTGAGGCTCCTAAGTTAATTAGGCCCTGCTTGTGCATTTTTACAACTGAGAGAAAAAGTGTGGTGCAGATTTCAGTGCAGACGCTTGGTGGCAGTGCTGTTAAAATATCCATTTGTGCTGAAGTGGAACACTGTGGTTCAAAGCTGTCAGGATTTTTCCACGCTCAGTAGGAGGATGCCAGGAAACGAAGAAAGTAACCTCGCCCACCTCATCACACCCCAGCTAAGCAACTTTCCCTTTCCTCTCCATATGTTCTGACAATTTGCATTCACGTTTGCCAGATACATTGTGTTGGTGTATTCGCAACCTTGGAACCTCGGCGGCGTTGCTCCTGCATTGCTAAGGATTTAATAAGTTGACGGTTGCAAAATCACTTGGACCCAGCCATTTCCCTAGCATGGCTTTAATGATGACAACCACTGTGCCTGTTTGGATCTAACTGCCTTGTGCTTCGGGTTTTAAAGACCAGATGTCCAAAGTACTTCTCCCTTCTCTGTGTGTGTCACATTCTTTTAAAAATCTGGCCATAATTGGAGCTGTGTTTGGTATGCTGAAAAATCTGCCACTTACTTTGATGCCTAATGAGAACCAAGTCCTTAGGAAGCCTGATGGATGGAGTGACGGAAAGCATGGGAAAACTTAATTCCATAATTTGAGTATTATTTTCTTTTTATTGATGACATCCTATGTTCTCTGGGTGGCACAGCTAAATATGGCTAGGATACAATATGGAAAATAAAATAAATCACAATTACCGTTTGAGACACAGCCCAGCAGAGATTAAGCAACACAATTAAGCATGAATAAGTCCTTAAAAATTTAAAGGATACACTAATAAAAGTAGGATGGTGGTGGGTGTGCAATTGAATTCCAATCTTCAGTGCTACCACACAAAATAATTTGGACCCAGAATTAGATAGATCCCCAAATACTTATTAGGATATATCACAAGCAGAGAACAGGAGCGAGTAAATGAAGTCATCATGAGAATAATAAAAAGAATCATTGTGTATGTTGGCACCCTTTCTTTTCTAGTTCAGCTTTCCCATGCAAACAATTAGCTTTGTGCAAGATGCATGTTTGGAAGGATCAAAAGCTGTTGTGTTATTTTGCACAGGATTCAGACAGGGCAGGATGGGAAGTTAAAATGCCTCCCATCAAATGCTGCAAGCAATTAAAAAAAATTTTTTTTTTGAAGGAGCCACAGTCCAAATACATAGGTATGGGTGCATGATTCTTGTTTCCCTTCCTCACATGAAAAACAAAGAGACGGTAGACATTAGCTTTTCAGTAAGAAGACAGTGGTTCTCTGCACCTTTCTCAGCTGCTATCACACCTACAGGTTCTTTACAGCTTTCAAGGACATTGTTGTACAGGCTACAATTTGCTCACATTTCCTTCACAGCTGTGACCATGAGAAGCCCTCTTATTCCTCTGACACTCTTGAGAATAAGGGCCTTTCCAGACGGTTGTTTAAGAAGAGGATGCTATTCTTCAGTAAGATATTTATGCTAGACCTACTCTAGAAGTGGCTGTGTGGTGTCCCAGCTTCCATGCAATGAAGGGAAGGGCAGCCTTGTTGCAGAAGTTAGCGATGCTTATGCTTGCAAACAAGGTCGATGTGCTCTTTGTTTTCAAGATGAAGGATACACACACAATTGAAAGGATGGTGCTGAAAAAAGAAATGAGGTATTCTGAAAATGGAACTGGCTAGCAGGTGCTCCTCAGTTTTTTTAAAACATATACTTAAAAAGCTGTCACCATCATCAATAAAACAGCCATTTTTAAAATGTACAGAATGCTGTGGGATTGGGAGGAAAAGATACAATGAAGAACGTTGTATGTTTTACAGCATTGGCTGTCCATCTATAGAATTCATTAAAAGAGATATATAAATGTTATGTACTGAGTTGAATAGGATCCAAACTGCAGCAGTCTGATTGGTCCTAGAACAATAGGATCCAAAAGGCAGCAGTCTGATTGGTCCTAGAACAATAGGATTCAGAATGCAGCAGTCTGATTGGTCCTAGAACAATGCAGCAGTATGATTGGTTGGCAGGAACCACCCAATCATGCTCCAGATAGAAGTGAATCCACAACCTGATTGGCTTACAGTAGAATTCCGGAATTAGCCAATCATGTGCAGCCCATTGTGTAAATAATGTATATAAAGCAGATACTTTGAGGGGACATTCATTCATTCCTCCTCACCACTATGAGCTGAATAAAGAGCATGAAATCACTTTGCGACTCTGAGTATATTTCAATAAATAAAACAGGCCTAAACAATTTTCAACTGCAGGGTTTGTTGTGCAAATTGCTTCCTTTTGGTATCGTAAAAAGGAGATGAGATGGCAAGCTGTAAGCACATGATTTATGAAAAAGAAAAAACCAAGTTTATGTACTGCAATACGTATTCATGAGCTTAGGCGATGCCCTTGGTAAAGGCAGGTGCTCTCCCTTTTCCAGGGAACCCTCCTGTACTCAAGGCTGGAAGCCAGCTGTGCTGATGGCACGAGAGGCACTGATCCAAGGTTAGGTTGCCAGGCTGCAAGATGGGGATCACATTTATCTCTTTCTCTAATCCACAGCTGTGAAAAGAAAGCTATGAAAATTGAAGATATTGAGTGTAGTATTCAACTAAGTTGACCGATTTAACTTAATGAACATGACTGTGTTTAGGACTACAGGTTTCACTAGGTCTGCTCTGAGTGCAACTTAGTTGACTACCACCATAAAGCAGTACATCTAGTTCCCTAAAGTATGAGTCAAGGAACCAGAAAATGGAGCAAAAGAACCCCACACCTTAGCATTCTCTTCTAGTTTTGATGGCAAATATTCCTTGTTTGTTTATTGGCTGTATGCATGTTCTCCAAACATTTACTGAATATCCTAGGCATCCACATTTGATGTACAAATATTTGCAAGGTTTGACAGTTCTCTGTTGGCTGATGTGATCAGCATTTGATAGCATATTTTTTATTAATAATTTTTATTAGTTTTCATTTATAAAAATCCAATAAAAGCCACATTAATACAACACCAAATTATAATACAATTAAAAAAGCCAGTTATCCAATACCAAATTAAACTATTTTGAATGACTTCCCGTGTTCTGGATTTCAGGTAATGATGTTCTTATTTCGTCCTGCTCCAATACTTTTAGTTAGTCCAAATACAACAGTTCCGATCTTGAGCCTTTATTTTAACAGCCACTGATCTGATCTGATGGCTTTCATTCACATTTGATAGAATCTTACATGCATGAATTTTTTTTATATTGGCTGAGTCGTTTTATAACTGATGTGCATTTATTGTACTGCTGTATTGTAATACTAATTTTTGAAAGCCAGTTTGCCAGGACCTTGTCCTAAAAGGTGGAATATAGATAGGTCCATTAATTTCACTAGGTCTACTCTGAGCAGAACTCATTTAGTGATGACCCTTGGCCTTTTTCTTTACCACTAACAGCCAACTCCTTACCAGTCTTACCCTTCCTGGGTCTTTGTCCCTGGCTGGAATGTGCACTTGAACCCTGATAATGCCTCTTCATTGCCTGGCTGGAGGACAGAGCAGGGTGTATGTGTGTGTGGAAACCAGCCTCCAGCACAAATATAAGATTTACATGCATTGCTTTGCCCACTTTTGCCTCTGGCCCTGGATGCCACTGGCACGTGGCCCCCAGAAGGTGGGCCAGAAGAGAATGTGACTTTTGAGCTGAAGAAGGTTCTCTACCCCCGGTATACAGGATTGCAGAGCCGTAGTTGGGGGGGGCATTGTGCACTGGGTGCCACATCATGGGGGGCGGCGCTTACCATGGGGCCTGCAGTGTGCTCAAGCCATGCGTCCCTCCTGGGTGTGATGTGGTGGTTCAGGTGCCTGCAGGCTCCACACTGACTGAAACAGCAGTATGGGGCTTGCGTCTGCCCACCGCCTCCCCCTCAGCCACCCTACAGCTGAAGGGGAGGCGGCAGGCGGACTCCTTGGAGGCTCCGTGGCGTGTCCTGCTCCATTGCACCCCACTCCGTGGGCGGCTTGCCCCACCCCTAGGGTGTGCACGCTGCTCCAGGCACCTTAACAGCTAGCTATGCCACTGCAGGATTGCTCTGCCTGACCATAAAAAGTTGTGCACCAAATAAGCTATGTACTACTGGCCATTAAAGCACACACACACACTTCACTTTTGCACCTAAAGGTACTCTGGTCGGGGAAATCCAGTGCTGGAGAAAAGGATAGCAACACTAAGTTAATGTCCAATATGTATGTGTCATGGTCCTATTTTCGATGGTTTCTTCTTGTCTTCTAACAGGTGACTGTCTAGACCATGAAGGGGCTTGCCAGACTGATTTTCCCACTCATTCTTGTGCTGATTTGTGAGGTGAATGGACAGAGGCGCAAGCCTGGAAGAAAGCGTGCTACTCCTCCACCCTCTGAACCAGTTGAACCTACAGAATTGCCTCCACCTCTGCCACCTGGACCTCCCTCAGTTTTCCCAGACTGCCCTAGAGAATGTTTCTGCCCTCCAGATTTCCCTTCAGCCATTTACTGTGATAGCCGCAACCTGAGAAAAGTGCCCATTTTCCCACCCAGGGCCCATTATATCTACCTGCAGAATAACTTCATTGATGAGCTTCCTGAGGAGTCCTTCAAGAATGCCACAGAGCTGAGGTGGATTAATCTGGATAACAACCGCATCGCAAAGGTGAACAAGAAGGTGCTGGAAAAGTTGGAAAGCCTTATGTTCCTGTACATGGAGAAGAATCATCTTAGGGAAGTACCCAACAGTTTGCCTCCCAATCTGGAACAACTTCGGCTGAGCAGGAACCGGATCTCTAAGATCCCTGCTGGTGTATTCAACCACCTGAATCACCTTATCCTCTTAGACCTTCATCACAATGAGCTGAATGATGGAAACTTCAACAAAAATACTTTCAAGGGGCTCAAGAACCTCATGCAGCTCAACTTAGCTCACAACAGGCTACACAAGATGCCACCTTCAGTTCCCAATGCAATCCACCAGCTCTTCCTAGACGAGAATCAAATCGAAGACATCCCCAACAACTACTTCAAAGATTTCCCTAACTTGGCTTTTATTAGGCTTAACTACAATAAGCTCTCCGACAAAGGACTGCCCAAGAATTCCTTCAACCTCACTAACTTGCTGGTGTTGCACTTGGCATACAACAACCTCACCAACATCCCCTACATCAACTCCAAGCTGGAGCACCTCTACTTGAATAACAATTCCATTGAAAGTGAGTCAGCAGAGATCTGCAGTTGGCTAGGCCTACAGGAGAGCATGTGGCAGAACCAAGCCACCTAAGAATGGTCATCAAGGCCAGTCCAAGACATTTTGCTTCCTGAGATGAAGCAGCAAATGGTGCCCAAGTCAAGATATATAGTGCCCATACTTTTTATCTGAGGCAGAAAATCTAGCCAATGCTTTTGGGCCATACACTTTTGGGCAAAGCCCATGTCAGTTCATAGGACAGGTGTCATCCCACAGAATGCGCAAGCACAGTCATGGGAATAACAAAGCCCTTACTACCCCCAGATGTTTGTGCTGCTGCAGCTCCCACCACCTGCTGCCTTGATTGAAAACATCTGCAGGAGAGCAGGAATGCAGAATCCTTTCCAGAAATTCTAAGCAAGCAAAGGAAACAATAAGCTATGAAACAACCGGCCCAAGTGCTATTCTCCCCCCCCCCCCACACACACTTTGCTTTAAACTTTTGGCACTCTGGAAGAGCAGTGGGTTAGGCCAATGAAGCCAACTTATACAATGGGCTCCAAAGAAAGAAAATGTAGTTAAATTCTGAGTAACTTTATTCACATCTGGCAGCTCAAGGCAAAAACATTTCATTTGAACCAGGCTAGCTCATTGATGCAACATTTATGACTCCCGTGCTCAACAGAACACAGGCAGGATCTAAGACTAATGATTCTTGTGTTAAAATTACAAGTTTTTGTTTTAAATTCATAACTTAGATTCACACGCCTTGGAGTCTCTAGTCTAAGGTTATCCTAAGGTCACACTTTACATCTTTTATTAGCAAGTACAAAGGCTAGAGACCTACTTTTAGAAGCAGGGAAATGTGGAGCTCAGATTTAGGGGCTTCTTCTTCTTAACCCCACAGCATTCAAGTTGACACTTAGCTTGGATATCACCTAGAAAATGCAATGGGACTTGCCCCGTTTCAGGAGGCACTCCCAAACCTCTTAATCCCTTGGGGAGTTTTCTCAGGATTAAGACCTAAAGGGTTTTAAAATTTCTTTTGAACAGATAAGCATGTGTTTCACAGCATCAGTTGTTCCATCTGTGCAGTAAGGATAAAAGCATTTTGCACAGCAGGGATGTGATACTTGTGGGTGCAGATATTTTACTAAATGGTAATGGGGTCTCATTAGTGCTTCAGTTTGAGGGTACTAATTACTTCATTAGTTACTTTCAGTTAGAGATGCACTCCAGCAAAAGACATCACCACCCTTGCCCTTTGCTCTGCCTAGGTTGCTACATGAGGGAAAATATAATATAAGGAGAATCAACCTTTTGGGGACTGTGTAGGTGGTGTTCAACTAAGTTTACTCAGAGTAGAACCACAGAAATTAATGACAGGAAATAAATTTAAATGGGTCTACTGTGACTAAAATGTTATTGACTATCACCCAGTGGGTACGTTTTGAACTTTAAGGAATGGCCATGGGTGCCAGTCACAAAATGGCTGCCATCAGGATGTGGCATAACAAGAAATGGCTGCCACTCCTCAAAGAGCAGAAAAAGAGAAGCACTTTGCACCTCTCCTCTGCTCAAATTGGATAGGAAGGTAGGTGTCCAAGCATGACAGATAATGAAATGTTGGCATGTTTAACTGGCAATGTAAGAAAGGCTAAGCCAGTGCAGACAGGAACTGATTAGGAAGAGCCAACATCTCTCTTATGTTGTGGGGTTTTTTTAATGGGTTAGGTACAAAGGCCTTTTGCAGACACCATAGGAGGTGCTGGTGGGCACACTGGTGACCATGGGCACCAAGTTGGTGACCCCATCCTAGCCCTGCCCCCTGATATTCTCAAGATGACTGAAACAATAAAAGAAGAAATGGCATGGATATAATCCTTAGCTGGTGCCATGGCATGAAATATAAACTGTTTGCACTGAGATTCAAGTGCACATATGGTTCATGATTTAGCAACAGGAAGCAAATTCTGATTCATGAACTCTTATAATTAAGATTGCTGTTAATCATAATTGCAGTACTTATAATGTGCAATGCCTTGGAGCCAAGCATGGCTTTTTACCAACCTCTTTGCCTTACATCCTCAGCTGGTTCCCTTAAAAAGGTTTCCCCCCCCCCCCTCTCTCTGTTAATAATAGCTGCCACCCCTACCCTGGCTTCTCTAGGAAGGTGGAAATATATCAGCTTGCTTCTGTTATATATTTTTAAAGCCCTGGTATCTGGCTTTCAGAAGCATAAGCACAGGAAAGCAATTGATCAAATGAAGGCTTTGTTGTGCTATGAACAAGTTCCAAATCTGATGCAAGGTTTGCCCCATTGTTCATGTTGCATAGCTTAAAAAAAAAATGCTGGCTCAGGATGGGAGTTGGATGGGGACTGTGGCTTTACTGGTCTCTGCCATAGTCCTAATGAGAATTGGACCCCCCCCCCTCTCTCTCTCTCTCTCTCTCTCTCTCTCACTCACACACACACACACACACACACACACCATGAGTCTGATACTTGCAATGCCAACAACCCCCTGATCCTTTGTCTAACAGGCTTGTTGAAATCCCCAAGTAGAGTCAAAGGTGGTTTGTTGATATCTAAATCCCATGCCATTGACACAGAGGAGGAAAGAAGCATATGTAAACATAATTTTACCAACCACCACTACTACTACTCCAGGTTGGCTTTGCCTAAACATGGTACAAAAGAGTATTAGACTTTACTCTTACTCAGTACTTTCACCAGTGATGTGTGCCTTTGGATAACTGATCAGACTTCAGGGAAATGATATAAGGATGGTGGGGGCAGAGCCAATCAGGGCTAGGGATGAATGATATTGTAACCTAAATACAAGCAAATGTCTGCTAAGCAACAGTTAAATTAGCACCTAAAAACTGAGCCTTTTTAGAAAGGGTGTAGTAGTTGGCTACTTGATAACCAGCCTTCTGTATAGCCCTCTGAGCACTAGGGATTCAGGTATGGCAACACTTTGGGCCTCCAGATATTGCTAGATTACCATTTCCATTAGTCTTGATTGTCACACTGGCTGAGGCTGATGGAGTCTGGGAACATTTGGAGGAGCATAGGTTAGCGATCCCTGAATTACAGAATACTTAAGATTCTTTGAAGAATAGATCAAAGGAAGAGGTTGGATGTTTTCCTGCTTAAATAATGGCCTACTTTGTTGGTTAGGTTTTTTTAAAAAAAACAACAACAACTGTTTTCCTCCTTTAAATAATGTTAGCCAGTATTTATAAATCACAATCAGCAAAGGCCCAGTAACTTGTTTATTTTATCTTCATAACATCCCCAGTGAGGGAGCCATTTGAATAGTTTCATTTTACAATAATAATACAGATGAGAGTCTTCATTAGCCTGAGGCCATCTAGTGTTATGTTTGAGCAGGTCTTTGGAACCTAGAAGTGGAACAACACTGTTCTGTTGATATAATGCTGCTGCTGCTTATCATCACCATCTCAGTGGCACTGAATGTCTCTTACCAAAACGAACTTGAAGGGTATGCAAGATCCCCTGTAGAAATACATGCCTGTGTTGTTGGTATGGTAGGACTCAGATGGCAGAGGTGCATAGGAGGGCAGTGGGGGCCTCGGAGCAGAGTTCTGGGTCTTCCTAAGCCTCTTCCTTCTCTCTCTCCGCCTCCCCCCTTTTGTCTGGAATCAGAGCTGCTCAGTGACAAATGCAGACTGATTCCAAGGCTTAACCTGCAGAGAGACCCAGTGGCCAATTTGTCTTCCATATGGGAAACTGAGTGCAAGTTTCTCAGTTCTCTCCGTGTGGTTCACAACAAGCAAAACTTGTATTGCTTACCTAAATGCATCCCACCACTTTAGCAGTCAATAGTTATACATGAATGAAGTCACATATCCGTACCAAGCATTTAGTTACATCTTTACATTGGATCTGCTTTAAGATTGGAATGTACAGATTGCAATATTGTGTACTAGTCTGAATAGTACAGGGATGGCATGGATATCCAATATGCTAAACACCAAGCTGTGTTACATTAATCCCTCTTCAAAGCAGCCTTGAAATGTGACATTCACCCTTTTCTAACATTTTATATCTATGTGCATTTAAAGCTATGCTCACAACAGCATTGTTGCCAACCTCTTTTGAAAGATGTCTGTATCATTTATAAACTAGATTATACAGGCCTATGAAATGGGGGGAAGGTGATATGGGACTTGAGAAATGAACTGGGAAAGCCCTTGTTCAAAGCAGACAAGGAGGATTTCTCCAGATATTTCACAATGATGAATGGAAACATAGGTCTTAAAGCCAAAAGGGACCACTGCATAACCTTGGATTTTGAATTGACGATTGGTGGGAGACCAGAGGGTGAAAAGAGAAGTGCAGAATCAATTATCTTGACTCTCCTAACTTATTGCTGTGCTTTCTTTTCTCTGTTTAGAAATCAACGGGACCCAGATTTGCCCCAATTCTATGGTCGCTTTCAACGATCCGTCCTCAGATTTCGAAAACGTGCCCCGTCTTCGCTATCTGCGCCTGGATGGCAACCATCTGAAGCCACCGATTCCCTTGGACCTGATGATGTGCTTCCGACTCTTGCAATCTGTCGTGTTCTAAGCCTCGCAGCAATCGCCACTCCTCTGGGACTTTGGCTTTGCACAGTGACTTGATTTCAGTCTATGTTAGACATGGGGAATATATGTTATCATCCCTACCCTGACCTTGCTGCCCCAGTGCCTTCTCTTTACTGCTCCATTCTGCTGCCTCCTCCTCCTTCTGTTGCAGGAAACTCTCTACAGGTCTTGTTTTACACAGCATCTTACGGAGTCTCCGAGGAGAGTTCCACAGATTTCTCTTTGATATGTGTATTATCCACAGAAGTGCTAGAAGTCACTTCTTAAATACCAACTCCTTAATTTGTCTCAAAATTAGAGAAGAGATGCAGCATTTGTGTTGTACTCTTGCTGTCTAACACTTCAGAGTGAGTTATTTGCACCCACCCACCCCTAGCCAACAACATCAAGCTTATAAAAGAAGTTGGATTTGTTATTATTATCGAGACCAAAAAGAAGAAGAAGAGGAAGCAATTTCATTTAAATAGGAAAAATTTCCAAGTGCCATTTGTCTAATAAGGATGCTGGATCAAAAGGAAAGGGATATTCAAATTTATTTATAGATGACGGGCACTCATAAATACCATGGTAATAGGAACACCATACTGTGGCATGTGCTAATCAATAGATAAAAGTGCATAGTGGATTGTATTCTGTGGAGCCATGTGAAGTGCATTGTGGGCACAATGAAGAGTAACAAAGAACATATATTCCCCCCGTTTATGCTCTTATGGGATGATACGAGTGATGGTAGCAACATACTGTCAGTATGTTACCTGAGTTGCCAAACATAATGTGATCACTGAGATTCGGATGGTGGTACTTTAACAGCGCCATTTTAAAATGAGAATAATTGCTTGATTAATTACTCATTCTCTTCCCCACAGTATAATTCCACTTCAGTTCGCTACTGTGACACAAATGCAGTACCAGAGAGAAATTGCCAAAGGATAGAACGGTGTACCTGGAAAGGACAATCCCATTGCCATGATGATTTGAAGGATATGGCCATACCTTCTGGGTCATGTGTATGTGTTTGTGTGTGGGAGTCTTTTTGCATAAGAGGCTGCATATCAGAATGCTCTGTTGCCTCACTAACTTTCACACAATTTCCCTTTGCAATGTCTATACAGGACAGATGTCACAAAGGAAATTGTGCCTCCCCATCCTTCAGGCAATGTCCCCTTGAAGCTCTCAGGCATAATGTTGCTTTCCTTTCAGTAAAATTACTCAAAGAGGAGGAGCAACGGCATGCCAAAATACAGTTGAGAAAAGCTGTGGGAATGTGGAACTGAGCTAGCATGGACTATTCTCTTGGACTAGGAACAATAAACATACGGTATATTGTTATGTTAGAAACAACTAACAGATATTAATAGAGTCCCATATAGGTGAGTAGATACCCCTCCATTGTGTGTGTGTGTGTGGTTGTGTGTGTGGGGGGGTGCAGCAGGGTACCAGCGGCGAACCTTAGGCTCTCAAATTCCAGCGGCACCCTGTGAGATGCTAAAATTTGGTGCCCCCACCTTTTGCACTTTGTTATACAGCATTATTGTGGTGCCCCCTACAGTGTGGTGCCCAGTGGGGCCTAACCAGTCATACTAGCCTGAAATAGCTAATGCCTTGCTTGTGGGTAAGGACAGACAGACCCATTAAAGCCTAGTCTGTCCTAGTTCCAGAGGGGGCAAAGTCTATCCCATTCCATTTCTGGCTAGATTTTTAACTGGAAACCTGTAAGAAAAAAAATTGACCTGAGAACACACGCTTAAAAAGAGAGAAGTACTTGTGAAATGATTTGAGGGTTGTGTGCTGCCTCCATTACTCTCCCCAGGTCTCCTTAAAAACTTCTAAAAACAGGGTATCAGGTTGTCAAAGCCTGAGTGGCTTGCATTCTGGGCATCTTGCCACTACGTGTCATGAATGCACATAGATCAAGCCCCCTTGGGAGTGACAGGACAATACCATCTCATTGTTTTCGGGAGGAATTCTGTGGAAAAAGCATGGCCTCCCCAGTCCTTTTTTTCTGCTGTGCTGCAGTCTTTTTATCTTAGCTTGTCGTCTGAACTGGGACTCATGGCTAAGCGCTCTCCTCACTAACCACAAGCTGTAGCCAAAGCCTGTTACCCACCCTACTTTCTGGAGTAAGAACTGAGACTGAGAAATAGGGGCAACACAAGGATTTAAATTTAAGCTGCCCATATGCAATATTCCACACACCAGGCCCTACCAATAAGGTGAAAATTTAGGTGCTGGCCTCCTGCAGCCTAGGGCAGCTTCTGGCTTAATAGCCTCCTGAGTTAAAAGATAGGCTTTTAAATGTGATTTTGCAAGCACTTCCCATATGACAGTGGTTTTCAACCAGTGTGCACACTGGGGTGCCTTGAACGATGGCCAAGGGTGCAACGGGCAACACTAACCTCTGTCCCTCTTTCTTCCACTCCCTCTTCTGATGCCCTCTCTCATCTCTGCCTCCCCAAGGCTTGCACAGCTGTTTATTGCAGTAGCCTACAAGCTCCACAGGCGAATGGTGCCTTTGGGAGACACCTCTCTTTGGGGCCGGGGGGGGGGGGCGGCAGTGGCTGACCAGAAGTCTCCCAAGGAGAGGGGAGAGGAGGCTGAGGGAACAAGGGAGGGTGTTCAAAAAAGGGTGAAAGGTTGTCAGCTCTGCAGGCAAGGGGTGACATAACTGGGTTCCTGAGCCCCACAGTGGTGCGACATAAAGAATGTATTTGGTCAAGGGAGCCGTGGACTCAATAACGTTGAAAACCTCTGCCACATGGAAACATTCAGGGGCGCCAACTATAGGTGGTAGAAGGGGCTTTGACCCCCTCAATATTTGTGCGCAGGGGGCCAAGTCCCCCAATATTGAAGGGGCCACCATCCCTCGCTGATGATGGGAGAGCGCTGGCGTGCTGGGCAGGGGCAGCAGAGGCAGAGGGGGAAGATCACCCTCTGTGCTTCCCATATGCCCCTGCTGCTGGGAGAGCACTGCCACGCTAGGTGGAGGTGGGATGCATCATGTGACTCCAGGCCCCCTCAATGTCAGCACCCCTGGAAACATTACATGAGGATTAGACATCTATGTGCCTTTGTCCAGGGCTGTGTCCACAAACACAACTTTACTTGAAAACCCTAGGATTCTGTTCAGAGATCCATTCAAGAAATGTCACAGTCCCCAGGTAAGATTCCCATGCAGAGGTGCTTGCGTAATAATTTTTAAATGTCAATTGGTGAACATAAACATTACATCAGAAGGGGACCCCAGTGGATAAACAGGGCACAAGACTTTCCTATTCTGCTGACCTATATGAGTCACTTCCAACCCATGGAGCAGTTCTCTTCTCCTAATCACTTGACACCGACTGAGCTATGTTTGCTCAACTCACTTCCATGACTCAGGCCCCTTTTGATCCTCATGATTTGCTCTGCCCCAAGAGCCAGGTTCCACTCTGCACGCTCTCTAAATCCTTCTTTATAGCCAATCAAGTCTTTTTACAGCTTAGTGAAATGAAACTCAGTGGGGGTTTCTTGAAAGAAAATTAGGCTTTGGACCCTTGCATAACTTCTCCAGTTGAGATTCTTCAGTACATTTTCATATTTCAACCTCAGTTCCAAGAGCGCTAATGACTCTCCGGTGACTCAGAAAAGCTGATGATTTAGTTCACTGGCCATTCTCATGTTCTCTTCTCCTTTCACATTGGATTTGAAGATTTTGTTATGTGCTTCCCACTTACCTAAGCTGAAAGGCAATGACACAGGGTCTAGCTTTCTTTGGATGAGAGAGCACTGGAGACATAGTGTCTTTATAATAATTGAAGTATAAATATGCAAGCAGAGCACAACAGAAATAGAGACTTCTAGAGAAGGCCCTGCACCCTAAGGTGTTTCACCTTCAACCATCAAACAACTCCAGATTCTTCCACCGCCTTCCTGATCCTCTCTTACAATTCAGACTGAAAGACTTGAACATTGAGAAATATCTCCTGTCGTGATTTTTCCTGTAGTCCCTTTATCACTTCTGTTATACTTCACAAACCAGTATGAAGTCAACCATGCTAAATGTAAATGAAGCTCTGCAATCAGCAAAATACACAACCTACCCCCTTCTTTCTTTCTATCATCTATCATCTATCTATCTATCTATCATCTATCTATCTATCATCTATCTATCTATCTATCTATCTATCTATCTATCTATCTATCTACCATCTACCATCTTATCTCATCAATCTCTGCTCTTTCCAAACCACTGCTTGGGTGGAGCCTTAATCCAAATCCCTTGAAAACAGAGGACTCTGGATTTTGTCCGTAATGACCAAACAACCTCAGTCCACCGGACATCCCTCCGGATAAAACTCAGCATATCCCACTGGTACCCATGTTGGGGTTGGGCATGCTTGGGATCATTTATTTTAATGGAAATGCAGGCATGAAACTTGCTTTTAATTTAATCTATCTATCTATCTATAGGGCCATACTTGGCCTTTTGTTACACCAGTGTAAGCTAGCGTAACCCCGTTGATATTTGTTGAGTTACTCTGGATTTATGCTTGTAACATTTGGAACATGATCTGCTGGTTTCTTTTTATATCATATTAAATATGTTGTGTAAGTTTCAACTCAATGCTGTGGTAAACTTCATCTGCTAATTGCTGTTAAAAGTACAAAAAAAGAAGATCAGGCCATTTCTCCCTGATCAATTGGTGATCCTATTTCATATGATATCAGCTACAATGGGTACACACTGATTTGTTTTCAGGGGTTAGATGGTGTTGGGTATCTAATGAGTATCCATAGCTGTCAACGTTTCCCTTTTTTTTAAGGGAAATTCCCTTATTCTGAATAGGATTCCTCGCAAGAAAAGGGAAAAGTTGACAGCTATATGAGTATCCATTCTGATTTGTTTGTGGGAAGGCTAGATGATGTTGCATCAAAGCAAGGGTTAGCCACACTTATCAGTATATTTCCCAAGATTTTCCTTCTAATAAAAAGTCTCATGTTTTGGGGAAGTCGGCCTGTTTGCAAGATCTCCCAATCAACTTACACCTGAAGCTGGTATCTGACTGAATCACACCTGAAAATGGCCACAATGTGGAAGTGCCCCCAATGGATGGGTTCAGCAATAAACTGGTAACGGAAGCTCCCCCACCCTCCCCCAGTCTCCATATAAGCAGAGAAGCTTCATTTCCTTGATTTTTACATCTTGGCATGCTATTAAAGATGCAGGGTTGTTTTTTTAAAGCTACTACAACAATGTCATATAATTCCCTTTTAATTGCTTGGAAAGCCTGTACAATCATCCATGGGCAGGCTATATGCATTGAAACTAATCAATCGATCTATTAATTACATTCAGATTCTTCTTTGCTTTCTTTGACAGCTATTTCCAATTGTTTGGTCCAGACAGAGCACAGAATATTTGTCACAAAACAAACAAATTAAATTTAATTAAAACTAAAAGAAAATTCCTAATAATGCTGTCAAACTGATTTCATTTCTTATTATGTCATGTTTCTGCCCTCCCCCCACATAAGAAAAATGACCACAGCTGCCATAGAAGGCCAAAACAGTACTGTAGTACTATTTCTGAGAGGTTTTTATGCCTAGTTTCTGAGGATATATCAGTTCCAGGCTCACGTGTGAAATGACACAAGTTATATACCCTTCTCTCAAAGATGGATCTGATTGGCTTCAAATTACTCCCAGGAACCCTGTGCAAGTAAGAATATATCTATCATCTATACCTATACCTACACCTACATCTATATCTATATCTATATCTATATCTATATCTATATCTATATCTATATCTATATCTATATCTATATCTATATCTATATATCTATCTATCTATCATCTATCTATCTATCAATCATCTATCTATTTATCTATCTAATCTATATATCACCTGCCTTGCTTGGGCAGCAGAGCAATTTAATCCACTTTGATTGAGCAAGCCAAAATTATGTACTTGAATCCCTCCCACCACCACACAGACATACAATACTAGCATTTTGGAGGTCACCATGACCCTAAAAATAATCCTAAGAAGCCATTATTGCAAGTAAGAGATATAGTATTATTATTGGTGATGGTGGTAGTAGTAGTAGTAGTAGTATGCTTTAGTCAGGCACTAATATAATTTGAAATACAGTGGTACCTCGGTCTACGAACAGCCCTGTTAACGAACTATTCGGTGAATGAACTCCGCAAAACCGGAAGTAAGTGTTCCAGTTAGCAAACTTTGTCCTGGAAAATGGATGGAAACCAAACAGTGGAAGGGCAGTGGGAAGCCTCAGTAGGAAAAGTACATCTCGGTTTAAGAATGCTTTGGTTTAAGAACAGACTTCCGGAAGGAATTAAGTTCGTAAACCGAGGTACCACTGTATTTAGGAAGGTTCCCAGAAGCAGTGTTTGTCCCCAGGGTGTTCTGTGTGAGTTGAAATCATCCCCACACTACAGACCAGCTGCTAACTTTCCAAACCTACACACAATTGCAACAGAGTCTGAAATGTCACTCCCAGGCCTCCAGCATTTCATCCCAACAAGAAGACCAGCTTCTTGAAGAAAAGGTTTAACTGAGCATGTTTGCTCTCTGGTGGACTTTGTTAAGGTAGCCATGGGGGGTAAAATGGGAGGGGGTAGCCTGGTGACAGATGGGCTGAATAATCATCACCCTGATTGGCTGCCCTTTCAGCCTGCCCCTGCCCACCCCTCACATCTGCACAGTTGTGTTCCCTCCTCACTGCCACCACTCTCATTAAAAGCTTTTCAGTCCCATCACACTTGGTGCTACAGGAACACAGAGCCTCTTCTCTCAAGGCAAGCAAGCAGCGAAAGTGGTATGTATGTCAATAATTTGCTCCTCTTCCCCTTCCCTCTTCGTTGCTAACAAGCAGAGCTCAAGATCTTTCAGGCTTGGTTCAGAGAAGTTACAGGCATGAAAACTACCCAGGGATTGGGACTATTACACAAAGCATGAGTTTTTCCTGCAGTATGAGGCTCAAAAGCTGGCCATGATAGTCCCAGTGCTGGATATGATCAATGGAAGATCTGTGGGGAGTAATGACCACAGTCCTCACTTAAAGGCACCTTACTAGAATGTTCTCTTTTAGGGTTAAATTTACATGTGTCCGTATGTATGCATGGGGGGGGGGCAGAAATGGATGTTACAAACAGATTTCTACTCAGATATGTACATCCACCTATCAATTAAAGACTGTGTGTGTGTGTGTGAGAGAGAGAGAGAGAGAGAGAGAGCGAGAGAGCGCACCTCTGATAATGTTTTCATATTCTGGCGAGCTCTTCCAGATCCTAAAGGCCGTGTGTGCACACAGATGTGTGAGTACACCTATGCTAGGGCGCGGGTGCCACTCTGGTCTAAACCACTGAGCCTCTTGGGCTTGCCAATTAGAAGTTTGGTGGTTTGAATCCCCACAACGGGGTGAGCTCCCGTTGCTTTGTCCCAGCTCCTGCCAGCCTAGCAGTTCAAAAGCATGCCAGTGCAAGTAGATAAATAGGTACCACTGCAGCAGGCAGGTAAACAGCATTTCCATGTGCTCTGGTTTCCGTCACGGTGTTCTGTTGCACCAGAAGCAGTTTACTCATGCTGGCCACATGACCTGAAAAGCTGTTTGTGGACAAACGCCAACTCCCTCGGCCTAAAAACGAGATGAGCACCTCAACCCCATAGTCGCCTTTGACTGGACTTAACCGTCCAGTGGTGCTTTATCCTTTTTTTACCTACACATATGCATTCCTGTAGAATAGTCATGTGTGTGCCTATTTTATTATTTAAATACATTTAAATATCTATATACCACTTTCCTGCCTGATGGTCTACAAGGTGGTTCACTGAAGTAAACACTGCATTGCAAAAGTCTAAAGAACCACTATCCACGCAACCGCAAAGGCGATACAATGTAAGAAAGACAGCAGAAATTAACCAATAAAGTAGAAACTGTATAACAAATGTATAACCACAGCATATAAAAAACCATACCTTAAACAAAACCATCAGAAGCTGTGGCATTTGAATGGCATAAATGTCATTCATATCTGACAAATCGAAAGGGGGGGCGCATTCCATAAGGTTGGGAGCATCATCACGAAGAATGACCTTTCCCCTGTTGCTATCAGCCAAATCTCCAAAGTCAAGGGTGCCTAAAAAACAAGTTAGCTCTTCCAGATCCTAAAGGTTAGATTCAAATATCTGGGTCCCAAACCATTTAGGGATCTGAAGGTTAAAACCAGCATTTATAATTGTGCCTGAAACAAGTTTAAGTAAATGTAATAATCGAGGCTTCTTGTATGCTTCTGTGGGCGAGCTTCTGTGTCTGTTTGCAAGTATTGGACATATGTGATGCATTGCTGTGGGAACATATTTGAATTTGTGTGTATGTGTGCATGCACCTAGGCTTGTGTAAACACCATGTACATTGATGGTTCTATATATATAATCATTATTATTATTAATCATAAATACACAAACAGATGGAATAAATGCGTTGGCAAACACATTACGATCCAAAAATGGCTGCTGTCCAAGCACTGGCATCTTCCGAACAAAACAGATTCTTATTCCAAGAGAAGTTAATCGGTTTTAAATTCTGTCACTCAGTCTCTGTCTCTTCGTCACATTGTTCAGAGGGGAAACTTTGTACCAGACTCAGAATGCCTCAACCACTGTGGACCTCTTCCTTGTAGGTGGCCAAGGCTATGGGTTCTATTCCTGTTCTCTTAAAGGTTTTGGATCCTTTTTGTTTTGTTTTGCCAATTGGGAAGGAAGGTGGTGGCAGCCTGGTACCCTGGTCCTGAATGGGGTAACTGTGCCCCTGAAGGACCAGGTGCACAGCTGGGAGTCATTTTGGACTTGCAGCTGTCCATGGAGGCGCAGGTCAATTCTGTGTCCAGGGCAGCTGTTTACCCACTCCATCTGGTGCACAGGCTGAGACCCTATCTGCCCACGGACTGTCTTGCCAGAGTGGTGCATGATCTAGTTATCTTTCGCTTGGACTACTGCAATGTGCTCTATGTGGGGCTACCTTTGAAGGTGACCTGGAAACTACAACTATAATCCAGAATGTGGCAGCTAGACTGGTGACTGGGAGCGAGAGCACATAACACACCGGTCTTGAAAGATCTACATTGGCTCCCAGTACGTTTCCGAGCACAATTCAAAGTGTTGGTGCTGACCTTTAGAGCCCTAAACGGCCTCGGCCCAGTATACCTGAAGGAGCGTCTCCACCCCCATCGTTCAGCCCGGACACTGAGGTCCAGTGCCGAGAGCCTTCTGGCAGTTCCCTCGCTGCGAGAAGCCAAGTTACAGAGAAGCCAAGGGCCTTCTCAGTAGTGGCACCCGCCCTGTGGAACACCTTCCCACCAGATGTCAAAGAGAACAACAACTACCAGACTTTTAGAAGACATCTGAAGGCAGCCCTGTTTAGGGAAGCTTTTAATGTTTGATGGACTATTGTATTTTAATATTCTGTTGGAAGCCACCCAGAGTGGCTGGGAAACCCAGCCATATGGGCAGGGTATAAATAATAAATTAATAATAATAATAATAATAATAATAATAATAATAATATTGATAAGTTATTGCATCTCCTAGTCATGCCTTCATTCCCTCGGCTGTGAACTGAACCAAAAATAGCTTTCAACAGGGTTCATGCACTTGGCAATTTGGGAGCAAAAATGCAGGTTAAGACCTAAGGAAGAAGTATCCTCTTTATTGTCTGCAACTCACCAAGTTGCTAATGATGCCTCAGCATTCCCACTGGTGGCAGCGGAAGCTTTAACTCCCTCTTTCTGAAGCTTTGCCACCCTGGGTCTGAGCGTCCTTTTCTGCTGCAGTCAAATCTGGCTTGTGAGTAAGAGGTGAAGTTGCTCTGGGCCTCTCCGGCACGGCAAAGCAGTCAGGCATGAAAATGACTGAAAGGGGAAGGAGATTAATAATCCCCTCAGGGCTGGAAGCTTCAGCCATTTGTTCCCTGGCGCTGTGAACCTCCACTGCTTGTCCCCCCCCCCCCCCACTCCCCGCCGCCTGCAAGCTCTTTATGAAGCTTGTAGTGGAGCTCCTTTTGAAAGTGCCGCAGGGCAAGGTCAGGCGGTCTCTGAAAGCACTGGAAGGTATAGTAATAAGGAGCTAAAGTGGAGGCTTTGATGAGGAGTTGGAGCAGGAAAAAGCAGCAGCCAGATTACTGAGAAGGCAGAGTTGGAAAGGTGGTGCTAGGAAGAAAGGTCTAGTGAGCAGAAAACAATATTGAGGCTCCTTAGGATCTGACTCTGTTGCAGACAGTAGAGGCTGTTCCAGAAGGGCAAACCAACCTCAGTCTGCCCTCAGCCAACCCCTGCCTCAGAACATAAGAAGAGCCTACTAGATCAGCTCAATGACCCATGGTTTCATTTCTTTATCTTATTTTATTACACATATATCCCATATTTTTCTCCAAGGAGCTCAGTGTGGTGTACGTGGCTCCCTCACTCTCCATTTTATTTTTCCTCACTCTCCATTTTATTTTTCTCCAAGGAGCTCAGTGTGGTGTACGTGGCTCCCTCACTCTCCATTTTATCCCCACAACAGCCCTGTGAGGTAGGTTAAGCTGAGAGGAAGCGACTAGCCCAAGGTAGCCAGGCAGATTTGCCCTCCATTCTCAAAAAGGGACTCTGTAAGGGGAACCCAGTGTGAGGGTTTCACTGCAAACCTGAATTCTAGATTCATGGGGAACTAGGGTCTTGGTGGTGTTTTCTCAGTGGTGGAAGGAAAGCACTCAGTTTATGTTCAAAAGCTAGCTCCTTTCAATTTAATTTAGGTAGACCAACATGCCAAAGGGCATGGCAAAGAGTCTGTGTCAGAACAAGGAATGGTACTCGCCTCGTGCTGGCTTTCTTATGGTGCTCCTGCTCTTCTTGCTCCCCACTCAGGCACAGGATGCAGACTGCAGCCTTGGTGGGCATAATATCTGCCCTGGCTCTGGCTCTGGCTGTTCCACTGAAGGAAGATGGAAAGAAGAAGGAGAAGCACAGATCTGCCACTTATGACAGCCTGGATTTAGGCAACTATGACCTCAACCTGGACAACTATGGAGAGGTCATCGATCTCAGTAACTATGAAGAGAACTACGATTACGGGGACCTGGCATCAAAGGTACTATAGAATTGCCACTGAAATGTGAGATCTGTTATTCAGCAGATTGTTTGTCCTGCTCAGAATCACAGCTTTAAGTGCCTCCCAATAATTTAGCTGTCCCCAATATTCATACTCTGCCTTTCTAACAACCCACTAACTCTTGCCAGATGGTTGTGTATGTAGTGTACACATGCAAACTGGTGTATTCCGCTTGCAGAATTTGGATTACCCTTCGGCCAAATCACAATTCTGGGTGTACAGTGTGTCCACACTTATATGTAGACATAGTCACCCTGTGCAGAGGCATCAGCTTCTCAGGTTTTACCACCTTACCCCAGGAGCTCAACTGTCGGCAGCAATTTCAATTAGCTGTGCACCTGTCTTCTACTGTCTACCCAGTCAGAATTTGTTTTCTTCTCCCATACTTACATTGTTAGCTGCAATAGATTGTACTCTCTATAAATCCTTCACCAACGCAGTTCACCAACTGTTGGGGCAGTTCATAGGCAGCCATAAATATGCTTAAGGAGACCAAAGTCTTAAAGAGCAACTGCATGCCACTGCAATAGGAGTGGGGAGATCCAGATCAGGACCATAGTATGCTGGGAGGGGGACCTTCTCCTCCCCTGCCATGGCTCCAACCAAAGGGAGATTCCCTCCAATTGCAACCAAAAGCGGGATTCGGAGACTGCAGGAGAGGAGGGTTAAGATTTCAAATTCTCCACATGCCACTGTTCTGTTCCGATTCTGTCACCCTCTCCCCCTCTCATAACCACCTACGTTTACTAGTTAAAGCAACATATTAATGTAACTTATGATTTAGCCCTCAGAACCAAACTAAATGAGATGCCGTTTCTGCAATTAATTGAATGATTTGATTTTTTCATATAAAAAGGTACCCGATCCAGATTGAGGCCCCCGTATATGCAGGTAGGAGGTTTTAACCCTTTGTCCACCAACGCAACCTTAGTCTGGATTCCCCCCCCCCCAAATGCTATTTGCATTGGAAGAAAAATGTCCAGTCATGCAAATGAGAGCTTTTCTTCCCAATGCAAGTAGCAGACACAAATCTTGGTCAGAACTTCAGCAGGTGACAAAACGTTAAAGGCTCCCTCTCTGCCTACCCACTGCAACCAGGGTCCTGATCCAGATCAAGACCCCTGCATCCATACATAAAGAAATGTATTGCGATAATCAACTGGCCTCTAATATGGTGAACTGCAATTCCACAAGAAGGGTGACATTTCCTTTCAGCTGCTGGGAACATTAGACTATGTAACATTACCCCAGCAAGGGACACCTGAAGTGTTTGTGTGCAGAAGAAAAACATCATTATGTATGAATCGCCCCTAGAAGACCAACCTGGAAACTTCTGCCCTATGTATGACTCGGTTTCCCCCTCTGTAAAATGGACTCTGAGCATCTTAACTAATGCAATCACAAGACCCTTGCTTTACTTACAGATTGAGGTTGGCACCCTGCCTCCTCCTACCAAGAGCTTGGTGGGTCCTCTGAGCACAACAACTGGGGCAACTGAAATTCCACAAAAGAGCCCACCAACATCCACGGCTGCCAGGCCTCAGGGACCAGGCCTGTTTGGGTCCATAACAGATCAGGGTGAGTAAAACACCGGCACTCAAAACCATTAGTCTTTCTGCATGGAACAAAAACTAAGGATAAGGGTGGCATATGCTGCGCAGGAAATTTCAGCGTGAAGCAGCTGGTGAAATATTGCCCCAGTTGTAATGCTGGGGTCTCTTGAGGAATGTGAAGCATCTGTGTGTTTCTTCATATCTGTACAGGATGGGTTCCTCAATAGCTACAATTCATGACTGTTTGGAGTGCCATGTTAGGCTTAAGGCATCACACAATACCTGAAGGCCCAAGGAAGGGATGTTTTGTCACATCTGGGAATGAATGGCTCCTTTAATCTTTTGGGTCCTCACTGTGATGATAGCTTCCTTGTCTTTAGCTCAAAGGGGAGAAGTGATGGTTAAATAAGAAACAGTCTAAAAGCAACAGATCACTAAATATTAAAAGCTTATTGAAGTTGAACATCTAGTAATAAATAAATCACTAAACACCTGATCAGCTTTGCCTGCAAAGCCCTAAACAATCTGCATATATTCGGCAGCATCTTCTTCAGACTTGCTATTTAGCATCTACACGAAAACATCGAGTTGGGTTATCAGGAGTTTTGGAGTGCAGCTCTACTTCTCCTTCACATCTGCAGGTGTGGCAGTAGATGGGCTGGACCACTGTGTTGCCTCAGTGATTAACTAGATGAGAACCAGCAAACTGAAGCTCAATCCAGATAAGGCTGAGGCACTGTTATTGGGTGGTTCCCCAGACTGTTATTGGGTGGTTCCCCTTCCTCTTGATGGGGTTACATTCCCTCTGAAGGAGCAGGAACTCAGCTTGGGGGTCCTTCTGGGTCCTTTGCTGTTACTTGAAGCTCAAGTGGCCTTAGTGGCATGGAACACATTCTATCAATTTGGGCTGGTGGCTCAGCTGTGCCCCTATCTAGACAGGGATAGCCTAACATCTGTTATCTATGCTCTGGTAACCTTTAGGTTAGACTACTGCAACACATTATACATAGGGTTGCCTCTGAAGACAGTTCAGAAACTTCAGCTGGTGCAGAATTCAGCAGCCAGGTTGCTCACCGGGGCAAGATGGTTCAAGCATATTATACCAATTCTGGCCCAACTGCACTGTCTGCCAATTAGTTTCTGGGCCGAATTCAAAGTGTCAGTTTTTACCTAAGCCTTAAATGTCTCAGGGCCTCAATACTTCAAGGACTGCCTCTTCCCATAGGAATCTACCTGGGCCTTGTGGTCATCCTCTGAGGTCCTTCTTCATGTGCCTCCTCCATGAGAGGTCTGGAGGAGGCACACAAATGGACACAAGAATGGGCCTTTTCTGTGGTGGCTCCCCATTTGTGAAATGTTCTCCCCAGGGAGGCTCACCTGACTCCTTCATAACTGTGGGTGCTAGGCGAAAACTTTTCATTATAACCAAGTCTTTGGCTGATTAATATTCTGTGGCCTTTTAAATGTGTTTGTGGGACTATTGATTAGTTTTTGTTTTATTGTGTATTTTATTATGTATTTTGTGTTCTCATTTTGTATTTTTCTGTTGTGAACCTCCCTGTGATCTTCAGATGAAGGGTGCTATACCAATTTAATGAATAATATATTATGGTAATAAGCATCCTTCTTCCACCATAAAACAAAAAATTCTGTTCAAGTAAAGCTTGCTTTTTTCTTTTTTTCTTTTTAAGGGAATGGTGCTGCTAGTGTTGTATTTATCTCTGCTGCCAGCTTTTATATCTTGCCTGGTTTATTTTTGCATTCCTTTGTTGTCCTTATGTTGTTTTTTCAAACTGCATGCCTGTTTTGAGTATTTTAATTGATGAGAAAAGCAGCTCCCATTTCTTTTGATAAACAAACACACACTGTTGAACATTTAAAAGAGGCGCCTGATTCTTTTCACCTCATCCCCTCTCTGCCCTATGCCCATCCATCTAACAGATGGAAAGAAAGCAAAATTTGCTCTGCTTGTACATTCAAAAAGCAAGCAGGCTTGGGCTCCTTGTTTGAGACAAGAAAGAAGCTTGATAAAGGAGCTGCTCAGAAACAAACAGAAACGCCAGCAAAGCACCAAGACTTTAATGAGCAGCGACGCAGCGAAAATCGGACAGAGTAGCAATTAGATTAGTGACAATTAAAATCCTGTAGCGAGGGATAAATATCTTTATTCATTTTCTGCCACTCTGAACTGGGACAAATTAAGTAGTAGGCTGAGCGAAATTGTTGGCTTTCTGCTTTGAACTCCTCCACTAATAGATTTGGAGTCTGTTTAGTCCTCCGAATAGGAGGTTTTTTTTATTTTAAATACTCAAGCAGTTTTAATTGGTGCCTGGAATCTTGTCACTTTGACTCCGCAATGGGCTGTTGGCTCCAGACGTAACAGCAGCAATGATTTCCCAGCGCAAAAATAACTCCCATTTCCTTTCGGTTGGGTTTCTCTGAATATGAAAGGCCAAACAAAATTCCTGGGGTAACACCATAAGGTTAATAAGGCAATGTTGCACCCTTTGTATTGGATTTGGCCCAGGCTGATTCATTGCTAAGCAGCTATTTGGACTAGTGGTTTGTGATTCGTCTCTTTAATTGGAATTGACTCATTTGTTCCTCTTTTTTGCCTTTTAAAAGAACTTAGCACTCACTTGTGAACAGAGCCAACCTGATACCCCACATTTTCCATATCAGGACATCACAAAAACTCGGCCTGCTGTTTGGTCATCCTCTCACCTGATAGCAAAATGAGAATGGCAATTCCTTCTATCCCATGCCCACAGTTTTCAGAAAATATTTGAGTCTAGGAGAAATAGCAGATCTATCATTTATCTCTTACATTTCAATCTTACCCTTTCCTCAGGGAGCTCAATGCAGAATACAAGGTTCTGCCCCCTGTATTATCCTTACAACATACCTCTGAGGCAGCCTAGGTTGAGTAAGTGTGACTGAGCTCAAGGTTACCGGGTGAGGTGCATAGCAGAAACATGTATGCCAGCCTGAGCTCCTTTGGGGAAAGGTGGGGTATAAATATATACCAGTATACCTGAAGGAGCATCTCCACCTCCAGCATCTCCACCTCCGCCCAGACACTGAGGTCTAGCTCCAAGAGCCTTTTGGCAGTTCCCTCACTGTGAGAAGTGAGGTTACAAGGAACCAGGCAGAGGGCCTTCTCAGTGGTAGCGGTGAAATGCCCTCCCATCAGATGTTAAGGGAATGAACAGCTCTCTGACTTTATTGAAGACATCTGAAGGCAGCCCTGTATCAGGAAATTTTCAATGTGTGATGTTTTGCTGTGTTTTTATTATGTTGGAAGCCACTCAGAGTGGCTGGGGCAACCTAGTCAAATGGGGTGTAAGTAAGTAATAAGTTGTTGCTGCTGCTGCTGTTGCTGCTGTTGTTGTTTTTGTTGTAATAATACAAATATACATTTTGTTTGTTTTATTGCTATGGATGATGCAAATAAAGATTCATTCATTCATTCAATATACATAAATAATAAAATGAATGTCCAGCTATGTTATGGCTTTCAAAAGAGACAAATGTTTAACAAGGTTTTTCAAGTCATGGGTAGTCATGGACATACTGGAGAATTCTCAGGATCGGTTTAGCAAACAAAGGAACACAGTAAAATGCAACATCATTTCAATTAAAAAAGTAATACCAGAAACAATGCATGATGGGAAAGTATGATGTACAAATAGAAAAATGGAAAATGCATTTTTTTAAAAAAGTAACAATTCTGTCTCCAATTTCGATTTTTCCACTTGGAAACCAACTTTTTTATCCAATTTAAAAACCTCTTGAATTTGAGCATAGTGTAACCAATCTCGCACCTTATTTTTTAGTTTATCCTTACTCTGCAGTTTCCAGTTGTCTCCAATTTTTTCGATTATTTCCCAATATTTCGGCCAATAGGCCTCCATATTGGGTCTTTTTCGAGCCTTGGCCTCCACTGGTGATAGCCACCTCGGGGTTTTACTCTCTAATAAGTCCTTATATTTCATCCAGACTGCAAAAATTGATTTTCTGACAATATGATTTTTGAACAGTTTATGAACCTTAACCTTGTCGTACCATAGATATGCATGCCAACCAAAAGCATTATCAAACCCTTCCAGATCCAGGACATCAGTGTTTTCTAACAAAAACCAATCTTTCAACCAGCAGAAGGCTGCAGATTCATAATATAACCTCAAGTCCGGCAGGGCAAACCCTCCTCTTTCTTTCGAGTCAGTTAGTATTTTAAACTTTATTCGAGGCTTTTTGCCCTGCCAGACAAACCCAGATATATCCTTCTGCCATTTTTCAAAACATTCCACTCTGTCCACGATCTGTAGGGTCTGAAACAAAAATAACATTTTCGGCAATACATTCATCTTTATAGCTGCTATTCGACCCAACAAGGAAAGTTTCAATCTTGACCAAATTTCTAAGTCCTTCTTAATTTCCGACCAACATTTTTCATAATTGTCTTTAAATAAGTTCAAATTTTTGGAAGACAAATAGATCCCTAGGTATTTCACCTTTTTAACCACATTTAATTCTGTTTCTCTCTGAAACCCCTCTGTTTCTGTAGATGTCAAGTTTTTGGCCAAAACCTTAGTCTTTTGTTTGTTCAACTTAAATCCTGCAACCCGACCAAACTCATGAATAAGTTCTAAAACTCTTTTTGTACTGGGTTCTGGCTCCTGTAATGTCAAAACTAAGTCATCTGCAAAAGCTTTCAGTTTATATTGTTTCACTCCGACCTCTATCCCTTGTACCAACCGGTCCTCCCTAATCATGTTCAATAGCACCTCCAGGACTGAAATGAATAAAAGAGGGGATAGAGGGCACCCTTGTCGTGTCCCTTTTTCAATTTTAAATTCCTCCGTCACCACATTGTTCACTATTAATTTAGCTTTCTGTTCTGAATAGATTGCTTCTATTCCATTTTCAAACCCCCGTCCCACTCCCATCCCTTCCAAATTTTTCTTCATAAACTTCCAAGATATATTATCAAATGCTTTCTCCGCATCAATGAAGATTAAAACCGCCCTTGTGTTCCTATTGGTTTGCAATAGTTCCAAAATGTCAATGATGTTTCTGGTATTTCCATATAAATGTCTACCAGGGAGAAAGCCAGCTTGGTCCTTGTGAATTACTTCATTTAAGACCTTTTTAAGTCTGCTTGCTAAAATGTCTGCAAATATTTTGTAATCCACATTCAGGAGTGAGATGGGACGGTAGTTCTTAAGCTGGGTCTTTTCAGATTCTAGCTTGGGTATCAATGTGATGAATGCTTCTTTCCACGTTTCCGGTGCCCTCTTCCCCTCCATGATCTGGTTGCATACCTCCATCAAAGGCTGTGTCAAGTAGTCCTTCAAAGTCTTGTAGTATTTGGAGGTAAGCCCATCCGGGCCTGGAGATTTGCCAAGTTGCATATTCTGAATGGCACCTTCAATTTCCTGTTGAGTTATTTTACAATTCAAGATTGATCTTTTATCTTGGGTTATTTTTGGTAGTCCATTTATCCTTAAAAATTGATCTATCTCCAACTCTTTCTGAGGCCCTTGTGCATAAAGTTCTTTGAAGTATCTGTGGAAGCACTTCCTGATTTCTTCTGGTTTCTGAACCATTCTTCCTTCAATCTCTAGATTTGTCACTGTATTTAACTTTTGTCTTTTTTTCAGCTGCCAAGCTAGCAGCTTTCCACATTTGTTTGCTGATTCAAACGATCTTTGCTTCATCTGTTTGATTTTCCATTCGATCTCTTGATTTATCAGTTTAGAGTATTGTGCTTGATGGAATTTGATTTCTCTCAGCACTTCCTTTGACTTGGGATTGGTTCTCAGTTTCTTCTCACCTTGATATATTTTCTCCAATATTTTATCCTTCTTTCCATTCCAGAGCTTTTTCTTGATTGTATTTTGTTGTATCAGAAACCCTCTCATAACGGCTTTACTTGCGTCCCAGATCATTCTTTTTTCAACTGTAGTGTTCAGGTTGATTTCAAAATAGTCCTTTAACGTTTTTTGGGCCTTTTTCACAATCTCTTGATCTCTTAATAAGGTGTCATTCATTCTCCATCTGAAGGAACCGGTTTGGGTAAGTCTAAGTTCTAGTTTCAAAGCATTGTGGTCGGAGCATGTTTTTGGGCAGATTTCCACCTTTCTAGTCTTGGGTGCCAGCCCTCTAGATGTCCAGATTTGGTCGATCCTTGTCCATGACAGGTGGGCCTCAGAGAAGAAAGTTCCTTCTTTACCTAGGGGGTCTTTTGTCCTCCATATATCAATCAGATCCAAATTGTCAATCAGTTCAAAGAATGTTTTAGGCAGTCTGCCATCTGATGTTAAGTTTTGATTTTGAGACTTATCCATATGTGTAGATACCACTCCATTCATGTCTCCCATCATTATGATGTTGTTGTAGTCCATATAGTCCAACATGGTCTCATGCAGCTTCTTAAAAAATTCTGATTTCCCGTCATTTGGCGCATATATTCCTAATATCAAAATTTTTTCTCCTTGTGTCTGGATTTCAATCGCCAAGATTCTTCCTTGCTCATCTTTAAATACAAATTTTGGTGCCAGGCTCTCCTTGGCATATATCACCACGCCTCTTTTCTTAACCTTGTCTGATGAAATAAATTCTTGGCCTAGTCTTTTGTTAACTAAGACTTTTCTGTGAAGCCTGGTCACATGGGTTTCTTGTAAACAAATAATGTCCAATTGTTCTTTCTTCAATATGTGAAATATTTTCCTTCTTTTTTCCGGAGAATTTCCGCCATTTATATTCCAACTAAGTAGCTGCAGAGACATCCTGTACTGTTTTGTTACACCTAGAGTGGTGTATCTTCTGGTCCCGAGGGTGTAGGGCCTGCTCCGCCTCCAGGCGGAATCCCAGCTTGTGGTAGAGGACAAAGTGCTGCTGCTTCTTTTTGGAGATCTTCACCGTGATCGTGCAGGAACTTTTGTAAATCCTCTGGTGTTTTTATCTTTACCTTCTTCTGCTTGTAAGTAAATGATAACCCTTGTGGAAACTCCCACCTATAACGAATTGTGTTGATTCTCAGCAGTCTTGCCAGTTCTGAATAAGTGGTTCTCAAGTCCAATAACTGTTTTGGGATGTCTCGGTAAATTTCCACCCTTTTATCTTGTATCACCAATGTATTTGCGAAATGTAGGCCTAATATTTTGTCTCTCTCTTCCCTTGATCTCAAAATTATCAAACAATCTCTGGGTCTGTCCTTCCTTACCAATCTTCCCAGCCGAAAAGCTGACACTATTTTAAAGTCAGTTTCTTCCTTAATGCCCCAGAATTTTGAAAATTCTGTTGTCAAAAATCCAATTAAATCTTCTTGTTCAATTTCTGGGATTGCTCTTAATCTGAGGTTATTCTCACGATTTTTCAATTCCACCATCGAGAGGTAGGCTTGTTGTTCACCAATTTGTTTATGCAAAGGTTTAACTTCACCTCTAACTTCCTCGACCTCTTTTCTAGCTGCCGTTGCAATTTGAACAGCTTCCCCAGCCAAATTACGGTTTTCTTGTGTAGCTCCTTGCAATTTTTCAATTGCTTGTGTATGCTGGGAAACCTGATCTGTCAATTTCTGGATCGAAGATGTAGCTTGGTCAATTTTTGATGATTGGTTGTCAACCTTTTGATTTAAAGCTGCCAACTGCTCCAAGATTTGTTTCAGAACTCCCTCAGATGCTCCTGCTGCCATATCTTCCTCTGCTGGAATTTTAGACTTTTCGGCTTCTGCCTTTTGTACGCCCAGCACCGCTGGAACTGATGATCTGCGTCCCTGAGTCAAAGTTGTTTGTACAAGCTGTGCCTGCTTTTTTTCCTTTTCCTTCTCCTTAGCTTCCTTGGCTTTGGCTGCTCTTGTCTTTCCTGTACCACTCATCAGTCAATGTTCAAGGTCAAATTGTTATTGTCCCATGGGAAAGACAGATCCAATTTAAAAACAATCCAGTGAGAGAGAGTAAACATAAAAAGCTGTTCCCAGGCCTTATATTCCCAAAATCCTCTAGGGGGAGTACCACCAAAATTTCAAAAAGAAGAAGGCAACTTTTCCGCCATTAAAGTCCCCTGTATGTTAAAAAACAGAAATGCAATAGTCCCAAATGGTAATAAACAAGTCCTGCAGAGTACTTTAAACTTTTAACAAAGTTTCAAAAAGGTGCCTACAATTTGTATCCAGTCCAGCTTGTTAAAGCTCAAAAGCTCAAGGGTATCCATACGTCTGTAAAAGTTTGTAACAATTTGTAACAGTTCCGCAGTTAAACAGTTTCCCCTCCAGCAGCCCGACGATTTGGAATTTAGCTTTGAATGATCTTACTGGGGAGGATCGCTCCAATTTTCCTTTTAAAAAATTGCTCACAAATAAGTCTATCTTTTCTCGTTAACAGTCACTTCTGAAAGTGCATGAAAGTCCCTCTTTAAAACATCCCTTTTCAGCCGTTTTTCGCTTCTCTGATCCCTTGCTTTGATCTTGTAAGCAGCTCCGGGAGGCGGACTTCCTTTTTAACGTCTCCCGGTTACAGCCAAAATTTTTTTTCAAGAATTTACTGCCGAATTTAACGTCCTTACTCACGGGTTTGTTGTTTCAGTCGAATCTTTAAAGGAAGAAAGGTCGGCGCTCATCTGCAACAGCTGCGCGGCTTCACTCCCGCAGAAAGAGCGATGAACTCACAGCACCGCTACCCCTCTTTCACTCCGGAGCCCCTTACGGGGTTCCTTTCGCGATTTCGGGGTCGCTCCAGGTGCCCGCCGAGTCCCACGGCCACGAGTTCACTCTGCTCGTGGTTTTTCTTGATGGGTCGTCGCTGTGCCGCAGCGAAACGACCCTTTCCTGCGGAGCCCCTCTTCAGACTAGAAGAGGACCGCCATTACAGTTTCGCGCCGCCTCCGGAAGTCGTCGTGGCCTTCCAGATGTTATTGAACTCCATCTCCCTCTGAGCCCTTGCCATTATGGCCAATGCTTAGGAATGGTGGAAACTGTAGCTCAACCACTAGCAGCCCAAATGGCAAGGCAGAGCTACAGAGCCAGCCTCTTGACAATGGAGTAGCTCAGCTTACCTGGGCAGTGCTGGGGTGAGGCAGGGTGGCCAGGATGTGGATACCCCAGCTAGAGCACCCAACTTCCTCTACTAGTGTGTTTGTGCATCCACAATCACACCACCACCCTGGCCCATCCCAGTGTAATCCAGGTTAAACTGTAGCAGTGCTGGCCTCAGGAGAGCAGTTCTGTGGCTTTGTCCCACCACATATATCATTACTGGGTTCAGCAATGATTTCTCCATCTCTGTGAAGGGCCACTCCTAAACTCTTTCACTGATCAGGCCCACATTAACTAGCACTCTCTACCCTGTCTCTAGGTCTTCCCACCTGTTTGGTCTGTGTGTGCATCAGCACCTCTGTGTACTGTGATGACTCTGATCTAGAACACATCCCAACTCTGCCCTTGGAGACCACATATTTCTATGCCCGCTTCAACCACATCAGCAAGATTCAGGCCAGTGACTTCACCGGACTTGGTATGCTATGTTCCTTAGGGCTTCTGGTTACAGTTCTCACACTTGGGAGCTGCTTCACCCTGTCTAGGCAGCCTTATCTGTTACAAGAAAAGTCACCTGTGCAACTCTCTGCTCTTCCTCTCTACTCTCCTGAGGGTGAAATGGGAAATGTGTTTGCCATATGGTTGTCTCGGAAGTGGGTATCTGAATACCAGAGTCTGTTTTCACACTGGCTCTTATTTCATAATGCAGACTGAAAGAAGATTGGGTCCTTGCCAGATTGCAAGCCAAGAATCTGACCCAATCAGGCCCTGTTTTCATGACCACAAGGTGCATGGAAGCAGCAGTGGGAAAGGAATTTGGTTTTGGGTATGTGACCACAAATTCTGCAACGTGGTGAAAGACACATAGAGCTGGCACAGCATAGGCTAGATTTCTACAGGCTTTCCCTGTGGCTATCAAATGCTAAATGGATGTGTGAACAGGCTGAAAGTGTGCTGGAAAATGTGAATGGGATGAATCTGGGGAAAATCTGGGTTGCAGTGAACATGACATAATTGCTGCACTACTTGGAACGATATCCACCTTTATTATATGCTATCACAATGGATTCTGCAGTGATAACCATGAGTTGAGTTACTAGTCTGGGCATGTGATGAAGCAATCACACAAAGCCAGTTTCACTGTTCATCTGGACATAACCTGGTTACATTCATCCCAGCCTGGTGGGATTTGGGTGAACTCACCCTTTGATCCCCAAGTCCATTAACAACTGGGCAACCATTTTGAGTTCCGACCATACGTAAAACAAATAAAGATCTGGAATAGGATTCATATGAGCACCAAACTATTCTCTCTTGCACAGCCTGATGTTAATTTGACTCCTGTTGTATGTGATCTTTAGTGCACAAATTATGTGTATATGCGAAAGAAAACCTCAGGACTTTTGCTTGTTCTGCAGCCAGGTGCCAGAATATGTAAGGCACAAAGGCTTCCTCGTGTTCGTGGTTGCAGAGCATTAACCCCAAATAACTGTGGTCTAAAAGATTCTTTTTCTTAACAAATAAATATGCCAGGATCTGGAGATGGAAAAGACTGACCAATTTCTGCCAGGCACATACATTTGAGACCTTGTAATGCACTATTCTCAGCCAGTGGAAAGCCTCAAGAGGAATGTGGTTTTCACCTTTGAAGGTTTTGAGCCAGTACCAAAAGAAAAGGCTGGCATTTTGCTAGCATCTCACACTGTTTAATACCAGGGGAAACTGGTGGAAGAGAACATCACAAAGCCTGTCAGTTGTGCAGTTCCTGGGCTGTGCGTTGAAAGCAAGTTGTTTTGTGAGAAATCAGTGTCAGAACAGCTAATTTCATTTTGATTCTTTAAAAAAAGGAGAGGTCATATTCAATTCTGGTGCAACAGAACTTCCTCTTCTTCTCATGCCTTTTCCAGCCCCTTGTCTGTCCCCCCCCCCCCAATCAGCTTAGGGGAAATAGGGGTACTCTTAAGAGCAGATTTGTGGGGAGGAGAGGAAAAGAAGGCCTCATTGCACCAGTGGAAACTTGTTGGCATAGCACTGGATACAATCCTGTTACAATACCAGAGGGCTCAATATTTCAGTCCACCCCCATCAAAGCCCTAGAGAAAGACAAATACAGGCAGATGATGCAGAAATGGGCTCGCACAGGGGCTATCATCAATCATCGCATCACCAATGCGAAAGGGCATCCCAGTCTACTCTCACTCTCTTGGAAGGGATGTGTGGGCTCATTTAAAATAAGAAACACTATGGTAGTGATGCACATGAACTGATTTCCAAGTGATCACCTGTGATTGGGCTCCCAAAACTTTTTTTTTTCCACAGCAAAATTGAAACGAATTGACCTCACGAGCAACTTTATTTCCTGGGTGGATGAAGACGCTTTCAGGATGCTGCCTTCCTTGCAAGAGCTTGTCCTCCCTGAAAACCAATTGACTTCCCTGCCCGAGTTGCCCAGTTCCATTGTGCAGCTGGACGCCCGCTTTAATGCAATCCAGAGTGCAGGCATTCAACCGGAAGCCTTCAAGGTGAGCATCTCTCAAATGCTGCAAGGCCTAGATTAAGACCCCTTCCACTATTTGCTGGTCCTTTTTTGATTGTTCTCATTCCGTATTGGTAAGAGAAGGTTGTTCTACATGGATGTTCTGCATCATTTCACAAGTGTTTTGGGGTGGGGAGTGGGGACAGACAACGTGAGTGAAGCATTCACATGATCTAGGGTACAAAGTGATTGCCCCTGGTGTTGTGGACCTCTTAACGGACCTGAGCTATAGAGGCTGATCAATCTCGTTGATTGCAGCTACTTGCCATGTCACTGAGTCACTACAGCCCTACCTGGGATTCCGGAGAATTATCACCAGGTTTGAGCCCTGTCCTTGTGGTTTCTTGATTTGCTTTAGAACAGGAGTAAGCAACGTGGGGTCCTCCAGATGTTGTCCCAACTCCCATCAGCCCAAGACACCATAGCTGATTATTGGAGGTGATGTCTATCAATATCTGGAGAGCATCACTTTGGCTGCTCTTGCTTTAGACATTAACCATTGGTGATGAACCCAGCAGTGGAATTCTGGAAGGTCTGGGGATGGGGGCTCCCTTATTATTACCTTGAGGTCTCTGCATTTAACCTTTTGTCTATGTTTTATGTGAACAAACAAAAAAACACAATATAAAGCTGTAGAAAATCAATGCTCATTTGTACTACATCCTATGTAACAGATGTTTAGCAGGCTCCAAAGCACCCAAGACTTTTTGCCATCTGTTTGTTGAGCTTGTCTCTTGGCCTGGGTGCTTAAAGGTAAGAAGGCAGTCATTTCTATTCCAACCTGTATGGATTCATAAAAAATTATTCATAATTTTATTCATAAGAGTTTATTCATAAAAATCAGCATCATTTCTTTTCTGCTGCAGTTCATTCCCAGCATCTTGCTGTCTGTCTGCTTTTTTTTATAAGTTCTGTCATAATTATTGTTGCTATTATTGATTCCACACCTGAACTTGCTGATTGAGGCAGAGGTGGGACAGTGGTTAAATCCTATTAGGTTGGCTGGGTGCTTAGAGGTCTGCCAGAGAAAGCAGGATTTGAACACACACACACACACACCACCACAGCTCCTGAACAGGTAGATATGCAAACTGTAGCAATATCTGCTCCAATGGCTGCTTAGGATGGAATTCTCTGACATCCTTATGAGGAACCACAATTTGATGTAATATGTTGGGTTCCTCCTAACATCTGTGGAGGCCCAGCTTCCTGTTGGGTTAGATTTTTACCTCTGCACGAACCCTTAGCTGCTTTGTCCTGGATTTGAATCTGCTAGGGCCTACCTAGCCAAGCTGACTTCTTTTGAAATTTCACATTTCCATTGAAAATCCAGGGATGCCTCACTTGAACACTCAAGGAGGCAAAGGGCTGATGGGCCTTCTTCCTTCTCCTTTCAGGATCTGAAGAAGCTGGAGTTCCTTCATCTGTCTGACAACAAACTGGACTACATTCCCATGCTGCTGCCTGAGAGACTGAGGTCTTTGCATCTACAGGTGAGAGAGTGACGATGAACTCTTTAAATGAGAGAGAGAGAGAGAGGACACCAACAGCCAAAGCACAAGCCTCTGAGAGACTCAGTCATTTACCTTTCATTTCCTTTTGGATTACTGCTAAAAAGAAAGGAGCAGTTATAATGTGGGCTCATGCATTATCTTTGTCATTATTTCTCTAATTGCATGTGATCTGTACGTACTGATATTCTTTCCCTGTCTTGCAATTGCAATTGAACCCTAAATGGGGTCTCTTGCCAACCTCCATGACCAACGCCATGCCCCGCAAGAGACCTGGATGCATTCAATCAGACCCTAAGTGTTTTGAAGTCCAGGTTATAGTCCACCCTGGACTATACTGGTGAAGGTCCTTTCCAGTTAGCTATCATGCCCCCAAGGCTTGCTGATTGGTCTGTTTTGCCCATGGAGTCTCGGAATTCAGAACAAGGGAAAACTCTAATAACTTCAAGCCTCTTCTTGATCTCTGAGTGTTAGTGATTCCACCCCCCTCCTCCACCAGCCCCACCTGGTGATCGTCTTCCCTTCTCAATTTCCTTCCCTAGAACAACAACATCCAGACCATGCATGTGGACACATTCTGCGACAGCAGGGACCACAGCCACATCCGCCGGGCTCTGGAGGACATCCGCTTGGACGGCAACCCCATCAACCTGAGCCTCTTCCCCAGTGCTTATTTCTGCCTGCCTCGCCTGCCCACAGGCCGCTTCTACTGAATGGAGCAGCAACCATTCACCTCCAGCTGGCACCATAAGCCTAAGGGGAACAGATTTCAGGAGAAAGTGACCCTGGTATTAATTTCCCTGCCAGGCAGAAGTGATGCTGCTGGACTGCTCCCTTGGACTGCCTCCTCTTTCTCCCTTTTTCAACTTAGTCCTTCTCATTTACTTGAGTATATCTGGTGCTGGGCTGCATAAGCACCATTAATCCTTGATCTGCCAGTGCTGGGAAGAAGAATCAATGACTCTAGTGCTATTTTTAAAAAATTAAGCATTCACTCAGTACATCTCCTTCTCCTTTAATCCTAATGTGCAACTGTCAAGATACTTGCTAGAAAAGATTGACAGATCAATTGAGGTTCCTTTTCTGAGACTCCACCTTGCAATTTCCTTCCATGAAGCAGCTGCTCTATGCAGCTTTTTGACTTGGCATCCTATTCTAAAGCATCTTCTTCAAGATTCACAACTAGTCCAGTTCTGGATCCCTGGGTTGCTCTGTAGCTGACCTTCCATTCTAGATTCCCCACCACCACCACCAAACTCCCCCAGCCTGACACCACCACCTGCTGCTATTGTAGTTTGGGGACTTTTTGCACTTTTGCAGATGCCCCCTCTGGGTCCTGACCTTTCGACCCTCTTTATTCTGGCAGAGTATCTGCTGCATATTCATTGTGCTGCACAATAACACAGTCTTCTGTGCAAATCAGGGCCTCTCGTGGAGGATGCAGCTGGTGTGCTTCCAAGCCCACATGTAGGCTTGGACCAACACACAGGAGAATTTGTCTAAGGCTCAGATATTACAGAATCAGAATCAGGGTGTCTTTGTTGGTCTCAGGCACACCATCCTTCCCTTCTGGATTTGGGCCTGAAGGACCAAGGAAAAGGGGGGGGGATGCATGAAGGGTAAGTTGTAAGAAAGCACAGTTTGTAACATTGCACAACATTGTGGTTGATGGAGGGGCCCAGCTGTTAAGGTGTCGACCTTGACTTCTAATTTCCTGGTTTTGTTGAGTTTGAGTCAACTCAGAACTTAAACCAGCATATATATTTTTAATCCTTTAATTTTCCTGGTTTTTGAAAAGCAAATGTATTAAAATATTAGAGTCTCTTAAACATGAAAGTAGCTTTTTTGCAGGAATGATTTTTTTGAATGTAATTGTTAGTTCTCATTGTATGGCCGAAAAGGGTGTCTGTGGCTGTGGGAGTAGGAGGAGTTCTGTGGTTACATGAGGTGTGTGGTAGTAGAGCATGTATTGTACGGTTGTGTTGCGTTGCATGGTTGCAGGGCTGTGTGCTTGAGGGCTGTGTGAGTGATTGCTGTGGAGGATGATTGCAAGGAATGTGATTGTGTGGAATTGTGTCTTATCAGAAGGTTGCATTGTTGCAGTGGTGGGTGGGGCTACATGGTATGTCATTGATTGGTCAGTTGCAAAGTGTGTGTGGTTGTGTGATGTGTGTGAGTGTGTGTGGTGCTCACAACAGTTTCTCAAGTTTCCAAAAGTGCCCTGGGCCCCCAAAACATTGGTGCCTCCTTGTCACTATTATATTCCAAAACTAAAGAAATACTTACTGCACATGGAATCCATTAGGTGGCTCCCTCTTCAAACACTGTAATCCTGGCAAAATTCATGCTTCAAAATTCAATTTGTACAAACACCACCTTATTTCTCCAGTAGTTGCTGCCATAGATTTTAATGCGGGAGGAAAATATTAGTAGCTTTTGAACCCCTGTTGCATGCACGAACACACACTCAATCTGGATCAGGACCACAATGTGCCTAAAAGGTTAAAGCTGCATCTAAGCCATCTCCAGCTTTAAAAAACAACAGCTGCTTTTAAAGACACATATATGTTGTTCACATAACATGCAATTTGGCCCTAAATGTTTGATAATGGAGCAGGTCATAATTGCTTAGTGCTGTGAAGAAAACACTTGGCATGTGCTCAGATGCACTATGTGGTTGTGGCAGGCTACAGTGGAGGGAGAGTTAAGATCTGGTCCCATTGTGGTCAGGCAAAGTGATCAGGTCCATTGGCTCCTCTTCTCCCTGAACTGCTTCTATTCCAGCTGGATTATTGCAGGACTTCAAGAATGGGTGCCTGAATCTGCTTCTTTTCTGCCTCCTTTTACCCATTTTTATTGTGTCATGTAGACTGAAAGCTTCTTAGCTTGTTTTTAATTATGTTATCAACGTTGCTGTGGGAGGTTTTAATATGTTCTGGAGCCGTCTAAGTAATGGTATACGTGTGCAATCGTTTGATTAAAATAAAATACAAACTAAAGTGAAAATTAATTTTCTAAATACTTCTGATAGATTTCTGTTAACCTAATGAAAGTTAAAGGTTAAATCCTGGAGGGGTTGTAGCCAGGCCCATGCAAAGCAGGGAAGGGGGAGGGGGCATTGTGTACACTTGCCCCGGACCTCGGAGGGATAAGCTGGGTGGTGGGGGCCACCAGAGACTGCCAGCTTTTTTGTTTGAGTTTATAATTTTATTCTAACAAGACTCCTGCCCCCGGCCTCAGACAAGTTCTGCATGGCGTTGGTTTTAGCACTAAGTAAATGGTCCCATTAGTGCAAGGATTTCTGCCTGGCAAATGGAACTCCCCCCTCCCCCACCATAAATTTGTTTTTGGGGTTCCTAGGAACAAATTTGGGATGATAGGGCACACACAGGTGGAGGCAATCCTTGTGCTGATGGGACAATTGAGGTGAGGTCCCAAGATAATAAGTAGGTAGGCTGGGTCTACTCTTTAAAATAAAAAGGTGGTCCAATCCCTCAATTTCAAACCTGCATTGCAAAGTTTGCATTGCTATGAAACAGAATAAAAGTGGAAGCTCCAACACAATTTGAATGGTTTAGGTCAGAGGATCTGCGATACAGCATCCTGCTCCAGAAGCTACATTAAAATCCAGCCTGATAGATCTGTGGAGAAGTCATCTATTTCTTTAAAATTATGTATTAGAAGAATAAATTCAAAGATCACATTTGCCCATATGTTTGTGTGTTTTTTGTAACTTCTTCCTTAAGATCTTGTTCTTAAAGTTGAATAAATACATGGAAAGTCTGTTTCAAATAGACAGAAGCCTGAAGAAACATCAAGAAGCATTTGATTCGGCACCAACCTTCTGCTAAATTCAATTAGATGGAAATGATGTGGAGGAGAATATAATCCCTTTGCTTAAGTGCGCAGTCTCTAGGAAGCAAAAGAAGGAAGGGAAGGGGGGAACATTTCACTTTGTTTTTTCTTCTTCTCCTGCAGTGATTCTGCTCAACCAAAATCACACACTTCTCTGCCCCGAAAGCCCACAAGATCTGTTGGGTTTCTATGCAATTCTCATGCACAAAACACTGTTTAGTGTCTACAGCAGAGTGATAAGAAGTGCACATGGCTGTGTCATAATGCACATAGAAGGTGGGTCACCAGTGATTGTCTAAATCCATTTTATGTGAAGCAGCCAAACCTCATTAGTGAAATCTCCATTTAGCAGTCCCATTGTTTGGGCTGGAGAGGAGAGAGAGGTTAAGGATGCTGGAGGAGGAGGAGGAGGAAGAGGAGGAGGGGAGAGAGAGAAAGAGAGAGAGAGAGAGAGAGAGAGAGAGAGAGAGAGAACATTAAGGGGGTATTTAGAAGAACTGGCATGTATTCTGTTACTGGCATGGATTTACAGGGTGAGGGGTATCAGAGCTTGCCTTAAATCCCCAACTCCTCACTTTAAATTTCTTTCTACTCTCTCCTAGAAAAAAAAAAGCAATAGAAAGCAACAAATTCCCCAAGAATTTTTGTTTAATCTCCAGTGAAATAATTTTAAACACCTATTTCAGCACCATTCTTTGGACAGCGACACCCATCACTGTTGTCATTGTTAAAAAGTTTTATGGGGTCTCCCCCACCTCACTGCAATATTTGGGCCTACAAAGAAATGGAAAGTATTGCTCGCACAATGCAAGACAGAATTGAGTGCCTTTAAGAGAATCAGTATGCACTTTTCTTCCTTGAGCCACTAGATGGGGCAACAGAATGTTGTCAAAATACCCACCTCTGTAAACTGCTTTCTTAATCTCTGCTGTTAAGGGTTTTTATCTCCCTTCTGCTGCTGTTTTAATATTTAAACTGATTATCTAAATCAATGGGAATCGTGAGCTCCTGCCCTTCAGTTAACAGCATCGTCTATATCCTACTGGCTGGTTGCTGGGAAACACACACTTTGAATGGAACTTGTGCTAAAGGAAAAATAAAGAGGACGGACGGCCCCCGCCCCCAAGAAACCTAAAGCAAAATTGCTAGGAAGAAGCATTTCTGTAACAGTGGAGTTTCTCTCTTATTGGGAAAACCGTTTCTGTTGGGTGTTGGCGAAACTGGGTATTATGACTGAGGAGGCCTCCAGACTGTCACTCTCTTGTGGGAGGGATTCACCAATTAAAGTGAATTGATGGTCTCTGTCATCCTAGTGTAATATATCACTTTTTAAAAATAGACTTTTTAGGGCTGGGAAAGTGACAGGGAAATGCATTGAACAGTGCAGGATGAACAAATGTTGAACCAGATGATACACCCCACAATTTGTTCCCTATTCCTAATAACAATCCACTGGCCTTCAAAGTTTGCCCTTTCTAGAGGGGGAGCGGCAAGGCAGCAGGAGGTTGGCAGGGTGCAGATATACTGGACACCTGTGCAGAGCCTGAACATACAAGGAAGTACTTGTGTGCTGGATTTTCTCTGCAGACGACCACACACTCCATTCCTGCAGTTGTTGCAGGAATGGAGAAACTTTGGCTGCTGGACTACAACTCCCATCATTCACTGGCCATGGTGCCTGGGGCTGGTGGAAGTTGGAGTCCTACGCTATTCAGAGCGTTACAGCTTCCTCCATCCCTAACGTTACAGTCTGGTGCCTAAAGGGCTGTGTTTATGGAGCAACATTAGGAGAACTGAAACTCTAGAGCTTGGCCTAGTTTCTGGTGAGGGTGTGGCCCGGCTGAGCTGGTGCAGATATGTGCTTGGATATGGAAAAGAATCCAGGAGCAAAAAAGCAGCAGGTGATGAGAAGGAAAGGAATTGGCCTTGAGCATATGCAAGGGAACGGTAGCCATTTGCTGACTTGCCATGAGAGCAATTAGTCTACCAAATGGCCTCTCCCATGGGAAGGGAGAGAGGCTGACTCATGTGAGAAATTGCAAATTGAACTGGACAGAGCTCTGAGGAGACTCAGGGGAGCAATGCAGCATCAGCAAGGGATGGATGGGCACACTGTGTATTTGCATGGGGAAAGGAAGTACTTGCAAGGAAGAACACACATGGACACCCACGTCTCTCTCATACATATCTGCATGTATTCCTGCACTCAGAAGCAACGGATACAGAATGTAGACGAAGCAAACGATGCCCAAGCCCAGATCTATATATATATACAAAGGGGGATTTCTACATGGGTCTGGCTCTTTCTCCTGGTTTAATGCATAGCTGTCAATGTTTCCCTTTTTTAAAGGGAAATTCCCTTATTCCGAATAGGATCCCTCGCAAGAAAAGGGAAAAGTTGACAGCTATGGTTTAATGGCCGACTTCCAAAGCAGAGATTCAGAAATATTTTCTGGGTGGTGGGGAAGGGACAGGTATGAAATAGCAGGGGAGAAACCCATTCTAGTGCATCACTTATTATGGCCTTGTGGGTATAGCGGGAGGTGGGAGTGTGGATTTAAGGAGGTGAGAGGCATCTTTGCTGTGTTTCAGCCATGTCTGATCATTCCAGGATTTACCTTTGATTATCACGGGGCATAAAGAGAAACCAATGTTCTTTCTTGATGTTTAATATTGAATGTATCAAGACCTGAGATGAATCTCTGCTCACCTACAGTGAACACACCTTGCCCAGCATTTCAAATGGCACCCCTGACCAGGTGCCAGAGGGTGGTGCTGGTGATGCTGAAAGCTGGTGATGCTGGTGTTGAGCTGAAAGCATCCATTCCAAGAAACCCTGCACCCCAATATATCACAGCAGCTTTCCCTGACAAATGTCTGCACAAACATAGCCCCTCTGCGAATACCAAACAGAAAACAACCTCTGGCTCTTGGATAGATCCACAGAGTCTTCTTTGCTCTGTCCAGTGACGCTGCTCTTCTTTCTGCTTGAACAGCCCTGTGCTGCCTTCTTCCTGCCTGTGAGCTCCCTCCCCACTCCCCTCGTACTGCTCCGTATGCAGCGAGCACAGAGGCAGATGCACAGAGGACACGGGTTCTGCCTCGCTCACTCTTTCCATCCCAGGTGCTCTCTGTGTGCCCATAAACCATTCCTCCTCTCACATTCCATGCAACTCTCCTCTCCCTCGCTTTCTCTCAAGGTCACCTTCTGTGCCTGGGCTGGATTTTCATGTATCGATTGCTTGGCTCGCACAGCCACCATCGCAGTGAGCTTCCAGGGTCACGCCAGCTTGGCAGCCTGCTGCTCTCACAGAGAGATAATGACGTTCTCCATTCATGTGCCCCACACTGCCTGCCCCACTGCCTTCTCCCCCGCCCCCTGCTTCAAATATCAGAAAGCTCACAACATTGAGGGAGCCAAGGAGGAGCACCATTAATTTATTTTAGCTCCCCAGTCAGTCGACTTTTCTCTCCTGCACCCCACCACAAATTTATTTTCCTTACTGTATAGCCTGAAGAATTCTGGAAAGCTTGAAAGCTTGAACACCACTTTGAAACATTTTTGTTTGCCCAATGGGTGTTTTGGAATTATGTTAGAGTTGATGAGTAATGGGGGTTAGGAAAGTCCTTTTAGGCTGGACTATTTGGCAGTAGGCCATATTCAATCTTCAACAGACAGGAGAGTGGATTGTTTTAATACAACCTTCCCCAAGGGCAGTGGCTCAGTAGGAAAACCTCTGCTTTGCAGGCAGAAGGTCCCACTTTTGATCCCTGGCATCTCCAGGTAAAGCTGGGAAAAGATCCGCCTCTGAAATTCTGGGAAGCTGCTGCCAGTCAGAATCCTGAGCGAGGTGGACCAATGATCTGACTCAGTAGAAGGCAGCTTCCTATGACAGTGGATGGGTGTCCCATACTGCGTGCAGATGGCTGGCAGCTTTCCAAAGCTTTGGCAGACCTCAAGATTTCTATTTCTAACTCAGTGCCCTCCAGGGTGTTTTAGATCCCAACAACTCCCATCAGCCCCAGACATCATGGCCAATTGCCAAGGCTTGATAGGTACCAGGCTGGAGAAGGCTGCTTTAATGGGTAGCAGAGCACGAGTCAACAATGGGATGCTGTAGCCGAAAGGGTTGCTGCCATTTTTGGCTTCTGTTGCATAAAGACAATTCACTCATCCAACCAGCTTGCGTCTTTAAAAAACCCTACACCTGGAGAAAACAGCATGGAGATGAGGGTGGGGGGCGGGGAGACATCTACCTGCTCTCTGCCAAAAGGAGACGTCTGAAAGCACAGCAGTCAATAATCAGCCCCATCCACTCCTTTCTCTCCCAGTCTGAGCCTGGGTGAAACCAGCTAGAAATACTGACAAAATGAAAATCAGGAGAAAAGCTCTGCAGACTATAAGGTGCTTTTAAATCAAACACTGTGGCTGAGAAAGTCCAGGGCTGCCTATCTCCCTACTTGGTGGTGAGTTGAATAAAGCACTATTGACAACATTATTTACAGCCTTGACTGGCTGGTGGCTTATGGCAGCTATTTATATTTATGTGACAATGTGTGGAGTGTTATTACTGATGTCGATTGTGCAGCAAATGAGCAAAGAGTGTCTCACGTGCAAAGCAATGTAAGTACCTGTGTATATAAACTGAACAGGGTTTTGGTTTACCTCTGAAGAAAGTGTGGCTTTAACCTAATTATGTGTGTTCATATTCAGGGCATTTAATGCACCAGGCTTAAACTGATTCTTGCTTCAGTCACTTTCTAGTGCAAATGTAAAGAACAGAATTGGCCAGAAGGTTCATTTGCATTAGAAATGCCTCTCATCACTTCACCTTCTACAATGATTTTAAAATGAATAATGTCAAAAGGGGATCAGAAGTGATTTAAGCCTCACTTATGAAAAATGCTCGGTTTACATTTAAAGTTGAATTTATCAAATTTGCGTTTTCTGAAACAATACGAGAAACAAAATGCAGCCATCCCTCAACATTTGCACTTTTCCATATTTTGCAATTATCCAACCACTGCATGTTAGATAAAAGCATGCATAAAAAGGAATATATCCATGAACATAACACACAAAAATACATTATATTTGGAAAACTTGCGTGCAGAAATGTGTGCATTATTAGAAGAAATTACGGTAATGCTAAAATTCTGAGGAATTTTCATGAGGATTTTAAAAAAGAAAATCCACAAAATGCTGCAGAAATGTGGAGAAACGAACTTAAGAGTGGGAAAATGAGAGAGCTGAAACTGACAGATCCTTCCATCCCTACTCAAAGTTCTTCAGAATTAGAGCAACCATCTTGAATTGAGCCTCCTTTATCTGTGATCGTTTGAACCTTGAGGGTGTTCAGCTATTGTGAAACTCTGTGCAGAAGAATGAGACTTGTTTTACCAGTGCATGTGTCTAACACAGGTGAATGGACAAATCATGCACAGCTCATGCAACCCTTGGCATGATGTGTCCCCAAGGATGCAGTCAAAAGGGATGCAGTATGCAATCTAATACATCCATAGTTTCCCATAGTGAGGGAAGCAGCTGCAAACACACACACACACACACACACACACAGAGATCTTCAAGGAGACTTTACATGTTATATCGTCTGCAAAACTCTTAGTGGCAGAAGGAGCACCACATGGAAGTGGTTTTGGTCCTGTGGACATTGCATTCTAAAGGCCAAATCACAAACAAAACAATTTTCTTTTAGGAAACATAATGTGTGTGTCCCCAGGGGTGGGGAATGTAGGGGTGGGTCTAACATTTATGTCCTGCGCTTTGACCCCAATCCGTTGCACAGGCTGGAGATGATAGAGAGAAAATTTTGCAGAATCAGTTTTGGCCCACAAACTTCTTAAATTATCTGCATGTGTCAGGGGCTCAGGAGCAGGAGCACAGGGGAGAGAGGAAATGGAGAGCGAAGGGGAAGAATCCGAGGGCAGCGTAGGGGAGTATGACAGTGGCCCGAGAGATTCCATGAGCTTCTCCAGCGAATCAGAAGATTCCCAGAAGGGGGCGCCGATGGTCAGGGCAAGGGGGGTCCCAGGGGGAACGCACCAGAAACAAGGAGCCAGCGGGGAACCCCGAAGCAGCAGCGGGGGATCAGGACCAGTTTCCCCACCAGAGCGTAGTGGGGGGGAAGAGTCACATGTGTCAGGGCCAGCGTCTCCTCCAGCGGGGAGAGAAGGTGAGTCAGGGCTGACCACGCCTCCAACGGAGGGGAGGTCAGTTGCAGCTAGCCCCCCCAGAGGGGGAAGCAGTGACAGCAGCAGGACCGTTTCCTCCTGAAACGGTCAGGAGGAAAGTTGCTGGCTGGGCGCGCGTGCCAAGTTCAAATGTACAGGCGCGGGGGACAGCAGGAGACCCGGATGGGGAACCAGCTCCTAAAGCCCGCCGGAGGGAGGGGGAAGGCTCAGGGGATTCAGCGTCAGAAGAGTCTAGAAAGGGCGAGACCCCAACGGACAGGCGGAACCAGAGGCGGAAAGAACAGAGGAAGAGGTGGAGTAAGGCTAGAGTCTTAAACTGGTGTATGGGGGGAGGAGACTCAGACGGAGCATCAGCGGTCTAAAAGTTGAGACGTAGAGCTGCGCGCTGCGGCTCTGGAAGTGAAACTGAACTTCAATAAAGACTTTCGTATTTAACAACGAAGTGGCGTTGGTCCTTTGTGAGCTGGGACCTCGGGCAGCTCTGACAGCATGCATTACCTTAATTTACAGAAACAGTGTGGCATAGCAGTGAGAGTGTCAGATCAGGCCTGGTGAGACATGAGTTCAGGACGCTGTTCAGCCATGAAACTCACAGGACCCATCTCCATCTCTATGTGTTCTACTGCTCTTTTCCCCTTGTTAATTGGTTCATAGCTACTACAGCACCTTCTAGTACAGAAAACCGCTGTACAGTGGTACTTCAGGTTACAGACGCTTCCGGTTACGGACGCTTCAGGTTACAGACTCCACTAACCCATAAATAGCACTTCGGGTTAAGAACTTTACTTCAGGACGAGAACAGAAATTGCACAGCGGCAGTGCAGCAGCAGTGGGAGGCCCCATTAGCTCAGGTTAAAAAGTTTCAAGTTTCAGGTTAAGAACGGACCTCTAGAATGAATTAAGTTCTTAACCTGAGGTACCACTGTATATGTGCTCTCCAAACATGCTCCACTCTTACCTGTGGCACAGTTTTGCTGCATGTGGGTTGGCAGTCCTCCTCCAAACCATGAGGAAGGAGTGCCTTGAGTTAACTTCCTTCACAGGGTACTAAAGGTAGCACCATATTGCACTGAGTGATGTGGGAATGAAAACCATGGAGAGGGAGACCCCTTGTGTCAGAGAGCAGGGACTTTACAGTTTGCCAGGAAATGAGCTGACATGACCTCTGCAGAGTATAGAGGAAGGTTCTGCTTTTATTTTATGTAATGGAATTTGTATATCACTTTGCTGTAAATAAAACCTCTAAGTTCTTTACAAAAAATATAAAATATATGTTAGATTCGTCCAAGATAAAAACAATTTTTAAAAAATCAAAATATAGATAAAAATCAACAGATTGAAGAAATACACATTACAAACCAGAAGTGTGGATTAAAATGCATGTTAACTTCACATATCTGAATAAGCTTGCTTAAGCAGAAAAGCTTTTAGCAGGTGCCAAAAAGAGTACAGCAAAGGCCTGGGAGTTCAAGAGTGTAGGAGCTACCACTCTTACAAGCTACCACATCCTTACAAGCAAGGATCAAACTTTATGTGTCACCTGTAAAAGCGCCTGGGCCACAGATCAAAGTGGTGAAGTTAAAGTGTAAGCTGATTCTCCAAGTAAACTGGACAAATATATGAAAGATGGACCCCTCGTGTTTGGTTACTTCTAATATAAGTGTCAGGCTTCAGAGGACCCTACGGTAGGTTGCCAGGAATGAATAATGAATGAATAAGAAAGTACTTACCAATGTTGTTTGCAGGTGCTTTGAGGGTTGAAAGACAGGGATCAATAAATAAGTAAAATGCGGAACACATACCCCTGCAAAATGAATAACAAATGAATTTTGACTCCTGCTAAAGGTATATTGCTTTTTGGCAGAGTAACACCTGGGAAAGTGACTTCAGCTTAAGTCCCCTAAATATCTAAGATGAAAAGATCCAAACTCAACCCCCAAGGCTTTATCTTAAAAAACAACAACACCCCAAACTTCTTGTCCCAGTCTCCTGGTGTTCTCTGTTACCTTCTGGGTTTTTCGTCTCATGCACAGCCCTTGAAATGCAAAGGAAATAAATACCCGGTTGTCTCATTATGTTGTCCTCTCAAACCAGAAAAACCGGCCTGGCAGAGACCCCCTGGGATTCTTGCAGCAAAAGCGTGACTTGCAGCTGAGCCTGTAAATGGGAGAGGAGCACAGAGCATGTGTCAACAACATAGCTTGCTCTGGCTTCATCACTTTGTGTTTTTCCATGTTGCTTTGCAACCCACAGTGCCCAATAATCAATGCAATGGAGGTAGCAGCTGTAAGGGGCATTTTTCTGACTTGGACCCCAGAGGGCTCTCCTGGAGATCAGGCAGGGTTTCAGTTTATAGCACCTGCAACCTTCAAATAATCCATAAAGCCTCTGCTGAGAAGCAGAGAAATAAGCCGGAGAGGCAAACACAAGCAGCTATTGCGTGTGGCAATAGACAGGAGTCTGGCAGGTCGGTTTACATCACAAATCCCTGGGTACCACGAGATCTCATGGTTGTCATATCACTGGCTTCTCAAAATGTGCACCATCTTTCCTTAAAAATCCCCTGCTTGAGCTAAAATAGAACCTTAAGTTTCAACGTGCTTAAGCACCACACAAACAAGGAAGGTGGCATTGGATGCAGATTTCAACATCCGGAAATTTCATCTAAGATTTTTACTCTTAGATTTTTTAAAAAGCCAACCATTATACTAGTCTTTAAGAATGCACAAACATGCTTTAATCTTTATATGAAATGCACTGCATAGCACACAGCCTGTCCTTCTTGATGATTGCTCAAACAAAAATAAACTATATAAAAAGATGTATACAGATCACATAATTCTGTTTTTCTCAATGTTGAATTGTTATTTTTAGTGTGGGGGAATACACAAGCGACCAAAATATCACAATTACAAAACGGTTGTATGTGCTTGTCAAGTCCACATGAGGAAAGTGTGGCTGAATAGCAAATTTGATGGTTAGCCAGTTTTGTGTTTTTTTAAATGCTATTTCTTGGCTATTTCTGCCTCATGAAACACAGCAGTTTCTGCGTCACTCCCGAGAAAGGAACAGAAAGGATGATATGTTACAGTTTCTTCTGAATGTGGCCTCACAGAGTGTTGGTCTTAGAAACGAGAAACTGAGGAATGATGAGTGATCCTCAGTTGCCTCATTCACCTCAATGGGAGTTTGTATCAGCAGCAACAAGCAGCAGCACCACATCTCTTACACACGCTCATCCTTGCCCATATCTGCATGGGCAACTGTATTTTGTGTTTTTATATTGCAATTTTATGTTGTGAGCCACCCCAAGATCTACAGATGAAGAATGGCATACAAATTTAATAAATAATAATAATAGCTGTAAGCATTTCTTTTTTAAAACACTATATTAATTACAGCAGCCACGCGTAAGTGGAATTCTGGTTTATGTGCTGCTTTCTTCAAAATAACATGGCCAATTGGAGCCTGAGTACGATAGCATACAGTAGTACCTCGAGTTACCAACGATTCAGGTTACAAACTCTGCTAACCTGGAAGAGTTACCTCAAGTTGAGAACTTTGCCCCAGGAATAGAATGGAAATTGTGTGCCGGTGGTGCAGCAGCAGCAAGAGGCCCCATTAGCGAAAGCACGCCTCTAGTTAAGAACAGTTTCAGGTTAAGAACAGACCTCTGGGATGAATTAAGTTCATAACTAGAGGTGCCACTGTATAGGAAATGCAGCAAGAGGGCCTTGTAAAATGTACAAGATGGCCCTCGATGTTCTTTCTAGTCTGCCCCCAACAGATTAACCTCTGGGACAGAAATGCTGATTGGCTAAAACATATGGTTATTGCTACCTCTTGAGGATCTATTTGTTAAGGCAGGGATTTGATTTTCTAAGCTAGTTGCCTAGAGGCTCTGTTTTCTGATGGCTCGGTGCTTTCTTTTATTGTTGAGTTTTAAATGGATTGTGGAGCATCACTGGCACCCCCAACAAAATAACAGATGTAGAAACTGCACCCAGACTTTCCCACACAGTAACCTCTCCCCAATAAATTCATAGCAATCATCCACATACAAACCTGACTCTCCTGACTTCCCCCCAACCACACAGATAACACAGCTAATCCCCCGCCAACCATTTATTATTACAAAGCAAGTGTCTTCTTAGAGGTGAGGCTGAGGCAGCTCTCTGGATTCAGTCTGTGGGTTGGGGGCAAGTCAATTCACCACAGCTCTTTTTAGTCTGGTGGGGTGGGATCCATCCTTTTGAAAACATTGCAGCGTGGGCACCTTTAGTATATCCTGTGGCTTTATTCTTTTGATGTTGGTTTGAAACTTTTATATCTGAAAGTTTCTTTGAGACTTTTTTGTAGGAAGGGGTGAAAATGCAAGAACCGAAACATAGCCATCATTTTTTAATTCACACTTCTACAGATTTTACAATACAGTTCTCCAGCCCAGTAGTTCTGCATACCCTCCAACATTTCTCTGATGAAAATAGGGAAGAATAATAATAATAGCTTCCCGTCTGACTGGGTGGCCCCAGCAACTCTGGGCTGCTTCCAATATATATGAAAACATAATAAAACATTCAACATAAAAACCTTCCCTATACAGGGATGTCCTCTAAAGGTTGTATAGTTACTTATCTCCTTGGCTCGAGGGTCGCATAACTCCATACCCTCCAACATTTCTCCAATCAAAACAGGGATGTCCAAAGGAAAAGCAGGACATTCTATAACCAAATAAGAAACTGGGGCAGCTTCTGTAAATCCTGGACTGTCTCTACAAAATAGAGACACTGGGTCTGGTAATGTGTACAATAATGCATATACAGCACCAGGGGTCTGTGTTGGTGCATAAAAATGCAGATATTTGTGAAAATAACATATAAAAACATGCCAGGAGAAAATGTGTATATCACGAGAGATTTGCACTCAAATACTTCTGAATGTTAATAAAGACTTTTTTTTAAATGTGGAGACTGGAAAATCTTCTGATTTTGTTGACAAATTAAGAGAATGGATAAGGGGATTCTTTTGTCATTTCTAATATTTTTGCGTTTTTGCACTTGTAGTACGGTATTTGATTGTATTCGTGTTTTATCTATGATGTAATAAAACCAGTTAAAATTTAAAAATTAGAAAGACTGGGGAAATGAGAAAATGAAATAAACAGAAATTGATAGACTCACCCATTCCTACCCCACAGTGAGCTAATTTGGGTGACAATAACGCAGGGAATTCTATGTGTTTTTACTTGAAAACAAATATAAACCTTTCAGTGGGACAACTGACTTCCAGGAATGCATGCTGCCCACGACATTGCCCGTGACATTTGGTGCCTGCTTAGGCGTCTGCTTAAATCTCTCCTATCAAGATCAGTGGGACTTAAAAAGTGCTCAGCTTTGATTGGATTGTGCCTTTCCTTCTTTTCTTAATAGGATTAATTCTGCCTCTCTTGCAAGCTGTAGAAAAAAGATCAAACGTGGCTGCACTTTCATTAGTTAATGAATGAGAATTGCAGCCAGAACATGGCAGGGAACCGTTGAGCTCTGCCCCTGCCTTTTCCCACTTGCTGATGTGTATTAGGACATACCAACCTGCAAAGTGACAAGGTTTAGAGGCTTTCAGTCACTGCTGCTTATCACCATGACATCTTTTTGCTGCATAGGCATCAGGGCTGCAGCAATCCATCTCAGCGAGGCACATTGATAGTAATGCTGCCACCAAACTATGACATGGTCACAAAGGAGCCACATCCCCCTGCAGTTTCACAGTGCTGCTGGACAGGTTTAGTGACACGGTCATACATCAGGCCTTACACTTGAGGATCCCTGCAGGGTGAAATAGAGGGACAGGGAAGCAAATGATGGCTCCACCATTTCTCAGTCAGATGCAGTTCCATTCTTCGGTGCCAACCAGGCTAAATTGCACTCTGCTTGTGGCCAAGTACAGTCGTACCTTGGAAGTTGAATGGAATCCGTTCCGGAAGTCTGTTTGACTTCCAAAGCATTTGAAAACCAAAGCACGGCTTCTGATTGGCTGATTGGAAGAAAGATGTCATGTGGCTCCAGACTTGGGCTCACTAAGCTCTGGAAAGCTTCTAAACCAAACTATGGACTCAGCTATAGAGCTGCAAATAAAACATCTTAAATGTGTTATAAAGTACAATATACAACTGTGACACCAGATGGACATGGTGAGCTATGGTAAATTCAATATATTTTTCAAAACGTTTTTTAGAAAGCATTTTCACAGCATTTTTTGTATGTGTGTAGATTCCACCTATGGCATAAGGAAAGGCTTTTATTGCTATGTCTGCTCACTATCCTGCTAGTCCAGACTTCCCCAGCCTGGTGAAGTCACTCAACCACACTTTCAGGCATCCCATAGTTGCCTTAGAGGGTTGTTGTGAAGAATCTAGTTAGATAATGCATATAAAATTCTTGGAACCCTTGAAAGTATTGCATGAATGTTCAGTAGCAGTACAGCAAAATCAGACTTAAGTTAAAAGCAACCCTCTGTTTATGTTTATTCCACTCCAAGCCATTGAAGAACTTGGAGGGGAATAATGCTTAATTGGTATTTCTTCTGAGCAAATCAGACCAACAAAATTGCATTTGCAGCTAGGGAATTTTATGTGTTTCAGTGGCATCACTTGCCTGCAACAGCCACAGATTTCAACTCATTTTTTACTGTATGCATGCGACTCTTACTATCATGCTACAGCTTTAAGGATTTCTTATACTACTTAAAGGTTTGAGACTAAGCAAGTCTTTATGATCCCCCCCCGCCCCATCCTAGATGTCTGCTTTGACTAATGTAGAATTACGGGGACAGGCCCAGTGTTCTCTGTGGGTAGATCTAGTTGATATGAATTTTATGAAAAGGGTTCCCCAAAGGAGGGACAGTATGTAGGCTTTGAATAATTATCCCAAGTTCCAATTTGTGTAATTACCTTCCACCCACCTAATGTTCCTCAGGTGCTGTCAGCTGAAGCTAGCATGCTTGGCATCATTTATTCAAATCAGCATTGAATAATGGCTATATGCCACCCCAGAGATGTTTGCACTTCTGTAGGGACTAGGTAATTTATAAGAAGTATATTGGGAGAAATTCTAATTCTGAATTGCCATCACATGTCATATAATTGCATTTAAAATATTGAGAACCTGGCAATACTATGACTAATGGGTGGCCTGGGAGAAAGAGAGAGGCTCCCTCATCGCCCATTTTAATTCCTCTCTTCCATTATCCTCTCTTCGTACTTGGGATAAGATCCTTCATTTTTGAAAAATCAAGGAATTGTTATCTAAACCTTCATATCAGGCTGGGAGGAACCTTGGACAAAGGTCCCCATATCTTCCCATATCAGGCTGGGAGGAACCTTAATGACTTGAGTTCTTGGCACTATAGGGAACCAAAATAACGGGTTCCCCATTTCCTACCAAATCACTTTTACCGGTTTCTTTCCACAGCAGCAGATTGCACTATGTTTCTTTTCCATAGTTGGCATCCATGGAGAAATAGAAATTTAGAGGCCTGCCAAAGCTCTGAAAAACTGCCAGCCATGTGCCTGCAATATGGGACACCAGCCCATTGTCATAAGAAGCTGTTTTCAGTTGAGTCAGGCCATTGTTCCATCTAGCTCGGTATTGTCTACAGGAGCCTTGCTCAACCTACAGTCCTTGGATGTTGTTGGACTACAACTCCCATAATCCCTGAACACTGTTCCTGCTAGCTAGGAATGATGTGAATTGTAGCCCCACAACATCTGGAGAGAAAGGCTGGTCTACAATGTAAGGGTGAGGAGCCTCCTGCCCACAAGCCTAATAAGGCCAATTTGGCCTGCATAGGCATTTCCCCCCCAAACCATGCCCACCTGTTCCACACCTGATATTGTATGTGATATCAGGTGTGAGACCAGTAAGGACACAGCTCCAAGAGAATAATCTGAAGTTTAAAGTGAACTCCAGATTATTCCTCTGTTGGTGGGGTTTTCTGACAGTAAGGCCCAATTGAACTGGCTGTATGTCAGTGGCCCTGCAGCACTGTCAAGATCAGGTTTGGATCGGCAGGTTCTGATGCAGTGGGAGGGGGGAATGCATGACTGAATGGGGGGAACCTGGGTTGGAGGAGGGTCTTCCCTTTCCACCCTAACATTGGCTGCTTTGGAAGAGGAAGCAGAGATGGCAGTTCTCCCCTGCCCTGCATGCAGAAGGAAGAGCCTCAATGGAGGCTGTGGAGGGTTTGACCAACTATGGGGGAAGGTGAAGCCAGAGGTGGCAGTGACTAAACTGGAGCCCCACCAGGAGGGTGCAGTCTTGTTGCCTAAAACAAGACAATGCCTTCTCAGACTCACCCACCCTGAAGGAGTGCACATTTGCAATCCTGGCATTCCCTCAAGGTAAGCAAGCGTGTGCGCACCATGACTCATCTTTAAAGGTTTGGCAGGCAGGGTGTGGACACTTGTTGGGATATCTTTGTTGCTTCCATACAGTTATTGCCCTGCTCTTGAACTCCTGAACCGTACTCTTGAGCTTTGTTTCTGCTGCTGAGTCTGTAACATTATTTGCCTGAATAAAAGTCTCCATCTTACTTACAAGTCTCTGCTTCTGTGTTATGTGGTGTGAGCTCCCACCAGGAACATCTGAAATGGGACAGTGCTTTGTGAGCACTGACAGCCAGCTGATCGACAGTGCCTTGGCAAGCACCACCCATCACAACAATGCTTCGAAGTGCTGTTTCTTTTTGCCTGCAGTGATTTGATTTCAAATCATGCCAGCAAAGGGAAAGAGATCACCTGATGTCATTGTGATGTCAGGTGATTGACAGGTGGTTGTGAGCATGCTAGGTCTGTATATGCTATACTGACTGGCTCTCCAGGATTTCAGACAGAGGTCTCTCTCAGCCCTCAGTGGAGATGCCAGGAACCTTTTCTGTGTTTGCTCTGCCACTGAGGTACAATCCTGTCATCTCTGGCTTGAGAGAAAATGTTAGCAGGCACAACTTTTCAGCCCCCTCCAGAACTGTGATGTTACAAGCTGCTCTATCCATAATTCCTTGTTCTACATCTACCAAAAGTACAGGAACCCTAGTGTTGAACACTTAGCCATCCTTGATATAGTCCAAGCCTCCATCGTAGGCTGGGCTCCTGTCCCAGGACATGGTGTTCTTCAGCTGAGGCATCTCTGATAGGAGTTTGTCTAGCTTTCTTTGGCAAATGTCTTCGGAAAGAGAATCAATTAATTCCTGGCCAATTTGTTTCACTTCTGAATTACACTTAGAGTTTGGAAGTTCTTCTTAATGTTTCAGGGGGGCTTGGAATTGTGTGGAGACCAGTGCAAATGTTCCTCCACCCCACCCCCACAAACAACCCAGATTCCTTAGGCCTGTCTACTTCTGTTCACTGTGGATTCGTCATGATTCCAGACAAAGAGCCATATGCTGAAAAGGAAGCTCTTCTCGAATATTTGTCAAGGATTTTCAGGGACACCCATTACTATGAATTACACGTCTCCCCTTTGATCATAGCTGTTCGGTTAAGTTGGTGCTGAGAAGTCAGGAGTCCTTTGTCTTGTCCTCCTCCCTCCTCCCCATCCTTGGCAGTTGGAGAAATCAAGGGTTTTATGCCGCACGCTATGGACAGCTTTTCTAAACGTTGTCTCCGCCTGGTGCATGAGCTTACTCAAAGAGCCGATGAGTCTCTCCAGCACATTAGTAAACCCCCCACTCACACCCCAATGTCTTCTTCTTCTCCCCACACCCTCCTTTCATTCTCTTTGGTCTGATATGAATATTCATAGTGAGGTCCAATTCACAGATTTGCATCACGACACAAAAGCAGAGCGGCGTTTTTAGCCAACTAAATGAGTATTCCAATTTAATTTTCTAAAATTCATCTAAACCTTTCTCTGCCCCTTCCCCATTTCACCCTCGGGTGGTTGCTTGGCGCATATTTTTTTTGGTCACCCTTCCTCGGCATCAAAAAACATGAATTTTTGCTGACTCCCCCAGCTGACCCCTTCCTCTTTGGGGTTAATATGCCTGTCCGCAGTGCCCACATCAAAGCTCTCTCCCTGCCCTTGACCCCCTTGCTCATCATTCCCATTCCTAACAGAAAACGTCTCTCCACCATGGGAGATTCGAGTTAACGTGAAAGGCAAATGGATGCCTGCCAACCAAGAGTGTTTTATGGCAGAGCCTTGCTGGAGTCAGCACTAAATTCAAAGGATTCGTGGCCAACGTATCCCAGGGGAACCACTGCAGTGCCCTCCATTCTATGCCCTGCCAGAAGATCTCTCCCCCCCCCCGCCCCCCCAGACCAAAAGACAGATAGTTGGCTGGGAATGAAAAGCTCATTCTGGAGATGGGCTCATTGTGTTCGGAAGCACCCAGGAGAGGCAGGTGAATGGAGAGGGGCTGCAGATGGAGCAAGTGATAAAACACCTCTGCTGGACCAAGCGAGAAGTGGAGGAAATAGCTCCCAGGAGAGAAGAGGCAAGCTCTGCATCCAAATTACAGGATGTTGACTTCATCCAAAGAGAACAACCTGCCGCTGCAGGCATAAAGGGGCCATTCTGCATGAACAGAGCCAGATGCACTTACAAAATGACATAAATGCTATAAAATCCCAGGAAGAACCAGGAGGGTTATTACGGCTATAGGTTATGCAGCATCCCACCACCCAGTATTGAAAAACAGTCACTGAGGAGAGCTGGTGAGAAGAAGCTAGTGTGGCAAAGGTATATATGTCCCTTTCTGGGGCAAGCAATTATATATGAATATTGAGAATTAGAAGAACCAAATAGAGTATAATATTTCTGTCCCACTATAGAGAAACATAACAGAACAAGGAGTATAAGATGCTGCCTTATGCCATGGCACACTATTTGTCAATCAGTCCAGTATTGCCTACTCTGACAGTGGCTCTCCAGAGTCTTAGGCTCATGTCTTTCACCTGCAATGCCAAAGACTTACTTTTGTACCGGCATTTCTATGCACAAGTCCAAGCATTAAAGCTGACCATGGGTGGATTTTGCTTGTTTGTTTGCTTTTTGACCTGGTGCTCTCCCCAGGAAGACCCTTATTTTACCGCTGAATCAGAGCAAATAGCAATCAGATTTGGAGCAGGTTGCCATTTGCTCTGATTCAGCAGTAAAACATGGGTTTCCCTGGGGAAAGCACTGGGACAAAAAAATCACTCAGATACAGAGCTTTAAAGCCTCTTTAGGGAAGGTTTTTTTAATGTTTGAAGTTTTATTCTGTTTTTAGTATTCTGTTGGGAGCTGCCAGTGTGGTGTAGTGGTTAAGAGCGGTAGTCTCGTAATCTGGGGAACCGGGTTCGCGTCTCCGCTCCTCCACATGCAGCTGCTGGGTGACCTTGGGCCAGTCACACTTCTCTGAAGTCTCTCAGCCCCACTCACCTCACAGAGTGTTTGTTGTGGGGGAGGAAGGGAAAGGAGAATGTTAGCCGCTTTGAGACTCCTTAAAGGGAGTGAAAAGCGGGATATCAAATCCAAACTCTTCTTCTTCTTCTTCTGCCCAGAGTGGCTGGGGAAACCCAACCAGATGGGCGGTATATAAATAATAAAATTCTTCTTCTTCTTCTTCTTCTTCTTCTTCTTCTTCTTCTTCTTCTTCTTCTCCTCCTCCTCCTCCTCCTCCTCCTCCTCCTCCTCCTCCTCCTCCTCCTCCTTCTTCTTCTTCTTCTTCTTCTTCTTCTTCCTCTTCTTCTTACCTGGTAATGGGTAATGGGTTATCAGTGCTCTAAGTTAGCCACCCATACAGTAGACCATATCATCAGCCCCCACCCCCACAAAAAGGCTAGGGGGCTTGGGTCTGCCAGCCAGTCACATGCTTAAACGGCCACATCAATAAAACATGCATGAGAACATGTGCACACACACACAGATCCATTATTGTGCTTATGAATTAATGATCACTCAGAGGATCAATCCTGGCCAAACTGTGCACATGCTGTACTTATAATGAGCATTACCAGTGGGAGTGCAACAGATGCCGAGGATACATCGTGCAACAAAGATTCCATCCCCTTCTTTGCATTCGTTATTAGGGCTGCTTTCCCTCTGATGGCTGGTGCTGTCAAACAGGCTAAAGCGGTGCATGGGGAAGGAGGGGGAGGGAGCAATGTATATTATTGCTCTCCTGATTGTTCTCTGCCTCTTGGTTGCATCCCTGCTGCTGGAGAAGGCTTTCTCTCCCCAATCTGGGGTGCAAGCTATAAATACACACATGGGTAATTCTAACTGAATGCAGCAGCTCTCGAAACTGGCATGTGTCATTCTCCCTGCATTATCTCTGCAGTTAGATTGTTTCCTACAATTGCATAATAGCCTCTCGGTGACTCAGCAGTAAATGGGAAAGATGGAAAAAGCAGGGAAGGGGGGAGGTAGAAGGGGGAAAGAATGGCATCTCAAAGATGGAGGTGTGTGCACCAGTGTCAGATTCCTAGGCCTCCTTTTTATAGGAGTATTGTACTTCTCTGCTTACAGGCACGAACACACCTTGGCCATGGACATGTCAGCCTGCACCTGCCAGGGTGAAGTATTGCTCTGGAGGGCATGAGATATTGGTGTCTCTGAACCCTGGGCCCTTGCAATGCCCTGAGGAAGATATAAATGATGTGGAAATACAGACTGACCCACTAAAGCGGGACGCTCAGCACCTCTCTTCTCAACCTGGCTGTGTAGCACTTCCACCTTCCTCGGAGTCAGAAGATGAGCACCAAACAACATGTCCAGCTCATAAAAGTTGCCTCCTCATAAAACTCACCAACAGCAGAATCAGGAGAGAGCCTTTAAGACAACCCAGCCAGCTCTTCCAAAGAGGTGCAGTCAGCTACAATAGAGGCTTTGCCAGCCTCCTTAAGTTTCCAGCTGGCTTCACTTCTCTCTGTTAGGACAGTACAGGCACTATTGGCCTGATTCCTGTATAAAATGCCTTGCTTTTGTGGCAGCTTCCTCTCCCCAATAAGCCCGGCAGCCAGGTGGAAAAGGAGATTGAGGAGGGTTTGAACCGATAGGTGGGCAGTAGGCTCTTTGCACCCAGAGTTGCTACTATTCCTGTTCAGTAGGAAATAGTCTGCTATCTCACAAATAGTCTGGAAATAGTCTGTTATCTCACAAATGGTAAAGAAAAGTCCAGCACTGATTATGCTTTTGCAGAAAAATATTTCAGACATCCTAAGAACTTCAGATACTTCTTCATGAAAGAGATTTAGCATCAACCATCTAGATTTTAGTCAATAAATATGAATCCTAGGTTAGTTAGTTATTATTTAAAACATTCCTATACTCCTTTGGCTTTTTTAAAAAATAAAATACTTCCTAATACTATATTAGGTGTCTGCACCTAAAAATTTTATCCCTTCTTTTTTTAAAAAAGTTATACTATATTTTCCATAACTTATTATTATTTATTTATTATCGTTATTGAAATGTTATTGAAATGCTAGCAATATGTCATGAATTGAACTGTTATTTATAGATTGTTAATAAAATACCAGTGTGGATGCTATGTTACGTATCCCTGATTGCTGTTTTCATTTTGTATATTGTGGGCTACTTGTCTTGTGAGGAAGCGGCATATAAATTAAAGCCTAACAAGCTAATCAACAACAACAACAACAACAACATGTATCACAATAAACAGTAAGGATAAAAGCGATAAAAGAGCCTGACCAGCCATTTAAGAATTCAGCAGCAATAAATAACAAAACAGCAAGATCGTTGTTATAGTATCCTTTGAAGAATAAAATTAGCAAGACAGTGGTGAGAGCTGGTGGGGTGAGCTCCCTCCACCCCCACTCCCCTGCCATGTGCCCCCCACTGCATTAGCAAACGCTATGCCCCTGGCATGTGGCCCCCAGAAGTTTACCTAGAAGGGAAAGTGGCCCTTGGATTGAACAGCTTCCCCATCCCTGGCAGAGAAGAGGATGGTGAAGAAGAAGCAGTAGCTGAAGAAACAAAAAGCACAACACAATATACTGGAGAGAGAGAGAGAGAGAGAGAGAGAGAGAGAGAGAGAGAGAGGGACTATGTTTCTAGCAAGTGTTAAATATCATTAAAACTGCAATAGATATGAAACTAGGTGAATGGGTTTTTTTGGCTCAAGCCTAACAAAACAATGCCTACTGAATTCAAGCTAGCTTAGTGGTGTCGCCATGACAGATTATATTTAATAATAAAATGAGCGGAGGCAAGAACTAGATAAAGCATCCATCCACTGGGGCCGAGCAAAGCTTTTCCATTCAGGAGGGAAGCCGCAAAATGCTGTTCCCTTTTAGTCCAAACGATAGAATTTAGATCTTCCTGCTAAACCAAATAAGAAAAATTGGTGGTGATGTTCAAGTTGTTGGAGTTTTCTTTCCCTCCTATCTCAGGCTCTTTCTGATTTCCAGGCAAAGTGGAAAAACTGACTGAAATATCAGTCTCTCCAGAGGGTTAAATTTCCAGCAGCTCTACAGAAGGCTGTGACTTGGGGTCTGGTTCCTGCCCTTCGTATAGCATGGAGGTTAGCTGCATTTCACAGCAGGCTGTGGAATAAGTGGCTCTTTTCATTGCTCGGTTTTCCTGCTGGCATTTTATTTTTGATCTCTTTATTGTTCTTTTGTTCTGCCTCTCATTTGCTCAATGGTGACCCCCCTGGAACCAATAATAGCATGTTTCGGATGCCTGATTAAAAACACTGCAATGGAGTGCAATCAATAAGCATTGCAGGCTGAGGACATAATAAGTATAATAATCACCATTAGGGTAACGAGTAGGGAAAGTGAGAACGAGGCTGGTAATATTGTAATTATATTAATCTGCTTCGATCAGCTTCCACATCCGAGCTTTGTCTCTCCTTCCCCTCTGCTCTCCATGGAATACAATGGAAAGAGCATGGCATATAGATAGGTGGGGGGAAGAACAGGCTTCTCTCCTACACAATCCCTGTCACTCAGGACTGCACACAAGCACACTCACACATACACTCAAGTCACAGAATGTGCAAGCATAGTTCACCTGCAGCTCCATCCTCAACCCCTGGTCTAGAGACAGTTTGCATTACTCCCACACGACCAAAGGAACGCACGCACCAAGCACAATCCATACAGCCAAACACTCCCACGGAAAGCATATGCACATATACGTCTCCTGCTGAGCAAAGCAGACTGTCAGATAGAGCCTTGGAGAAACAAGCCCTGCCTGATGAGGCTGGGATGCCTAGAGGGTAGTATAGAAACATGCACACATAGACACAATATGGCCCACTCCCTCTAGTGCGCCAGCAGATAAGAAGCATCAAAGTCAACCTCTTTCCTCTCAAACGACGGTGCAGAGAAGCAAGAATTCAGGTGAGAGTGGCTCCGGTACATTTTTTTCGCAGCAGGAGCAACAATATCATGTTCCAGGGCACTGGTCTTCAACTGGTGGGCTGTGACCCACTACAGTGGTACCTCTGGTTAAGAACTTAATTCGTTCCAGAGGTCCATTCGTAACCTGAAACTGTTCTTAACCTGAGGTACCACTTTAGCAAACAGGGCCTCCCGCTGCCGCCGCGTGATTTCTGTTCTCATCCTGAGGTAAAGTTCTTAACCTGAGGTACTATTTCCGGGCTAGCGGAGTCTGTAAACTGAAGTGTTTGTAACCCGAAGCATTTGTAACCTGAGGTACCACTGTAATGGGTCATGGCCTGATCTAAGGTGGGTCTCAGCAGGAGCACCATAACCACGCACATCACCATGGACCTGTGTCTGGAAAGAGCAGGGCACGAGGGAAGTGTGGATGAGCCCCAAATTTTGACTAAGAAACAGTAAGAAGGGAAAACAGGGGCCTTGAAGTTTCCCATCAACAGTCAGCAACTTGACAGCAGCCTAAGCAGGCATACAGGTGATTTGGTCACTGCCTTCCCTGCCGTGGTATTATATATAGCACTTAAAAGTATTGCAAGTATTTCTAAAATTTGCATCATTGCATACACTTCAGCACATGCAAATCTGTTTCCTCTTTTTTTTTGTCAGTACCTAAGGGCAGTGCTCTTTTTCTGGGGGTACCTGCATCTTCCCACCCCCCATGTTGAAAGTGTGACACTTACTGTTACAACTTCATGGTGAGTACAGGCACCATTTTTCTTTTCTTTTCTTTTTTAAAAAAGCGCTGCCTAAGGGCCTGGCCCACCCTAAATGTATTGAGCTTCTGGGAGAGGACCGGTTCAAAAATTCAAATGATAAACAGACCCTTAAGGGCTGAACCTTGTCATTCATTTTTTAAAAGCCCACAGCTTCAGCAATGGCCGTAATCAAACCCCCGGTCACTTACCCTTGGCTTTGGAGGGTAGAACAAAACAAGCAAAATTGCTTTGGGCTTGGTGGCTGATTTCTTCTCTGTGGCCTGGATTTGAAATTTGGCCTTTAAGCATTACTCATCCCTCCCTGGATATTGGATCAATATCTCACTACCCTTCCATACAGTGAGTGCAGGGGGTAGGGCCAGGCCATTTTGATGGACCCAGAAGGAAGCCCATCCCCCTCTATGCTGTCTAAAATTAATGCACTTCAAGCATGTTTAAGCACAGAGAAATGTGGGGGCTTGGTTGGAGAACAGCGGGATTCCTGCCCTGTATATTAGCTTTCTAAAAGGGATTGTTTTTGGGATTATAGAGGGTGGGATGTAGACTACATGGACTAGCTGCCCAGGAAAAAATAGAATCAATATTTAATTCTGGCCACATTGATTTGCAGTTTGCACACTCCATCCATTTGCTTTGTTTCATGGCCTTAGATTAGAGAGTTCTGGCTCTTGGAGCAGCTGGCTGTTGGCATTAAATGACATCAAATGCACTGAAGGCAGAAGAATAGAGAAGCTGTCCTTAAATAGAAATAAAATGTAGGGTTGGGAAAGGAGAATAGACTATTAGAGGAAAGTACTTATACCTCTGGGATGGGATTGCTTTTAGGAACATAAATCTCACACATTCACCATGCTTACACTCCAGCTACTTCCCGGCCTCCACAAGACAAGGTTTCACTTGATGAACTTTCCGCTATGAAGCTGCAAGGTAAGCCTTTCACCAAGGAGAATTCAGCAAGAGGTTGGTGGATTAAGACCACCCACAGATCCATATGCCTGCTTCTAGATTTGATGGGTTTTTAAAAATACACTATAGATTTACCAACAGGGCAAATTTTAGGAGCATTGCATGAATAAATAAAAGTTCAGCATGAACTTTGAGGGCGAGGGTAGGTCTTTTGTCTGCAGTAATAGCTACTGCTGTAGTTACACACCCTGATTCATAAAACAAGAACCTTTGTTTCCAGGCAATGTTTTTTAAAATAATAAATAAATAAATAGCAAATGTAAAATACATATTACTTTTTTTGTATGCAGCCTGGGTGAACAAGGTTGTGGAGGCCAGGGATGTTTCAGCTTCCAAGAGCTAAGTTTCCCAGTAAGAAATAAGAAAGAAACTCTATATTTATTTGACCAACTAGTTTTTCAAACACCAGAAGAGAGCTTTCGGGCAATGAATTCTTTGTTCAGATTGTGGTGTTCAGAGCAGAAAAAGGGGGGAAATCATAGAAAGAATGAAGAGCAGAGCCAGCCTATTTTCTGGAAAGGGACCCAATAAGGGGCCCTCTTTGTGCCAGTCTGGAGGTCATTGGTGTCTTAAGGCATTCTGTAATATTTGTGTTTATTCACAAATATGCAGGTTGCACATAGTTGGAGGTTTGCAGCATTAATGCCTCACAAGACAGCCTAAAATCTTCCACAACTGCATCTGTCTCTGAGACGTGCTGCCTGCAGTATTGAGCCAGTCTGATGTCAGGGTTTGCCCACACTTTCTCTTGTCCCATGCCTAGGAAGCACGGGTCTGAGCAGTTTTCCACTTGACCCAGGGAAAACCCACTCTTTAGTGCTAAAGCAAATGTCATTCCGGAGAAAACCCAAATTGCTGTTTGCTCCTCTTAAGTTCTAAAGAGTGACTTTCCCTGAGGAAAACAACGGGACAAGAAGAAGTGTAGATAAGTTCTCAGGTGCCCTTCTGTTATAGCTGCACTTACTTGGACAAGTATGGACACATTGCTTAGGATAAATCATTGGTTTACAGCAATGTTTCCCACACTTGGGTCTTCAACTGTTTTTGGACCACAGATCCCATCATCCCTGACCACTGGTCCTGCTAGCTAGGGATGATGGGACTTGTAGTCCAAAAACAGCTGGAGACCCAAGTTTGGGAAACTGGTTTACAGGTATTGGCTGTAGACTTCCTCTAGGAATTCCAAATCTTTGGTTGGAGACTGGGTGGAGAGCATAATGGAATGGTCATTTCATCCCAACCAACCATTCATCTACAGAGGTTATCCTCTGTTCTCTGACCAAAAAGCAAGTGGAGCAGATCCTGTCTGTCTGTCTGTTTTTTAAAAAACAAGAGTTCTAAAAATCTCATGAGTAGTCACAACAGAATAAAATATGCAAAGGGCAGATTTATTCTGTTTATTAGTTCAAGTACTTCGCACAAAAGGAGGATGGAAGGGATTCATACATTTTTTTCTGAGGGTTAATAGTGCTGGTGATGAACTGCTCACTTTTACAGGTTGGAGCTGAGAATAACAAATGATATATGTCGGGTGAGAGAGAGATAATCAAGAAGGAACAGACCCAGATAATAGATCACAGAGGAAGCTTGCTGAGATCAATGACATAGCGGAGCACCAAAACGATATTGCAACAGCCCTGGAGAGAGCCATGTGTTGAGTCATCTGACAGTTCTCTTTTGTTTATTATTCAATATAGTTGTTGATTATCTCCACATGCCTGCAGAATCTCAGACGCTTGTTATGGAGAATATCATGAGATAATAGTGTATCCTCATACCAAAACCAAGAGAGTAACCAAACAGTCACGGTCTCTTAATGCCCTTGGGGAGAAAATTATTGGTGTATGTTGTTGGGGTGGGGTTGTTGTACTTACAAAGGTTAAATAAGATCAAATGGCTAGAAAATATAAGAAGCTACAATATGCTGAGTGAGACCATTGCTCCATCTAGCTCATAGCTCCATCTTGCCTGCTAGTTTTTCTCCAACATCTCAGGTAAGGGCATTTCCCAGCCCTGCCAGCTGAGGTCTTTTTAGCTCGAGGTTGAGCCCAGACTATGATCAGTCTAAAGCATATACAGTGGTACCTCGGGTTAAGAATGTAATTCATTCTGGAGGTCTGTTCTTAACCTGAAACTATTCTTAACCTGAGGTACCACTTTAGCTAATAGGGCCTCCCACTGCTGCCGCGCTGCCGCTGCATGATTTCTGTTCTCATCCTGAAGCAAAGTTCTTAACCTGAGGTACTATTTCTGGGTTAGCAGAGTCTGCAACCTGAAGTGTATGTAACCTGAGGTACCACTGTACTTTCTCTCCAAACTATGGGCCTGTCCCTAAACTGGACAAATCCAAATGAGAAACAACAACAACAAAAGATAGAATTCATCACATATGAAAGAAAATGGAAACATTCTCTCAAGAATCAAAGTGAATTCTATCTAGGGCTGGGATCAGTAACCTCCCAGCAGCAGCATCACTCCAATTTACTGGGAAGGAGAAGGAGGAGGCGGGTGGTTGTGGTGAGTTTGGGGCACCGGAGCCAATCCAGCACAACCCCCCATGCATATGCACAGCCCCGCCCTCACCACCACCTCACCCCTCCCACTAAGTGGCACCATCACTGTTGCTGGCAGGTGGTTGTTGGAGTTGCTCCCTATTGAGGGAGCTTCTCTTGTCTGGAATGCCACAGGTTCCTCATCCCTCCTCTAGAGCACACTGAAGGATCTTGGTCTACCTGTGCATATTCAAATGTTGGCAGGTGTACATACCCCTCTGTATGGGGTATGTACTCCATACAGTAACGATGTTTTAAGCGATGCAGTAACAGACGGAAGCAATTGGAGTTTGTTTTCCTCCTCCTGATCTTTCCTGCTTTTTTTTCCTTCTTCCTCTGGATTTTATTAAATTAACTCCCCCCCACACACACACACAATCTAAGGAGACCAGAGCAGCAAAAGTAATAACTCCAAAATGAGCTCTAAGTTTAAAAGCCTCATCTCACAAAACAGCAAGCCATATGTGACAGCCTCGGTGTGGAAATGGAGAAATATGACTTGACATATGGGCATCGGCTTGGGCTATTCAATTTCTCCAAGAAAAGCTCTTAGTTGTTTACTGAAACAACTTGGACGCTCCAAACTGAACTACAACCAGAACGGAAGGAAAGGAGTGGAGACAAAGCAAAAACATCTTGGTTATGCATTTCCTGTAGGGCAGCTCCTGCATCTTCATAATAAAATCCATTTCCACATCTGTCAGGAACTGAAAGATCCATTTTAGGAAAGCTTTGCAGTAGTAGCAATGGAGGGGAAACAGTACAAAAACATTACATTTCCCCCACCTTTTTGAACACTGGGTTCCCCAAGTGGCAGGTGGGATGCCTCTGGGGCTTCCCATTCAAAATGTACTTAAATCTCTTCCACTGAAATCAGCGTGATTGAACAGCTGGCTTGTACATAATGGCAATGACAAGTGTGAACCAGCACTCTGGGAAACGATGTGTAGGGAAGGAGGTTCCTGGTCTAAAGAGCAATAGATAACAATGGGCCTTGATTCAGGGTAAGCATAAAACCAGTTTTGCGGGGCAAACCTCTATTGAGATTAACTTTCTTTCTGCCCGAAACTACTATCTGATTTAAATGTCATGATAACTAAAAGTTATGTCAAAATGTGAGCATAGTTGTTGTTGCTGCTGTTTTAAAAAAACGAACCTGTTATGCTCATGGCTAGACATACTGAACCTAAAGAGAAGGCAGCAATCTTGGGAGGAGCGCCAAATGACCCAATTTCCTTTATATTGTTACAAATCCTAAATAATTCTTTAATTAAATGCTTCATTGCCCTTGCACGTGCCCAAGTGCTTAGGAGACAGAGCAGACAAGGAGAAAGAGAATGAGGATGGGGCAGAGGGGAGAAGAGAAGTCTGATCCACAGAGGGCCCTTTTCAAATCCTGGCGTTTCATAAAAGCCAGCTTGTCAGCTCTTCTAAATGGAAGGCTACAGTCACCAGCTGCTCTGTGAAGGAATGTAAGCTATAGCTCTATGCACACTTGGGGAACCTGTGGTCCTCCAGACATCATCCCTCACCCATTGACCATGCTGGCTGGGACTGATGGGGCAGAATCCCACAACATCTGGTGGACCACAAGTTCCCCATATCTCACTTAGAAGGAAGATCTACTGAATACAGTGGGACTCTGGCTGCAGGCACACCATGCTTTGAAAGCACATTATTTCCTCCAAAGAATCCTGGGAACTGTAATTTGTCAAGGGAGCTGGGAATCATAGCTCTGTGAAGGAGTAAACTACTTCCAATGTGTGTTGTGTACACAGCCTTACTCCCAAGTAAGTGTATAAGAGTCCAGCCTTAAATAATTAGAAAATAGAGTGCATGGCGCAAAATTGCAACTAGTCATGGTGGCTGTCCAACCTCCTTCAGGGCCATCCGAAGGTGTGTGTAAAGTAGGGCATTGACCCAGGGCCTCTGACCAGTTCTGCCACTTCCCACCTCCATCTCCATCCTTCCTAGGGGAAGGCAAGCAGGGAAGAGGAGGAGGAGGAAAACCTCACTGGCATGGCAGCCACTACTGCAGTGGCAAAGGGGGATGGAGGCAAGCTGAGAGTGAGGGAATGGCAGGAAAACCACAAGTAAGCTGGGGGGTGGGAGGAGTAGGGCCTCCATTGCCACCACCATCACCATGAAAAGAAGGAGGGGCAGCAGAGACAGGGAAGGAGATGGAGGCAGTTGGGAGACCCCACCCCCCAGGAACATGCCTGACCTCCTTTATGAGAGTCTGTTTACGTTGAGTACTTGGTACTGGGGAACACAAGTGGTAAGGGGTCATTATGGGCTTCCCATTAGTATCTAGTTGACCACTGTGAAAGCAAAGGACTAGATAGACTTTTGGTCTGATCTATCAAGGCCCTTCTTCTGTTCTTAATATCCTCCAGTTTATTCATTGATTTTTGAGCTCTTCATGTTCTGATCACTCAGTTCATTATACAGTGGTACCTCGGGTTACATATGCTTCAGGTTACATACGCTTTGGGTTACAGACTTCGCTTCAGGTTAAGAACAGTTTCAGGTTAAGAACAGACCTCCAGAACAAATTAAGTTCTTAGCCCAAGGTACCACTGTATAGTATCCGCCCTGTGTTTGTAGCATGCAGTCCTCACCTTTTCCCATTGAACTCAGAAGGAGATGGCATGCAGACTCAACCTCTGTACCTTGGCAGAATTTGGATAAATTTAACATTTCCTAGAATTGAGATAAGCAGTGGGGGGAGATTCACTTCCTAACTTTGTGAGTGTCTGGATGCTGTCAAAGGAGCATGGGCAGTTTTCTAAAAGTGGAAGGAATGGAAGCACTCAAAACTGTCTTTTATATTTGGGAAATACAATCAATGCCGTATTAAATATCTGGTACCATATTAAATATTGCGTCTCCTGGAGACCATATTAAATATCATGTCTCACTTGTCATGGCCATCTATTGAATATATGTGTAATTTAATTAGGGCAATACATCCATACTCAGAAACACAAGCACACTTCCTCGCATGCCCTGATTGTTGTTGTTGTTGCAGAATAATACTTTGGAGACCCTTGCTGCACCACTCCAATGCAAGATTGCTCATCTGGCCGTAAGGGCAAAGACCAGAAATGATACCATCCCTTCCTGCAGCAACAGTCAGTCTTTGTCCACTGCACACTCCTCCACTCCTGGGCAGCTGGTGTATGTAGCAGGATTATTTTTTTTTTCCTCTTTAGTGTAGAAGCAAACAGCACAACTGTCCCTCCTGCATATCTTTGTCCTGTTTCAACCAGGCTGTGGAAACTCACAAGGTCTGGAGAGAACCAGCTTGGAGCAAAACCAGCAGGAGTTTGGCTCAGCAGAGATCAGCTCCATTCTCATATCTCCAAGTAAGACCTAGTGATAGCCAGAGATCCACCCACAGCTGAAGTTTTAAGGGGGCAATATTCTGGAGCCATGGAGCTTTTGCCTTCTCTGATGGGATTTGGATTTGATATCCCACTTTATCACTACCCCAAGGAGTCTCAAAGCGGCTAACACTCTCCTTTCCCTTCCTCCCCCACAACAAACACTCTGTGAGGTGAGTGGGGCTGAGAGACTTCAGAGAAGTGTGACTGGCCCAAGGACACCCAGCAGCTGCATGTGGAGGAGCGGAGACGCGAACCCGGTTCACCAGATTACGAGTCTATCGCTCTTAACCACTACAGCACACACACAATGGGAACCTTGAGGATAGAAGAGGATGCTACTTAAGAGGGGTGATTCAGATCTCTGTTTCAAAATAAGTGAGCTGCTGTTCCCAGGTTTTAGATCTGGGTACTCATAGTTTTTTTCCCTCCGTGGAGGACAGGTCTGGGGTCAGTTTCTCCTTTTAGTTTGTGTCTGATTGATTCAGGACCTTCTGGGCTAATGCACCTGGCACAAGGCGGTGCTCAGATGGGTCAGAGTCATCATTAAAGAGTCCTGATGGCTAGGTTACAACATCCATTGCATGAGGTTGACGAAACACGGCACACATGGGGATATGATGCAAGGATACAAAGGGAGAAGGGTAGCAATATTTAAAAGGGAAATGTGCACAGTATAAAGCAGATGGAGGCATATCTCTTATTGCTGAGATGTCTAGCCTTTGCAAACTAGCCAGTCTTTCACAGTCCAATTATACTTTTGGAGCAGGATTCACCTGATGAGTCTTGTCAGTAGAAACAGTGCAAAATGACATCTGCTAGGGCAATGGGCTTCCCCCCCGCCATCTTCTCCGCTTGTGTGCCCCCAGCACACAAACACAAATTGGTTCTAGGGGTATCAAGAGAACACCCAGAACAGTGTGCAGGGAGGCAGATGGGGAACCATTTCATCTGAAATACTTGTGGAACCATCAGAAGATGCTGAATTCTTCTCTCTCTCTCTCTCTCTCTCTCTCTCTCCCCCCCCTAAATGTGCATATTTAGATGCTACTAAATACAAACAACTATTGGAAAGGGTCACTGTCACAACTTCTGTCCTCCTAAAATGGAACACACCAGTCCATGTTGCTGTAGATTGAAGGGGTTTAACTGTAGAGCATACCATTTCCTACTCACTTTAAAACAACAACAACCTTTTAAATCCCCCCTAAAGCATTTCCCTTTGAGTGAATGAGCAGTGAGATTGCTCAGTGGTAGAGCATGCAGAAGGTCCCAGGTTCAATCCCTGGTATCTCCAGTTAAAAAGATAAAAGTGATGGGAAAGATCCTGAGATCCTGGAGAGGTGCTGCTTATAGACAATGTTGGGCTGGACAGGCAGATAACCTGTCCTGGTATAAAGTGGTTTTCTTTGTTCCTCGAGGGAGTGAAGTCAGTATGCATTCCAAAGCAGCATGCAGCATCACAGCTGTCCAGTAGAGGGAGCAGAGGCACTACCTCCAGGTAGTTTTCAAAGGGATTTCCACATGTGTCAAAACACACCCTCAGGCAAAAGGTCTGTTTCTTGATTCCTCTTTAACATATATATTTTGATTCATCCAAAGCCCTGTTTTTCTCAACAAAAACAAGCCTTGGAAAATCCTGTTAAGCAACCTAATGCAGGAGTTAGAGTGAAGGGGAACCAAGGACCATTTTACCAACACCATTCCTGTAGAGAACAATCTCCTGTTTAAGTCGCTGAACACTGAAGGACTAATGGACTTGACCTGGAGTTCAAAGGCCCATTAGTCCCTAGTTTTCGAATCCTGAGGATCAATTTTGTTTTTTGTTAAGCCAAAATGGCTCCAAAACAGCTCCCTTAGACAGGTTGTCTCTGGACCTAAATTGTCTGAAAACCAGTAAGGCCCCTATGTCACTGGCAGATCTAGATATCTCTCCAGTCACATCAATACAATTCCTCTGGAGTAAGTAGTTTGAACACTGCCACTGAAACAACTTGGCTATCGTTCAATAAGATGTTTTAGGACAGTGTTCACAATGCAGTTAAGATATCCTTGATTTCCCTAAAGAGAACCCTTGAAAGAATCTGGTTAATCAACCCACTCTGGGATCTTCAAATATGTTACCTTTTTGCAGGTGAGAGGGAAATTACTGTGAGCACATAGAATCATAGAATTGTAGAGACTGAATTTTGTGGATTATTGAAAACGCTAGTGAATGACAATAACTAACAATGTTGACCCAGACGAACAATAAACTAGAGGATAACTGAGAAATGTTCAGTGATTAGGGCTGCAATCATACAAGGGTAAAATACAACGGGTGTTTTAGTTTGTGATGTTTATGAATGGTAACATCTTATTCCAGCATACAATGCACACGATACCTTGACCAATATTTGCAAAGAAAGAAAGAAAGAAAGAAAGAAAGAAAGAAAGAAAGAAGAGTGGAAAAGAAGTATAAAGCCATCAATGTCTATCACATTTTACAGAGTACAAGAGAGCAGGTCCCTGTCCCAAGGCACATGCAATCTAAAATTTGGTAAGAGGGGAAACAGCAGAGAAAGAGAGGAAGGGAAAGCTCTTTGTGCTTAGGCAGAGTTATAAATAAAAAGGCACTGCTATGTAGAGCTTTAAACTTTAAAGATCAGAATATAATAATTTAAAAAGAGCCCCGCTGGATCAGGCCAAAGGCCCATCAAGTCCAGCATCCTCTTGTCACAGTGGCCGACCAGTGACAAGCCCCTAAGCAGGACCTGAGTGCAACAGTCTTATCTTCACGTGATTCCGAGCAATGGGCGTTCAGTAACGTATTGCCTCCAACATCTTTTTTGAGGTGAGGCAACCAGAGCCGTGCACAGTATTGCAGATGCCTTCAAAGCATAGATTTGTATAATGGCATTATGATATGGCCAGCTTTACTTTCAGTCCCTTTCCTAAAGATTCCTAGTGTAGAATTCACCTTTTTTAACAGCTGCTGCACCCTGGGTCAATATGGCCATCAAGCTACCCACTGCAACGCCAAAATCTTGCTAAGAGTTATTCTCTGCCAGTTCACATCCTATGAGTGAATATGTGAAATTAGGATCCCCCACGCCCAATGTGCATCACTTTACATTTGCTTACGTTGATTTGTATTTGCCATTCTACTGCCCATCCACTCAGTTTGACGAGATTCTTTTGGAACTCCTCAAATCCAGTTTTTCTGTTTTTAACCAGCCAAAATTATTTGACATTGTCAGCAAACTTGTCTACCTCACTGCTCACCCCTATCTTTAGATGATCAATGAACAAGTTGAAGAGCACTGGTCCCGAGACTGATGCTTGGGGAACTCCAATTTCTGAACCCCTCCACTGAGAGAACTGTCCATTTATCCTTTCTCTCTGCTGCCTATTTCCTAACCAGCTGCTGGTCCATAAGAGGGTCTCTTCTCTTGTTCTGTGGCTGCTAAGCTCACACAGGAGTCTCGGGTGAGGTACTTTGTCAAGAATGTTTTAAAAGCCTATGTACACAATGTCAACTGGATCACTGCTATCCATTTGCTGAATATACATGTTTTCTTAAGCACTTTATTAACTGGAGATGAAGACAAGATGCAACATTTCAAAGCGTTTACTACAGTCCTCCAGCTATAACATGGAAGCCCAGCTTGTTTCTGCCTTTGCAACTGAAAATGACAGGTTCACACACTTGCTAATTGAATACTGGCTCAGCTGCTTATCTTGCTTCAAGGAGAACTGCTGCCCTTTTTTATTTTTTATTTTTTTAAAGTGCCACTTGATCATTAATGTTTTTATCTGGTCATTCATATTCATTTTGAAAGAAAGCATCCGTGGAAAACTGCTCCAGTGATGATCGCAAGTGGCCAGCCAATCTGCTTCACAAACTTGCAGTGGCTGTTGCTGTTGTTTTCAGACCTCCACCCTGGAAAGGGAAAAATGCATTCAGACATTGAATGAGTGCTTCCAGAGTGGCTCCGCTGCTTTGAAAACGTTACACCTGTCTTCACCATAAGTTTCAAACATATAACGAAGGTGCAGAGATGTTTTAATATTCCTGATTCTAGCTGTTGATATAGCATCATATTCAACTCTATTTTGCATTCCTTCCCCACAGCATGAAAAATGTCATCTTCAAAGACACTGTGTGCCAAAACATTTGCATTTTCTTGTCTGTGTGAGGCATCTTGGGAGTTTTCCAATGCATGTTTATGAAAATATTTGCAGCTGTATGACTTGCGATGCAGTCCACATTTTTCATCTCTTTCGAAGGCAGAAGAACCTCCACCTCTGGACTCCAGCATTACCAGTGTTAGGGATGATAAGAACTGTAGTCCTGCAGCTTGTGAAGGACTACAGGTTCTTTGCCCTGATACAGATAGATGTGCCCACTCAACCACATCGATCTGCAGAACTGGCACCATTACAGGTACCACGTCATGCTCATTCCATACTTGTAAGAAACCTTTTGGTGTGGCAGCACCTACACTTTAGAACTCCCTGCCTATTGACATCAGGCAGGCTCCCGTGTTGCACTCTTTTCACCACCTGCTTAAACGCAGACATTGGACTTCACCCCCAGAGGCACACTCCATTGTCTCTCAAGACAGACAGATGCCAACAACGGGCAATCCTATTCAGACATGTAGAAGCCGAGATTTAAAAACACCAGTCTCTTTAGCCTATTGTTGATTTCAAATGTCTTTTGACTGTTTTTAATCCCTGTTTTTACAGTCTTTGGTTGACATTATGTTTGCTGACTGGGAACAGTTGTGGACCACCGGTATGAAATTTACGGCATGTAATGCCTTAAGAGAGAATATTATGAAAATGATATACAGGTGGTACATGACACCAGTCAAGCTTGCAAAAATATATCATTTGCCCAATAATAAATGTTGGAAATGTAAAGAAAATGAAGGTACATTCTTTCACCTTTGGTGGACGTGCCCAAGGATTAAGGCTTTCTGGGAGATGATCTATAATGAAATGAAAAAGGTATTTAAATATACCTTTCTGAAGAAACCAGAGGCCTTTCTCCTGGGCATAGTCGGCCAATTGGTGCCAAAGAAGGACAGAACTTTCTTCATGTATGCAACAACAGCAGCAAGAATACTTATTGCAAAGTATTGGAAGACACAAGATTTACCCACCCTGGAAGAGTGGCAGATGAAGGTGTTGGACTATATGGAATTGGCGGAAATGACTGGCAGAATCCAAGACCTGGGAGAAGAGTTGGTGGAAGAAGATTGGAAGAAATTTAAAGACTATCTGCAGAAATACTGTAAAATCAATGAATGTTAAAATGATGTTGGATTGAAAATAAGTGGCATTAGCAACAAAGTTAATAAGAATATGCAAAAATGAATTGATAATGGATGAAAATATACAGTTAAAAAATGTTAAGATACAGAGTTAAGATAAATGAAAGAGGGTAAGGATTTGCTGACTTGATTATGTAAATGGGAATACAAAAAGGGGAGGTGTGAGGAGGTCAAAGAAACAAGCAAAGGAGTTTAAAGTTATGAAAAACGGATTTGTTTTTAAATTTTCCTTTTTTTGTCTTTTGTATGTTGTTTTTTTATTTTTATTTTTTCTTCTTTCATGTATTTTTGTATTCATGCTTTTGTAAAACTTTAATAAATATTTCTTTTAAAAAAAATACAGTTTGGTTGATAAGTTAAATACTTTATTTTTATATTTTTGTAAACTGCCTAGAGGTTTTGTTATGATCCAGTGTTAAATAAATAAAAATAAGAGTTCTAAAGAATTTTACAACTAATTAATTCTACATGTCCACAGGATCTTGGGGTTTGTTTCTCAAATAGTAATCTGGTATCTGCGCATCTCATGGCAAACTGCTTTTGAGACTGTGCAGACTATGAAAAGCAGTTTGCAAATATTTCATAGCTATCTATTGCTCAAAATGTTGAAAATCTAGGGATGGGTGAATCTGTTGATTTCAGTTCCTCTTAGTCACTCATTTTTCCACTCTTCAGGTCTCCATATTTCTACTTCAAATAAGTCCTAATGAAAATTCAGTAGCTTTTTAGCATGATTTGTAATATGCACACACCTGTGTATGAAATGTTGACTGATGCACACATTTTTGCAAAGCAGGTTTCCCTTATGTAATGCATTTTTGTATGCTGTTTCCACTAATATGTGGCATTTGATACACACTCAACCCTAGTATATGTGTTTTATACACATTACTTTGTTGGAGAACAACAAATATGTGTATATTATACACATTACTTTGTTGTTTCAGAAAGTTCAAACTGGGTAGGTTTCCTCGTAAATGCAAACTGAATCAAATTTATCCCTCATTTCTGTTAGAATCCCACTGGGCATGCTCAAACCTAAAGCAATTCTTTGGATCCCACATTTTCAATTATTCAAGCAACCCTATTTTAATATCCAAGTGATTTTTGATCTGTCAGCAGAATGGAGAGGGGAGAATTCTTGGCAATTTCCCACTTTGGAGCAGATTTGGGGAGTGGGGGCTGCACTGCCAATAATTCCTCAGGAATTTCTCAAGAATCGAGAGTCAGTGTTGTGTAGGGTTAAGGCATAGGACTAGGATCTGGGAGACCAGGGTTCAAATCCCTACTTGGCCATGAAGCTCACTATGTGACCTTCGGCCAGTCACTGCCTCTCAGCCTAACTTACCTCACAGGGTTATTGTGGTGGTTAAATGAAGAGGGGGAGAACCATATACACCACCTCAAGCTTCTTAGAGAAAAGGTGGGATATAAATTGCCTCCCTTCTCACTCCACCAATAGAGTCCTTCGATCAGAGAAGGGACACCAATTGTCCCACTCTAAACTCTGAATTAAGGGTGTGATCCAGTTTCCTTTTTGAAATCAAAAGTCAAATCACATTACCATTTGAGGATTTATTTTCACCTGCAGGAATTGTTTGCTTCATTTGAATTGATTGAATATGTGTAAAGCAGCAGTTGAATGTGTTCATGAGAAGCACAAATATAGGTGCAAGGAAGGGGTATATGAATCCACACTGAATCCATTGGTTTTGTGCTTATATTGGCTTCTTCACATAGCCTCCCCACCATCTGAACATTTAAGCTCTACACAGATTGAAAAAAAGAGGCTCCAGGACGGGAAACGTGAATTAGTGCTTAAGAAACTTGCCTGCCTAGGAAGTCTTAAATGGGACACACAACTGAACAGGAACCTCTGGGAACTGCGGAAGTTGTCTTCTAAACAACAGGCCGCCCTCCCTCATTTCCGAAGCATGTACCCATAAGTCTTTGGATTATCCGGCAGTCTGGCAAGCTCTCTCAATATTTGCATAGGTGACTATATAACTCATTAGCATTTTAATTAGGAGACTCAATAGAGCATTTTACTCCAAGTCCAAAAGTCACTCTGCCTTTGTGCAATAGTCCATCCAAAGGAAAACCTTTCCTTTAAAAGCCAAGTTGCACTCTATCATCTGTCACAGCAGGAAATGCCAGTGGGCAGAGCAATGAAACCCAGTTACAAGGAGCCCCAGGGTGCAGTCAGCCAGAATGTTCTGCTTCCATTGGATGGGAAAAAAAATGACCTCACAAAGAAGAATCCCCAGATTTCTCAATGAAGATAGTGAGTTATTGAGTGGAAATGATTTTCTCAGCAATGTTGGATTCAGAAGCTCCTTCCTTTGCACCCATTACATGCTTGAGTAGATATGCTACCACCAGCCAGAAAAAAATGGCATCCTGCTAGGAGAATAACTCAAGCTCACACATTCTCTTCCCATCTTCAACTATTTTTTGCTCGTGGAGAAACAGGGTTTTACTCAGATTGGTTAACTATGGTTTAAGAAAAAGTTAGGATCTGAAACCATAATTTGTTCCTTGCTTTCTCAGATTAGCCAGTTTAATCAACCACAGTTCCATGAGGTTGGGTGTCATGGGGAACTGTAGCTAGTTTCCAACAAGATGAAAAAGCTTTCAATCTCCTTCTCATAGATGTGAAAACGCAGGGGAAGGAGACACATTCAAGCCTCAGGCTTGCTATGACTTATTGTCACAGTGGGAAACCACCATTTTCTCTTGTTCTTGATTGGATAAATGTTGTGTTCAGGTGCAGTATGGCAAGACTGGATAGCTGAGGGCCAGGACCATGGAGAGCTCCTTTGTGAGGAAGATTAGCCAGGATACTAGACCCCTGGGCATTAGGGAACCTAGAAGTGTTGCTTCCTTACTGGTCTGGAGATAATCAAAGGTCTAAGGAGTCCTGATGTGTGGGTATAGCTTGGGGTTCTTCATTCAGAAATGTAGGTGGGTGCTTCAGAAAGGCTGTTGCAATTATTTACACCCCACCTTTCGAGATGCTAAACTTTCCAAGACAGCTTACAAGGAACATTAAAATACATTTGGAGAAAAAGACTATAATACGCAATGATCGACATATAAAAATTAATTAGGATCCTTCCTTTGGAGAAGTTGATGGTAGATGGCAGAGAGGAGGGTCCAGTTCCTAAAGCCTGCTGCATGCCTCATGTAGCCCCTGGGTGTGGCATAGTGGCAGAACAAAGCCCTCTGGGGCTGCAGGCAAGTGAGTGGAAGAGGCTGAGGGAGGGCTGAGTTCAAGAAAGGGGCTTCACTGCCACCTGAGGCTCCTCCTCCGTGGGTTTCTGATGGGGTTTCTGCTTCCAGTGTGATGTAGTGGTTGAGAGCGGTAGACTCGTAATCTGGTGAACCGGGTTCGCCTCCCCACTCCTCCACATGCAGCTGCTGGGTGACCTTGGGCTAGTCACACTTCTCTGAAGTCTCTCAGCCCCACTCACCTCACAGAGTGTTTGTTGTGGGGGAGGAAGGGAAAGGAGAATGTTAGCCGCTTTGAGACTCCTTGGGTAGTGATAAAGCAGGATATCAAATCCAAACTCCTCTTCTTCTACTCTTCTCCTGAGCTTCCCAAGTGTCTCCACCCTTGCAGATTTCACAGCTCTCTCTTGCTAAGAGGAATCTGGGTCCTGAGCTATGTCAGGTTTTGCACCGCACACAAACTGAATCAAAATCCTGTGGGCTTGGTCACTGTACTTTCCTGGAACTGTTACCTGACAGTTTTACCATTTAGAGCAAGAATTTTGGAGTCCTTCGTCTAATCCTATCAGAGGCAAGGTTATTGCTGACAGTTCCCGCATAGATTGCTCAGCGAGGAAGGGCAAAAGAGAAGTCGGGGAAAGGGTAGACAAAGAGAGGGAGAGGGAGACTGCAAATGAGCCACAGGGCTGCACTTACTATGTCTGAATGATTACGAGGGAAAAAAGCCTGCCCAGGATGACCCTCACCATCTGCTGGCAATCACAGCACAGGAGAGTAGGGCTGGAAAACCTGTGATTAATGACATCCCTGGGAGAGAACATTGCCCCCTGCGCACTCCGGAGGCTGGAAACATCTGCAGCCATGCCAGCAACTGGTTCTCTCATTGCAACACCCACTTCTGAAGGACGCTGGGGCGAGCTTGTTTGTGTGTACACACACATACAAAGGCTCACCTCTGAAAACTGGCAGCAAGCATGGTTGCTACTGCTGCTGCAGCTCTGAAGAAAGCGCTGTTCCTGGCAAGGATATGATTGCTGCTGTAAGAGGTCTTAGATATGTCACACCATTTTAGGCTGGCCCAGGCAGGCTAATTCTGGTCAAAGAAACCTAAAGGTGCTTAAATTATGAGGGGCTACACAGGTCACAGGTCAGGGACGCGGGTGGCGCTGTGGGTTAAACCACAGAGCCTAGGACTTGCCAATCAGAAGGTCGGCGGTTCAAATCCCCGGGTGAGCTCCCGTTCCTCGGTCCCAGTTCCAGCCAACCTAGCAGTTCGGAAGCATGTCAAAGTGCAAGTAGATAAATAGGTACCGCTCCGGTGGGAAGGTAAACGGCATTTCTGTGCACTGCTCTGGTTCACCAGAAGCGGCTTAGTTCATGCTGGCCACATGACCCGGAAGCTGTGCGCCAGCTCCCTCGGCCAGTAAAGCGAGATGAGCGCCGCAACCCCAGAGTCATCCGCGACTGGATCTAACAGTCAGGGGGCCCTTTACCTTTACACAGGTCATAAGCCAGCAAAGCAGGACTGTAGATATAGAAAAGGGATAGAGAAAATGGGTGCCTGCCAAATGTTGTTGGGTTCCAACGCCCATCAGCCCCAGAGAAATGGCTAGTTATTATGGGAGTTGTAGCCCAGCAATATCTGGAGGGCACCAAGTATCCCAGGCCTCAAAGTCTCCATTGCTTGAGTGAAGGAGTTAATTTTAAACAAAGTAAGAGCCAGGCGTCAAAACCTATACGGTAGGTGCATCTTCTCACCTGGTAAACTCAACTCAGATGGGTCTGGGCTGGCTGATGTTGATTAAAGCTGATTCAAGCACACATTCCATATCACATTTATAATGGGTTTTATTTCATTTATATCACATATTTCATAAGGAATTCAAGGTGGTGTACAAATTTAAAGGGCCCCCCAACCCATTTAAATTAAGCACCTTTTTAGCAGTCAACACTTCTGGGTCAAAAGGAAGCCTGATAACTTTCTCACTGCTAGTTCATACAAAGCTACAGAGAAGAAATACACCTACATTGGCCAGCAACCATCTAATTTCAAAATCATCTAGAAATCATCAGAAGTTCCAGAAAATTCTGAAAAGACTGAGGGAATCTATCCCTAAGTGAGTTGTATAAAGTGCAAAACAGAACACAGTACATTGTCTTCAATCTGTCCTGATCCTCATATACAAAAAGGTCATTTATTTTCCTGTTTAGAACTTTCCAGTCATTAGACTATGGAAACACAGCATCAGAATAATCATTAGTATTTATGTAGTTCCTTTTTCAAGGGCTCAGAGCATTTCACTTACATTATCTAAGCAATCATTGGTATAGTTGGAAGAGAAGTATACTGAAGTCAGTAATTCAGATTGTGTGTCATTCAAACATTAAAAAAAACATCTCTGTGAAGCAAACAGGGTATGACATCAGACTGGCTACATGAGAGAGGCACAAGCATGAAAATGATGGGGGTCATTGAAATTCTAACAGTGGGAGCCAGTGCTGCTGATAGGAATTACAGGCCGCAGAAGGCATGCAAGTAAATTAGTTAGGCCTCAGGTCTCCAGAATTGAAGAACTGATTCTGGATCCCAGAGATAAGGAGCAGGTTACAAAGGGCATCTGTCACTGGAGTAGAATTAGTATACATACATACCATGTTACCAGTCAGGCTATGAATACAAATCAGGCAGCCAGAAATATAAGGTGCTTAAACAAAGTGAACTACAAAAAGCTCAAGAAAACCAACAGCTTTTCCAAGCTGACAAGGAATTAGAGGTTATGGTAGGGTTACCAGATGTCCCCGGTTCCTGGGGACAGTCCCTGGCTTGCAAATCTGTCCCCGAACAAATTCCATCCCCAGAATGTCCCCAGATTTGCAGATCTGTCCCTGGGAAATGTGGCAGTGGCAGCCTCAGCAGTCTGGAGCTAGCCTGGTAGCACAGTTGGCTCTGGCTGGCTTCAGGAGCTACTCGCTGCTCGCTGCCGTGGCGCCCACCATTTTCCCTCACCTGAAGTCCCCATATGATGGGGGGGAATGGCGGGTGCCACAGCAGTGAGCAGCTCCTGAAGCCAGCCAGAGCCAACTGCACTACCAGGCTGGCTCTGGGCTGCTGACTGCCGCCGCCACTGCTGAAGGGGAACCGGGGACATCTGGCGGTACAGATCTCCTTCCCCCTTCCCCATTTGTTTTGACTGATTGGGGGAGGCTCGGGAGTCACGGGGGGGGGGCGTTGCCCAGTTTTTAAAAAACTCTGCACATTTATGTTTCACAGGGTGTGAAAGAAGGGCTTTGCACCTTTATACAATATGCATGTGTGCTTGGGTCCAGGGTCTTTTGCCTCACCATCCCCACTACTGACTCCCTGTTGCTACTCAGCTTCCAAAAAACAAAAAGTGTCCCCGGATTCATTGGAAAAAATCTGGTAACCATAGGTTATGGGGAGGGGGTGGATGTCACAAATTAACTCAGGATCTTGAGATGATGATTGGCCACTGGCTCCAGGTAACCAGTTTAGGAAATGTATCAGCCTATGACTTGTCCAACACTACAGAGTAAATCATCGTAGGCTCAGAGCCACAGTAACCAGAACAAAAGCCATCACTGAATCCCTGCTTTCTCCCTTTCAATACTTGCCTTCTGCTTAAATGTAGCCAGCTCCTTGAGAAAACACGTTCTTCATTAACTCTGCATGACTGGGAAATAAACCCACTGTGGGTGGGACCAAGATCAGAAGAGCTGAAGAGCCAAGAGGGAGAAGTGGGCTTCGTTCTCTCATTTATAGAAATCTGCCTACACGTTTTTCCCTCGGCATTTGTTTCCGACGTGGGCAACATTGGTGGTGTTCCTGCTATCTCACTGCTTGGCCTACACCCAGCTCAGCCTCAGATAGACTTGAATCTTTGTCTGTTTCTTGAGTTCAGAGCCAGTCCCTAAGGCTCACTCCAGCTTGTCTGCTGGCAGTAAAATTACTAGGTCCGCTTGGCCTGTTGAGCTCCTTATGTTCTGACTTCAAACAGTGCAGCATTAAATTGGAAGCAGGGTGTGGTGTGGGGGGTGTGTGGGTGTGTGTAAGGACAACATTATCATCCTCAAGCCAATGTGATGGAAATAAGGATTGCATCACACTATTCCCATGAGACTTGGCTAAGGACCAAGAAGCCTCTTGCACTTTTCCATCCACAAAGCTCCTGCTGCATGTTGTTCTCCTTTCCCAGCCAGATCCAGCTGCAACAACAATATCCTTTGTCAGAGATGGCAGCAGCCATTGGCAGTGAAAGGGCTTCTCCATAGCTCCATTAGACAAGAATGATCACATAGTAGGGCCAGTCACGTGCCTGTCATTACGATGGGTGGAGTGTGTACAAAGGGAGAGTTTGTGTTTTGTAAAGTCCCCTGGAGGATGCAGGGGACCTCCATGTGCTCTGCACATAGGCATAGCTTGCAGTTCTCCCTGTAGGGTTTCTGTTAGAAAGGGTCAGACTACCAAGCAATGGGGTAGAGGGCATGTCTTGTTCTCATCACTACAGTGCTCCTCAAACACTGTATTTTATTTTCTTCCTTGTTGGATTGAATGGCAACCAATCATTTATATGGAAGAACAAAGGGTGGGGGGAAATACGCCAATAAAGTGTGAACTGAACATGGCCACTGCTTCCACAGCTCTACCATGGAGCAGTTGTCTGAGTTGGAGGCACTGCTCACCAGGCAATCCAGTTCTACTTGGGTGGTTTTTCCCAGAGGGTGATGCTGGTGGAGTGCCCTTTGACTCCATGGTACCTTCAGTGTGGGGTTCCTCATGGTTCGATTTTATCCCCCCTGCTGTTTAACATGAAACCACTGAGTGGGGTCATCCAGAGTTTTGGAGTACTTTGTCGGCAATATGCTGATGACACACAGCTCTACTTCTCCTTAGCATCTGCAGGTGAGGCTGTGCACTTATTGCATTGCCTTGGAAATGGACAGGATGAGAGCCAACAAACTGAAGCTCAATCCAGATAAGACTGAGACATCATCATGATCATCATCATTATTCATTGAATTTATATACCACCCTATACCCGGAGGTCTCAGGGTGGTTCACAGAAAAGATCACAATATATAAAATCAAAATAAGAACAATAACAACACACACACACACCCCAAAAAAAACACCAGCCACATTTTAAAAGGGTATAGGATGTCAATCAGGTCAACGAAAGGCCTGGTTAAAAAAGGAATGTTTTTGCCTGGCGCCTGAAGGTGTATAATGAAGGGGCCAGGCAAACTACCCTGGGGAGAGAGCATTCCACAGACAGGGAGCCACTGCAGAGAAGGCCTGTTCTCGTGTTGCCACCTTCCGGACCTCTCGAGGAGGAGGCACACGAAGGAGGGCCTCAGAAGATGATCTCAGAGTCTGGGTAGGTTCATATGGAAAGAGACGGCCCTTGAGGTATTGCTAGTTAGTGGGCAGTTCACTAACATTGTTAGGGGGCAGTTCCCTAGACCAGATGGATGGGCGGTGGCTTGCTCTCGATGGCATTGTACTTCCTCTGAAGGAGCAGGTATGTAGTTTGTGGGTACTCCTGGATCCTTTGCTGTCACTTGAGCAGCTTCCATCCCACTGAATCAAAAGGGATATAAGCAAAGGAAATTGCACGTTTGCAGCCTAAGCCATCTTGCCTTCCTTCAGGAGGATGTTTAAGTTCAAATAATTGAACCCAGAAATGGCAAAGCCCCCACCCAAGCCAAGCTAATTTTCCAGTGCTTAAAGCAGAAGGCATTGTATTCTGCTTGAAATGAACCCTTTGCCCTTCATTTGCTCTCTAAGAAGAAGCAGATTTGTGACATGGAAAGCAGATAGTCACTGGAGCATTTTTTTGCTACTGTGGGAGGGGCTGTTTGGTGGGCAAAGAGCCCATTCTGTTTTGTCATGCGTGGCGCAAAGATGTCACCAATCCCCGACATCCCCCAGGGTCTCTGTATAACAGCTTGCGCCTGAAGCAGTCTCCATCCACTAGCATCTCATATTCTCTACAAGTTGGGACCTGGGGCAGTAGCATCTGTCTTTGCAGGAGAAAACTGCTGACACATGAACAGACACACACTGCAGGGAGGGAGAGGGGGAGGGGGAAGAGAGTGGAAAACTCAAGACAGAAATAAACAGCAATCGAGGAGCAGGAAATGCAAGGAAATATGTCCTGGAGGTTGTACAGACAATCGTGTATTCAGAGGAACAAATGTGCCCTTGTTTTCTTGTTGTTGCATGTGATACACAGGTTTGTTTGTTTTCTGTTACAACGTCATGTGCAGCAAACCAGTTTTGTGGGGGGGGGGGGGTTCGTGGCATTTCAGGATGTACCTGTTAAAATCTGATCCCACTCTCAAGAATTACATCTCAGGGGCATGTGCACACTACGTAATTATGTGCATTTAGTGTGGGATGAAGGTGCCTTTTTCGGGCACTGTACACATGACATCTTCCCTGTGTCATCCCTGTCCCACGCTATTTGTCGATTGAAAGTGCATTCTGCTAGAAAGTTATAATTTACAGTAATTCTCAAGCGCTCTCTGCACACATGTGTATACAGAGACCCTTCTTCCGGTCACCTGCTTCTTAGGACAGACTGTAACCTTCCCATGTTTACCTTGTCTAGGAATAAAAAAGCAAAAATAGGAAGCAGGACAGTAACTCAGCTGCCTATGTATACCAGTTTAAATCCTCTGTATATCAGTATATCAACACACCAATTTCTGACCCCTTCTTCTGAAAACCTGAAAAATATCTTTTTTGGGGGGGGTGTTGTTGGAAATATTATTTGAAGGGATGGGAATAGACAATACCGTTGCACACTAGTCTGAAAACATGCATACATGTGTGTACAGAAAACTTGCATGGGAGCTGCAACTGTGGATGATGTCATCGTGCAGAGGTACCGGTATATACAGTTGCAAACCTCTGTGTACTGTGGGGAAATGACCTCTGTGTATTTCAGAGGAGGCTACACGTGTACATGTGTACACGTGTACACGTGTTTTGTGCAACTAGAGAGGGACCACAGCTTAATGGTAGAGCAATGCTTTGCATTCCGAATATCCTTAGTTCAATCCCTGACATCTCCATTTTTAAAAAAGGAACAAGGAGCAGGTGGTGGGAAAGACCTCTGCCTTTAGGACCTGGGAGAGCTGCTGCAAGTCAATAGGGCTAGAGATGGACATTTGCCTGACCCGACAGAAGGCAGCTTCCTAGGTATCCTTTGAAAATTGACTGTGACATCACTGGTGATGAGATACAGTGGCTCTCCATGGCTCTGCAGAATGTGTGTGCATAAAATGCTTGTAATGTGCAAACATATTCCTTGCTCTGTAGCAGTGGCCCACTGTTCAAATAAATCTTTTGCTTAATTCCCGCCCCTCTCAAAGGATATATTCTTTCCTCTCTACTCTCCAGCACTAGAAAGCACATCCTGTGAGCATCCATCCAAAAAAAGGGGGGATTTTAAAAAGTCACTTCCAGGGAAGAAGGAAGAATCTTATGACTATCTTGCATGGGATAAAGCAATCATTCTGGAGAGGCGAAATAAGCCCACGCTGTGTCAAAAAAACCCAGTATCTTTGCGGATGCTTATCTTTATACTTCGGATTTTGCATTCGAGTCTGAAAAATTCAAGACCGTTTTCAAAAGTTGCTACTTGTTGTTTGGTCTTGAGCAAGCTGTAAAGTCAGGATATGCCCCTTATATTATTTGCAACCTCTTAGCATGATTGCGAATTTAAAAAACAAAACAAAACCAGAGTCCCAGGCTTTGGCACCAAAAAGCAAAAACCAGAGCCTGTGTTTGTGATTGCAAAAGGCCATTGCCCATGAATACCATCACCTGATCTGCATGCAGACAATGGCCTCTGAATGATATGCACATTTATTCTCACAGCTGGGGCTCTGTCTTCTGGAGGGGGAGGGGAGAGGAAACTACAGTGACCTTTAAGGCCCACACATTTAGTTTGTTTTTGAAAGCCTTGTCTGAAGGACAGAAAGGAAGGATGCTGCTGCCTTAGAAGAAGGTTCATGCAATTGCTTGGCAGGCAAGTTCCTTTAAGCTCAGCCTGGAGGGGGAAAAACAGCATTTTGAAGCTGAACCATAAACTTTTATTATATCATTCATTAGGGTATGGGCCTCAATGTCACAGGGAGTAGGTATAGAAAATCATCCCCCCCCAAAAAAAAATGTTATATAATTTATGGGCAGCTCCTTTCTGAGCTCACAAAAGGGGCTAGATGCTTCAAGGCTGACATTCTAGGATAGAATGCACAAGCGAATGGTGAGTAAAGTGCAGTCATCCCTGTACATGAGCCGAAAATCCCTGATGTACCCATTGCCTAGTTTTCTGAACCAAGCCTTCCACAAAAGAATTAAGAGGGGAGATATTTCAGTGGTTAGAAGAAAGAATTCCCTTTGGACATCAAGAAAGTCAAAGAAAAGATCAATAAGGCAGAGGGCTGTGTGCTTCTGGTATTACATTTTCCTCAGTTGCATTTTGAAAATATGTAAAGGGTTGCTAAAAAGGCTTAAGTCCTGTTATCAGAAGAGTTAATCTGGGGTTAACTAAGTGGGAGTAAGGGGTGGGTTGACACTTTCTGGCCATGTGCTCAAACTTCACCAATTTATCTGGCCCATCCTTACAGAGGTTTGCATACATGAGCTGAACCCATGTAGGGTAAAAGCAGGACTGAGTCAAGGTTTTGGGGGACATTGGACAAAGTGCCCTCTGGTGAGCCTTCTCCTCCATTGGTAGGCCCCAGTGGGTGTGCAACAGTGCACCAGGGCACACACCTGGGTCTAACTGCCATTTTAATTTCCCTTGATGCAGCAGCTCTCAGTGAATTATGGGAAATTAAAATGGCAATTAGATCTAGTCAGCTGACACTGCTTAGGGTGTGGCAATGTGATTTGGTTCTTTTAAAGAAGTGGGATCTAAGTCAAGCAGTGGGCCTATCGAGGCACTGGAGTCATTAGGTAAGTTCACTGGGTCTTGGGTTTCTGGTGAGCAGATCCACATCATCAAGATCCATATTAATACATATTAATACTAGCATCCTGGTTAAAGAAGACAAGACAAACTTTGTTAACGGTTCCTACATAGCAGGGGTTTATTCCACAGTAAAGCAGGACAGCCTGGGTTGGGTTAATGATATTTTCTGCTTCCTAACTCACTTTTTCTCTCATGGTTCTGAATTCTGCCTTCGGCTATGCAGAGGTGGACTGATTACCTTGCTTCTGTTTCATCTGAGCTTTCCACTCAACATCTTGTTGCACACCACCAGTCTTGGTTCCTGCAGTCCTTAGCTTCATGAAGTCTTTATGATATATGGTTTTAATTGCACATAAATACAGGCACAGCATAAGATGGAAGTGCTCACAGGATTAGCACTACAACAGGTGTCAAGACATAGCTTTGGATTCAGCAGAGAGGACAAATCAGACCTCTGTGTCTTTCCAACTCCAGATAAGGTCTGTTGTTCTCTTACAATCACCAATGGCATCTCTTCCAACCAGGGGGAGGACTGCCTTTGAGCCCCTTCTTGGAAACGACTTCAGCTTGCCATTTCTGTGTCAGGCAGCCAGTCACCTGTACTCTTTAGCCATGCAAATAACACATTGCAGATTTGGCTAGAGCCATTGGTTGAACAAAGACTCTCTTTCTATAGAATCCCATCTTCCAGGCATAAAGCCACCGGCTTGGAGAGAACACAAGATGACATCAAGATGAACCCCATCCCTATAATGATAGCTAGATATCTCTCTCTCTATATTTTCCAGAGGGGTGGTCATGTTGCTCCATCTCAAGAAAAACAACAAAGAATCATGTGGCACCTTCAAGCCTAACACGTTTATTATGACATAAGCTTCCGTGGCCTAGAGCCCACTTCATCAGATGTGTAGTGAATATAGGTGTTTCTGTATGTGTTTGTGCGTGGGTTTTTTTAAGCTGCAGACTTGTTCACTAATGACTGTTAGATGGAAACATACACATGCACCTCCTCCTGTGAAAGAGTAAGAAATGTTTTCCTTTCCTTTCTTTTTTGAAAGAAAATAAGCTTCAATCAGACCTTTGCAAAGAAGATGACCTTTGCTGTACTTCTTCACTGCTCACCCATGTCCACAGAGCTGTTTGTCTCTGACAGGTTTGCATTTATTCTGTACTCCATTCTCTCTCTCTCTCTCTCTCTCTCTCTCTCTCTCTCTCTCTCTCACACACACACACACACACACACACACACAGCACACAGGCAATTCTGCACACATCCTTTGAGGTAGCCTGGGATTAATAGAAATTCCTCCCAAAGCCCAGTCTTCATAATGGTCTCAGATGCTGAGGAAAGAAAGAAGGAAAGAAAGATTTCACAAGCAACCATGTTCAGTGACACTCCCTCCAGCTGTCCTTGCAAAATGCCCTCTTAATAACCCTTTTTTAAAAGCTCTGGTTGTTCTGCTGTGATTAACTGGCTTTTTTTCCAGTCACAAGGGCTAACTGAAGCAAAAGTTTCCATACCACGAAGAAGCAGAGTAATGAACTCTCCTAAGGAAGCTGGGCCCACTTTATATATATCTCCTGCCTCCCTGCCTCAGCAAAATAGCAGGTTTGAATTAGCGTGTTTTTAAGCAAGAGCAGATGCAGGCGTTTCTTGGGGCTAGGACTGAGCTAGCACAGCGTGGATGGCACAGCTACTTGAGGAGGAATATTTTGGACGGCAAAAAGCCTTTTTCTTTTGAACAGTTCATAAAGTGGGTTTTCCCCTTTCTTTCCTTCATAGCCCTGATATTTTCTGAGGTAGGGCTGGGCCCAGTTTTCACTTCTTCGTTCCAGCCAGCAGTGTCACCTTAAGCAATTTATGAGGACAATATTTTGAGTGCTCAAAGCTCTTGTAACTGGAGCTGAGTTTTTTACATGATATTTTTACATTTGTCCCAGGTGAAAGCTGGAGATGGGATAGGTCTGATATTGTTATGCAGTAGGTGTTTCTTGGCATCAATTGGTGGAATACTTATTGGTACTAAATAGCTGGCTGTGTGAAAATGTCTTTGATAAGTGTCTTTGATAAGTGGGGATGGGATGCCTCTTTTAACCCCTCTTTTATCATGGTAAGAAGGATTACATCATCAAGTATGGTATATCAGGTGCTTGTACACAATCCCCTTTTCTTCTTCCATCCTGGAGTTTCAAGTTTTTGGTTGCTTATAAGAATAAGAATAAGAATTTATTATTTATACCCCACTCATCTGGCTGGGTTTCCCCAGCCACTCTGGGCAGCTTCCAACAAAATATTTAAAATACAATGAAACATCAGACATTAAAAACTTCCCTAAACAGGGCTGGCTGCCTTCAGATGTCTTCTAAAAGTCAGATAGTTGTTTATTTCCTTGACATCTGATGGGAAGGCGTTCCGCAGGGAGGGCACCACTACCGAGAACGCCCTCTGCCTGGTTCCCTGTAACTTCGCTTCTTGCAGTGAGGGAACTGCCAGAAGGCCCTGAACGATGGGGGTGAAGAGATTAGCAGTCAAGGGCCTGAAGTTTCAGCCCAGTGTTCTCAATGCAGTATTCACAAGCTCATCTCCACTGCTGACACCAAGGGCAGTTGTTTGCTATAAGGCAGGCAAAGTTGCATCTTTTCTTTAAATAACTATTCAGCTGTTCTGAAAACTGCCAAACTTCATAAGCTCTCTTCACCATATAAAATGCGGATGGTCACAACAGACCAGTCCGAAAGGGAGGGGATACTGAAGATGGACAAATTGCCATATTTCCACAAATTTATTGTGGGTTGCATGGATGCAGTTGGACAAATGCAACATTTACTGAAATTTCTTGAGCAGATAGGGAAGAAGTGCATGTTTTATGGAAGCATACTTAGCCTGGATCTAGACACATAAAATAATCAATTCAGTTTTAAGCATTGTAAATTTAAGCAGGGAAAACAGGTAGAGAAAAACAGGACTCCACATCGCCACCTCGTAGCACAATGTTCTATACAGCACATATACAACACATATAAACTCTTTTTCTTTACCAATCTGAGTCCTTAGTTTGAGGACAGTGAGGGATGAAAGGGGAAAGAAAACGATAGGTGAATTGCATGCTGGTGGAGCAGACCTTAGATCATCTTTCCACATCTGATAATTGGGACCTGATTCCAGCTGACAATCCAATCTAACTCTAGATGAAATTTAGCAGGCAGTGTTATTCTTTTGCAATTGATTAGGTTTTAATCTCATAAGCAGGGGACATGCTCAGTGTTTGCACAGTTGCTTGGAAACATGTTGCTGAAAGCAGCTCCGTTACAGTTTAGATGGGAATGTGCCTGTTTTCTTCTAATAGAGAATGAAGGGGTTTTTGTACATAAAACCTATTCCTCAAGGCTTGCAGTTGGGCATGCTCTTTCATTGTGGTTGCACCTTCTCTCTGGTTCTGATACAATGCTTACTATAGAACAGGCCTTGGCAAAGCAGAATCATCTCTGAAGGGCAGCTCTTTGTTGTTGTTGTTGTTTAGTCGTTTAGTCGTGTCCGACTCTTCGTGACCCCATGGACCAGAGCACGCCAGGCACTCCTGTCTTCCACTGCCTCCTGCAGTTTGTTCAGACTCATGTTTGTAGCTTCGAAGACACTGTCCAACCATCTCGTCCTCTGTCGTCCCCTTCTCCTTGTGCCCTCCATCTTTCCCAACATCAGGGTCTTTTCCAGGGAGTCTTCTCTTCTCATGAGGTGGCCAAAGTATTGGAGCCTCAGCTTCAGGATCTGTCCTTCCAGTGAGCACTCAGGGCTGATTTCCTTCAGAATGGAGAGGTTTGATCTTCTTGCAGTCCATGGGACTCTCAAGAGTCTCCTCCAGCACCATAATTCAAAAGCATCAATTCTTCGGCGATCAGCCTTCTTTATGGTCCAGCTCTCACTTCCATACATCACTACTGGGAAAACCATAGCTTTAACTATACGGACCTTTGTTGGCAAGGTGATGTCTCTACTTTTTAAGATGCTGTCTAGGTTGGTCATTGCTTTCCTCCCAAGAAGCAGGCGTCTCTTAATTTCGTGGCTGCTGTCACCATCTGCAGTGATCATGGAGCCCAAGAAAGTAAAATCTCTCACTGCCTCCATTTCTTCCCCTTCTATTTGCCAGGAGGTGATGGGACCAGTGGCCATGATCTTCGTTTTTTTGATGTTGAGCTTCAGACCATATTTTGCGCTCTCCTCTTTCACCCTCAATAAAAGGTTCTTTAATTCCTCCTCACTTTCTGCCATCAAGGTTGTGTCATCTGCATATCTGAGGTTGTTGATATTTCTTCCAGCAATCTTAATTCCGGCTAGGGATTCATCCAGCCCAGCCTTTCGCATGATGAATTCTGCATATAAGTTAAATAACCAGGGAGACAATATACAGCCTTGTCGTACTCCTTTCCCAATTTTGAACCAATCAGTTGTTCCATATCCAGTTCTAACTTCTTGTCCCACATAGAGATTTCTCAGGAGACAGATGAGGTGATCAGGCACTCCCATTTCTTTAAGAACTTGCCATAGTTTGCTGTGGTCGACACAGTCAAAGGCTTTTGCATAGTCAATGAAGCAGAAGTAGATGTCTTTCTGGAACTCTCTAGCTTTCTCCATAATCCAGCGCATGTTTGCAATTTGGTCTCTGGTTCCTCTGCCTCTTCTAAATCCAGCTTGCACTTCTGGGAGTTCTCGGTCCACATACTGCTTGAGCCTTCCTTGTAGAATTTTAAGCATAACCTTGCTAGCATGTGAAATGAGTGCAATTGTGCGGTATTTGGAGCATTCTTTAGCACTGCCCTTCTTTGGGATTGGGATGTAGACTGATCTTCTCCAATCCTCTGGCCACTGCTGAGTTTTCCAAACTTGCTGGCATATTGAGTGTAGCACCTTAACAGCATCATCTTTTAAAATTTTAAATAGTTCAGCTGGAATACCATCACTTCCACTGGCCTTGTTATTTGCAGTGCTTTCTAAGGCCCATTTGACTTCACTCTCCAGGATGTCTGGCTCAAGCTCAGCAACCCCACTACCTGGGGTGTACGATACATCCATATCTTTCTGGTATAATTCCTCTGTGTATTCTTGCCACCTCTTCTTGATGTCTTCTGCTTCTGTTAGGTCCTTACCACTTTTGTCCTCTATTATGGCAATCTTTGAACGAAATGTTCCTTTCATATCTCCAATTTTCTTGAACAGATCTCTGGTTCTTCCCATTCTGTTGTTTTGCTCTATTTCTTTGCATTGCTCGTTTAAGTAGGCCTTCTTGTCTCTCCTTGCTATTTTTTGGAAATCTGCATTCAATTTCCTTTATCTTTCTCTATCTCCCTCGCATTTTGCTTGCCTTCTCTCCCCCGCTATTTGTAAGGCCTCATTGGACAGCCACTTTGCTTTCTTGCATTTCCTTTTCATTGGGATGGTTTTCGTTGCTGCCTCCTGTATAATGTTGCGAGCCTCCATCCATAGTTCTTCAGGCACTCTGTCTAGCAAATCTAAATCCTTAAACCTGTTCCTCACTTCCACTGTGTATTCATAAGGGATTTGATTTAGATTGTATCTTACTGGCCCAGTGGTTTTTCCTACTTTCTTCAGTTTAAGCTTGAATTTTGCTATAAGAAGCTGATGATCTGATCCACAGTCAGCTCCAGGTCTTGTTTTTGCTGACTGTATTGAGCTTCTCCATCTTTGGCTGCAGAGAATATAATCAATCTGATTTCGATGCTGCCCATCTGGTGATGTCCACGTGTAGAGTCGTCTCTTGTGTTGTTGGAAAAGCGTATTTGTGATGACCAGCTTGTTCTCTTGACAGAAGTCTATTAGCCTTTGCCCTGCTTCATTTTGCTCTCCAAGGCCAAACTTGCCAGTTGTTCCTTTTATCTCTTGATTCCCTACTTTAGCATTCCAATCCCCTATAATGAGAAGAACATCCTTCTTTGGTGTCACTTCTATAAGGTGTTGTAAGTCCTCATAGAATTGGTCAATTTCAGTTTCTTCAGCACCAGTAGTTGGTGCATAAACTTGGATTACTGTTATGTTAAAAGGTCTGCCTTGGATTCGTATCGAGATCATTCTATCATTTTTGAGATTGCATCCCAGTACTGCTTTCGCCACTCTTTTGTTGACTATGAGGGCCACTCCATTTCTTTTGCGGGTTTCTTGCCCACAGTAGTAGATATGATGGTCATCCGAACTGAATTCGCCCATTCCCGTCCACCAGCTTGTGGTGGACTTCAGGAGACAGAAGAGCAATATCCAGCCACTTTTGATTGATGGGGTCTGTGTGGAGAGGGTAACAACGTTCAGATTTTTGGGCATTGAATTACAAGAGGATCTGTCCTGGAGTGTCAACACAAGGGGGCTTGTGAAGAAGGCGCAGCAGAGGCTGTACTTTTTGAGAATTCTAAGGAAAAACCATCTTCCGCAGAAACTGCTGCTTGCCTTCTATCACTGTGCCATTGAGAGCGTGCTCACTTATGGCTTATGTGTGTGGTACGGAAGCTGTACTACCCAGGACAGGATGGGGTTGTGCAGAGTTGTTAAGGCAGCAGAGAACATTGTTGGCTGCCCACTTTCCACCTTAGAGCAGATTTATGCCACAAGGTGCCATAGGAAGGCACTGGACATAGTAAAAGATCCATCGCATCCTGGTCACTGTCTCTTCGAGCTCCTGCCGTCGGGACGGAGATACAGGACGATGAAGACAAGAACGAGCCGTCTTAAGAACAGCTTCTTCTCCAGAGCGATCTCAGCCCTGAATGGGAAGCCTGGACTTTGAAAGTCATCTAATCTTCCTTGCTGTACTATACTGTATTGTTTTAATTAGTGTTTTTATGGAGCAGTCAAGTAATTTCGTTGTCCCTGAGAGGGGGCAATGACAATAAAGATATTATTATTATTATTATTATTTAGTTCACTGATGCCCAGGATGTCAATATTTATTCTTGCCATCTCATTTTTGACCACATCCAACTTACCCAGGTTCATGGTTCTTACATTCCAGGTTCCTATGCAATATTTTTCTTTACAGCATTGGACTTTCCTTTCGCTTCCAGGCATATCCGCAACTGAACGTCCTTTCGGCTTTAGCCCAGCAGCTTCATCAGCTCTGGATCTACTTGTACTTGTCCTCCGCTCTTCCCCAGTAGCATGTTGGACGCCTTCCAACCTGAGGGGCTCATCTTCCAGCGTCATAACTTTTATATGCCTGTTGTCTTTGTCCATGGAGTTTTCTTGGCAGGGATTCTGGAGTGGCTTGCCGGTTCCTCCTCCAGGTGGATCACGTTTGGTCAAAACTCTCCACTATGACCTGTTCATCTTGGGTGCCCTGCTCGGCATAGTTCATAGCTTCTTTGAGTTCTTCAAGCCCCTTCGCCACGGCAAGGCAGTGATCCATGAAGGGGTGATCCATGAAGGGCAGCTCAGCTTCTATAAAATGTTCAGCTCTGGACTTCTCTGTTCTGAGTGTTGCTCAGGGCAGTATACGATGATATGATTTCTGTGAACCAGTCACATTCCTATTGGATAGTTCTGAAACAATGGTGGAATGTCTCTGTCTATCCCTGCAGTGACATTTGCCCCTAACCTAAAGATGGCAGCTAAGTAGCAGGTGGCCAGCACACACACCACATTTAAAAGCTGTCTTAGAGAAAACACCAATATTATCTATGAGGGGAAAGAATCAATGTGCCTTTATTAAAGGCAAGTCACACAACCAACTTTTTGGATTAAAACATAGACAGTTGGAGGGGGTGGATGCTAGACCAAGATTCTTGCTGATATTAGAACAGAAACTTTATTCTAATTCAGTATGACCCCCCTCTATGAAAGACTTTAAAATGCTGACTTCTAGAAACGAGAAGAATGCTTCATTATGTGACTAAGCAATTTGATGACAAACTTAGGTTTGGAAAGCAGTGCTTATGTGTTATCTACAAAAGTCATTATTTAGTCCAGTGCTGTTAAGGGTTTTCATGAATGACTTAAATGGAATAATAGACTGAGTATTTATCAGATTGGAGAATTGTACAAAATTGGGAAAGGCGGGAAACACTGGAGGGTAAGCTAAACATAAGAAATGATCTCCGTTCACTGGAAAGCCAAGAAGACAGTAGGCAAAACAATGACATGCAACGAAGCACAAGCAAAGCTCCCCACACAGGAAAGGACAAAATGCTCAGCTATAAAATGGAGGTTAGTGGGCTGCAGCACTTGCAAGGAAGATTTAGGGGGCTACGGTGGATTACAAACTGCACGTTAATCAACAATGTGATGTTGCAGCATAAAATGCCAACAGTGGTTTAGGTTGCAATAATAACTGGGACATAATTTTCAAGATTTGTGATGCAGTCGCCAGCTGTGTTTCATACAGGAGTGCATGCTATTTGGCTGGCTGATACCAGGAAGCAGCAGCCGCTGAGCAGGAGCAGATGGTCCAGCTGCTCACAGTTCATCATTGCCATGCGGTGCACAAGGAAGAGCTTCCACCAAATAGCAGGGATGGAGGTAGGTACATAAGGAACTCAGGACTGCAGATCAGGGCAGAAACGAAACAGGGCACTGGTTTCCCAAGATTGCATTTATCTTTGCATTTATGCTTCATGGAACTCAAGGTGGCATACGGATCTGCCCTTCTCCATTTCATCCTCACAACAATCCTATATGATAAGTATGGCTGAGAGATGCTGAGTAGCCCAAGATCAGCCAGTAGAATGATGGCTGAGTGGGTATTTGAACCATGGTCACCTAGGCGTTTGTCCGGCACTGTGATGGGGCAGTGGTGCTCACCTGACCTCCCAATAGCTGAGTTGTTGTGGACGGAGAGCAGCAAGGCAGTGGGGAAGTCAGTGTGGTGCAAACAATGGCAACTTCCACTTAAAAAAAAAGTAATAGATAAAGGACCCCTGGATGGTTAAGTCCAGTCAAACTTGACACAATGGTACCTCAGGTTAAGTACTTAATTCGTTCCGGAGGTCTGTTCTTAACCTGAAACTGTTCTTAATCTGAAGCACCACTTTAGCTAATGGGGCCTCGTGCTGCTGCCGTGCCACCAGAGCACGATTTCTGTTCTCATCCTGAAGCAAAGTTCTTAACCCAAGGTACTATTTCTGGGTTAGCAGAGTCTGTAACCTGAAGCGCCTGTAGCCTAAAGCATCTGTAACCCGAGGTACCACTGTATAAGGTTGCGACGCTCATCTCACTTTCAGGCCAAGGGAGCTGGCTTTTGTCCACAGACAGCTTTCCAGGTCATGTGGCCAGCATGACTAAACTGCTTCTGGTGCAACGGGACACCATGATGGAAACCAGAGCGCAAAGAAACAGTGTTTACCTTCCCGCCACAGTGGTACCTGTTTATCTACTTGCACTGGTATGCTTTCAAACTGCTAGGTTGGCAGGAGCTGGGATAGAGCAACGGAAGCTCACCCTGTTGCAGGGATTCCAACAGCTGTCCTTCCAATTGGCAAGCCCAAGAAGGTTCAGTGGTTTAGACCACAGCACCACCCACGCCCCACTATACCACAACTTCTACTATAACACACTGTCTCTACTTGCAGTGGACTTACAAGTGAACCTCCTTGTAGACTTATTGACTTTCTTGCTTTGAGACCTACTAGTAAAGTCTTATGCCCTAGAAGTGAAGCCCACTGTTAGCCTTTTTGTTGCACCTTCCCCATATGCACTTCTAGCATAATATTCCTGTAACTTATAGGCGGGTTTTCATTGCCATTTCAGAACCAGCAAACTAATGAATGGATGACTGAACTAAAATGGGGTATCGATGCCTAGATCTCTTATTTAGGCACGAGCCAATATGTTCCACAGTTTTAATCCCCTTATTCACTTCCAGGAAACTGGCAAAGGCTGCTAACCACTAAAGGCTTCTGGGATGGTGCTTCACATTCCAGACAGAGATTATGAGTAGTTTCTTGCGCAAGCCAGACAGAGATTATGAGTAGTTTCTTGCACTATTCATCAAAGGCCTGTGCTGCACATAAAGATCAGAATTGCATCACCCCCTTATGAGAAAATCCATTCAAGGCACTTTGTATAAATATAAAAGTGCAACTTAAAATAGTAGCAACAACCTTGGCATGGGGTGTGTTCCAATGATTTGTGATTAGTGTGGGTTAATGGGGTCTTTGGATGCATCTAAGTCATTAAAGTCCTCCCAGTCAGTCATTAATCCCCAGGAAATGCCCTGTGACTGGGATAATTGATACTTAATTAATTAAACCTCCCTACTCAGAGCATTGGGCCAGATCTTAAAGTCATTATGCTAGCCCATGATCCAAGTCATTCTGAAGCGAATAAAAAGGTTCCCCATGGTGGGTTTCAGGTTTGTGGGTAAGAAATCAGATCACTAATCCTTCTTATCTATGAGATTCTGCCTCAACAAGAGTTTAGTAAGAGGCACATAGGATGTGCTCAGTGGATCAAATGAAAAGTGCGGAAAATTAGGGGTGTGCAAAAGATTTGGACAGATCCCAAATCAAGAACCAAGTTGAGGTCACTTCAGATAAATTTGAGGCTTATATGAGCTAGAGCAAGATCTCTCCAAAGTGCCCTGAACCTTAAAAGTGCTTGTAAGCTTTGGAGCTCCCGTTGTTTAAAAAGAAATGCTACAGACTGCAAAAATTGAAACCTTTCTACCCAAGCTTGCCATACAAGGGAGCTGTTTTATGACTGACAGGTCTAGCATCTAATCAGAAGGGATTATTTCACTAGGGTTCTCCAATTATGGTGATTTGGAAAGGAAGTTTGAAGTAACATTTACCCCCCCCCCTTCCATTTAAAATGTCCACCATGTGATAAATGTATCCCTCCAGCTATCTTTCTAGAGACAGGAAAAACCCACATACTTTCCACTGACCCTCCCACAGCTGCCTTCTCAAGATTTCTTGTTAGAAAGAGAAATAAAAAGCAATTTATCAAAATAATGACTTTAATTTCAATGTGTCTTTGGTGATTTATTGACATGCAGTCCAGGATCATATTTCTGCTAAGCAAAAAATAGACGAATGGTGCTTAGTGTTAAGCTATTAGGAACTAACGGTTGGAAAGGGAGAGAGGAGGCCATCTTGAAAATCCCTGAATTTGGGAAAACAAAATTTAGTCGGTTCAGGTCATAAAAGCAAGCAAACCAAAGAAACAATTATTTCCTTGTTCTTCTTGCAGATGTAATGTGATGCTATCACGGGGAACGGTAACAATCCTGTTGCAAACATGGGATTTCTCATAAGCAAAGTTTCCAGTTCATTGCACCATCTGCTTTTTGTCCCTTTAACTGACAATATCACATCACACTGGCACAAGAATGTTCATATGCCAGCATACATGTTTTCCACAGGTATAGCACTTCCAGTGCAGTTGAAAGTAGGAGCACTATTTATCTATTTAAAGATATTTATAACCTCTCCTTAATTTGTACTGAAACAATCTTGTCTTGTCAAGCAAGTATAATTTAACAATGAGATTACTCTGTAATTAAAGAAAAAATTCTAAGCACTGGGCATTGCAAAATAGAAGGGTCTTTCAGGGGCAGTTAGTATATAAAACAAAATATGGCTATTATATTATATATTGTTGTTATTTTTTGCCTTCACCTGCCAAAGTGTCTCATGGGGGTGGGGAGTTCAGGCATCTGGAGAGTGTCTTGTCACAGAACTTTCTCAAAGTACACAAGCGAAAACTAGATGATGCATATGCTGTACAGATTAAAAGACATATGCCCATTAAATAAACAGTCCCAAGCTCACAAGAGGAGAAGAGCATACTGGGCTCTCTGTCCGTTCTCTTCCATACCTCCTGGGATGTCTGACAGCAACAGCACCCCCAGCCTAAGTGACAACTTTCTCTTTTGCAAACAGATAAATTGCTTGAACACCAGAACATTCTGCCTGTCACTTGTATTCTGAGTCCATCAAGTGTCAGGCTTCATCACAAACACAATATAAAATAAAACAATTAAATAAAAGACCAAAACCAATTTCCCGTAGGGGCATTGTCTAAAGACAATGAAGTGTACCTCTAGGAGTGAAATCAAGCTGATGGATTAGCAGCAACAAAGTGAGCTCCTTGGGGTGCAAACTTGGGCAGTGTGTATGGAGATCCTGGGTTGCCCAGACAACGACCCCCTCTTGGCCTCGCTCAGGACCTCAATACCTCAAGGACCACCACTCTCAATATGAACCTACCTGGACCCTGTGGTCATCCTCTGAGGCCCATCTTCGTGTGCCTCCTTCATGGGAGGTCCGGAGGGTGGCAACATGAGAATGGGTATTTTCTGCAGTGGCTCCTTGTTTGTGAAATACTCTCCCCAGGGAGATTCAGCTGGTGCCTTCATTATATATCTTTAGGTGCCAGGCGAAGATGTTGCTCTTTAACCAGGCCTTCTGATGCCCTTTTAAATGTGTTGTGGAAGGGGGGATTATTCGTTTGCTTTTGTTTGTATATTGATAGTGTGTGTGTGGTAATTTTATGTTGTGAACTGCCCTGAAATCTACAGGTATAGGGCGGTATACAAATGATGATGAGGATGATATCGAAAGGAAAGGAAAGCAATATATTTGGCACCAGCTTGGCTGCAGAAGTTGCCAGAAGAAGGCATACAAGGTACCATTCAACCATCTTAGAGACCCCACTCTGGATATGTGTAGGGTTTGCTCCTAAATATTTTCTTCTCCAAAATATATGCCACAAGGCAGTGGAGGTTTAGGATCTGGGTTGTCATTCTCCAATAGATTGACTACTTTCCCATCTGCCCCTCACTTTCCTGTGCAGCATATGCTGAAACTGCCTTTTTGACCATTGGACCCACTATTGATCTCATCTGCCAGAGCCTGTCTTCGCATGCAGGGGGAAGTGTCTAACTCACCGAGGGTTTGACACCCATTGGCTACCCTCACCTGGTTTAGCAGGCCAGTCGAGGCCTTTTCATGGGGTGTAGCCACTGGTGGGAAGTGGGTGCAGGGTAAGGACCAAAGGTAGAGAAATTCCCCCAGAAGGTACATAATGTGTCCCACACCAGAGGTACTACCCCTTCCTTAACATCCCATACATCCATCCATACAGTAAATTGGTTACAAAGCTATTATTCCTAGATTATGGGGTTCTCAGATTCCTTTGGCCCCCCTTCCTTTACTAGAATATTTGCTAATTTTCTCATGTCTGACTCCTGCAGGCACCAGAGCACAGGGAAGGCTTCCTGGATATGCTTGGCAAAAAGAGCTGTAGAGATAAATGGAGCCATAAAAATGAGAGTGATGTAGCAAATAAATCCCCCAAGTGCAACTGGGCAAGAGCTATTAAAACGTGCTGTGAAAGGTCACAACTTGTGTAGCTTTTCATACAGTCATAACTGACGATAGACAAATATTTTCTGGCTTAAATATTGTAAATCTATTTATGGAGCAATCACTGGGAGCCATTACTATCTTTTAGACTGGCACCACAGCTATTAAGAGGCTAGAAGTTGGGGAAACAGAAGAAGAAGTCTTCCAGTAAAATCCTGTCCTACCCAATGATTTGTGGAGAAGTACTGTCTAAGGCCACATTCACAACATACATTTAAAGCACTATGGCACCACTTTAAGCACTTGTGGCTTCCCCCAAAGAATTCTGGGAGCTGTAGTTTGTTAAGGAAGCTGACAGTGGCTCCCCTAACAGAGCTACAATTAGAAAATCATTATTTAAGGTATGGAATAGACACAAAGTATTGTTAGAATGCAAAACCCCGTGGTGGCTTTCACCACTGGAGGCTTTTGCAGTAAAAGAGAAAAACATGGGAAATGAATGGGCGACATATAGAGATTTGTTGGAAGAAGTGGATGGCAAATTAAAGTTGAAATCATTTGAAGAGTTGAGAGGAAAACTAAACTGACTGGTTGCAGCATCACCAATTGCAAGATGTTTTTAGAGAGGATTATAAAAGGAATGGATTTGGAAGTACTAAATCAAAAATTGAGACAAAATTGCTGAGCAGTAAAACAAAAATACTGTCAAAAATGTATAAGATATTATTAGAGTGGAATACAAAGGATGAAGAGGTAAAAAGTGTTATGATTAGATGGGCCCAGGATTTGGGACATAATATTGACTTTGAAAGGTGGGGAAAATTGTGGACAAAAACAATCAAATTTACTGTGTGTGTGTCACTTAAAGAGAACTTAATGAAGATGATGTATCACTGGTACATTACACCGACTAAATTAGCCAAACTGTATAGAAACCAAGATAAAAATTGTTGGAAATGTAAGGAGAAAGAGGGGAATTTCCTTCATATGTGGTGGACTTGCACTAAGGTAAAAGCATTCTGGGATATACGGTAATATACAATGAGTTGAAAAAGGGTTTTAAATATAATTTCAATAAAAAACCAGAGGCATTTTTGTTAGGGTTAATTGGTGAGGAAATTCAGAAAAAAAGATGTAAATTTGTTTATGTATGCCACAACGGCTGCGAGAATACTCCTGGTCCAGAAATGGAAGCAGCAGGAACTTCCCACATTGGAAGATTGGCAGATAAAGATGGTGGAGTATGTGGAGATGGCAAAGCTGACAGGGAAGATCCGTAATTGGTGAGATGAATTGTTTCAGAAGGACTGGAGCAAATTTATATTTTATATGAAAGAAAATTGTAAACATTTGAAAACGTTTGTAGGTTTGAATTGAAATGCTTTGTAATGTGAAAATAAGAAACCGATTTACATATAAGGAGGTAATTTTTATAAAAAAGAAAATTTAAAGTAAAAAAGTGGCCATAGAAATGTGAAAATTTATCAATAGATGTTTGGAAGTCAGAAAGAGAGAGGGAAGGAAGTCGGTGCTCTGTTTGAACAATGCTTTATGTTATAGATTTTTGTAATGAAATGTAATTAAATATGGAAAACTTAATAAAAATTATTTTTTTAAAAAATATCAGAGTGGTTCAACAACCAATCCCTCTTCGCAGGGGATTGTTTAAAGCAGGATGATGTGAACGTGGTCTTAGAAAGTACAAGGCTCCGTTCCAGTCAAATCTCAGCACCTCAGTACAATGTACGAATTCATTTTCTTTTACACTTTTCTTGGGTGGGAGTGTATTTATCACAGTAAGTCATACAATGCTTGATTTTCAGGATTCTTCCATATGTTGGGGCACTGGCTTGTGGACTAGAAAATACCAATTTCACAGAAGAGAAACTGGTGATGCTCAGAAACGCTCCCCTCCCCAATTAACTTATAGGGATAAACAGTTGCTCATACCCTGAAACTAATAAAACAGAAAAAAGCAGACACCACTCCCCATCTAAAGGGCACTGTGGTGTCCGAGGGTGTGGAGTACTGTGTTGGTGACTCTGGAATTACACATTCCTGCCTATGAGTTATCTAAGAAGTATTCAAGCTTTCTCTCTTTTTTAAAATTTTGCTTTATTAGTTCCAGCAACAACAAAACCAAACAATCAACAAAACAAAACAAAAACACTTTAGCACAATACATGTAAATACAATAATTTCCTAATACATATCTTCTATAATGATTTCAAGCTTTCTCTCTTCAGAGGACCCTTTACATATAAATGTGTTAGCTGTATGACTCACTGCCACAAAACCCCAACATATTGCAGGGGGGTGCTGGCCCTGATTGACTACAAATGCTCAGGACTGTAACCCAGAATGCACCTAGCACACCCCTGCAGTAACAGATTGTGGAGTAATCAGGGCGGACTTGGGTAATCTTTCATAATACGGTGCCCTGTGCAAGGCCAAAATTTGGTGCCTCCAAATGGATCTTCTCAGTTATGGATCTTCTCAATTTTGTGCCCCCTCAGCTTGGCACCCTTTGCAGGGTAACCACCCACACTGCCCTAAATTCAACGCTGGCAGTAAGTAATCTAGATAATGGAGCCCATTTAAATCAATGGTGAAGATGACACAGTGTCTTGCACTCTCTCCCAACACAGAGACTTCCTTGGCGCCTTAACATGAGGTTAAGACTTCTTCTATTTTTTTTAATTCTCTCAGACATTTTAATGGCTTGCACATTAAAAACCCTATTGGGAGGATGCCATATTTTATGACATTAGGACTGAAGTTTGCCTTTGCTGTTGGTAGTTGCTATTTTAATGTGTGTATTGTGCTCACTGTGCTATTTATTACAATTAATTGGCTTCTAGTACAGCTTATTACAGCTTTGTTTTAAATGGCACTGTAAGCCACTCTGGGACAAATATTACGAAGGGCAGTTAAGAAATACTTCAAATAAATAAATAAATAAGAGCAAAGTCAGCATATAACAGAATGGCAACTTGGATTTTGCTTTTCAGTTCTGCTGCTGATAAAACTCATAAGAGAAAAAGAAGAGCTCTGCTGGATCAGACCAAGGCCCATCTAGTCCAGCATCCTGCTCTCAGTGTGGTCAGCCAACTACAGGTGAGAGTCCCACAAGCTTCACCTGAGCACAGCACACTCTCCCCTACTTGTGATTCCCAGGAAGTGGTACCTAGAGATATACCTCTGCACCAGTGGCTACTAGCTAGTAACAGCTGGTGATGGCTACTAACCATTGATAGCCTTATGACCCTCCATGAATTTGTATAACTCCCCGTTAAAACCAGCCTGGTTGGTGTCTATCACTACATCCTGCGGCAGCGAACCCCACAGTTCCCACAAAATCTTGAGCCTGCATTTCAAATTGAGTTCTCCGAAAAAGGAGGCCCCAACGCAACTACTCTCTTTGAACTTCACCAAATTCCATGGTGCCGTTCCTACTTGCCGACTTACTTCCTACTTGATTTCATTCATCAGATTTCTCTGCACAGGAAATGTGTATAAAACGTCTTGAAAACTGTTGTGCTTCTTCGGCTAGCAGGGCCAGTCTTGTCAGCATCTCACTTTTAGGAAGTAAGCACCGACTACAACCTGCTCTGCTCTCTGGTTCCCATGGTAATATTCAAGGCAACTAGCCTCTGTTGACAGTACATTTATCATAGGCTCAAAGAAAAAGAAAAGGAGTCACAGCAGGGTTCTACAAAGAGTTACAAGTTGAATATTAACAAATTGTTTTCAATATTATCAGTTGCCCTCCTGCAGTCCTTCCCTCACACAATTATTATAGGAGCAAATGAAGATGCCTTTTACTGACTCAGGCCACTGGTCCATCAAGCATAGCATCATTTACATGGACCAAAAGTGGCTCTCCCAAGATTTTAGGCAGAAATCTCCCTAAGCCCAACCTGAAAATGCCAGAGAGTGAACCTGGGGCCTTCTGTATGCAAAGCAGATGCTCTACCACTGAGCCACAGACGTTTCTCTGACCCCATCCCTGCCATTGCTTCCCTATGCACTCATCTCCATTACTATCCATGCACTAAAGCAGGGGTAGGCAACCTAAGGCCCGTGGGCCAGATGCAGTCCAATCGCCTTCTCAGTACGGCCCGTGGATGGTCCAGGAATCAGTGTGTTTTTACGTAAGTAGAATGTGTCCTTTTATTTAAAATGCATCTCTGGGTTATTTGTGGGGCATAGGAATTCGTTCATTCCCCCCCCCAATATATAGTCCGGCCCACCACATGGTCAGAGGGACGGTGGACCGGCCCATGGCTGAAAAAGGTTGCTGACCCCTGCACTAAAGGGAAATGTGTCTAACATCCCCACATGATTTGGAATCCTGCGTGTTCAGGGTTCTAAATCATGCAGGAAGCCGATGCATATAGAACAGGCTCCCAACTTCGCACCTTGGTGCATGAATAGCAGGCGATAAAGATTGATGGGGGACATAATGCAGCCCCAGGTGGTGGCAATTGCATGAGCTGCTAATGCATCAATAGAGCTAGAAACACATAAGCAGATTTGCACATCTGATCTATACATTTAAAAAATGTGCTAGAAAGAAAAATGAAGTAGATTCATGTTTTTAAAAAGCAATTAATTGGTTAATTTATTTCATTTTTCACCTGTTCTCCTCCTCTAAGTTGGGCAATCAGCTGAAGTAAAAACCAATAAAATGTTTTAAATGTAGAGATAGAATTATGAGCTCCAAACCGCTAACTCTGTTCTTCTGTAAGTTATCAAAAATCACAAGTAATATCATTATTTGTAAAGGATTATATATATAAATGCAAAAAGAGTCCAGTTTTAGATAAGAGCTAGGCAAAGTTCTTAAAATGCATAGAGAAGTCTAACTTCAGATGAACATTGTATTCCTATCATCTGTGAGTCAGGCCAACTCGGCAGGCCAGGACCAGCCCAATATATTTTGCTGCCTGAGGCAAAGTAGCAAATGCCCCTCCAACACCCCCCCTTCCATTAATATCCATTAATATCCAAGGCCATCCAAGGTATGCTGCCCTGCAGAGGCAGAAAGTCCCACAAGCACCTCCTTTCACTCCCCTGGCACAAAAATACAACAATAATAATAATGCATTTGCTGCCTGCTCACGGCACCCAGATTCTGTTGCCTGAGGCAGCTGCCTTACTCTGATGGCTAGCCCTGCCCCAGGCTTTCCACCCCCTTTTATACTCCTGAGTCCTGACTTGTCAGCTGAGGCAAACTCAAGAACAGAAGCTTTCTCACTAAGTTTCTGTCACATCATCATTCAATGAGTATGACTCCCTCTCCCCTCCGAAAGGTAATTCTTTATAGGGTTGTATCATCATTTTTTCCTGGGTTTCTGTGACTTTAACAGCTTCATGACACACAATGATTCAATACATGAAGCTTTCCTTGCCGCTGCTTTTCTGTTTCTGTTTGTTATGCAGGTATTTAAATGCTCTGGGGATCTGTCAGAAGGAGAGAGAGGCAGCAACTCTCTTATCTATTAACACTATTTATTATTATTATTACTTATTATTCTAAATTTATATCCAAAAGGAGCCCAGGGTGGCAAACACACAGACGATAAACAATTCCAGGTACTGGGAAAGATCTCCATAGAATAGAATAGTTGGAAGGGACCCTGAGGATCATCTAGTCCAAACCCCTTCAATGCAGGTGTTATCAGCACCACCTCTAACCAACTGAGCTACCCAGATTATCTGTATAGTGGTACCTCGGGTTACATACGCTTCAGGTTACAGACTCCGCTAACCCAGAAATAGTACCTCGGGTTAAGAACTTTGCTTCAGGATGGGAACAGAAATCGTGCAGCGGTGGCAGGAGGCCCCATTAGCTAAAGTGGTGCTTCAGGTTAAGAACAGTTTCAGGTTAAGAACGGACCTCCAGAATGAATTAAGTTCTTAACCCAAGGTACCACTGTACTTAAAAGGCTTGTTGGGAGAGGAAGGTGACCAAAAAACCTAACAGGGTTAGCACATGTCAATATTCAGCATCGCCCTTGAGCCAGTGCCACCAACTGGACTCATGCACTTCAGCCCCGACTGGGCTAGGCGAGCTGGGTAGCACTTGCAGAGACCACCTTCTGCACAGGAACAGGTCAAAGTGCTGTGGACTCACAACTTAGAGCTGTGAGCACCGGATTCACTCCCACAAGAAGACAGTCGTTGCACAGCAGAGTATAGCAGAGTCTAGCAGAGCATAAACGACTCGGAGAGCAGCTCTGTAGAATATCTTCTTTATTCTATCTACAACTATTATACAACTATATACAGAGCCTAATGAGGTCTAAGCATAAATGAATGCTGCACTACACTGAGTGTCTGCAGCTGCTCTTAGCAGCAACCTTATCTCTACACACGATCTGTAACACTCAGTCTCTCTCTCTCTGACTGACTGACTGACTGACTGACTCTTTGATGTGGTGCTGGAGTGGAATAAGTAGAGAGCAGAACACGCCCCTCCTCTCTGGAGAATCAGCAGAGATCATCATGAGATTCTTGGATATGGGAGGGGTGAAATCTCCTCAGAATTCTACAACACTAAAGGCCCAATGCCTAGGTCATGCAGCGTGAACTTCCTGATAAGAAGGTATCTGCAGGAGGGCCTCATCTGCACAGCACAGTGGTTGATTGGATATACACTCTGGTCTTAGGATGTATAGCAATATAAGATATATATCCCTTGTTCTCTCCCCCCAACCCAGGCTTGCTTCTATCATTGCCCCTGCCACCAGTGTGAGAGATGCCTACAGCAACACAATATAACATCGGAACTTGAGTTGACAGGCAAGCAGCCTAGGAACTGAGGGAGGCAACGTCTGGTTGATAGTTCCTCATCAAGTCTGGGTTGTCCTCCTCTCCACTGTTCCTCTGGGTGGGCTTGCTATGGCAGGCACCTTGGTTTGATGGATTGAAATGGGATCCACAGGAGAAGAAAAAAACCACAGAAGCAGCTGTGTTATTAAAGAGCTGCCCTTGGCAGCGTTGAGGAGGGAGCCTGCCGTGCTGCACACGCATCCAGCTTCAATCGTGCTGATTTAAATGGGATCATCCAAAGGCTGCCAAATGGCTTGACAGAACTGTCTGTTGGTCTGTCTGCCTCCCTCCTTCCCCACCCCACCCCAGGTAATTTTTAGCAGCAAGAGAGGGGGGGTACACTCTGGTGACTCAGACGCTGTTTACTTCAGCCAAACCCTTCAGGGGCTACAGAAACAGCCTAGCGTCACCGCAGCAAAAATAAGCTTTCACAGGAAAGGCCTTGGGGTTTAGCGACACAGGATTAAAGGTTTGTTTGTTTGTTATACTTTATCATAATTACCCCCCTCCTTTCTAAGTAAAATTGATCAAGTAAGTGGTGCGAAAAAATAATTTACAATGAAGCAGTAAAACACAAAAGAAATAAATGCTTTATGTAGATAGCAGCAGCAAATACTTTGATTGATTGCCATTTCCTTTTCTAAAAATAAAAGTCCTGGTAAAGACCAAGGTTTTACTAGTCAGCAACTTAAGGCCTGCTGGGCCAAGCTGACATATCCAGCAATGCCTTTAGTATCCTGATAGCCATTGCTCCATTCCATTGCTCCAACATAGGTGGTGGTTCACCAAATGGATTGATGCTATTATTGCCCCTTCCAGTCATTACCAGGAATGTCTGGAAATCTTGAGCCTCTCCCCATGAGGAAGACAACCATGGTATCTAACCACTCCCCCCACGTTACAGTGGCATGTGGAGCTTTTTCCAGGTAGCCTCCATGAAACCACAAGAAGAGCCCTGAGGCTCATCCACATTAGTGCTTTCTGTTTGTTTGTTTTTTAAGCTGGTATTATCGCCTCTCACCTCCTTGCGATGCATGTGATGCTTACCCCTGCTTCTGTTGATACTGCTGCTTCTGACATTTTATGCTGAGATTTTTCAGACTGAGACAGTTATGGCATTTTGCTATGACCCTTCATCTCATGTGCCGTATTACTACTGATATCCCTAGGAGTGGCTTGGTTTCTGCAGAACTGGTTTGGCACCCTTCCCCCACTCCCCGCACCTTCCTCCCTCACCCCATCTTTGACCTAACAATGGCTCTGTGAGATGGAAATGTTATTCTCCATTTTATTCCAATCTAATGAATGGTCCTATAAATTTTTCTATGCTACTTCTCAACAGACACCTGTGGAATTGTGCATGTACATGCACAGCTCAAATATAAGTTTTTCATTTTAAAATATATGCTGCTCTCTATGCTGCTTCCTTAAGTGGATGCAGCATGTAGGCTGAACTGGTCGCCCTGCCCAGAAGGCATAGGAAATGAGGCATAATGTAGTTTGCCTCTCACAGAGTTACAGTTCCCAGAAAACCTTAACAAACTACCGTGCCCAAAATTCTTTGAGGGAAATAATGTTATTAGAATATGCTTTAAAGGCACAATGTGTACACTGCCTAACTCTCTTGTGTCCATCTTAGCTCCATTATGGGACTTGGGTTCTGTGAGGGGTTCATGTTGTGTGCCTTGGCTGGAGTTGGGTCCTTTAGGGGAACTATTGAGTCTACACATGTCTACTGAGACATGGGTTCAATGAGACTTACTCCCAGGTAGGTGCATATAAGATTGCTACCATAATCAACTTGCGATCCTCTGGGATGTGCAAAGAATTCTGGGGAAGTTTTTCACCATCCACCAGACTTTTGAGAGGTTGAGAAACAATGTAAACACTTTTGGCTATTTTTAACCTTCCCTGACACTGGCATGAAGATAGTGAGAAGTTAGCATGAAACTTAAAGGCTGGGGAGAGGATCAATATTTCCTTTTGTGCCAGGTGGAAACAATGAGAAAACTAACATTCATTCTCACCTTCCTTGAACCCACCTGAGGAATGAAATACAGATCTTCTATCCATATCCTTGGAGGACTCTGAAGGACTCAGATGAAAACGAACCAATCTCCGTCATCCACTGAACTCCCAGCAAGAAATGAGAGAATCCAATTCCCCAGTGATTGATAAAAGCTCAAGAGAAAAGCTGGGCATCCATCCGGCATAAATCAAGATATCAATATCCACCTCTCCTCCCCTGAGAAGCCTGTGATACAATAAGGGTCTCTCCCTTGGCTCTTTGTGTCTTAGGAATGTCAGAGGCAATGAGTTTCTATCATGTTGCTTTGTGACCATCTTGAGCACTCTCAGGGCTGGCCCAAGGCATTTTGCTACCTGACGCAGACTGGCAAATGGTGGCCTCCTTCAAATCATGATGAATAGTACCCAAGGCCAGTCACATTATTTTAGCACCTGAGGCAGAAAACCCACAAGAACCTCTCCCTCAACCTGGCAATAAAAGCACAATAATAATAAATTACATAAATGTGCTGCCCCTTCCTCCCTTGCACCCAAAAATAGCTGCCTGAGGTGGCCACCTCACTCTGTCTAATGGTAGGGCTGGCCTTGAGCGTTCAACACAAAGGAAGAATGATACTGACACTGCTGCTGAAGGGATGGTTTCTAGGGCCTGCCCAGCCTGAGGGAGAGTTTCTGGCAGAAAGGTGGAATATTAATGAAATATATCAGTTTAGTTATGCATGAGCACTTTGCTATAGGTACATACTGAACTATCTGTTCATGCTTAGATTCATCTTAGAATTTTAGTCTTCTGGAGAAGCAGCCTCCTGTTTGAGGCCTTATTTTAGTGTAAAGGGAAGAAAGCTTAGGTGGTTGTGAAGAGAAGTCAGCAAGTTCAATTAACTACTAATAAGCATCTCCTGATTATTTAATTAGCCCTGTTTTAGAGAATTCTCATTAAATATTTCCTTACTAGAGCTCCCTTAATGGAAGGAGCTACTTCTGCTTTCTCCAAAATAGAGGAAGAAATCTCAGGCAAAAGGAAGCCACGTTTGGAGATGGACATGGCAGATGGATGCTGTTCTCTTCTCAAAATGTGGGTTCCCATTGCTGCTGATGCTACTTACTTCCTGGCATTATATCCTGCTGCAGACCCAGCCCTCAGAAACCTGACAAATTTTGACAGGAGCTGTAAGCACTGATGGTATGCCACCAGTGTTGTTAACTCTTGTCAGAAATATTTACATGCCCAAGCCTCACAGTATGCTCTGTCACACCAAAATGAACCTTCTGCTGTGCTGTCAAACTTCTGGGAGCTGGTTTCAGCTTTAATAAGGTACAGGCAGAAGAGCTATGAAAGCCTTTAACGTAGTTTGACCAGTAGAAGCCTTCACATCAGGAGACTTTAAGAAGGAATGTGTGCATTGTAGTAATGAGGATTCTACAAGAGTTCTGAGCACCAGGAACCATTGATACTCATCTGCCCAGGTAGGGAAGAGCCCTGCTGCCTTTCGACACAAGCATCTCAAAATACCAAACCTGCTGCTCAGTAACACAGTTCCAGGATGCTGCTTCTCTGTAGCCAACATGGTCCTGATGAGTAACAGCAGCAACTCGGGGACTGAGGAGATGACTTGTGGTGTCACAATTTCCCCCAGCTCCCTTCTACAGCCTTTTCCAGAACCAAGGCACTGTTGATAATTTCAATTTTTGTGCCATAGCATATAAGGTATTTCCTGTTTATTAAGGATCACATTTCACTGCATAAGCCTTCTCTTCACATGTACAAGTGTTTGCATGAAAAAGTGTGCATTTGTTGATTTGTACAGCTCAGCTGTTTGTGTACACAGGTATTTATCTATTTGTCTAACTTGATTACGTTTGCATACCAGCCTTCATCCATAGATCTCAGGAAAGTTCACAACTTGATGAATGTATAGTGTGAATAGTCCTTGTGTGATCAGGGGACCAGTGATGAAGCATTGCATCCACATGATGAACTGGCAAGAACTGGAAACACTAAAACTAGGGTTGCCATATTTCAAAAAGTAAAAACCAGGGCATCCCAAAAGTTGTTGAGCTTTTTGTAGGAAAATTCGAAAAGCACAATTTTTTTTATTGATTTGCCTAAGATCCAGGACAAAGCACCACCTTTCGGAAATTCCCCCCAGATGTCGGTTCCTAGTAATGTCCAGGAAAATCCGGACGTATGGCAGCCCTAACTAAAACTATCCATTCAAAATCCCTTAAAACAGGAGTGTCTGGATGGTTCATTTTTAGAAGACGTATTCTGGTACAAAATTACCCTTAAAATATTGGACATAAGAAAAGTCTACTGGATCAGGCCAGTGGTCCATCTAGCCCAGCATCCTTTTCTCACAGTGGATGACCAAATGTCAGCAGGAAACCCACAAACTGGACCCAAACACAAGAGCAGCCTCCGCCATGTGTTTTCCAGCAACTTGTATTCAGAAGCATCACTGCCTCTGAAAAACCTAGAGGGCAGATAACATCAGCTTTTTCTGATTCCTTGTACAAGTGACAGCAGAAGCAACTTGAGAGACATTCATTTCACTCTTTGGCATATGACAGGCCTCTTGGATATAAAACACAGAGTTCCATTTTGTATCTTCTGAGTAATGACTGACAGGAGAAAGACACAGTCACTTGGCTGTCCCTGTACCTCATACACAATGTCCTTGGAATCTGGAATTCCATTTTTCTGTGGCTTGCTCTTGAAGATAGCCCTTGGGGCACTGAAGCCCTGGAGAAACAGGACCTGCCTGGCTTCAGATTAGGGCTCCGTCACGATAACCCGTGTTGATTCTGTATGAAGCTACTCTGTGTTCAAGGTTAATTCAAATCTTCCTTTAAAACAGCTCTCTCTAGAGGGGATTACAATTGTAAGCAACCCACCTTTTTCATGTTGTCTAGCTGTAATCCATTGTGCTTTGTTAGCAATGCACAGGAGAGGGACAACTAGAGTTAAGAAGGAGAAGTGTGATACACCACAAAAGGTCATGCTGGGTTTGCTAAATCCAACAAGAGGATGACATTTGGTGCAAAGTCTGGGTTACCAGACCCACTGAGCACCCACAGCTTTATTCTTCTGCAAGAATAGTAGTGTAAGTTCTACAGCTAACTAATAAATTATAGTTAAAGTTTAGTGAAATTAACTAAAACATATATGTAGTTTCTTGCATGTGCTGGCAGACAATATAGGGCTCCTCCAAGCAACCTGTTTATTCAGCATTCATCCTGATGTGCTTGCACAAAGCTTGTGCAAAGGTTAGACTATGCCTGGTCTTTACTGAGCATTTGTTCTGATGTGATCTATTTACAGGGCAGTTACTGTATATGTCTATGAGCATTCATCTTCTTGTTAGTCAGTTATTCACCCCACACTTTTCAGTGCATTTCCATATCACTTTCCGAACCCCAAAAATCTGGTTTTTTTTTTAAAGTAGATTTGCTATGCTAGGGTAACCGAGTTTCCCAGCAGAGTGTGGAAGGCTCTGTCTGTATGATACATTTAAAGCAGTATCATACCACTTTAAAGAGCCATGGCTTCCCTCACAGAATCCCTGGAACTGCAGTTCACAGAGTTCCATGGGAAGAGGGATTGATAGTTAAACGTCTCCAAGAACTGTAGCTATGTGAAGGGAACAGGAGTTTCCTAGCAACTCTCAGTATCCTTAACAAACTACACTCCCCAGTTTTCTTTGGGGGAAGTTGTGTCTATTTAAAGTGGCGTAATCCTGCTTTAAATATATAGTGCAGATATGGTCCTGAAGTTCTACTATGCATTTGAATCCCACCCACAAAATACTGACATTTCAGAGGCAGCCACAATGAATTTTCCAGGGTGTGTGTATGTGTGTGTGTTTGTTTGAACAACCACCACCTTGACTTCTTGCTTTTGAAGCGCATAGGCTGCACCAACATGGTTGCATTCTGTGGAGATAAGGGCTAAAAGGAAACAGAGCAGGATGAAGAGCAGAATATTCCTGGAATGGCATCATTTTCTCACCAGAGTCTATTTATTATCATGCCTGATTGAGTTAAATTCATCAAAGGATGAATCTTTTCTTTCACGACACATGCGAATTTCTAGGCTGGCTTTCTAAAATGCTACGCCCATGTTTTTGTCAAAATGGAAACAGGCATCAGCACAATCCAAGTCGAATGAAACATTGTGTGTTCTCGTCTTTCTTACAAAAGCAACTGGAGAAGATGCAGGAAAAGGCAGAATTTTGCTCAAACTCTGCTGCTAATAGGTTTGAGCAACTCAGCAATTACTGCTGATAAATGTTTTAAGGTTGCCATGGAAATGAGAGAGCCTGTCTAATCCTTGGGTTTCCTTTCTTCAAAGAGAGGAAACTTTCTGCTGCAATTGAGGGTTTGCCAACTCCTGTCATCCCCAGCCCGTATGGCCTGTGGTGGGCACATCTGAAGGGCACCATGTTGGCTACTCCTCTTTTAGTTAGAGTGGCTGTCAGTCAACATAGACAGTGCTGAGCTAGATGGACCAGTGATCCTACTCTGTATAGGACAGCTTTCTATGTTCCTGTGTTCTGCATGTGTCCCCGCCCTAGACCACAGGTAGCCCACCTGTGCTTTAGGCAGACAGCAGTCACAAGGATCAACTTGCTAGGCTTGCCTTTCCTTGCCTAAGCCAATGCATCTTCCCAGTCCCCACACTGGATTTATCTATGTGTATCAGAAGTTCAGTGCAACAAATCAGCTTTATAGAATTATCCCTTGATAATTCCCTTTCTTCCAAAGACCATAGGAGGGAGTTTTAGTCATGCAACCACCCCATGGCACACACTACTCTGGTTTCAATAAAGCTTACTCTCACACCTTCCACTGTGGACAACTAGAGATGACAACTGAAAGTGCCCCAGAAAACCCATTTGAACAGAGCTTGAGACACCGGGAGATACAGCAGGAAAAACACCTGCGAGGAACAGACGGAGCTAAAAATAAAACAAGATAAATAAATGATCAGCTCTTTAAAAATCTGGGATGCATTAGGAGCTAGGAATTCTAAGAGCTGTTTTGCATCATGCCGTGGCTGCTGAAGGGTTGGTGGAGAGGGGACATAGGAAGCTGACTATATACAGACTCTGACTGCTGATCCATCCAGCTCAGAACTGTGGCTGTCAGGTGCTCTCTACAGTTTCAGGCAGGAGCTTTCCCCAGCCCTGCTTGGAGACACCCAAGACTGGACCTGAGACTGTCTGCGCTGCAGTCCTTTCCCATTGCTGCAGTACAGTGGGGTAGTTGCCTGATATCTCAGCTATGCCAGCTTGAATTAAAAAAAATAATAATTCTTGATTCTTACCCATTCCCATTATGGCTGGTGTTTGGTCGGATTGCATCAAATTATTTGTTGTGTTTTAATATTTATTGTTTTATGTGTAAACAACCCTGGGGTGGTACAATGAAAGGCAGGAGATAAATAGATAGATAGATGATAGATGATAGATAGATAGATAGATAGATGATAGATATAGATAGATGATAGATAGATGATAGATATAGATAGATGATAGATAGATAGATGATAGATAGATAGATAGATAGATGATAGATAGATAGATAGATAGATAGATAGATGATAGATGATAGATAGATAGATAGATAGATAGATAGATGATATAGATGATAGATAGATGATAGATAGATAGATAGATAGATGATAGATGAAATGAACATGCTGCTGCACAGTAAAACAGCATAGCAATACCTATGCAAAGAGCAACGACGGGCGGTTCTGGATTTCAATGAGATATACACATTAAATCAGGAATGGGGAACCTTTTATAGGCTAAATGATATATCCCCATGTGGGCGTAGCTAGAGGCAAAAGTGGGTGGACTCTTGCCTTTGTTTAGTAGGCAACATTCAAGCCACACGCAGTTCAGAGGTTTCTACACAGAAATCTCTATCCAGGCAAGTAAGAGGCATGGTCAAAGTTCAAGGGCACAGTGCAGCCATGCAAAAGGACTCAGTGAGTGGTTTGGATCAGAGTCACTGAGAGATGTGGCATGGGAAGAGGGCTGCGGACTGGACCTAAGGTTCCCGCTCCCCTTTAAATGCTCTGCAAAATAATAAAAGAAACAGGGACCTCTAGCAGAAGCTACACTAAGAGGACCTCATTGCTGAGAAGAAGTAGACAATGCACTATACCATCACACAAGAGGCTGATCTGTTTAATTAGTGCTGGCTTTGAATGGCTCAATTAACAATCACTCCACCAATGTGAGTTCTGCAAGTAACACTTTCTGGCTTTGCAAAATCCTTTTGTACCTGAGATTTTTAGAGGTCCCAATTCAGGAGTCAAGGTGGGACCATACATTAAACTGTTCATGTGATAATGGCAGTATTTACAATCACCACAGATCAATAACCATCATGGATCATTGCTTCTTATTGTGTCAGGTAATTATGCAGCAGCAGAAGCCAGCCAGGGCATAGTGTGTTCACTGGCACTCATACTGAATGGGCACACTCACCTGACTCAGGGGAAGGCATCTTGAAATGATGCAGTAATTTCTACCTTTTGGTTTAAATCCTGTTACATAAGTTCTGAATCCATACTAGACTCCAGTGATCTGTCGTTATAACTTAAGCAAGCTGCTCAGCTCCCAATATCTTGCTCCAACTTGCTATCAAACCACCAGTCTCCATGCCCTTACAGTCTCCCATTCCCACCCATCAATCCATTCTTCCCCCTGTTCTTTGAAAACCTGTTTCCTTTACAACACATAAAATTTGCAAGAATACAATTGCCGTCAGTTGTACCATTCACTCCAATAATTGAATCTGAGTTTCCTTGGTGTAAAACTTTGCAGCTATAAAATTCATGCTTCCTGTTTATGAATGAGCATTAAAAATACTTTCTATTTTTTTTAAAGAAATATTTATTAAGATTTTACAAAGACAAATATACAAAAACACATAATAAAAGAACAAAAAAATAAAAACAAACATACAGAAAAAATAAGAAAAATTAAAAACAATTCTTTTTCATAACTTAAAACTCATTTGCTTGTTTCTTCGACTTCCTCACACCTCCCCTTCTTGTATTCCCATTTACATAATCAAATCAGCAAATCCTTACCCTCTTTCATTTATCTTATCTCTATAACTTAACATTTTATAACTCAGTATTTTCATCCATTATCAATTCATTTTTACATATTCTTATTAACTTTATTGCTAATACTACTTATTTCCAATCCAACCTCATTTTAACTATGTTTTTACCTATTTATAACCCTTTTTCCATATTCTTAAAGCATTACAGCTGGAAACCACTTAATTTCTATCCAACATAATTCTAACATTCATTAATTTTACAATATTTCTGTAGATAGTCTTTAAATTTCTTCCAATCCTCTTCCACCGACTCTTCTCCCTGATCTCGGATTCTGCCAGTCATTTCTGCCAATCCCATATAGTCCATCACCTTCATCTGCCATTCTTCCAAAGTGGGTAAATCTTGTGTCTTCCAATACTTTGCAATAAGTATTCTTGCTGCTGTTGTAGTGTACATAAAAAAAGTTCTGTCCTTCTTTGGCACCAGTTGGCCGACAATGCCCAGAAGGAAGGCCTCTGGTTTCTTCAGGAAGGTATATTTAAATACCTTTTTCATTTCATTATAGATCATTTCCCAGAAAGCCTTAGTCTTTGGGCACGTCCACCAAAGGTGAAAGAATGTACCTTCAGTTTCTTTACATTTCCAACATTTATTATCATTTATCGGGCAAATGATAAATTTTTGCAAGCTTGACTGGTGTCATGTACCACCTGTACATCATTTTCATAATATTCTCTCTTAAGGCATTACATGCCGTAAATTTCATACCTGTGGTCCACAACTGTTCCCAGTCAGCAAACATAATGTTATGTCCAACATCTTGTGCCCATTTAATCATAGCAGATTTCACCGTTTCATCCTGTGTATTCCATTTCAACAGCAAGTTATACATCCTTGACAAAATCTTAGTTTTGGGTTCTAACAGTTCTGTTTCTAATTTTGATTTTTCCACCTGGAAGCCAATTTTCTTGTCCAAATTATATGCCTCTATTATCTGATAGTAATGAAGCCAATCCCGCACTTTGTTTTTTAGTTTCTCAAAACTCTGCAGTTTTAGTCTATCTCCCTCTTGTTCCAAAATTTCCCAATATTTTGGCCATTTGGCCTCCATATTGAGCTTTTTCTGGGCTTTTGCTTCCATTGGTGACAGCCACCTTGGGGTTTTATTTTCCAATAAATCCTTATATCTTAAAAATACTTTCTAGGGCAGCTGTGAATGGACTCATGGGCATCATACAAAAGAATTGTGGGACTAAGACAAGGGCATCTCTTGCACCAGGTCAGAAATTCAGAAATGTAGTTTCGTGCAGCTGCCATGTGTCATTATTATTTGAATTATTGTTTTAAAGCATTTATATACTGCTCTCCATCCTATCTGGATTTCAGAGTGATGTACAATGAAAATTTACCCTCAATGAGCAAGCTAACTTTTCTTCAGCTTGTCCGTGAAGTCCATAGCCCAGTCCCACTTAGTGTTGGCTGCAAAAATCAATGCAGGGCAGCAGGGGAATAGTTATCTGTATCCGTCCAACCACTTTTGAAATAAAATGCAGGGATTCTGCTTGTTAGCTGATGGTTCTCAGTGCTGTGTCCTAATTGCTTGACAAATCTGCCTCCCGGGGAAGAACTATGTAGGTCCGTTTAACTCTCATCCCTGGAAAATTAGTAGCTGAAATGTCACTGGCACCAAGGATAAGAACATTAGTCCTAGCAAATATCACCATTTCCTAGACAACAAAGTAAGCTCAAGCCAAGTATCTCATCTGCTCTGATGCCAGTAGGGGACTTTGTACTTGAGATCAATAGGAGAGATAGATTTCCATTCTAACTTCACCATGTATATACTGTAGTCACTGAGGAAGAAGGATCTTGGTTACCAGGTGCATATACTAGTCACAGCATCACAGAACAGGAAGATATTGGTGGACCCAAAAGCCACCTGATCAGTGCTCATCATGGGGCCACCCCTATCTACTAGACACCCACTGAAAGATCTTGGTAATCCAGACCAATCTTTATGCCATAAAGAGTGAGCAGGTGTGTGTCACATTTAGGCTTCCCCATACTCCTAGAAAGCAGTATCTACTTCCAGCATGTGATTGATTATTTTGTTTTAATTTCAACTTCTTTTGCTGGCAAGGAGTAATCCACATTTTATGCCTTTTGGCTGCTTCTCAGAGGCATGTTCCAGGATTGCTTAGTTGCTAAGAGCCCATGCACAGGGCTCGTTCCAAAACACAAGGCAAGCGAGCTTATGGAGCTATGTGCTTACATTGTGTCCACTGCAAGCTTCACCAGCCCTAAAATGTCAGCCTAAAAAAGGATTACAAAGCAAATTGTTGCTTTCATTCTCCTAGCAATGCCCTCTTCTCAAAAGTTTCTCACCAGTGCAGCACAAATTGTTTGCTCATTGGCTGGGTTTCAGTAGTTGTTGCAGATGATCCTGCACTTACATTTTGGAAGGTTTCGTTTTTCAAATGCACAAGATTTCATGTTTTGTTTTTCCTTTTTTTGTCAAGTCATTCTCAAACCCCTCAGGCAGGCTCAGAGAGCATCCCCAATGGAAGGCACTGATAAAATACACACCTGCCTGTGTGTGGATATTTTTTTCCTCAATGTGCCAAGCAAGCAATTGTCCAGATTTTTCAAAGCAAATCTATGAAATTAACACATATCAAAGCAGCAGAGAGAAAACTAGTACCGCAGCTGATTTAGTAATGGTTCGGTAACATTCCTGATAGAGCTTCAATATTCAGGGTCAATTAACAATCAATCCCTCTTCCTAGGAACAGTTGAAACAATAATAATAATAATAATAATAATAATAATAATAATAATAATAATAATATTTATACCCCGCCCATCTGGCTGGGCTTCCCCAGACACTCTGGGCAGCTTCCAAAAAAAATATTAAAATACTGTAATACATCAAACATTAAAAGCTTCCCTAAACAGGGCTGCCTTCAGATGTCTTCTAAAAGTCTGGTAGTTGTTGTTCTCTTTGACATCTGGTGGGAGGGCATTCCACAGGGAGGGTGACACTACCGAGAGGGCCCTCTGCCTGGTTCCCTGTAACTTGGCTTCTCGCAGTGAGGGAACCGCCAGAAGGCCCTCGGTGCTGGACCTCAGTGTCCGGGTAGAACGATGCGGGTGGAGACGCTCCTTCAGATATACTGGACCAAGGCCGTTTAGGGCTTTACAGGTCAGCACCAACACTTTGAATTGTACTCGGGAACGTACTATATCCCTCTGAAGGGGAAAGGGTCTCATCACAACTTTCAGCACCCTTAACAAGACACTTCCCAGGATTCTTTGGGGGAAGTCAAGATTGTTTAAAGTGGTATGATACTGCTTTAAATGTACTGTGCAGATAGAGCCCAAGATCCATCAAAGACAGTGGGACACACTTCCCAGTAAGCAAACATATGATTGTGCTATAAGACGGCAAGGAAAGAGTGAGCAAGTGATGCTGTAGGCAACACTGACCCCTCCTCAAAATGACCTTCGAGGACATCTGTATTGACTTTGAATCAGTCCACAGAACAAGACAGAGGAAGATGCAGCAAAAGCAGTGTGGGAAGGAGCAGATTACATGAATTGGGAAAGCAGTGAGAGCAGAAATAAGACAAATGAAAATAAGATTTTACTTTGTTTCCATTAATTGTTATTTAATTTGTGTATTTAAGGGGGGAAAGCCACCCCTTACTGATTGACTTGTATTGTACGTGCTGCTACCGGCATCATTGATGCTCTCATACTTTGTCTTAAAATTATTTCTTACATGAAAAGCAAAAAATAGTCATGGGAGGGTGAATGCTCCATTTTATCTGTGGTACTCTCTGCAAAATTACAAGGTAATGATGCATGCATGAGCCTAGGCTTTTTCATTGTTCCTTTTATGTGGTTTTTTTTGTAAAAATTTTATTGGTTTTTACAATATTAACGACAAACAAAAACACAGAACAAACAAAACATAACAAACATAAATCATACCCTTATTGAAAATAACAGTTATTGACTTTGTAAAACGACTTCCTCGTTTCCCCTTAGTTGAATTTCATTGTATATCCTTATAACGGTTTTCCAAATCCCAATTTTGATTCCCTTTAAATTAAACATTAACATCTTTAATTCTTCTCCTTCTTGTATTAAACATATTATTTTATCAGTTAACATAAATACAATCCTAAGCCCATTAAGTATCTGGAAGCTATTTCCAGTTAGTTTGGCTTAACAAATTTAGCTAAATAATAATTAAATTTCTTCCATTCTTCGTGGTGTTCCTCCTGCTTCTGGTCGCGGACTCTTCCAGTTAGATCGGCTAGCTCCAAAAAATCCATCATGTTCATCTGCCATTCTTCTATTGTTGGTAATTCTTGAGTTTTCCACTTTTTGTTCCTTTTATGGTGTGAGTTACCAATTTCCTTGGAGGACCAGGTGGAAAACGGGCTGGTAGTTGACATGCTTTGTAAAATTAGGTGTTTGTTCTGCTGCTGATCTTCTTTAAGCCATATACAGCTGGTTCATATATAGAAGCATGCAGGCTCATGGTGGGAAGCAAGCAGAAGTGTAGTGTAGTGCTTAGACTAGAGTGTTGCACCTAGGAGACCTAGAGTTGGCAGGAATTGAACCTGGGACCTTCTGTACCTTCAGATGCTCTTCCTTTGAGCTACAGTCCTTCACGTAAGACCAGGCATAGGCAAACTCGGCCCTCCAGATGTTTTGGGACTACAACTCCCATCATCCCTAGCTAACAGGACCAGTGGGCAGGGATGGTGGGAGTTGTAGTCCCAAAACATCTGGAGGGCCGAGTTTGCCTATGCCTGGTTAAGACTGTAAGTTGCAGTCAAAAATATCTGAAGGGCACCAGGTTAGAGAAGGCCACTTAGAGGTGGTGCTAAAGGGTTAAGAACCACACATTCCTCAAACATTTCTTTTTGCTGGAGAGGCCTTGAAATACCTTTTGTTGTTATAGCCTATGCTCAGCTCAACACACCTGCCAGGAAGCATTTCTCAGTCTTGGAATTTAACCAACGCCTTGCAAAGCATGGAACTGGAGGCTGCATATATTCCTTGCCGCCATTCACGCATTGACTGATTGAAAGGGCATGCAGCTACCAAGAAATATTTCATTGCTTGTTCATCAAAAAAATATTCAACTACTCAAAGTCATAGGCTCAAAGCTTGAAGAAAGGGAAAGCAGAGCAATTGGGGAAGATGAGCCGCTGGGCCCAGAGATGTGGGGTTGGATGGTAAGGGGAAAGATAATTTTGCTTTGGAGAAGCTCGGGGCTGTAGAATTAGGTCATCCTGCACCTTCAGGTGGGGAGTCTTCCCACATGGCAAACCCACACATAAAGGCATCTGATCAGTGCTGATCATATCAAGAGTGGGTTCAAGGAGACAGGTCTTGTTTGTCCCAAGGATGGGTGAATCAAAAGGAATGGCAAATGAAGGCTGACGCCTCCTCTGCAGCAAGGCATGCCTTCCCCTGTGTGCCGCTCGCTGAATGATTGATGTGGGAGACTCCTCCGAGAGAAAGTTTCTAACCAAGAGAGGGAACAGGCACAGACGTTTAAGGCCTCCAGAGATGTGGAATTAATTTCAAAGTGAGGCGGAGGAAGAGCCTGCAAAGCCCCCTCTTCCTGGACGAGGAATATGATTTATAAATTAATTTTAAAAGCTCCTCCTGGACTGAAACGAGTTGTAGAAGATGACGGCCCCCGAGGTGCTAGGAAGAGCTACCTGATCTGCCACTGAAAGAGAATATCTTAGCTTGTCAGTGCTTCCAAGCCCTCTTTTATTTTGGTAAATCAGAGCCTTGTAAAACGAAATGAAAAGAGCTCGGCTGTTAAGTCCCCAACATTGCCTGACTTTGGAAGGAGAGAAGGAAGCATCTGCATCACACTGTGATGCTCTGAGTGCCAAGCACCCTCCTGCTGAATGAGGTATGTGCCCTTCCTGCCTTCCTGGCAACAGTTGGCAGGGCACAGCAAGGTGATCGTGCTTTAAAAATCACCCTTGCGCTTATTGTCGCCCATGAGGATGTCATGTTGCAAACACTGAGGCAGGCAAGGGAATGCTAGCAATGCTGAACGCCTGCCCTACTTTGTAAGGTTCATATAAGGTGGTTGTCTCTGTGGCAGATTGAAATGCAAAGATGCATTGAAAGCGACACTCCTTGCAGGTTTCTTCATATGCACTGCTTCCCTTGCCAAGCAGGAGTCTGGATCTGCGTTTCTCAAACACTGCTGCCCCCAACAAGCCTTTGAAACTTGAGGATATTGCCAGAACACATTGTAAGGCAGCACAGATCATGTAAAATGCAAAGTGGTTCCCCCCCCCCCATACAGTGCTTTCCTCATCGCTCCTTATTGACATATTCAATCATAGATTTTTTTTATCACCTGTTTTCGTTTCATGTTGTTTTATTTTTTTCTTATTTTTAAGCCTGTTTCCATTTTGCTCACCAGGGGCTATAACCAACCTGCTTGCTTTTGAAAATACTAATTAAGGCATTAAAACTGGAATGACAGCCACAGGTGAATTGGTCTCGGAAAAATCAGGGGGAAGAAAAAGGAACAGATGTTTGGTTCCCTTTTGGAAATGGGGGAAGTTAAGTTGTAGCACCGATCAGATGCGGCAGTTCTTCAGGATAGGCAATAAATGTTCAGATTTGCACATATAATGGTCTCTAGCAGGGCTGGGGAAACTATGGTGTTGTCAGGAGCTCGTCCTACACTCGAGTAGGGCCCTGGCAGAGACACATGCCCGACTGGCATGTTCTCTCCCTCCTGGTCGTTCGTTCGGGAGCTTCAAAAGCTTTCTTCAGCTCAAACATCACAGCGACCGATGCCAACAGACACCAGCACACTTAGGGATCCGCAGTCTTTGCAGCTTGCGTAACAGACCTCAGCAACTCAGCATTTTGGCTAATCTACTTTATTTACATATAAACAAACACAGAGCACTGCAACATGGCTCCCTCTCTCTCTAGCATCAGACAGCAAAGAGAAAAAGAACAAAGGACAATAGTCCCACTTCACAGAACATAATAACACAAACATCCTGTCTCCGTCACTTCCCACTCTGTGGAGTCAAAACATACACCGTCATGTGATAGACAAAAATCCCATGATTGCAATAATGGAGCAGAAATTCTAACAGGTCCTACATAGTTTGTTGGACTCCAGCTTCCCTCATTTCTAACTCTTGGCTATGCTGGAGGCAGCTGATGAACTACACTACACTACATTATGAGCAAAGGCAGTCCGCCTGGTATATGTAACAGCTGTTCAATTCTGCAGTTTGAATGGAGGGATGAGTCATCCAAAAAGATATTTCACAGCAGAATCAGACTCAAATCATGCGTTGCATGAAATTTTTCATGTATGTTTTCTCTCTATTCCTTTTTTTTTAAGTAAAAACAGCCCAAATCATGTGTGACGGTGCCCAAGTTGTTATTTCCTAAGAGTAATATAACTGATGAATCAACTCTTTTTGGTAAATGGTAGGAGTGTGCATTCAATTTTAAAATTAATGAAAAAATAAATGAATGAATTCCCATGTATTATAAATTTTTTACATTTTACATTTTTTAAAATGTAAAATGAATGTAAAGACGTAAATGATGTAAAGTGGGGGACCCAACTGTGGGTACATTAGTTTTCATTTTTGCTTTATCCAATCTGCAGGTAGGATGGCTGGAGAGTTCCTGAAAAATTAATGTCATTTGAATAGAAAGCACCAAAGCTCATAGAAATATAAGTTACCTTATACGGAGTCAGACCACTTGTTTATTTAACTCAATTCTACAGAGGGGTTCTACAGAGACAACTCCTGGGGGCCTTGGGGTCTTCGGCCCCCACAAAGTTGATGGGCACTGCCATTCAAATGGTTTGTGTGCACTGTGTCATGTGATTGATTATGTGGAGTGGGGCTTACTTGGGCCCCCACAATATTTTATTCAAGTTGGTACACCTGTACAGAGATGGGAAATACCATGTAGGCACAAAATTCAGCAAAGTGCCAATTTTGAAAGATAACTGTTTAAGTTTGTAGAATGTCTTGGAAAGTGCCAATTTAGGTAGGTTTGCATTGAATTCCATGCTGAACTTAATTTCTCCTCCATCTTAGCTGGGAGAAGATTGATTTCTTACTGCACCCATGATTACCCAACCTCTGCTTAGAGACCTACTCCATTAAAATAAAATAAAATGCTGAAAACTCACAGAAGGGGCTGGATTTTATCCCCGAGGGGCACAAGCTGTTGCAGTACCCCTCTACCTGTGGCTCTGGCCTAGGTCACATTCACACCCTACATTTAAATATATTTTATTAAAGATGTCTTGGTTTACAAAAATATGTGCATTGTCTCCTTTTTCAAGTTGCGTTTTCTACAGATCAGTTTCATTTGCTATGAGACATTCATGTTACCACACCCTACATTTAAAGCACATCCAAGGCATATTTAAAATACATGGCTTCACCCTAAGAACTCTGGGAATGGTAGTTTCCCTCTCACAGAGCTACAATTCCCAAGACCCTTAAACTACAGTTCCCAGGATCCTTTTGGAGGAAGCTGTGTGCTTTAAATGTGCATGAAATGTGTTCTGTGCCTGCATACCTGGCCTCTAGACAGTGCAGAATGGAATGGGAACAGATGAAGCCCTTTTAAAACCACTTTCAAGATAATTGGTCATCTTGCACTCATTTCTGGAATGCTGAGTATGTCTAGCAAAACAGTAAGATTGCTTTGTGTATTTTTGTGTAGACCGGCAATGAAACGCCTTGATGCTTATCTTTAGGAACTTTGCATGCATTATCTGAATGTCTGAACTTTGAAATGCATTTTCTGAAAGTCGTGTTTGTTTCCTTTTTTTTTTCTCTGATTACTTTGCTTTCTATATTACCGTATTTTTAGCTCCATAAGACACACTTTTTTCCTCTTAAAAACTAAGGGGAAATGTCTGTGTGTCTTATGGAGTGAATGTGTGGTCCCTGGAGCTGGGGGGGGGAACCCGGGCTTCCCCCGCCCCAAGCCCCGCAAGTTCCGGGAGCCGGGGCAAGGTTGCGCACAACCTTGCCGCCGCTCCCAGAACCTGTTCTGGGGGCTGGGGTCGGGGAAGCTCGGGCTTCCCCTGCCCCAGCCCCGCAGCTAAAAACATAGCCAAGGCAGTGAGCGGGATCCATCCCGCTCGCTGCCTTGGCTTTTTTGCTCTTTGGGGCTGGGTGGAGGGAACCCGGGCTTCCCCAGACAGCCCCAGAAGCTCTTTGGGGCTGGGGGGGAAAATAAGATTTTTTTCTTGATTCCCCCCCCCCCTAAAAACTAGGCGCGCCTTATGGAGCAAAAAATACGGTACATATATATTTGAGACAGGGTAAAAGAAAGATAAACCTAGCTAAGGGGGAAGGGACACAGCTCAGTAGTGGAACATCTGCTTTGCATGCAGAAGGTCTTAGGTTCAATCCCTGTTATCTAAACGGGGGAAGGAGACTCCTGTTTGATAGCCTGGAGAGCTGCTGCAAGTCAGTGTAGATGGTACTGAGATAGATGGACCCATGGTTTGCAGTTTCCTATGTCCCTAAGTGGCACTTCATGGGGTTTTGAAGCTGCCACAGGACTTCTTCATGAAAGCAGAATGGAAGTTCAGTTTGCCCTGTTGGTCAGGAGGAATGTTAAAGCAGAGATAAAAGCTAATACGTTGCACCATCCAGGGAGTTTATTTCTAATGAAGGCTACCCATCAATCACTCTGAATTGTCTTCAAGGCAGAGAGAAGCTGTGAAGGCAGTGGAATGAAAGACGCATGCAGTCCAGAAACTGCACTTCTGACCCAGCTTCGGGTGTGTGCCAATAGTGGCTGATATTAATGCTCTGAAGTATTGCTCCAATTAATTAAAAGTTGGCCAGCTTGCTAATCTCCTGCAGATAAAACAGCAGGTTAATAACACACTAGCCTGAAGAACTAGATTTGGGCAGAGTGTAATGTGTTTTCTCAAAGGAGGACTAGAACCAAAAAACCCCAAAACAAACAAAAGAACCCAGCCAGGGTGGAATCTCTGACCAACTATTGGCCAAGATGGAAATACATCCAGCAAAACTTGTCTGCCTGTGATTGACATCTAGGCTTTCTTCCTTGTGAATTATTCCCTCCATCGAAGATGTGCTGTGTAATTCCCACAAATCTGATGGACACACAAGTCAAATAACACTGCCCTGGGCTTCTTTGGGAGGAAAGGGTAGTACACAAAAAGTTAACAAACTTCCCGCCTATCACAGCCTGCATCATTGCAACTATCGTGCTGTAGCTAAGGAGAAAGTTGACATTTCCAAAACAATATTTTTTAAGAGTAAGTAAAAATCTGTTTGTTTGTTTGTTGTTTGTTTGTTTTAAACAAACACTGATTTAAAAAGAAAGAAAGAAATTCAGTGTATTTCAGAAAGGTAACTCCAAATGTCAACACCTCCACATGCAGCCTGAAGTAAAAATGTGTGTATTTATGCACTTAACACTTACAAAAGAACCTAAAATTTTCTAAGCATTGATTTGTGCAGATGTTAAAAGGCAAGACAGTTCCTGTCTGAAGTTTCACGACCTAACAGACAAGATACAAAAGGAAAAAAGAAGAGGGGGGGAGAGGAAAGCAAACAGCTGCATCTTTGTAGACTGGTGGATAGAGTCAAGCTGTTCTCTCTTTTGCCATAATGTTTACCCAGGAAGGCAGAGAGTTCAGACTTCTACTGGTTCTGTGCAGGGAGCACAACCTCCTAGTGGCCCTTAGGCTGATGGATGGGGCCAGAGTGTGCTTTCCTCCAGTTCTGCATCCCCAAGGCAACTGGTGGTTAGAGCAGAATGTTATTTTAAATGTATCTCTTGATTCTGCAGCATGTATAGTTTAGCTGTGGACCAAGAGCACCTCCAGACCATCACTGTTCTGTGGGAAGGATTCAAACTAATGTCAGAACTTTATGTTCACAGAATTAAAGTGGATCTAACAGCTTTGTCACCCCTGGCATAACAAATAAACCTTAAAAAATGGACTTTTTGCTGTTAAGAGCATGATGGAGAAATGCACTTAAACGTGTGGGATGAATGAATGATGAACGGGAAGACATGTAGACACCTTGCAAGCAAAACAGAATGTATGTTCTTTTGCCCTATAAGGAAATCAGAATGAACACTTTAAAAAAAGGCCAGACATAGTCTCACCATTGCATAAACAAATCGGGACGAATGCTGAATAAACAGGTTGCCTGGAGAAACCTCAAGTGTTGAAGACTTTCTTCTGAAACTCTGCTCTGCTAGACTCACTAGGTAACCTTGGACAGACCATTATCTCTCATCCCCACCAAAGGGAATATTTACGACCTTTCTTCCCAGACGTAGGAATGAATAACAAGGGGTTGGTACACTATAAAGTGCCACAGGATTCATAAATAATAATATGTGTTTCCTGCCATCTTCTGCCGACATTTCATATTATTTGCACACGCAAAAACCCACAACAACCTTTGTTTTTGAATAATTTATTTTCAGAGCTTCTTTTTGATGATAAGCATGAAATTGTGTCAGCCATCATCGTGCCCAGGGCCATGAAGGGCAGAGAGTCACCTCTCTAGTCATATTGCCTTCTTGTTTTTCCACTGTTGTTTGTGCTTACAGGTACATCCAGCCAGCTCTAGAGGAAGAAGAAATATTAAACATTGTATTTCCTCTTGGTGTATAAAGCAGGCACTGCAATATCCCCACTTCCAAAACTGCTCCTCTCTACCTCACCCCCTCCTTGAGCTGTCCCGTACTCCATGGTGAGTTTTGCCAAAGAGAAGGGAGTGTTAGCCTGGAAAGAAGCCTCCGAGTGCCACTTAAGTGCTTCTGCCAGGGATTAAGCAGCCTAGGGCAATTCAGACCAAGCCACCAGACTTGCTCTGGGGATGGTGCCAGTAGCCACTTCCATCCAACTGGAGAAGCTGCTCCAGCTTGATAATGTCCTCCCCAAAGGGGAGGCATTTAAGCTCTGGTAAGGGAGGAAGCGAGGCGCGCTCTCCTACCTGCAAAAACAAACTGCTTACTTGTTCAGTTGGTGAAACAGGCTAGCTGCATTGGGCCTTTCAGAATACTGCTTCTCTTTTTCATAGTAACCATTCCTGCCTTTTTCCTTGCCTTTCAAGGTCAGAGTCAAGCTAGCGAGCCTGCCCTTCCCTTCATCCCTTCCACATTATTAATCATATTCAGCTAACCATGGAGAAAGCTAAATACTAGGGACACCTGTCATGAAAACAAACAGCTGAGCCAGAATAAATTATAGCAAATGCAGAAATGCCACACCAGTCTCCCTCTCTCTCTCTCTCTCTCTCTCTCTCTCTCTCTCTCTCTGTGTGTGTGTGTGTGTGTGTGTGTGTGTGTGGAGTCAGCACTGGGAATAAGCTAAACTCAGCAGACAGCCAAGGTGGCTGCTGATAGAATACCAGTCTGAAATCGTGGGGACTTCAGTCCAATTGCCTCCTCTGCTGCAGATGCCACATGTAGCCTCATGCAGGGGCCCCTCAGATGGGAGGACCCCAATCCTGATGTCAATCTTTCTTCTCCCCCTGTTTCTGAGGTGGATCTCCCTTCTTCCCCGATGGGGAGGAGCAGCCACATAGGTGGGTTGGTGGTTCCTCCTTTGCCTTCTCTTGTGGTGCAAAGGTCTTCTTAAGCAGACCCAAAGATAGTGAGCCAGGGCATATACTCCATGGAAATCTCCACACACACACCCCATAACACATCAAATGGCTGACACTTTCAGGAAAATCCATGTGGCGTTTTCATACTGATGCAATATTCCAACTACAGATTAATGTGGGATTGATACTTTGCACAAATTTGGCATTTCAGAATACTTAGTTACTTTTTTTAATTTTGAAAGTTTCAAATATTCTTTTTGACATTTTCCTTTGAGGGATATTTGCGGAGAGGGGAGCAATCTTGAGCCCTGTTGAGGAATTGTTTAAATTATTCGTTTGCCAAATCCTTGACTCTTATATTGCAACAGGCTTTGGATAAAGCCCTTACATCTAAAGTGCCAATAGCTGGATATTTAGAAGGAATGCAAACAAGGAGGCAAAAAATCAGATTTTTTGCAAACAGATTTTTTCCACTGAGGTGGAAGTGATGCTGAGAGATCATTATACAGCCCAGCCCCCAATCCCATCACAATATAAAACTCAGAAGCGCCCACAAGTCACATTCTGCACTGTCAGGCATAACAGAACATTTTGTTGCATTGTGTTATTCATCTCTCGGTATTCACCCTTTTATTTTTTAACCTCTCAGGTTGAGGGGAACATTTTAGAATGGCCAGTTGAGAGTTATGATAAGCTCAAAGGGAAGGTGCGAGACTGGTTACATTATTTTCAAATAAGAGAGGTTTATAATCAAGATAAGAAAATTGGCTTTCAGGTGGAAAAATCAAAGTTGGAAACAGAACTGTTAGAACCCAATGCTAAGATATTATCAAGAATGTATAATCTGCTGTTGAAATGGAGTACTGAGGAAGAAACGGTAAAATCTGCTATGATTAAATGGGCACAAGATATAGGACATAACATTATGTTTGCTGACTGGGAACAGTTGTGGACCACCGGGATTAAATTTACGGCATGTAATGCCTTAAGAGAGAATATTATTAAAATGATGTATAGGTGGTACATGACCCCAGTCAAGCTTGCAAAAATCTACCATTTGCCCAAGAATAAATGTTGGAAATGTAATGAAATTGAAGGTACATTCTTTCACCTTTGGTGGACATGTCCGAAGATTAAGGCTTTCTGGGAAATGATTTATAATGAAATGAAAAAGGTGCTTAAATGCACATTTGTGAAGAAACCAGAGGCCTTTCTCCTAGGCATAGTTGGCCAATTGGTGCCAAAGAAGGACAGAACTTTCTTTATGTATGCTACAGCAGCAGCAAGAATACTTATTGCGAAGCATTGGAAGACGCAAGATCTACCCACCTTGGAAGAATGGTAGATGCAAGTAATTGACTATATGGAAATGGCTGAGATGACTGGCAGAATCCGAGACCAGGGAGAAGAGTTGGTGGAAGAAGATTGGAGGAAATTTAAAATTTATTTACAGAAGTACTGTAAAATGTATGAATGTGGATGATATTGAAATAAAAAGAAGAAGTTCTAGTAACAAGAGATAAAAACTGGAAACCATAAATTTGGGAGGTAAAATATTTAAGGACAAAGTAGTACGATATGAATTTGCTGAGCTAACTGTTAAAGAGGGATACAAAAAAGGGAGGTGTGAGGAAGTCAGGAAAATAAGTTAATCAAAGATGAATAACTAGAAAAGAGTGATTTGTGTTTGCCTTATGTTATTGATGTCATTTGTGGTGTTACTGATTGTTCTTTTCCTTTTTGTGAAAGATTGTATTGTTGTGTTTTTTATTTTTCTGTGTGTTCATTGTATTATATCTGGATGTATCTTTTTATTGTTAAACTTAATAAAACATTATTATAAAAAAAATAGAATGGCCAGTTGTCCTGGGGATCATTTGACATACATTCATTCTGCTGCTCTGGAAGGTAGGACCTGAACCAATGGATTCAAATTACAGGAAAGCAGATTCCGATTAAACATTAATAACTTTTTGTTCAACAGTGGAATGAACTACTTCAGTAGGTGGTGGACTCTCATTCATTGGAGGTTTTTAAACAGGGTTGGATAGCCATCTGTCATGGATTTTTAGCATTGCAGGGGGCTGGACTAGGGGAGTCTTTGGGTCCCTTCCAATTCTACAGTTCTATGATTCTATACTAAGTTTCCACGGTGACATATACCATTTCTCTGGTGGCTGGTACCCAGCAGATGCACTGCAAGGTGCAACAGTGCATCTTCCCAAGTGCTTTACCTAGATTGCCACAAACAACATCTCTTTTCACTGGATGGAGAAAGAAGGCAGGGAGATTCCTTATATATCCCCAGCAGTTTTGGAACAGGGCATAAAAGCATAGCAACCCAAAAGGACGGTCATTCCCCATCTGCAGACGAAGGCAACTGATGTCAGCAAACTGCCTGTTATTCTAAAACTCTGATTATTGACTCTCAGTGCTCCTGGCGCCCTTGAAACGAAGTGATCCCAAGAGATGCACAGACACTTTGCTGCATTCTCCCTGCTGCCCAGCCTGCTGCCACTTTCGTTCTGCCACCTTGTCTGCTTCTGCGTTTTTTGCTTTGAGCTGTTACCTGGAGACACATCCAAAGCCACTCTTAGCTTGGCCCCATAGTGAAGTGATAATGGAATTGAGTTGCCTGCATGACACAGCTGTGGGCTGGATGATTATTTAGATAGCACCAGAGAGCTTTCATACTGTTGGGTTAAGTGTACTCGAGCAAATAACAACCCGTGGAGATAGTCTCCATTTACTTAATTAGGAACTGGGTGGCAAAACAGGGAAGTGAACCCAGATTCTTGGGTCAGGGCTGTTTATTCTGCTAACTGTTTCCGTGCAACATCAAATTATTTGTCAAGAATGAACGCAGTGCTCGTTGTTCAAAAATTTTTATTTCCTCTGACTGAGTAATGTAAGCAGTGAGTTCCTAGCCAGATCCATGAACTGGGGAAGTAGCTTTCCAGCTCCCAGGTCTGGCTGTGAGCTGTTCCCATGAATTGCTCATTCATTCATAAGAAGTGGTCTGTAAAGGTAAAGGTAAAGGGACCCCTGACCATTAGGTCCAGTCGTGACCGACTCTGGGGTTGCAGCGCTCATCTTGCTTTATTGGCCGAGGGAGCCGGCGTACAGCGTCCAGGTCATGTGGCCAGCATGACTAAGCCGCTTCTGGCGAACCAGAGCAGCGCACAGAAATGCCGTTTACCTTCCCGCTGGAGTGGTACCTATTTATCTACTTGCACTTTGACGTGCTTTCAAACTGCTAGGTTGGCAGGAGCAGGGACCGAGCAACGGGAGCTCACTCCATTGTGGGGATTTGAACCGCCGACCTTCTGATCGGCAAGTCCTAGGCTCTGTAGTTTGGAAAATATCAGCACCCATGCAGCAGCTGGGAAGGTGCGCTTTGAAAATGGGGCTGTCTATATGCCTTGCCATCAAACGAAATAAGAGGGGAAGCTTTCAATCAGTAATTGTAATTCAGTGAAACTCCTTTCAATATGAGGCTGCATAAGAAATACAAGATAAACTAGAAGACCCCCAAATGCCCTGGCTAACACATCACCAATTACATGCCCTCTTAAACAATCCAGTAGTAAAATCAGCAGCAACTAGGCCCCTGACAACCTTCGAAAACCTCTTCCTAACAACAAAGGGACACAGCAAAGGGATGGTATCCGCAATATACAAAATACTACTCCAAAATCCCACAACCTCCTAGACATAATCAAAAAAACCAATGGGAGGACGACATAGGCTATGAGATTAACCCCACTCAGTGGACCAGAATGTGGCCTAAACCTCCCTTTAAATCCATATCAACGAAAAGGAATGAACTCACTCTGAAACTCACAGGTGGTATCTAACACCTAGGAAACTAGTGCTAATACACCCAGGAACCTCACCAAAATGCTGGAGAGGATGCACCTCCATAGGCACATACCTCCACATGTGGTGGGAATGCCCCAAAATCCAACTATTCTGGACAACAACCATATGAGAAATATGCAAAATAACTAAGCAAGTATTAGATGTCACCCCAGAACTGGCCCTACTAAACATCTTCCAAGATAATAATGCCCACTCACATCACAAAGAGCTCATAACCCACCTACTCTTAGCAGCCAGAAACATCATAGCCAGACACTGGAGATACCTATCAGGAGTAAGCATGGACCAATGGTACCAAATTGTATGGGAAACAGCCTTATTAGAAAAACTAACCAATAAACTGAAACTGACATGGGGGCAAATGGAAGAAGACGCCTTCACCCCGGTATGGCTCACAAACGAACAACCACACCCCAACCTATCTCACCACTAAAGGAACACAAGCAAATAGTAAAGAGAACCAGCACAAGCGATGCTGACACAAAACCCCAAACATACATTAAGTAAAATAGAAACATTGCCACCCAACTCCACCCCTACTCACCATGGCCCCCTCCACCTCTTTCCCCCTTTTCTTCCTAATGTAACACTAATGTCTCAACAAATGAAACTGATCTGTAGAAAATATAACTTGAAAAAGAGACATTGCACATACTTTTGTAAACCAAGAAATTATATATATTATATATATATATATATATATATATATATATATATATATATATATATATATATCTGCATACACTGTACTTTTAAAGCATATTCAAGGAATATTTTTCCCTTCAGAGAATCCTATAGATTGTTAAGAGTTGATAGAAATTGCAGCAATTGCCACATTTGCGCCATACATTTAAAGCACTATGATACCACTTTAACAGACATGGATTCCCTCAAAGATTTCTGGGAGCTGTGGCTTGTTAAGGGCACAGAGTGGTTTAACTATCAGTCCTTCGCAGTGTGATTTAATTATTAATCCTTCTTCACAGGGAACTCTGTGGATTGTAGCTCTGGAAGGGGAATAGGAGTCTCCTAACAATTCTCAGCACCTTTTACAAACTACGCGTCCAGAATTCTTAGGGGGAGCTATGACTGTTTAAAGTGATATCATGGTGCTTTAAATGTTTGGTGTAAATGTGCTCTTTGTGAAGGGTGGACTACAGTGCCCATAATTCTCTGGGGGAAAGAATGTGCTTTGAATGTGTTTTAAAGGTATAGTGTGCACACAGCCTAAGTCTCAGGCACTTGGGTTTGTCACCCACTAAATTCCAAACAGAGTAGACCCATTGAAATTAAAGGAAGCGAGTTAGTCATGTCCATTAATTTCAGTGGGTCTACTCTAAGTAGAATAGCCATTGGCTACAACCCTTATACTGTGGCCAAAACAAAGATGTCGATTCTGTACTTTAATAATTTCCTGATTGATGATCACAGAACTTTATTTTGGGCCATTGAGTTGATTCTGTGGTCCATTGCATGAAACCTTTACATTTCCTGAACTAGTAGTGTAGCAGAGCTGGTAAGCCTGTGGTCCTCTGTATGTTATTGGACTACAACTCTAGCATGCCTGACTACTGCCCCTTGTTGGCTGAGGCATCTGCCTCTTGCTCTACTCCCTGTCTTGTAGTACCAATTTTGGCCACATGTCTTGTTACCCAGCGCATCCTTGGCTACAGCTGTGACTCACACTCAGGACTACCTTTTCTGTAGCTGCTGGCATGGCCTTTGCTAGGATCATGCTAACAGCTCCTTTTCAAACCCTACACACTGCTACAAGAGGCTTATAGTTCTCTTGGACAAAAAATGTGCCCTTACCTGCATTCACCGACCAAAGACTCAGAATCAGCTACTAAACAAACAGCCCCCCATCGTACTGCTTCATAGTTATCTTCCTAGTAGAAGCCATGTTTCTAGAGGGAAAGCAAATTATATTCCTGGACCATTCCAGTAACCCTTTGGCTGCATGCTGGATGGAGGTTCCCTGCTTTCAAAAGCTATTTTGATTCCTGCTTCAGAATTGCATGTGCTTTGTTTGTTTGCTTACAGTAATCCGTCTTCACCGTTATCCTTCCTGTCCATCACTTAACTTGCTGCACTTTATTATTGGCTTTCCCTCAACCATCTGTCTTGCAGGCCATGGCAACTATATATGTCCAGCCGTATATGTGTCTTTCCATTCCTAAACATCATCCATCATCTCACCAGTCCATTCCTGCATCTCCTATTTTCGGGCTGGCTTCATTGTGCCTTAGCTTTCTTCCACCGACATCTATCCATCTCACTTTTCATCTGCCTGACTGTACCTGAATGTCTAGATGCGCACATCACTTTCTTGCTCGAATGCTTCAGTCAGTCCCCTACACTGCCACTCAGTTCAGAATCTTTTCTGGGGCTGCAAGAAATTTCATTACCTGGGCAAGTTCCCATTGAGAGGAATGGAACTGCCACACTTTGGGTCTATTTCACTGAGTTATGCACAGGGGAGGGGGAATTACCAGGCGATTGTGCTGAAAGTGTAAATTTGGGGGGGAGCAAATGAGACATTATATTAATTATGTGAATGCAGTTGATGTGTAAGTTTTATTATTATGTTCAACTATATAACTTGAGGTCTGCATATCTAGAAGAACAGCTGCTCCAATAGAGACTTGTCCGTAGATTGTGCATCAAATATGCTTTAATTGCATAGTGTGGATCAGATGTTAGTTTCTGGCTGCAGCTTTTTCCAGGGTTCTGTATTGCATAGGGAGCCTCCAGAAGTAGGAAATGCTCCATCCATGCTGCAGCTGAACTTGTGAGTATTAATAATAATAATAATAATAATAATAATAATAATAATAATAATAGATTCTTTATTATTTATACCCCACCCATCTGGCTGGGTTTCCAGTTTCATGAGCTGGGGGACAGTGGGGGTAAGGGTCAAAACATGACCTTGTCGCTCCTGTAAGAATGAGAGATTTAGCCATTTCCAGCGTTTTGAATACCATGCCTTCTATGGACCCATCGCAATCTCTGAGAATGTTCTATGAACATGTTTTTGGCCCATTAGTGGGCCAAACTGATTCAGATTATGGAGACCCATGCAGTGGCGTAGCGTGGGGGGTGCAGGGGGGGCGGGCCGCACCGGGCGCAACATCTGGGGTTAGGGCAAATCCATGGGTTAGGGGGCGCAAATCCACGGGTTAGGGGGCGCAAATCCACGGGTTTGGGGGCGCAAATTACTTGCCTTGCCCTGGGTGCTGACAACCCACGCTACGCCACTGGACCCATGGCCAGGTATCCTGTCTCTTTCCATTTTACTAAATACCAGGGGTGAGCTGGATTGGAACCATGACACTGGAGAAGGGGGGGGGGTTCCCCACACTATATTCCTCATAAAAATTCCACACACTCAAAGGTTGGTCTTTTAAGCAGCAACTATTTAAAAAAATAATCCTGACGCTGTTATTGCCAAAATGTAAGGAGATGAAAGAGCCTACCACGGATCTCTGTTGCCTCATCTAGTATGGCCCAAAAGCCTATAGGGTAAGTTAATCATATCTTTAGGCACCATCAATGTTTCCAGTTAGAATTACAGGGCAATCCATGGTCATAAGTGCCATTGAGTTCCATGAGGCTTACTGCTAGGGTAATAGGATTTCAGGCACCTCTAATGGTCCGCCCAGCACTGGTAATTCCTAAATAAATAGGCAGTTTGGAACACTTGCAGAATGCCAAGCTGAATCAACAACACAAAATCGATATGGTTCTGCTGGCAGCATTGTCACTCCAGCGCATGAGACGGCTGATTTTTAAAAAAGCATGTAGAGGAGTAGAGAGCCAAAAGGAGGGAAATAAAACTTTGGCCAACTTCTCTGGGTTGTCTTAAATTACCTCATCCTCCTCGCTGAACTGTGACAATGTACAGCTATTCAAACAGGCTACATAAGACAAGATCATGCTACAGGTGTGCTAGGAATGCTTTAGAAATCTGATCTATTCTGACCTGAAAGTCATAGCAAGGTGCCTTATCTTTGCCCATGCAATTATTTAAAAAAATCCTATGTTGCAGCCTTGCAAACATGGAACTACATTTTTGACACATGCATACTACCCAAGTTGGCATGTATTCAAAGAAGTGTATGTGCTAGAGCTGTGCACTGGCTTCAAACCAATCCTGGATCACAACTGAATCAGGCTGATTTGAATTGAACTGGGATTTGCCCAGAGTGGGTTGAGTCCATTTGGAGCAATCTGGGACTGCTGGATAGGTGGCAGCCAGGCAGCTGCATGTTTAACCTGGGTTATTTAAACCTTATCTAAACAACAAGAGGAAGAGGAAAGTAAGAGGTTCAGGAACAGACACCTTTTCCTCTTCTCACCACCACCAACTGCATGTTTGATTAGGCTTTTAAATCCTGATTAAAGATTTAGTCAGGGTGGGCAGAGGAGACACAGGTGAGAGTCTCTACCTGCATCTCCCTTCATCCGCCACCCAATGGCAACCACATGTTAAATTAGTTCAAAATCTGAATTAAATAATTGGACTTGTGCAAGTTCCCTGGGCCAGGTCAGGGCCATGCACAGTCCTAATATATAAAATACATGCAGAACTCATTATATTTATCATGCTGCAGCACACATTAAAACTGTACACTTTAAAGGCAAAGGTAAAGATTAAAAAAAATACCATCTGAAGAAAATAAGACAGAATCTTGGCTAAAGAAATGCAAAAATGAATGGGAGTGAAAGGAAAGTTATTTGTGCAGCCCTAGGACCCATCTTGGACACCTACCTTTCCTTCCGGACTTTGGCTCTGGAGTTTACAAATCTTATCCACTTCGCTTGAAATAAGCTATGACAGCCTTTCAAAACCTGGTGCCCTCCAAATGTTTAGGACTACAACGCCCATCAACTCCAGCCAGTATGACTGTCGTGATCCAAAATATCTGGAGGGCAAAAGACAAGGGAACACACCACAGAGAATAAGATCTATAGGAAATCCTGGAGAAAACAAATTGGATTCCCAGATAAATATTTGTATGTTTGACTTTTTAGCTGGATCGAAAAGGAAAATAACGTTTCCATAGAACAGATGCATGTTGGGCAGCATGTCATGGTACAGAGAATTACAATCTGTCTGAAACAGGAGGTGTTTGCTCAATAAGATGGAGACAAATGCTGTCAAACAGGCTTTCATGCAACTTGGGCTCCAGTCTTGCCTTTTGTGTTCAGCAAGAACTGCACCAGCACTAGAATTTACGCATCACGCAGAGAAGGAACAATGCGGAGCAGAACAAAAATTAAAAAGGCTTTTTTGTTAATGGGTAGCAGTCACAATTCTGAATACCATGACATGGTTTCGTGACAGTGTGAGACTGCTGAAAACGCCTCCTTGATGCTATCTATCTCACTCACCTTGAGACATATGAATGTCGACTCTTCAGATGGTAAAGCGCTGCTTGAAGATCTGGCCTCCCTTCCTGCCACTTTGGGATTCTATTAGCTAACTTGTGATTTGCTCTTGTTTGGATCAGGGTTTTTTCCCCCTAGGATGTATATACTTTCTCTCACACACAAACATACACAGACAGAGAGCTTTCTCATGCAACTGGGTTAGCAATTAAGGCAAACTTCATAGAATTTGTGCTGCTAGCTGGTGGTCAAAGACCACCTTTGTATGAAAACCCTGGCTTCTTTGCAGGTCACGAGCTAGAGACGCTTTACAGAACTTTTGAGCAGAACAGCCTCCTTCCCCAGTCTTAGCCTTAAAACATTTCAGTGAGCTATTTCTTTGTGTTTTCCTTCTAGCATACCTTGAAGGAATGTTACCCATGGTCTAAGGGGTAGATATTAGGCCCATTGATATCAGGCAGGTTCCTTGTTTTATTGCTTCCAGTACCTGCTAAAAACTTCTTTGCTAAGGCAAGCCTACCCAGACATGCAAAGCTAACGCCCAAGACATTTTGACACCTGAGGCGGACCCCAAAATGGGGGGCCCTCCCTGCCAGGGAAGAAGGGGTGAGGGAAGATCTACATAAGGAACAAGAGAGAGGGAAGAAAGATTGACATGAGGATCTGTTTCCCTGGTGGATTCTGCCACCTGAGGCAGTTGCCTCACCTTACCACATGAGTGGACCGGCTCTGTCAAAGGCAATTTTCTTTTTCAATAAGTTGGATCCTCCTCTACAGAGGGTCCATGTTGCGCTGTCCCTGGGACTCCCCCCAACTGGCTTGGAGGTGGGGCTTTGCCCCATGCCAGCCGGTGGAACCATAATCATGCTGCTTGCTTTAGCCAATTGGCGTTGTGGCATGATTGGAGCTAACGTATTTAAGCGGCAGCGTGACATGGGGACTTCCTCTTGCTTTGCGCTGCTGAACACCCACCCATCCACCCGTTTTTTAAGTCAGTGTCTGGTCTTGCTTTGGACTTTGGTTGGCCGCCTGTTTTGGAATGGGGGCCGGGTAGGAATTTTTCCAATGTGGCCAATTGGCATTGGCCGCTTGGTTTTTGCCTACCTCTTAGCAATTGTCACCACTTTGTAAGGTTTGGCGGTTAGGCATTGGTTTAGGGGGAGGGGGAGGTGCAGCCATCACCTGCCCCTCCATTTCATAGGGTATTCCATTAAAGGAATCCAGGGGTCTGGATCTTGTCTGAAGCCCAGGGATGGGCTAGGGCCATGCCAGGACCCCTGGGAACCCCAGGGGTGAGCACCAGTCAATAGCCATTGATGGAGCTCCCCCTGCTGGTAGTTTATCCTTTCAGGCTCCCTGCAGGGTGGGGCAGGAGCCAGTTATCATCACTGATACCAATGCCTAAGCCAATACCAATCACACTTGTGTATTCAATAAACTTGTGGCCTAAATTTGCCCATTAAAATTTAAACTAAATTCTGTCTTCATCATGTCTTTATTTCCTTGGGGGCGGGTTTTGGGAGCTTGATGCACAATGTATATTTTTCACATTTGAAATCCTTCTACAGATTACTTTAATGAGAGAAGGAATGACCACTGAGAGGAGCGCAGAGAGAAGAAATGTCATGGTGCATCTGCAGCAGTGCAGCCAGATACCTTCATCTGCCCCAGCTGCAACAAAACATGTCTCTCCTGTTTCAGTCTCTACAGCCACAACAGGCACTGAAACCTTCCAACAGTTTTACTTCAACTCTCAAGACAGATGGATGTCAACCAAATCAGAGTTCATAGTCACGCCCCGCCCCCAAGAGCAGCCCTTCACTGAGTGCATTATAGTACTCTAGCTTTGAGTTGGGTCTGCCAGGTGGCCCTCAGAAACAAAGAGAGCAAAGCACAGAAGTGATGGTGAGGCTGAGGTGCTGAACTAGTCTGTTGAAGGAAGGGCAACCCAGCCCAGAGTTTGCCTCTGGGTGCAGCAGTGTAAACAGAGCTACTGAATGAGGATAAATAGCAGCTCAGGATAAACGGCCCTGCATGAAGAAACCGCTAAGATTGGGTGTGGCTGCTTGCAGTAGCTGCCCCCACCAGATCCTGACAGACTTTTGGAAAACCATTTCCTTGTCTCTAATTGTTTTTAGAGATGGGTGGATCAGTCTGTTTGGGGTCTGTGCCAATTTTGTTTGTGTTTGTTCATAAATCAGTTCCAACCTGTTTTCTTCTTAGTCTGTGATTTTTAAAGGAATTCTTCATGGAAAGATAAATATAATATGTATTTTTGAACTTATTTTTGCACAAAATCCAACTTCTAAACTTTTTTGATATAGAGGTGTTAGAGGTGTTTTTAAGCATCACAAAATTCAAAAAGTGCAAAGTCCACAGAGTAAATACATTCCAGGGCACATATTAGTCTGGAAGGAGTAAACTTGGTACGTTCATATCAGAATTCATAAAGAACTGATTCGTCAGGTATCCCTATTTGTGGCACTTTTTAATCAACCTGGGCAGACCAATCCAAACTCCCCTTGCATTGGGCTAGAGTGGGGGTAGTTTTAATTGGCCAGAGTTGTCCCTCTGCTCAGCTCTCCTGAGACTTGACTAAGCTGGCCTCCCACTGGCCATTGCCGACAGAGTGATGTCATCGTTCCATCAGTACAGCATTCCTCTTTCCACATGCCAATCATAGGAACATAGGGAGCTGCCTTAACACTGAGTCACACTGTTGGTCCTTCTAGCTCAGAATTGTCTCCACTGACTGGAAGTTGTTCTCCAGGATTTCAGTTCCTACCTGGAGATGCTGGGGATCAAACCTTGAACCTTCTGCATGCAAAACTGATGATCTGCCGCTGGGCTGAGTGGAACAGCGACACAAGACAGGATCCTCAGCATCAAGTTCCCAGGTATCAGGCAGTGACACCCACCCCACCCCCCCAAAAAACCCTGCTGGAACCTCCCCCAGGTTCCACTGCAAACCATCTGGACTTGACCAGCCCATGACAGCTGGCCTCACTGTCACTGAACAGCATTGGGCCCAATCTTATCCCAATTGCTCGCCATCTCCAAGCCATCCCACCTTCCTCCCCTGGCTGCCGTACACAACAGGGCTGCGGTCAAGGGAGATTTGGATTGCAGCCAGGTGTGTCCATCTGCAGGGGAGAAGATTGTGTACATGTGTGTTTTGGGTTGGAAAGCACATTTTGGAAGAACTGAGCTCAAAGGTGCAACAAGCAGAAATGATGGATCTGATCTAAATATCTATGTAAGATACAATAAAAATAAAGGTGTAGCTAATTCTGCACACACAAGTGAATTTTTAACATGTCTTTCTTGAACTGACTGCTACCAGGGGCACTTTAAAACACAGTTTGTGATATGGTACAGTTGTCAGAAGATGTGAAAGTCAGAAGTCCTACTGGACATGCCTATGCCCTTGAGCTCTGCTAAAGTAGATGTTTGGATCCTGGCCAATGAAACAACATTTTACTAAGCAATTTGGATGCTCTTCCCTCAAGCAATTATCTCCTAAACATATTAAGACTCATAGCATATATTTGTGAAAATCTACAATATGTTTACAATGAGAGGAAGAAACTGAGGCTCCCTCATTGGTGATTCAGTGTTCTTGGTGTTGTTTCAAAAAATAGCATTATTTCCATGAAGAAGTCTTTGAATCTGATTTCCTACTTGCATTATTGAAAAACCTTTCCCTCTGCTACGCTTACAACTCTGCTTACTAGAAATTGAGGTGGGAGCTTGATTTCCTGTCAGATGACTGTTTACCGCTTGAACAAAACTAACCAACTGCAAATTATATATAAAAGAGGGGTGGGGAGATGCAATATTAAACAGCCAGAGCTCCTTTGAAAAAATCACAAAAGGGCTGTGAATTTTTAACGTCTCTAGAATTTCAAATTGAAATGCACTTTGGATGTGCAAAATTCATCAGGAGTGCTGCTAGTAAAGCACCTTCCGTTCATTTCAACGGGTCTTCTTCAGCAAGAGTCCAAGTGGGCGGCAGGTTAACATACTCCATCCTTTACAGAGCAGCCTCATCCTGTTATTCAGATGAATTATTGACTGAGCGTGGCCTTAATTATATGTTTACATCACCACAGCCCAAACCAGTTCCCAGGAGCAGTTACTGTATGCATCGATTGAGCCCATAATCCAGAACGGACGACTTAATTCTTTTTCCTGCAGGGCACATAGGGGTCATCTGGGATGTGGCAACAGAGGGCTGGCTTGAGATCAGTCCCTTTCCTGGTGGCACAGAGGATGGTTTGAATGCTGTGGTGATTCATGAAGTGAAGGACACTGCTTCTGATTATGAGCTCACCTAAATTCTCCTGCTTCCCCATCTGTCAGGGGCCACATCTACCCCACAGGTTACCTTGCTTGCAATTTAGTGTTGTGTCACTTGACAGCATTTACATTTGTACCTCAAAATGTCCCCCCCCCCTCCGTGTTCCCATATATTGAGCCCATCCTCTCCTATTGTCAAAGCGGAAATGGACTATGCCAATGGTTTTCAACCAGTGTACCATGGCACCCTGAGGTGCCTTGAAGAATGGTCAGGGGTGCCACGGGCAACACTCTCCTCTGTCCCCCTTCCCTTCTCTCCCTCCTCTGATGCCCTCTTGTGTCTCTGTCTCCCAAAGGCTTGCACAGCTCTCTGTTGCAGGAGCCCTGGATACAAGCAAATGGTCCTCTGGGGCTGGCCAGGAGGTGCTTCCTAGGCCCCTGTGGGGTGATGAGAGGAGGCACCTCTCTTTGGGGCAGGGGGGGCAGCTCAGAAACCAGGGGTGGCTGCCCAGAGGACTCCCAAGGAGAGGTGAGAAGAGAGAAGGCTGAGGGAACACTCCACAATGGAGGGTGTTCAAAAAGGGCTGAGGGGCTGTCAGCTCTGCAGGCAAGGGGTGACATAACTGGGTTCCTGAGCCCCACAGGGGTGCCGCAGAATGTAGTTGGTTAAGGGAGCCATGGAGACCAAAATGTTGAAAACCTCTGGACTACGCTGATAATCCTTTTAACACGGGGGGGGGGGACGATCTCCAGATCTTGTTGGACTACAACTTCTATCATCCCTGACCATTGACCATGCTGACTGGGGCTGCTGGGAGTTGGAATCCAACAATATCTGGATGTCCACAGGTTCACCCGCCCTGTTTTAAGATGTGATCTCCCACCTCCCCACCCCACCCCACTGTCTTTCTTCCACCCAGTCCTATTCCTCCCATTAACATTTGGGGCTGGTTTGCCCCCTCCTTATAGGTTTCATGTGGAGGGGTAGCCCCCTCTCTCTCTTTAGAGCCCCTCACTTAGAATTCTCCACATGAAGTGATTAAAATGGGTAGTTCTGCACCTCAGGATCAATGCAATCAGACGGCAGTTGAACACACATCTACTTTGAAGCAAGTCCTAAAGAAACTTAATGGGGCCTACTTTTGGGGAGACATGTATAGCATATACATTTAAAGCACATTCCTCCCACCTAGAAAATCCTGGAACTCTAGTTTACCGCCGAGAGAGCTACAAATCCCAACACAAACGACAGTTCCTGGGGTTATGGGGTGTGTGCTTTGAATGTGTTTTAATTGTATGGTGTGTGTATACAGCCTGTGTTTTCTTAGGGCATGTGGGAGGAACTTGTGCTCCTCCAGGTGCTATTGGACTCCAGCTCCCATCACTCCCAGGCAGCATAGCCAATGAATAGGGATTATGGGGGCTGCAGTACAGCCAAATTTGCTAAGCCACTGGTGTGCCACTTCTGCTTTAGGGGATTAGATTCATGGACGGTAGGTCTGTCAGTAGAACCATGTACAGTATGCAACTGAATACCAATTCCTGGCAGGGCTGCAACAGCAGGGGAGGGCTATGCCTCCATGACCTTGACACAGGTGCCGTATAACAATACTACATATTATTATTAGCACCGTCTTAGGTAATGCCAGACAGCTCTTATTTATGGAACGTTTCTTCACAGCAATCTCAAGATGTGTTGGTCCCACCTACAGACTTCCAGAGCATCTGCAATTATTAGCAAGGTGCTGATGGCATACCTCTGATCTCTTCAAAGAGACAAATTCACGTCCCATCCAATACAGTCCTGTCATCTCTTTAACACACACAAGAGCGCCAGCAGCCTTTGCGGGTGCAATCACATCAGAAGTCCTACCTCTTTTCTGGGGCAATGGGGGGTTAATTTATTTCAGCACTTTTATTTTCGGAAATATTTAATGCTCAGACATGCAAACAGTTTCACTTCCTCCAAAACTAATAATAACCCATTTCCACTGGCAGCTTCAGACCCAAGGATCCCTGAGAGTTCTTGCAATAGGCGCAAGTGTCATGATGAAGATACATATTTTTTATCCCCCCCCCCTTTGTTGTTGTTTTTAAAAAACCTAGGAGCACCAGCACCCAAGAAAACCCACAAAAAATAAAGCAACATATGGATTCATGCACACATTTAGTATTGTCTCTGTCCCTGCAATTTTGCATTGTTCTACTTATCACAAATCACGAAGGTAAAACTATTCACAGCCTGCCCAACAACCTGCAGCACTATGAGGTAGGATAAATGTAAAGGTAAAGGTACCCTTGACCATTAGGTCCAGTTGTGTCCCACTCTGGGGTTGTGACGCTCATCTCGCTTTATTGGCCGAGGGAGCCGGCGTACAGCTTCCAGGTCATGTGGCCAACATGACAAAGCTGCTTCTGGCGAACCAGAGCAGTGCACGGAAACACCATTTACCTTCCCACCAGAGCAGTACCTATTTATCTACTTGCACTTTGACATGCTTTCGAACTGCTAGGTTGGCAGGAGCTGGGATGGAGCAACGGGAGCTCACCCCGTTGTGGGGATTCGAACTGCCAACCTTCTGATCGGCAAGTCCTAGGCTCTGTGGTTTAACCCACAGCGCCACCCGCATCCCTGAGGTAGGATAGATGAAGGCAAAAACTGGTATCTTCATAGTGTGGTCCGGGCTGGGCTGGCATGTGGGCTTCCTTCAGGTAGAAAAATGTCTTTGGCCCCACTGCATCTATGTCCATTTGACTGGCCCTGTGATTTTCACGGTCGCTTGATCTCAAGAGAAAAGGAAAAGGGGGAAATGGCAAGTATTCAGTGAAGATGGCTAGGAGTGCTCCAAAGGGTGTCCTTCCATGAGAATCTTCCAATTTGACACTTCTGCTTTGAACCACAAGCACAGAAGAACAATGCCATTCTCCGTCATGCATCTTTACATTTTTCTAAGTTGGTGAACGTATAATGCTCACATTGAAAAGTGGTGCCGTGGCCAAGATTGCATAATGTTTACACAGAAGATTAATACAGTACATCTGTCTTGGAGGAAACAAAAAAGGTGCTCGTTTAAAGGGAGGCGTTTTTGTATTAGACAACTAGATAATGAAGTGAAATAAAGGGAGAGTATCCTTTAGTCATAAATGTCAAAGAAACACACCCAGAACCTTTGAAATTCCTTCTTGTTGTTTCCAACAAGTATTACTCTTTCATTCCCTGCTGCTGCAGCCATTATCAATGCCCAGGGCCTTAGTTCAGGAACATGTTGCACATCCTTTCACCAGTCTATACTCTATACTGTAACCAATATTTAGTTTTCTATTTTTTTCTGGTTTACAATCAATATATCACGTGGAGGGGAAAGTCAGTTTTTCCTCCATATCATCAGTGTTCCCCATCCAAATTACTCAAGACTGACACACTTCCCCATTCAGTTGCAAAATTAGTGATCAGAATTTTTAATATTAGGTAAAATTGTCCTTTGAAATGACAGGCCTATGAATGCTCATCACCTACCCAAATTATTGGACACACAATCGAGGAAACAATAATTAGACAAGAGATCAGCTGGTGTTTGTAGCCCGCTAAGCATTTCTTGATGATGATTTTGCGTATGTTTGGAGGAATAATGAGCATAATTGATTAATGATGAATTAATTCACACCACATCAGAGGAATTTGTCTAACCATCATTACCTGATGCAGCAGCCATCTCAAGCAACAATGACATGGGAAGGGAGAGGGGAGAATTATTTGTTCAGATCTGCCTGAGAGTCATTTTGCTGTCAGACAATAGCTGTGTGAAAACACATTACAAGGCTGCATGAGCATCTCTTTACGCAACATGATGTTATGGTTGATGAGTTGGCCTGTTTATTTTCGTGGGATTAAATAAGGATCCTCAGTGAGCTGGATGCTCAGAGACTTCGCCTCCCATTTACAAAGCTTTCATTTCAGTTTGATTCAGGTTTGCTACTGGTTTCTTCCAGGCCTAACATTCCTGCATCAATGGTTAATGGGCAGAGCATAATGATCTTTTTAATAAACATTTCTATCCAGGACTGGGTTACATATTAGGGTAGCCTAAATACTTTGCGGACCAGGGCCCCTGGGCCCCTGCAATTCGGCAAGGGGTGGACTTCAGTGGTCTAATAAGTATTTCTTAATGTAGAAAGTCAGCCTGTCTTGCTCTATGCCTTCAATTTAAAAAATGCAAAAGATCATATAATGTTCTAGTTCCCCTTGAGTAAAAAAAACAGGGGAGGGGTGGTAATTTTGCCAGATAAAAATTATTTCATGTTCCTTTTTCCCTCAGTAGCAGTGAGTGTAGGGTAGCTTTGCTATCGTATTTTTCCTTTGGAGGAATAAGCTGTGGAGATTCATGGTATCTCTGTACTAGCCAATGTACAGTATATAAATTGACCAGGCGTTAGAGGGACACCAAAGCAAGCACACAGAATGTGCTAGTTCTGTTACAGTTCCAAAGCAGTCTGGTACACTTGCAAGTAGCAGGAAATGAGATAAAATTAAGGGAAATAATAATGGGGAAAGTATAAGTATGGAAATGCAGCAGAACTTTGTTTATATAAGGAACCAGAAGAGGGTATGGAGGGAAGTCTAGAGATTCAAAGAATCTTAAAGAGAAGGTTTGTGAAAACGTATCTGTATAAATCATGATCTGGTAGAAATGTGAGGTAACTTTTGTTTTTAAATGTGAAAACAGAACTGTGGAAAATTAATAAAAAAATATTTACAAAAAAACAACAACACACAAAGCAGTCTGAGATTGAACAATATTCTCCTCCTTTTAGGAACCTATTAGCAGACCCTCCAAGTGTCCCTATTTTCCAGGGATGTCCCTGATTTAGAGAAGACATCCCGGTTTCTTATTTGATCCTGGAATGTCCCACTTTTCCTTAGGATGTCCCTATTCTCACTGGAGAACTGTTGGAAGGTACAGAGTTATCCAACCCCTGAGCTGTCTGAAGGCAATCCTGTGTAGGGAAGGGGTTTTTTAATGCTTAATGTTTAATTATGTTTTTATGTCTGTTGGAAGCTGCCCAGAGTGCTGGGGCAACCCAATAAGATGTGTGGGGTATAAATAGTAAAACTATCATTATCGAGTGGGAAGTCCCTATTTTCATTGGAGAAATGGAGGATTCGCATTAGTGTCTGCCTGACCAGGGTGGTTAAGGTCACCCTGGCAGATGGGTATGTGACTCAGCTTCCAGAGAGGTGGACCAGCCAAAACAATCAGAGTCTTGTGACTAGCAAAGTTATTATGGCACAAGGCTCCTTGACCATTTTTGCTGCAAGGGGCCAACATGGCTACCCCTTTGGAAACTGGACCACCCAATTGACCAATGTCCCCCCTTCAGTGACCATGATGCACTGAGCCATGTGTGGGGAACCTTTGGCTCTTCAGGTGTGGTTGAACTGCAATTCCCAACATCCTTGGTCACTGGCTATCCTTGCTGGGGGCTGATGGGAGTTGTAGTTCAACAACATCTGGAGGTCCAAACATTACCCACCCACCTCCACTGCATGCCTAGGGAGAGAGCCATTTCTCTACTTTGCACAATAGATTTGCAGGGCTGAGTGATTGTCTGACCAGCAGGAGGAGCAAAATATTCTCTGCTCTCCTGTGTGTGGGGGTGTGTGTGTGAATGCATGCATGCATGCAGAAAGTACACACGTTGGCAGGTTGCAAGTGTTGAATTTAGCCCAGGTCCCCCATTCCTCTAATCGGCCCATTTTTCTACCTATTTTATTAAGCACACTCAGAGTAAATTTAAAGCTCTTCAGAATAAATTAAAAACAAACAAGCAGGCATTGGCACGTTGCATTCTTCTCTCGCTCCCCCTTTCTCTCCCCCCTCCCCCCCCCCCGTGGATTGTCATCTGTTGTTTACAATCTATTTATCCTTCAAAACAAAAAGTCAGTCTACAAATAATCACCATGTATATGAGACATGAAGGAATGATATTCAATGAGTTGGCAGTCTATCTAATACCTAATGCAGCCCAAACAGTGTGTCACTGCACAGCCATCAAAATTATTCCTAAGTGCACCTTTCACACCGTCGCTCTGATGCACAACACAAAGCCATTTATTTCCATATCTTTTCATTGTGGCAGATTTAATGCAGACACTGAAGATATTTCTCCTTTTTATCCAGCAGTGGTTATGAGGTTTATTTCACAGATTAAATAGTTCCCTGAATAAAAGCAGGAAATGTGTCTGCTGCATTTTTGTCCTCTGGGCTTCTCTATAGCATTTTGCATTCTGCAGAACATAAATATTTAGCAGGGGTATCGGTGGTGCTGTAGATTGAAAGAAAGCTGTGCATTGGGAGAAAGAGAGAGTGAATCCTCAAAATGCAGCTTTTGTTGATACCATCATTTAAATTCTGCTTGTAATGGGAAACTGCCTAGTCATGACCCTAAGGAGAAGGAACCACATCACACTCCCTGCTACACCCAATCGACTAATATAGCCCAAAGTAGGAAGCAGAAGTTAGCTCCTTCCCCATCAGTTCTGGGTGAGATTTTCCAGTGTGCCACATTTTTGCGAAACCTTAATTATTCCACTCCCTCTGCAGTGCTGATTCCTTTTGAAGCAGCAGAAACGACATCTACTGATCTGTTATTTGGCAGGGAAGTGTCCACAACACAGGGTCTCATTGTTATGCTTTGCATCCATCTCTCAGCGCCACTTGTGGGAAAGCAGACCTCATAAGACTGCAAGGAACTTCCCAGTGCACCCCTATATCATCTGAATCTTCACAACTGCCTTAAAGAAAGGATTAGGAAGGGGATTGTTTCCGAATTCTTTCCCTGCATGGGATTGGGAAGGGGGCACTATGCCATCATTGGTTATTTAGTACGTTTATTCCTCACATTTCCTCAAGGTGACATATTTGGTATTTCCCTCTCCCCGGCCAATTTCACAGGAAAATCTTTGCAAAAGGCATCCCATAACCTTGTACAGTGGTACCTTGGGTTACAGACACTTCAGGTTACAGGCACTTCAGGTTACAGACTCTGCTAACCCAGAAACAGTACCTCAGGTTAAGAACTTGGCTTCAGGATGAGAACAGAAATCGTGTGCCGGCGGCATGGCGGCAGCAGGAGGCTCCATTAGCTAAAGTAGTACCTCAGGTTAAGAACAGTTTCAGGTTAAGAACGGACCTCTGGAATGAATTAAGTTCTTAACCCAAGGTACCACTGTGCCTATCATTATCACTTAAATAAGCACATCCTACAAGACCATCTAACCTGTACCTTACGATCAAGGAGTAGCAGCCTGCTCAGAGTCCTGTCTGTTGGAGTGAGTGGAACAGCAACACAAGACAGGACATTCTTGGTGGTGGCACCTCACTTATGGAACTCCCTCCCAGGTGACATCTGATTGGCCCCCACCCAGCCCAGCCCAGGCTAATTACATTTTTCAATGTGCAGGTCTTTGCCTCCAAACAGCAATTAATTCTTCTGAGAGCGATACCACAGATATTTGTCACAGTTTATCTGAGTGTGAACACATGGTTTTATTCATGGTGTTATCATTGTATGCATTGTTTTATCTTGTTCCTGCTGTCAGCCATGCCATGCTTCTGATATAAAAATATTACAAACAAATGAATTATTATTTTAGGGGGATGACTTGCTGGCTATTCTTGCGCAGCACTCTTATCACATACCATAGCCAGGCGTGGAGGGCGATGCTGTCTGGTTGTAACCTAACCCATTTATTCTGACAGTGCTTTTTCGTGGTCAATCCATTAATGACATATTCTTCAGGAATTTCTTTCCAGGGGTCTCTCTACCAACCAGCTTAGTCGTGGAGCTGATCCCCAGCCTAATATCCCCCACCCTCTTTCTCCCTTCCCCCAACCCCTTTCTTTGTCACCATTGCGGGACTTAATGATGGAGAGAAGCGTCTATTCTTCTCTCCAAATGGTTGGGTGATGATATCTGCAGCCAATTTCTAGCTTCACAGAGCAGAACGATTGCTATTTAGTGCCACAAAGAGCGCTGAAAACTCAGCTCCCCAAAGGTTACGTTCAAATTGTGCAGACAATAAGGCACTTGAGTCCTTTTGCTTGGAGAACCAAGACATGTGTAAAGGAGGGCATTCCCTCTCCTGCCCAGCACACACCTCCACAGCTCCAGAAAGAGTAGCCTGCCTGCTACTCCACCTCTGTCGCAAATCTACCTTGTGCATGTGAAATGCTTTATATGGCGAGAAACGCAGCCTCCACGGCAACGTCATTCCAGAGAAAGCATGCCACAACTGCAGGCACGCAGTCTCACTAATGTCTATTCCCCCTTCCATTTATGCACACACTAATCTGTTCAGGTAGCCATTCTCTGGTCTGACCCACTTTCCCCTCTGCCCCCCACAAAGAAAACCTGTCATGTGGGCCCTGAAATGTTGCCCTGCAGGCTGAACAAGTTTGATTTGTGTTGAACAATGTCAGCTCTTCGGGGCTTCAGAGAAGAGTCTTTCAAAGTCCTGTCCGCTGCTGCTGCTGCTATGGAGGGTGCAACCTGGGCCCTTTTGCAAAGCAAAACGTATATTCTGCTCCTGAACTGTGTCCCCACCCTGCAGGATCTCAGGCAGTGGTTCTTCCCATTACCCCCTACCTCGTCTACCATGAATGGTATGTGCCAGAGACTGACTCTGGGGCTTTCTGCAGGCAAAGCATTTGCTCGACCAGTCAATGAAAAGCAGCTCGGACTCAAATGAAAACAGCTTGGACTGAAAGTAATTAAGAGCCCACTTCATCTCCAATGTTCTGTCACTATTGATATAAACTAGCCAAGAGTGTCCCCTTGGGCTCACCATCTATGCACCAGCTCAGAACAGCAAAGACATACCGAGCAAAATACAAGTGCAGCAGAGACAATGGGTGCTGCAACAACTCTGGAATTCCATTCCACTAGAAAATTTATTGCATTCACTTATAAATAAACCTAACACTGCTAAGTGCTATTTGTTTATAATTTATAAGATTAATTAAAATTGTAGGCAGAAAGAAACCACTTTGCATTTTCTACCATCGTAGCAGGTGAAGCAGTGAGTGACTCATCCTTCCAGATCCAGGTCCCCGGGCTGCACATATTCCCCAGAAGGAAATGCACATTTGCCTTCTTTCCTGCTGTTTCCAGGACTTGTACAAAACACTCACAAGTGCTACTTTTTAATGGACTTTGGTCTCCTGGTGTTAACAGCAGAGCAACAGGCAGAGATCAACAGATCTATTGAGAAAGCCTCACCTGTTGGTTTCTGTTTATCAGGCAACTATTAAAGGCAGAGAGATCACATCCACCCCATACATTTAAAGCACTTTTATGCCGCTTTGGAGTTTCCTGAGAACTGTAGTTTGTTAAGGGTGCTGGGAAATGTAGCTCCATTGCAAACTACACTTCCCAGAATTCTAGAGAGAAGCTTTTGCTGTTAAAGTGGAATAAAGGTCTCCTGCTTTTTCAGCCCTCCTGAATGTTATGAACATGGAAAACTGCCTTATATTTTTTGCCAATTTCATTTATTTAATATGTTTATATACCACTTAATACTTAAGACGGTCTAAGCAGCTGATATGCATATAACAAACAATGAAACGAAGAAACTGCAGTGTAATACAATGCATAAAATCCCTGCAAAACCAAAAACACACATTTTGAAACTCTTTAGAGTTATGGATGCCTTCCCTTTCCAGCTTCCCCCTTGCCAAGGCACATCCAGGCTCAAAGATGCAAACCCACCCACCCCACTATTACATGCACATCACACCCAACTTCTGCCTCATATCGGCACAAATCATACGACACCTGCCTCTCACTCAGCATCACGCATCTCATTCTGCTCCCACACACCCACCAGTACATACAAACACATCATCTACCCAATATCTCCCCCTCAGTCACCAGCCACCATCGCCAGTCATTCCTTCCACTCAACAAGAAACGTACTGCAAAAACACCGAGAGACAATGAATCCATTCACTGACAGAACCATATAAATAGCAATACAAATTGCCACCAGTCAATCACCCACATGTACTGTTCCCGACAGCAATCTGGCTCTCACCCAGGTTACTGTCTCCCACCCAAGACTCTCACCCACAGATGGGTGGAACCACACACACACACACACACACACACACACACACACACACACACGGTGCTCCTTCCTCCCATCGGAGTGCCTCAGGCAATTCAACCCACACCAGAGGAACTCCAGAACACCCACCCTGAAGGGGAGGGCACCCTCATTACAATTCTGAGACCCCTTTGGCTCAGCAGTGTTGGTTTTCTAGCATGCTGGGTGGGTGGGTGCCTGAGTGGCAATTGCCAGCAAGAGCTGGCTTGACTCGCTTCCTCACAGTTCTGGCCCAAGACACTTTGCTGCCTGAGGCAAAGGGCAAGATGGCTCCCCCACAGCCATTTCATGTACAGAAGCCGACTAGACTGGCTGTCAAATCATACGTCAACACCGACAATGGGACAACTTTCCCCCCAGGAACTGGCAGCAACAGGCTAATGTAGAAGTGCTGTGTGGCGCACAGAGCTCTGATCTCAAACAGAAAGGGAATGGTCAGGGGGATCCGGAGCATTTGCTGTTGCTGCTGACTCCCTGCTATCTGCCTCCTGGGGCAATTGCCTCACTCAGCCAAGTGATAGAGCCGGCCCTGGTTCTGCCCCAGCAAGACAATCCCAGGGCCAGTGAGGCTATCAGGGAGCAAGGAGGACATGTGGTTTTTATCTTTCTTCCCCTCCCCCCTTACCACCCAGTCTAAAAGTATCCCTTTCTCTGAGGAAGGGAAATCTCCAGGGATTATAAACTATTTCTCCATCTAGCTCAGGATTGGCTACACTAGGCATCTTCAACCTTTGCCAACCCAAGACCTACTTTTAACCCAAACATGCATTTGAGGACCCAATTCTTAATCTTTTACCAAACATTTGCATGGTGGTAGTGCCCTTGTTGCAATGGACATTAGATCAGGCCACAAACCACTAGCGGGTCCCAACCCAGTGGTCATCAGCTGCTGGATCCTTTTAAAAGAAAACTAATATTCTGCAAGCCAGATTGACACATAAGAACATAAAAAGAGCCTGCTGGATCAGGCCAATGGCCCATCTAGTTCAGTATCCTGCTCTCATAGTGGCCACCCAGAGGCCCATGGGAAACCTGCAAGCAGGATTTGAGCACAAAGCACTCTGCCCTCCTGTGGTTTCCAGCAACTGGTAAGCACACCTGAAGGGTGCCTTCTGATGCTGTTTACATATTTGGTACACACCAGTAACTGGCACGCTTAATGAGAACATAGGTACTGCTCTTGTTTAATAGGTCCGCTCAGAGAGTCCTCTCAGAGAAATAATCGGCCCAGAGTCATGTGTGCATCAATTACACACTGTGCAAGCTTCCCAGCCACCCAACCACACTTATACCTCATTAGGCAAATGCAGAAACCAGTCACACAGAATGCTGTCTTTTTCCACATGATTGGCTCTGTCACCTCCACATGCTACAGGGCCATCTGTCAATGGTCCCTTGCTCCCACTGTGTCCCTTTGAAAACTCAAAATGCCACCATGCAACACTGACATAGCCACATAGGAGCAAAACTGTGCACGCCTGCTAATTAACTGTCAAAGGCACACTGAACTTCAGTTGAAGCCTGGAGACACACAAGTGTCCCTTGAGAAATTGTGGACTCTCCTTCCTTGGAGGTTTTTAAGCAGAGGTTGGATGGCTATCTGTCATGGATGCTTTAGCTGAGATTCCTGCATCACAGGGAGTTGGGCTAGATGTCCCTTAGGGTCCCTTCTAACTCTACAGTTCTGTGGTTCTATAAGTTTCTGTCAGTGTGTGTGAGATGTCACTTTGGTCTAGTTGGATCTGTAAGTAGGGAAGGGAAGAAAAATGACTGACCCTATGTGTCTGTAAAGTCTGAAACTGACCTACAGTTAGGTCTTAAATGGGGATGGAATGGCCTATCAATTTTGGTTCTCTCAGTTACTGCTTTTTCCGATCTTAAATTCAGCTCTTGCACCAATTTGCAATTTTATTTTTAAAGAAGTCTCCTGAAAATTTATCAGCATTTTAGTGCAGATTTCTCCTAAATAACACATTTTTATATTCAATTTTGACTAATGCACACGTTTGCAAGGGATTTATGCTGCTATAATGCATTTTTGTTCATTAGCTTCATTAATATCTTCATTTTCATGCCCACTTTCCCCAGTGTATGCATTTTTGCAAACATTTTTGAGTTGGAAAATTCAGGAAAGTGTGAATTTTGAATAAGAGGCTTGTATTGGTTCACATATTGTTTTGGAAAGATTCAGCTTGAATTGTGTACTGAATCAAATTTCTCCTCCTAGTCTTAATGGTCTGGATGTCAGACTGAAATACTCTCAATAAGATATATATATATAAATAAACTACAGCTTCCAAAACCTTTTCCCAGGGCAGCACTGCACACAGCAATTCACAGTAGTCCAAACCCAAGGACCTTGATGCTATAGCATCCATGATGTCTGTTCAAAGACTACAAAACAAGGTCAAATGGTTGGCACAGAGAGAAGTTGTTTCCACCTTTAAGAGGCAAAGAGGGGAAAGTAACTTCCAAAGCAACTCATGGAAAATAAGGCAAGCATGGACCTCCATGTGTGTCTACAGCTCTCTGTGTGGTGCACAGATGTGACACATGGCCCAAGTGTGATGGCTGCAGCAACGGTGACAGCTGAGTCCAATCACTTTAATTAGTGGTTGGGCCAAAAGAGTCCTTCCATGTGATTGAGCCCCTTCAGCTAAATGAAGAAAGTCAAAGAGCATCAAGCTAGAGGCCAATCTTGCTACTCCAGCTTTTCCAGTACATGTAGCCACCTGACTCTTATGTCTGACAGCTCCCTTGGGGCAGCAGCACAACCAAGACAGAGCCTCCAGCTGCACAGGTCACCAGATTATGCCTTCATACCTTGTAGCATTACTGAAGGCGGGGAGGGGGGGTGTCATCACCTTCCACAAAGGCAGCATCTGTCACAATCTAGCGACAGGCTATGATTACTGCTTCTCCAAGTACCCACAGGCTTCAGTGGACATAACAGAATCCTGAGACAGGAGGACACTCCAGCATTGAGAGGACAGGTCATTCCATCAAGGTTAAGGAACCTTCTGAAAAATGGAGAGACTGGGCAAGACAGGAATGGATGCACAAATATAAAAAGCCAGAGCGAAGGAGAATTGATGTTGGCAATATGCCGTCGTAAGGATCTTTTTATGTCTGCTTTATAAAGAGTAGCACATTTAAGACTCTCTATCATCTCAATGGTTTAAGTGGACGCCAGTTATTATGAGTTCGTCGGATTGCCATTGCTGTTAACACTTTGCTTCCTTCACACGGTGCCTATCCAGGTTTTGCTTTGTTTCCCATAATTTAAGATACTCAAGTTCCAAGAAATCCTGGGACAGAAAACAGAAGAGTAACTCATGGCAAAGCAGAATTGATAGCTCATTGAGTTAGGAGGCAAGTATGTAAACCCTTGTTGATTTCTCTACCCCAGGACTGGCCTTCCTGGTAGTCAATGATAGACGTTTATAAAATTATGCATGGCACAGAGAAAGTGGATAGAGAACAGTTTTTCTCCATCTCTCGTAACAACAGAACTCATGGCCATCCAATGGAGCTGCATGTTGAAAGATTCGGGTGAGATCAAAGGAAGTACGTACTTTTTCATGTAGCGCAGTTAAACTATGGAACTTGCTCCCACATGACACAGTGATGGCCATCACCTTGGACACCTTTAAAAGAGGACTGGACAAATTCCTGGAGGATAAGGCTATCAGTGACTGCTAACCGTGATGGCTATCCTCTTCCTTCACAGTCAGAGGCAGTAATGCTTCTGAATACCAGTTGCTGGAAGCCATTTTGGGAGAATTGCTCTTGTGCTTGAGTCCTGCTTGCAGGTTTCCCACAGGCTACTTGAAGAACAGGATGCCAGACCAGATGACAGATGGCCTGTTCCAGCAGGATTTTCTTGGGTTCTTATGCAAGTATAGGCAGCTTTCCTTTGTTAAGGGGAAAGCGTTTATGCTGCAGGAACCACAGACAGGAAGATCTTTCTTGGGGCTGCAAAGAAGTGTCTGCTTCTCATATGTAAGAACAGCAGAATGAAAAGGAAAACTAGAACTAACGGTGGAATCTGGAAAAGAAAAGAGACTTCTGGGCCCATACAGTGGCGAACTTACCTGCTCTGGCACCGGGAGTGGTGTACATCCAGGGGTGTGGCTGGCGCGCATCCCAGGAGATGTGGCACACCACCTGCGGGGGGTGTGGTGAGCATTGGGGGGTGCGTGGCATGCAGTGCATGTCCCGGAGTGTGTGTGGCGAGCGGCAAGCGTCCCAGGGGTGCATGGCAAGCACCAAGCTTCCCAGGGATGCACGCCAAGTGTCCTGGGGGTGGAGGCAGCCACGATGTCACTGTTGGGGTGTTCCATTCCACCTTAAGGAACAGGCATGTGGAATTGTTGCATGTCACATGTCTGTTTACACTCCAGCACAGTATGCTGGGAACTTCCGTTTGTGTATAGCTTTTGCTGTTTTGCTTTGGACACGAAGGAGATCAGACATGTTTCCTTTTGTCCTGGTGTACGCTGAATAAAACTTGCTTGTAAATATGCTCACACAGCCTCTCGTGCCACTTCTGTTGTGCAGCGCTTACGCTGCTGAGTAGCGTGCTCAATCTTCTGAAGCCTGGTCCGCAGATTCATGCTGCACCAAGGACTGGAGTTCACCCATTACACCAGCCAGTGGGCTGGAGCCAGCTGGGAGCCTGCCAATTGCCCCCATTTCCTTGGCTGCATGCCAGCAGTCACAAACCCACCCCCCTGAATGGCACCTGGGGCAGACTGCTCCCCCGCCCCACCTTTGTCCGCCAGTGGGCCCATAACCAAAGCTCACTACAGAGATAGAGAACCTTTTATAGCCCATGAATCACCTTCTGGCTATTACAGGCTCCTCTGGATCGGGGTCCCCATTTCTACCAGTGCCTACTCACCCATATCTAGCCATCACGTCTCAGTGTCTCTGACAGCAACCTGGAGCCAGTCCATTCTGAAGGCACCTCAGCACCCATCCCAGAAAATTATGAGAAGCCATGTCCACAGCCAGCACATCCTTCACTTGGAGCTTCACTGTGCTTTGTCACATTATCCGCCAGTTTCCATAGGCCTGGTGCCAGAACACAGCCAAAAAAAAAAGTAATAAAACCCCAACCCTAAGCAGCATCATAGGCAAGACTATTTCTTTCTTCGGTGCTTTGCAGACTCCAGCAGGTTCATCACACTCTGTCATGACTCGCCTCTTTCTTACTCATGCTTTAATTTTTAAAGAAGCAGGACAAAAAGGGGTTTTTAATACCTGTAGTGAATTCCAAGCAGTGCACTTAAATAACAAGTGACAGAATACAGTAACTCTTCTCACCATGGGCTAAGAAGACAAGCATTCAGTTACCAGAGCAGTGAAAGTGTTCCACCCTGATTTATTTCAGGTTTATGAAGCTTTTGTTTTGTTTTATTTTGTTTTAATTCAAGTTTTATTACTGTGTTTGTGTGTGTGTCTGTACTTACACAATCAGCCTTGATAGTGTGTTGCTTTTGCACTATCATACTGAATCTAGGCAGAAATCCTGTGCACATTTGCCTGTGCGTCCCACTGAACACATTGGGACTTATTTCAAAGTATAAGATCGGGTACATGAGAGATTTGGGACATTATGTAATCATGCAAAGGAAGAGGAAGCATACAAAAGCTACATTTCCCATTCTCCATGCTTCTTCTTTGCAACTGCTAGGCCAAAAATTAGGTTGTATCAAGTATAAAGTCATTTAGCGGTATTCTTCTTTTTCCACTGCTTTGTACCAGCAAAATGCAAGAGAATGCATAAGGAGATGACCAATAATTTTGCCACACAATAGATTGCACAATCTATTGCACAATGACTTACTAGTGCAGCTGTTGCACTGGATTCTTCTGTTATTCAACATTCAAACTCTCTTCTCTGCTAGTGCAAGAGCCCTTGCACTAGCAGACAGAGAACACTAAGAATACACAAATAGCCCAAAGAAAGCTACACAGCATTGTCATAATCTGCTAATGTCAGAGAACCCCTCAATCAACAGGGTGGCTAGTACAGAGCACTTTCTGTGATCTAGACTGCATCACAATTCCCACTAATGGAGATGTTCTTGGAGCTTATATGCTCTTGGGATTGCATAAATCACAGTTGGTATTTAAGCAATACATACTAAAGTGAAAGACTATTTCATTCTTGGCAGGCAGCCAACATAAATACTTTTTAAGACTAGTGGATGTTCTGTACAGCATGTGTCATGTGGGACCTCAGTGGAAGCTTATCTAGAAGGTCACAGTTCCCACACAGTGCTGTCTCAGCATAAATAGCTGTGAGTTAAGTGCTATTTTATGGAAAAGTCAGACTCAACCACTTTAAGGCCCAGGATTTCCAGGCATTGTCTGGGCACAAGAAGGGTAATTGCTGGCTGCCACCATATTCTCCTCAAGATAACAATAATCTTATGCAATATTGAGATTCCACATACAGAGCCTGTAAAGCAATCTCACTTCATCCCACAAACTGCTGAACTCTACCCTCTTTCCAACGCATACTTCATTTCTCAATTGTTGTTATTATTATTATTTATATAATAATAATGCTCTTCATCTAAAGATCACAAGGTGGTTCACAATATAAAAATGAGAACACGAAATTCATAATAAAACAGAAACCAAAGCAAACCAATAACCCCCCTCCCACACAAACAGAAAGTGTCTATAACATAGCAGAGCCTCCACTGTCTTTTCAAGATTCACCTTCAGTTTATTGGACCATATTTAACCCATCACCACATCCAAGCAACATTCTAACACTTCAGCTGCCTCTCCTGATTCCATACCCTCCAACATTTCTCCAATGAAAATAGGGATATCCCATTCCATAATGATCATTTTACTATTTATACCCCACACATCTTATTGTGTTGCCCCAGCACTCTGGGCAGCTTCCAACATATAAAAAAACATAATAAAACATTAAGCATTTTTTTTAAAAAAACCAAACACCTTCCCTATACAGGATTGCCTTCAGATGGCTCGGGGGTTGGGTAACTCCGTACCCTCCAACATTTCTCCAATGAAAGTAGCAACATCCTAAGGAAAAGCAGGACATTCTGGATTCAATTCAGAAACCAGGACACCTTCTCTAAATCAGGGACATCCCTGAAAAATAGGAACACTTGGAGGGTCTGTGATTCAGATAGTACAGTGAGACAAAGCTTGTCCATATCCCCAGGTCACAATAATCAAAATTAAGCCAGTACAGAGGGAACGAGCCGTGCTCTGGATGCCTCCATTGGAATTATTCTAACTGGGCATCCAACTCTGTCCAAATCAGAGCAATTTTGTCCCTAAAGTGCCTCACAAAGTTGTTAGAGCAGGACTCCATGGAGGTCAGGGCAATAGTGTCTTGGACAGGTGTCAAAAGTTCATTTCTTCAGGAGAAAAGAAGACAAGATATAATATCTATATCTATCTATCTATCTATCTATCATCTATCTATCTATCATCTATCAATCTATCTATCTATCTATATCATCTATCTATCTATCTATCATCTATCTATCTATCTATATCTATCTGTCTGTCTGTACACCAACATGTTTCCCAAGGCATGTTTTGGCAAATATCTACCCTCAATGGGGTTTGTAGCATTTTGGGGGGTGAAAGCAAGCGTCAGGTGTTTACTCCCTGCTTCTGCGGAGAAAGCCTGGGTGCTGACACAGAGAGTTTCCGCATTCAGATTCTGCTATTAGGGGTGCCTGGATTCCTCTCCTTGTGCAAAAAAAGCACATGACATTCTCCTGTTAGGCTCTGGCTGGCTGTACTGCAAGGCTGGTAGCTCTCCTTTCTGACAGCTCCTCTTTCTGAGTCCATCTGTGCATGCCAACAGGGAGAGGGCACTATGACCAACAGGAGATGCCCTCCTCACATTCCAGGAACTGACAGGCAAGTGTCATTGCAAACATTTGGGTCCCTCTCTCTCCCCCCCTCTCCACATCTGATCTGCATGCATGCAGCGTGGGTGCAAAGTGGCTAAGAAAGGGGCAGCTGTCTTCTGCTCTATTTTTCCTTCCTTGCTGAGAGTATGTATGGCCCTCCATTACAACAGAACTAGATGCAAACCCTCTTCGCTCATCATCCTCCAAACAGCAGCTGCGTGCACAAGGCAATGTTAGCTGGGCTGCAGCAGAACCAGCAGCCTGTGGCATGTCTCCCTCTCAGCAGGTGTGGCTGCAGCAATCTGCTAGCTAGTGAAGGTGGCTCCCCCCCCCACACTTTCCAAGAGGACAGCCAACAATGAAAACATTACCAGGCTGGAGCAGTGCAGGGACAAGAGGGAGGGGGAGAGAAGCTTGATTTGGAGTCCTTGTTCTATTTGCCATTGCTTTAATAGTGGTGCTGTGTGTTTACGCTGTAATAGCAGGGGTTAGCAGCTGCTATTTGCTCTCTGTGCTGGCTTTAACGCATACTGTGGCGCACAGTGTAAATAGCTGTGTTGTTCTTCTCCTGGAGTGTGATATAATAAACACTATTGCGTGTGCCAATACAGAATACGCAGCCTCCTCCAAATTTGCCGCTTTCTTTTCAGAGGACACAATGGATGGTTTGTCATTTGCCACCCTGAAATAAGAGTTAACTGGGTCAGAAGGCTGGGTCCAGTGTAGCATTCGCTGGCAGCGAGGAGGCAGAATACTCTCTGTGTCCAAAATGCTGTTCAAATGAAACTCAATCCTTGCCGTACACTCTTGCCCCTCCCCCTCCAACCCGGCAGGTAGATATCCACTGTGAGCACAACTCTTCTCTCTTACATGAAGCATCTGTGTGTGGCTGATTTGTTCCCACAAGAAGAAATGATGGGCACCAATTTTTGATGGCTATTATTATTATTATTATCCGCCCATCTGACTGGGTTTCCCCAGCCACTCTGGGCAGCTTCCAACAAAATATTATAAATACATTAAAACATCAGTCATTAAAAACTTCCCTAAACAGGGCTGCCTTCAGATGTCTTCTAAATGTCACATAGTTGTTTATTTCTTTGACATCTGATGGGAGGGTGTTCCACAGGGCGGGTGCCACTACCGAGAAGGCCCTCTGCCTGGATCCTTGTAACTTTGCTTCTCACAGTGAGGGAATCGCCAGAAGGCTCTCGGAGCTGGACCTCAGTGTCCAGGCTGAACGATGGGGGTGGAGACACTCCTTCAGGCATACTGGGCCGAGGCCATTTAAGGCTTTAAAGGTCAGCACCAACACTTTGAATTGTGCTCGGAAATGTACTGGGAGGATTCGTGGAGGAGGATGCTGTGAAAGACTACCAGCCCCAACAACTAGGTCAGAGACAGTATGTCTCTGAATGCCAGTTGCTGGAAATCACAAGTAAAGAGAGCTGTTATGTTCAGGTCTTGCTTGTGGGCTTCTTGTAGGCATCTGGTTGGCCAATGTGAGAATAAGATGTTGGAGTAGATGGGTCATTGGTCTGATCCAGCAGGCTCTTCTTACCAGAATCATGCAGCCCTTGAAAGGAGCTGAAGTGCAGTGCTGACTCCAGAATTTAGCAGGGAGAAGTGTGGGCTGCCACTGGGACAAGGAGGATGTCATATGGATGCTGTTAAAAATGAGAGAAAGGAATAGAAAAACAAGCAGCTTCAAATCCAGATTAAACTCCAGTGTGTGGACAACCCATATACTACCCAGGTGTTTCTTTAAGGAGTCTCCTTTCTCCTTCTCGGTAGTAGCGTCCTCCCAGTGAAACACCCTCCCACCAGATGTCAAAGAAATAAACAACTATCTGACTTTTAGAAGACATCTGAAGGCAGCCCTGTTTTGGGAAGCTTTTAATATTTGATGAATTATTGTATTTTTAATATTTTGCTGGAAGCTGTCCATAGTGGCTGGGGAACCCCAGCCAGATGGGCAGGATATAAATAATAAGTTATTATTATTATTATTCCAGGTAACTGGAACTGGCCAGAAGTTTATTCATTGCAAACCTGTCAAAACTGAAGCACCCGCCCAGAAAACATTATTCCCTTTGTTGCTTTTACTAGTGCATTGTGAGCAGTCATAGTACAGTAAGGTGCATACATGTACACTAATGGTTCCACTTGTAGACTCCAGTGCTTGTATTTGCCATGTGTTGTGAATGCAAATGAGTGTATGCTGCACCACCACACAGAGATCTCTGGCTTAAGGAAGGGCTCAAGGAAGGTGGCCAATGCCATCTTTTTGCAAGGCGCATTTAGCAAAATGGGTATGCAAGTGTGCATGCTAGCTGCCAGCATCAAGACCTCTCCCAATTTACCGGTACCCAATATGTTGTCTAGCATCTTGTCCTGGGTCATCTTTCAGGCAGCTCAATGCCTCCAACAGACCCACTGACACCCTAGGCAAGCAAGCTGAGAATGAAGCGGAGGATATCAGCTTCCATGACATATCCCTGGACAGATAGCATAATATTTTGTTCACAAAGGAAAGGTATACTCCTTGGTCCTTTTCTAAGAGAAAACACGCACACAAACACATGTTGTTATCCACTGAGATGGATAACGCTTGGAGCAAGTTCACCCCAATAACTCTTGTAGCAAGGGGCACAGTGGTAGACTAGGGAGCTGAGTTCAGGGCAATCCTGAGTTCAGGACTGTAGTCAGGATGAAATGAAATAACATCAACTATACTGTTTAGAGCTCTTTCAAGGAGGAACAGGATACATTACAAATTAGATAAATTGACCAGAGGCAATCAGACTGAAGTGCCAGAAATTTTGATCTGGGGCTTCCGACTGTCAGTAAGCTGAATATGACAAGTGACAGAGAATATAGCTGTTCCTACAAAAACTTATGGCCTCTACTGTAAACTGGTGGCCCAGATTCCTAATTCCCCCACCTCCAACTTTGACTAGTGGGTGGGACAGTTGCAGCGACCCCTTTGACATTCATTTGCAGGCATCATTTGGATTCACACTGGACCTGCAGACAAAAAGGTTCTAGTCAAAGTGTAAAGAGATCCAATCCTTTGCCATCCTTTAAATGCCATGGTTATGTGTACAATCCATGGTTCACAAGTATGAAGGGTTAATAGGCTAAGAAGAGACCAAGGGTCTATCTGGTTGAGCATCCTTCTTCCCCCAGGGGCCAATCAGATGCCTTTTGGGAGCTCACAAGCAAGGCTTGGGCACAATAACCCTTCCCCTGTTGTTTTGATGGCATGCTGCCATGTTAAGTGGTTTTGTGAATATGCCCTAAAATATAGAGTGGTAATTTTAATCTGCGAGAACAGAAATGTGAGGAGGCATGTATTATTAGTTAATGAACCTGGGGTTTAAAGAGGTAGGTTTTGAGAATGTTCCCCACTACCACCACCTTGGCATGATCTGACTACTTAGGTCTTGTGTTATTAACCTGCTGGGTAATTTTAGGAAGTCATTTCCTCTTTTCCCTAATTCAGTTCTTGTGACTACAAAGGGACAAAATGCTAAGTGTGACTGAAATTAAGCCGCCCACACATGCACAAATATATTTTCCCTCTAATTGCTTATTCTTTGTGTGACCTGACCCTGTTGCTTTAGCAAGGAGGCAAACCCCCTTGCCATTTTCTAAAGACACTCCAGCCTACAAAAAACCCTCTCTCATAAATCACCTATAGGCTAAAGAACAGCTGATAAACAAAGCAGTAATTTCTGAAAAATGAGTCTGCTCTGCCCATTGCAGATCTAGCCAGGAGTGTTCTCCTTGTTTTCAGTGTGGGTGCTATTCTTGGCGGATCCCTGTTGTGGAGAACTGCAGAGGAAATTAATAATGAATCAATCTTACTTGTGAGAGAGACTGAGAAGCCAAAAACTCTATGACCATTACCTCATTCACATCACAGGCCTTACCTGCACAAAGTGATAGCATTAATTGATTTGTACAGGGTGAGGGTTTGCTCTGTGGGGCATAAATCACCCAAATGCAGCTCAAGGTGAGGGAGACAAAGTCTGTTCCAAGCCTTTAGCCTATTGCAGGGATATTGGTCCCCCACATCTATCAGCCCCAGCCAGCATGGTCAGGGATGATGGGAGTTGTAGTCCAACAGCATTTGAAAGGCCACAGGTTCCCCATCCCAGGCCTCTTGGCTTGGTGTGCTCAAGAGATCTAGGAATCTATCACAGAATCTGGTGGAACCAGCGGGCTCTTTGAACACTCAGTTGAAGGGGGTGCCTGATGCTAATAGTTCAATCCTATATATGTGTCTACTCAGAAGTAAACCTCATTGAATTTAATGGTGCTTGCTCCTAGATAAGTGCACAGAAGATTGTAGCCTATATTTCCATATATCCTAAGGGTCAGAGAAAGACTAAAAACCCGCCCAATTTAGATGTAGTGGTTAAGAGCAGTGGACTCGTAATCTGGTGAACCAGGTTCGATTCCCTGCTCCTCCACATGCAGCTGCTTGGTGACCTTGGGCTAGTCACACTTCTCTGAAGTCTCTCAGCCCCACTTACCTCACAGTGTGTTTGTTGTGGGGGAGGAAGGGAAAGGAGATTGTTAGCCGCTTTGAGACTCCTTAAAGGTAAAGTTACCCCTGCCCGTACGGGCCAGTCGTGACCGACTCTAGGGTTGCGCGCTCATCTCGCTCAAGAGGCCGGAAGCCGGCGCTGTCCGAAGACACTTCCGGGTCACGTGGCCAGCATGACGAAGCTGCTCTGGTGAGCCAGCACCAGCGCCGCATACGGAAACGCCGTTTACCTTCCCGCTATAAAGCAGTACCTATTTATCTACTTGCACTTAGGGGTGCTTTCGAACTGCTAGGTGGGCAGGAGCTGGGACCGAAAGACGGGAGCTCACCCCGCCGTGGGGATTCGAACCGCCGACCATGTGATCGGCAAGTCCTAGACGCTGAGGTTTTACCCACAGCGCCACCCACGTCCCAGACTCCTTAGGGTAGTGATAAAGCGGGATTTCAAATCCAAACTCTTCTTCCTTGATATTTTGCAAGACCACACCATACAGGATGGGCAAGGGTCACTTTGGCCTGCTGTACATCTTTAAATCCCCCAAGGAGCTTCCTGCATTTCCATAATTATGTCGCCATCCTTCCTGTGCAGTCACATTCACAAACGCAAGTCTCCCCATCCCTTCTGTGACATCAAACATTCATGATTCCCTACATTAAGCCTCTCTCTCTCTCTCTCTCTCTGGCTCCCTGCGCTCAGCTGATGTGCACGCAAGAAGACGCACTCTGATAGAATGTGGTGAGCAGTGAGGCTGTGAGGAATAATTTAGATTTCGCTGGGGGAGCATAATGCTTTCTTAATTGCCGTCAAGTGCCACATTGCAGGCATGCATTATTGATAGTGATTACCCCTATAAAGCACTGACTTTGGGGGGTATGTAGCTTTGGTATTTGATGTCTCACAGTGTCCTTAGTCTACTGAGTTTCTGGGTCCCATTTCTGTCCCCTGACCCCCCCCAATCATCCATGTTTCCCTCCCCTATCTTCTCATTATTTCTTGTTTGGCTTTCCTCCCTAATTGCACCATTTTATGTTCCTTGCTCATCTCTCCATTACAGCCCTTTTTCTTCCCTTTGCATCTCTACAGTGTCATTTCTCCCGCATTCTTTTTTCTTGATTTCTTCCTGTTAGAATCCTCTTTTCAAGCCATTTCTCCCATCTGCAAACCTCCTCATGTTCTTTACAGTCCATGCCTGGTACATGTTGCACAATAAACATTTTCGGCTTTGTCACACGTGTCACTTTTTTCATAATAAAGGTTGCCAACTTTTTTTTCTGAATATGAAAACATATTCTAACATGCAAATCCCTGTTTGGGAAGGACCACTAGCAGTAGGGCAGAATCAGCCACCACACCTGAGGATGGCAGACTAGCTTAAGGAGTGCATGGCAGGCCATAAGTCATACACAGTTCTGCTCTACAAATCCCACCCCCACTGCCCACCTCCTAGTATCTGCCACCTGAAGGGGCTGACTCTGCCAAATGGTGGAGCCGGCCCTGATTCTGGACCTTTAAGAGCTGCACATATATAGCTTTTCCTAACGTGTAATGTAGAATTGCAATAAGTTGCTAACTGTGAAATTCATTGGAGTCCTGTTGTGCATCTGGCAACCCTTTGTGTCTTACATCTGGCCTCATTGACTGGCTTTACAGTCTAATATAGGTCAAGCCTCGTGCTGCAAGCCTAACCACCTTTCCTTGGAAATAAATTCAGTTGCAATAAGTTGCATTTACTTCTGAACAAAGGATCAAAGCAACAAGCCTCTTTTGGATGCTCAGATCGCTCTTTTTCTTTGTATTGCTGAAACCCGTCTAAAAAAGAAACGTGACTGGAAAGCAGTGGCGTAGCGTGGGTTGTCAGCACCCGGGGCAAGGCAAGTAATTTGCGCCCCCTAACCCGTGGATTTGCGCCCCCTAACCCGTGGATTTGCGCCCCCTAACCCATGGATTTGCCCTAACCCCAGATGTTGCGCCCAGTGCGGCCCGCCCCCCCTGCACCCCCCACGCTACGCCACTGCTGGAAAGAGTTCCGTGCTGCCACACTGAAAAGATCTGACCTACCAGACAACTGATCAGAGCTTCCCTTTCAAACTACAAGCGTGGCTTGGAGAAGGTGATGGGATGATGGCTGAAGAGGAAGGGAGAGATGAAAATGGAAGCCAGGAAGAAATGAATCATGCAGCTACTTGCCTTCCTAGGCTTCAGCATTGGGTGAAACTATGTTTCCTGTTACCAGAAGAAACAGTTTGGTATTTATGAGTCCATCCAGTCAAATCGGGGTATAACATTTAGGTCTATTCCTTACAGAGAGGGCTTGAGCTACTAATATTACTAAAAAGCATCTCCCCTTGAAGGACACCAAATACAATTTCTGTATATTAACACAATGTTAAGCACTTGCTTAAAGCCTTGCTCAGAGTGCCCCCACCAAATGAGGTGAGGCAGGGTAAGTCCCAGGGGCAGGGGCTCTTTGATAGTGGCACTCCACTTAGGGAACCATCTTCCCAAAGAGGTTTACTTGTTGCCAGGGTTGTGGTCTTTTGGGCCTTCTTGTTCACCCTGGCTTTTTCAATAGCCTGGATGACTATTGAAAAAGCCTGGGTGAACAAGAAGGCCAAAAAGACCACAACCTTGACTAACACAAGTGAATAGCAGAGAACCTGCACAAGCAACGCTGACACAAAATCCCACATATATTAAGTAAAATAGAAACATCACCACCCAACCCCAACCCCACTCACCTTTTCCCCCTCCACCTCTTTCCCCCTTTTCTTCCTAATGTCTCAACAAATGAAACTGATCTGTAAAAAATGTTACTTGAAAAAATAGAGAGAGAGATTGTACATACTTTTGTAAACCAAGAAAATCTTTAATAAAAATACATTTTAAAAAATAGCCTGGATGACTTAATTTTGAAATCCAAGTTCTAATTGTGTTTTTAATTTTAACAGTTTCTATTGCTCCGTAATTGTTGCATTTGTTCTGTGAGTCTTTCAGAGAGCCTATGGGGCAGCTATAACAGTTTAGTACATCAACAAAGTCTAACAATACTTTGTGTATTGTTTCTGGAATAGCTGGGGTAGTCAGGGTCTGGGTCTTGCAGATTTCACAAATAGTCTTTCATGTCTTTCGCCCTATAATTTGAGCACTGGTGCATCTGCCACAAAAGCCTGGATTTGGCTTCCAGCATAATATAACTATACTGTGGACCACTTCATGTGTGAAATGGAAGTACATGTGTCAGCGAACTGGGATTGACTACAGCTACCTGTTGAGTACACACTAAGGCTGTAATCCTATGCATGTTGATTTGTTTGTAAGTCCCATTGAATTCACTGGGACCAGATTACAAATAAACATGCACAGGATTGTGCTGCAAACCTGAAACTTAAATGTGTGAAACAAATGTAGCTCAGCAGACACACCAGCACATCAAAAACCAGGGGTGGGGAACCTGTGGCCCTCCAGATATTGTTGAACTTTAATTACAACTCTCGTGATCAACTGAAGCCAATGCAATGCATGGTTGTGGGTGCTTACAGAAGCATTTCAAAAAGTCTGCAGAGACTAGGCTTTGTTAAAGTTGCCATGGACCGAAGTGATCATGAGACGAGACCCTGAATCTTAGGAGCAAATGAGGAAATGATATTAGTCCTTCAAACTTAGCATGGCTGACATTTCACAGCTTTAACCCTGAAGCATTTTCTTAGTAGTATCTACCTCTAGAGACCCAGCTGTGACGCTGATTCCCTCTGTGCTGTATACTAAGCACACAGAAAAAGAAAACTATTCCCTGCTTCAAAGAGATAACAGTTTGAATGTAGGACAAGAACAACACATGATAGATGGCAGAGCCCCGGGAAACAATGGGATGATACTGGACTGTATGATAAGTAGTGGTTTTCAATCCCTTTAAGTCTTATGCATTTTTCAGATGCTAGTTCAGCTCTGTCAATTCCCATTGGTTGGGAAGCAGGAATAATAGCAAGCTACTGGGTCGTGATTTAATTATACCATTTGGTGGTCTAAAGGCAGCCTGGAAGTTGAAGCTTGGGTAATCTCAGCACTTGGAGGAACAGCAGAATTCTTAAGTCTGGGCTTCATGTGGAGAGAGGCAGAGAAAATGATCATCTGCACTTCTTAATGATGCCTTTGGGTGGTGTAATGCTAGGCCCGCACCATATAATGAATGCCATCGCCAAGAAGAACCTCTTCTTTGCTGCCAGGCGCATTTCTGCAAGGGCAATGGGGAAGATGGGTAACACAGAGCAAATGCATTGTTGTTGTACTTTGCTTTAATTACTATTGTATATTTCCAAGTGTCTCAAGAGTCTCTGGGTTTGCTTCTGTGCTTTTTTTAAAACCAGCAGCTGAATAAACTGAAGAATGGTAGCCATCCTATTGGAGACCCTGGTAGGATGAATGCCAAATTAGTTTGGATGTGGTGGTGGTACGTCAGTGATCAGATCACCCAACTTGTACCCAACACATTCCTGCGAGTATGCGCCAATCTGAGAAACTGGCACTGTTAAAGGTTCCATATAATACTCGCTCTGCATTTGTAAGGAACTGGTCTTTTAGAGGGGCAACACCCACACTGTGGAACTCCCTGACAATTGACATCAGGCAGGCACCTGTGCAGTGCTTGTTTTGTCGCCTCTTAAAAACATATTTGTTTAGGCAATCCTATCCAGATACGTGGAATGTTGACATGTGTTTTAATCTGATTTTTGGCTTATTGTTGATTTTACTTTTTTTTTAATGCTTTACATTGTTCTTTTAAACATTTTTTACTGATAATTTCATTGTTTTATCATTTTTTTGTAAACTGCTTTGAGGGGTTTTTAAAAATAAAAACCATCAAGCAATATATAGAATCATAGAACTGCAGAGTTGGACGGGACCCTGAGGATCATCTAGTCCAACCCATTGCATTGCAGGAATATGCAGGTGTCCCATAAGAGGATCAAACCCTAACCTTGGATTATATAGCTATTATGAAATAAATAAATATTTGGGGAACTGCTTTGGGGGGGGGGACATTTGTTCTCATGTTAGCCTCCACCTGCAGTGCAGATACAGCTTTACCACTTCAGTGAGAACTAGGTCTTAGATCAGTGTTTTACAAACTTGGGTCTTCAGCTGTTTTTGGACTACAACTCCCATCATCCCTAGCTAGCAGGACCAGTTGTCAGGGATTATGGGAACTGTAGTCCAAAAACAGCTAGAGACCCAAGTTTGGGAAACACTGCCTTAGATTAAGGCTGGAACAATTGATTACATGGGCACTTCATGTACCTAGGGCTTGTCCATGGTCCTGCTTTTCCCATGCCTAGAAAGTATGGGTCTACATGGTTTTCTGCTTGCCCTGTGCTTTCTAGGTCCAAGCAGTTATGCCTTTCCCCAGCTGCTTTCTCCCAGAAAACCCACTCTTTGTCACTGCACCAGAACAGCAATCCAAGGGAAACCCGATTGCCTTTTGTTCCAATTCAGCGCTAAACCATGGGTGTTCCCAGGGGAAAGCCAAGGGGGGAAATGGAGGTGTGGATAAGCTCTGAAACCAGACAGCTCCTTCTTCCATTTCAGCCATCTGCTCTGACACAGTTTCCTTGTGTGACCTTGAGCAAATAATTACACTTCTCGGAGTTTCATCTGTGTACTGGGGATGGTAAAAGCTATCTGCGATGAGAATAAAATGCACTGATGGCTTCCTGATGGTGGCCATCTAAGCATATTAAGCTGGAGACAGATAATAATTCTGAAGGGAGACGAAAATAGCAGAGAAAATGCTTTGCTTCACTTGATATATGCACATGTTTCTTTGTCTCATGTAGACTCTAGCAAAACACACTTTGCAAGTTTCTAAAACAGTGCAAAACCTGCTTATCAGAGTTGAAAGTAAATAAGCATTAACATCAAGAGCAGAAATCCCTCCTTTCAACTCACTGTCTGCAACTTTAAGTAAAGGGTGACATTTAATTCTCATGAATACGCAGGAAGGTGCACTTAACTTCCTTCCATTACTGATCCTACCTGAATGTGAGGATGTTCTGGGAACTTCCTAGCACAGCTTTGTTGGAGATAAGAAAGGCTAAACTATGGGTAAGCAAACTAAGGCCCGGGGGATGGATCCGGCCCCATCGCCTTCTAAATCTGGCGCACGGACGGTCCAGAAATCAGTGTTTTTTACATGAGTAGAATGTTTTTTCCCCTTCAAAATATAGTCCGGCCCCCCACAAGGTCTGATGGACAGTGGACTGGCCTCCTGCTGAAAACGTTTGCTGACCCCTGGGCTAAACTAGCCAACCCTCACAAGTCGCAGCCAGGGATGTAAGGAGGCAGCGATTTCCAGCCCAACCTATGGATGTTGCAATCTTTCTGATCTGCTGCAATTTGGCTTCTGATAAAACCTACATGGTTTGTCTCGCTATTTACTTTGGCTGAACAGTGGCGTAGCATGGGGGCCACATGGGCAGTTGCCTGGGGGTCCAAATTGTTAGGAGCGCAAAATTCAGTGCTGTGCTATGACATTCCTGCATTTCAGGATGTTGAACTAGATGACACTTGAGGTCCCTACCAACTCTTCAGTTTTATGATTCTATGATTGTTCTATCTGCGCAAGCATTTCAATTTGCGAGACAGAATGTTTCTCCTTCTCCTCCCACTCATGCACTGTTCTGAGGGTTCCCTTGACATTCTCCCCCCAAAGTAAATTTCAGGGATAATATTGGGGGTGGGGAGCCCTGTTGTGCAAGCGGAAGTCATTGTGCAGGAACACGGCTGACAGGGCTCATTGGGAGAATCCTGCCCAGAGTTTAAAATGAGAGGATGCTGCTTGATCATGTAGAAAAACCCCACCTTCCTTACTTCATAAATTGCTATGGAGAAAGAGCAAGCAAGGTACAGCACACCAATGTCTGGTACCTTAGGTGATGTTGCTGCATTAGGTGATGCAAGGCAGGTTTAAGATGCTGTGAGAGGGGAGGGGAATACTTTATGGGTGGACATGGATAAAATTTGGGTTTTTAACTTTACTTGCCAAGATTTATTTATTGATTTTATTTCATAAAACTCATGCACCCCTTGATTGTGAACATCAAACAACCAAACCTCAGCATGGTTTACAAAAAGATAAAGCAAGCAAGGAAGCAAGCAAGCAAGCAAGCAAATAAATAAATAAATAAATAGTGCAACTGTACTTTAAAACATACAAAAGTTAAAATGCTAAAACAGATTAAAATTACTTAGGCTTCCTAAGCATCTGAGTAGGCTGGTATAAATAAGAATTTTTTTAGTAGGCACCGAAAAGAATATAGGAAAGGCAGCTGCTTGGGAGTTCTAAAGTGCAGAGCCAATGTTACATTCAGTTCCAATGTTTCACATTAGGACGTTTACAAATGTATCCCATCTACAACTGTAGGCAATGGGGTTTAAGCAGCCTAGCTATCCCGGCAGCGAACTTCTGAAGAACTGAATTGTTTCTATATAACAAAAAAATTATCTAAACTCCATCATTTCCTTTTTATATTAGCAGCTTCCCCATAGTAATGCATCAGTAATTGAAAATTAACAATGCTCTTAAAGTAATTGATTGCTGTGACATCTAGCACATTTATTATCTTACAATGGAATGGTAGAATAGAAGACAGATTTTCATCAGGCTGAGAAGTGAGGCCACTTGCCTTTCTCAAAAACTCTCGGCTGAGGGGCATATGGCACCAGCTAAGCCTATTGACCCAAGGAAGCCAGTAGGTCGTCACATATGATATGCTTAGCACAGCAAAAAGGCAGGAGCATCATCTGCCAATGTCAGACTTTGAAATCAGGCCCCCTGGTTCCTAAAATTACATTATTTTATACTTACCACTAGCAGGATGTAAGCAGCTCCAGTTTGATCCAGGGGTTGTTGTTACTCAGTTTGGAGTTAGCTTCATGCTCACAAGGAAGCTGTGCCTGTAGGAAGAACTGTGAGAGGAGAGACTTCATCAGGCAAGGCTCTCTTCTACCTGCCTTGCTCCAACCTCTAGTCTCTGCTTCTCAATTTCTATTGTATTATTTTATGTGCTGTGGCTTGCCATTGTTTTATTGATTATAGTTTACAAATTATTTATCGTAACTGTTGAGGGTGAATTTCTGTTTAACTTTTATATGCTTATAATATTATATATATTATATAATAATATATATAATATAAATATATTATTATTTTATACTATTCTAATGATTGTTGAATGTTACTTTTTGATGTTGGTTGCTTATTTTAAAGTTATGTTTTATTATCGCATTTTTGTATTGCATTAGTTTGTTATAAGATGTACATTTTTTGTTTCTTCAGCTTGTAAACCGCCTTGAGTATTGTAAGATAGAAATACAAATTAAAAATGATGATGGTGATGATTTTTTAAACTCTAGATATCTAGATCTCTTCAAGCATTTGAAGAATTTTGATGCAAATGTTTTCTGGGGTTGACCAACTGCAAAGAAGGATCTATTTTATAGTTATAGAGCCAGTGTGGTGTAGTGGTTAAGAGCGGTAGTCTCGTAATCTGGGGAACCGGGTTCGCGTCTCCGCTCCTCCACATGCAGCTGCTGGGTGACCTTGGGCCAGTCACACTTCTCTGAAGTCTCTCAGCCCCACTCACCTCACAGAGTGTTTGTTTGGAGGAAGGGAAAGGAGAATGTTAGCCGCTTTGAGACTCCTGAAGGGGAGTGAAAGGCGGGATATCAAATCCAAACGCTTCTTATTTCATTTATGGGCCATCTTTCCGCCAAGGAGCTTGAGACTGCTCAACACACTTCTTCCACCTCCCACCCTTTTATTTTATCACAGCAACCCTACAAGGTAGGTTGGGCTGAGAGTTGGTGACTGGTCCAGAGTCCCACAGTAACTTTCATAACCAAATGAGGAATTTGAACCCAGACCTCACCAGTCCTGTTCTGATGCAGTGCACAATGCCACACTAGCTCTCATTTCCAAAGTACAGGATGTTGCTCCTTGTTCCCTGAAAGGTTTCGCAGAATAATTTCAGCAGGTGCAACTTACCGTGCAAAGGTGAAAAGAAGCTGAAGGTGCTCTGCACCATTTTCTGGTTGCTTGGCTGGGCCTCTCTGTCTTTCTTATCCAGCAGCTTGAAACAACATTTTATCAGCACCTTTGCACTCATAGAATGTAAAGGCTGCATGGTGATATGTTTGCTCTGTTACTCTACTAAGGTGTTTGCTCATAGAGTAGCTTCTCTCCTCCCCACCCGCAGCCCAATCTGTAATCTGATGCTCTGATGCTGCCACGTGCCAGGGATCAGGGTAGTCAGGCCCTGTGTACTTAGCACACATGCTTAGATTCCTAATTCATTCTTGGCTGATCAAAAGAAACAAGTAAATATCCAGCTGCCATCCAGTACTTTCCAAGAGGCCAACGGGGCAAACAGAAAGCTATGGAGAAATCCCATAGTGATTAGATAGCTGGGGAGAGAGGCTCAAATCTTACTGTCTCCATCAAAATCCAGCTGTTAGGAAGTTACTAAGAACCAAAACATGATAAGCAAACAAAGTCACTTAAGAGTTTCATGTATGTAGGTAAGAGAGAATTTTCTCCAGATCCAACTTTTCCTATCACAGTGCTTCATTGAGGGGGAAAACCATATGTGCTGGTGTATTCTTCCCCAAGTTTTTAGAAATCCTGGGTCCTGTGCCTTTAAAATAGACTTGATCTGCCAACAGTAGCAAGTTGTAATGCTTATCTGTGCGCTGTGAAAAATTTCATCTGCTGACTTCTGCCCAGCAAATTGCTGTTAAAAACCTAAGCAGGCCACAACAGGTTTTTCTTCTTCCCACCAGGCAGCTGAGGGTCCTGTTCACAGTGTTTGCTGGGATGGGTCCCCGGGACAATTTGCCACCTTTGATCTCAACCATTTTACCTCTAACAGCTTCATGGCAGGCAGAAATCCAGAAGGCGCAATCTGTTGCCATGGGATAGTGATGATGTTCTGGCAAAGGCATCATTTGTTGAATTTCCATCTTAAGTTTATCATAATGCCTCTGTACTGGGTTGGGTTGGGGAAAGAACCCGTTATTGTTTGAATTCTTCTCCAGCAGAGCCTGACTGTCCTGCTGTACCTCCTTGTTCAAAGTCCCCTGTCCCACCCACTTTGGAAAACAAGACTTCAAATTCTGCCTCACTGCAGATGGTGGGGGAAGTGGACCACGGCTATGAGTGGAGCAACAGGGAAGGTATTCCGTGCCTCTACTGCATGCGTAGGCAAACTAAGGATCCAGCCCGTGGACAGTCCGGGAATCAGCGTGTTTTTACATGAGTAGAATGTGTGCTTTTATTTAAAATGCATCTCTGGGTTTTTCAGGGGCCTGCCTGGTGTTTTTACAGGAGTAGAATGTGTTCTTTTATTTAAAATGCATCTCTGGGTTATTTGTGGGACATAGGAATTCGTTCAAATATTTTTTTCAAAATATAGTCCGGCCCCCCACAAGGTCTGAGGGACAGTGGACCGGCCCCTTGCTGGAAAAGTTTGATGTCCCCTGCTCTACTGCTTAGTGGGAGCTCCCTCCATAGTTTGTGAAATGGGCTTGCCTTTCTAGCCTAAAAACAGTACCCTGAAAGGGAATAGGAAGGCTTAAGACTTTTTTTTTGTATTCTCAGTATAGTTACTTGAGAATAAGACCTACTGTGTCCCACAGGATGGCTGCCAGAACCGTAGGGCCCTTTTGGTACAATCTAGCCAGTGATAAGTCCCACTGATTTTGATGATAAAGTTAAGCATGTGCTTAAATTTCTCCCAATGAAATAAAGGGTTCATCCACACTTTCACTTGAACTGTATTTTGATCATACTGTATTGTGTACAGATTTATTCCCCCCGCCTCCACCCGAGAACTTGTGGATATCCACTCTTCTGTTCTGTGCTGAGTCAGATCTTATCAGATGTGTGAAAAATCCAAAGAGAGTTTGCCTAACCAAGCTTCAATTCAATAGGTCAGAGCAGATTTTCACAAGGCATGAAAGAATGAGAAAAGCTCCCAGACCTGGGGGAATTAATTAGCACACAATACAATCAAAATATGGCTCAAGCAAAAATGTGGATGAGTCTTTAAATGACATTAAAAGTGTTTAATAGCCAGATCATGCCATCTCTGTTTCTTACTTTATTTAAAAGGATTCAGCCAGCATCCTCACAGAAAATACTGTGTCAATGCAAAAGTTGCCCTTTGAATCAAGTAAATACCTGAAAGACTCATCCCAGAAAAAGACTCCATTGTGTTGACTGCTATACAAGCGGACAGTCATTATTAGTAATAATAATAATAGCAGGTCCTGGCTCCAGGAAATTTCAGGGGGGGAATATCAAAGTCACAAAGGGACTTTTCAAAAGAAATGAGCCTCATTGTTGGATATGGATAAATTTCTCCCTTCTAACATTAAAGAGGAGTGTGCATGACCAAGAAAGGAATGCAAACCTGTCCCTCCAAATGCCCTTATATTACTTGCAGGAGAGCCTTTGAGGCTTCTGGTGGTGCCGTACTTTGAAGATTAGAGACAAAGTCAGGGAGGAGGCTATTTAAACACCTGCTTTATTTATACACACAGCAGTTTTTTGGCAGAGGTCTTTCCCAGCAAGACTGTGTTAAGCATCCTAAGGCAGAGATTTACAAACTGTGGCCCACTGATCACCAGCAGTTGACGATCTTCATTCAGGAGGTCCGTGGCTTGTCTGCGAAGGAAAGTTACCATCTGAATTCTATAAAATTCTGCAATAAGAAATCAAAGAAGCAATAAAATGCAAATAAAAACCACATGGGTTTAGAACAGCACTTTGCTATTGCTACAACAGGCAGAAGAAGAAAAATTAAATAGTCCACTAAGATCCTCAGCAGTTTTCAAGTGGTCTGGTGTGGGGACAGGTTTGGGATCTAGCAGAGGGTGCTCAGCATAGTTACACTGGATGCCTGCCTCAGAAGCATCATCTGTCAATCAAAACTGCCTGTTAAGGGAAAAGCTGGCTCAAACTGTGCCTCTGATCACTCAACCTTACGCAATAGGATGCAAGGCCACCCACTCTTTGCTAACTTGTGATCCCTCGGAACGCAGACTTCACACACCCAAGGCCTGAATGGAAACGGACATCATATGATGCCATTCTCATTCTGTGTGACCTGAACTTAGTCACCAGGAGAAGAATGGACAAAGGAGTGTCTATGGAATGTGTGGGTCAGGGTGGCATATTCTGATTGCCAGGAGCATACATGCAATAAACAAGGGGACTGCAAGTCTCTGATAGACTGGGAAAGTTTAATCAGTGCAAACTTTGCAGATAGTTTACCACCAAGTCAATACAGGCTGATGGATAAGCAAGGCTCCCCTGAGGCAGTACTTATCATAAGTCACCATGACCATCTTTAACTTAAAGGCAAAGTACCTCCTTGCCATATAGGGACACGGGTGGCACTGTGGGTTAAACCACAGAGCTTAGGACTTGCTGATCAGAAGGTCGGCGTTCGAATCCTCGCGACGGGGTGAGCTCCTGTTGCTCGGTCCCAGCTTCTGCAGCCTCATATTGAAAGGAGTTTCATTGAATTACAATTACTGATTGAAAGCTTCCCCTCTTACTTCGTTTGATGGCAAGGCATATAGACAGCCCCATTTTCAAAGCGCACCTTTCCAGCTGCTGCATGGGTGCTGATATTTGCCAAACTACAGAGCCTAGGACTTGCCGATCAGAAGGTCGGCGGTTCAAATCCCCGCGATGGAGTGAGCTCCCATTGCTCAGTCCCTGCTCCTGCCAACCTAGCAGTTTGAAAGCACGTCAAAGTGCAAGTAGAGAAATAGGTACCGCTCCGGCAGGAAGGTAAACGGCATTTCCGTGCACTGCACTGGTTCGCCAGAAGTGACTTTGTCATGCTGGCCACATGACCCGGAAGCTGTCTGCGGACAAACGCCCACTCTCTCAGCCAATAAAGCGAGATGAGCGCTGCAACCCCAGAGTCGGCCACGACTGAACCTAATGGTCAGGGGTCCCTTTACCTTTACCTTTACCTCCTTGCCATTAGATTCTACTTTCACTGTCAGAGGCTGTAATGCTTTTGAATACCAGTTGCTTCTGAATACCACTTCCCACAGGAAGGGAGAGTGGTATTGCGCTCAGCTCTTGTTTGGGGTCTTCCCATAGGCATTTGAGTGGCCACTTGAAGACAGGATGCTAGACTAGATGGGCCTTTGTCTCTTTATACAGCAGGGCTCGCCTTATGTTCTGAATATATACATTTAAAAACACACAAAGCAGAGGCAAATTTAGGGCAGGGCGACCAGTTCCACTGCACTGGGCACCAAACCTAGGAGGCACTGCAGGGCACCGCAACTGTGATGTAATGAACTGAGGAGGATGGAAAGTGAGAAGCAGGGGGCGCCAAATTTTGGCCTCACAAAGGACACCACTGGAATTTGAAAAACCAAAGTCTACCCCTGTGCAGAAGACCAGTTCCAAGTTTTGGGAGCCATCTAGCAAATTAGGGAAGATGGTCCGTTATCTTTCTGGAGGTGTTGGGTAACTTTCTTGGAGTAACTTTCTTGTTTTCAATTTCTTTTTGCTTTTAACTAGTTTTTAACATTTTTTGCTGTCATTGTTTGGTTTCATCTTTTTATATTGTTGTAAAACACTGTGATATTATTATTTTTTAATGCAACAATATATAAATATTTCAATCAATCAATCAATCAATCAAAGTCCTGGGCAGCGATGGACAGAAAATGGGTGGTGTGCAAAACGGATGCCACATTTGCACCATGCATTTAAACACTTTAAACAGTTCTGGCTTCTCCCAAAGAATTCTGGGAGCTGTAGCTTCTTAAGGGGATTAGAGAGTAGTTAGAAGACTGCTCTTTTCCTCACAGAGCTACCATTTCCACAGGTCCCCATGAAGAAGGCTTGATTGTTGAACCACCCTGAGAACTGTAAGGCCTTCCTCACAGTTCTCAGGATGCTTAGCAAACTACAGCTCCCATGATTCTTTGGGGGAAGCCATCACTGCTTGAAGTGATGTGCTTTAAATGTATGTTGTGAATGTGGCCTAATAGGCCTGACTTCTCAATGGCCTGTGGGGGATAAAGGCAGGGCATGCCATTAAGCAGAGTGAGGTAGGTGGATGATGGTGCAGGTCAGGGAGTGATGGTAAGGCATTGCAGGACATAGTTGGGCATCCCAAGCTAGCCTCCTGCTGCCTGTGTGGTGGAAGATGCTGTCCTATCACCATTTCAGAAGTATGATTCAGCTGCAAGTCCAGCAGCTTCCTCGCCTCAGGCAACAAAATGTTTTGGGCTGCTCCCAGATGATAAAGCTGCCAATAGCTACTGGTCATGATGGCTGCATTGTCTCCAGGATCAGAGGCAGGATGCCTCTAAATACCAGTCCCTGGGGAACAACATAAGTAGATGATTATTGTTGTCATCATGCACTTCCTGATGTCTTCTCAGAAGCATTTGGCCACTGTAGGAAACAAGAGGCTGGACTAGATCTGGCAAGGCTCATCTAAGGCATAACCAGCTTGGAAAGAAGACCAATATTTCTAGGTCACATCTGAATAGAGAACATTTTTTTTTCTTGTGTCTTTCAGAACGTCCTCAAGGAAGTTTACAACAGGCAGGGCTTTTTTCAGGCAGAACTCAGTCCCAGCACTTCTCAGATGGATTCCAGCACCTCACAGATGGGGGACATTGGCATTCTAAGAGAACAAGGCAGGTGTTCATGGTGAGTTCTGGCACCTCTTTTTCTAGAAAAATGGTACTGACCACAGGGAATATTTTTCAGCCCAAGGGCCATGTGCCAGAGGTGCAAAGGTCAAGAGGCAAAAGTGAATGGAGCAACAAATATTTTTGATAAGGAAGTTTTGAGACAATTGGGAAGAGACCAGGCAAAAAGTTGACTTGAGAACTGAGGTAGTGGCAGCAGCAAGAGAAACATGGAGAATGAAAAAATATATGTACAGAATCTCAGGTACAGGCTACCAGTCTTCTAAGCAAAAGCTGGGTTTCAGGTGTCTTTCATAATATGCCCCCCAGTTACCCGAGTGCTCCAGCAGCTGACGCCATTTCCCCTGGCATTTTGGCAGATAAAATTAAGTTGCACTTCTACCCTGCCCTAACCCGTGCCCCCCTTTTTGCTCTACTGTTCCACTGATTCTACCTTTCCACCAAATGGTGCTCAAAATGGAGTCTATTGATGCATAAAGTACAAATGTGGCCCATGTGTTGTGGGCGGAGCCATACTCCCAACACCAGCATCACTAGAGCTTACCTGGGGATGTGCAGGGCAGTGGTGAGGTCAGGGCTGAGCAGAAGTAATCTGACCCTCCCACTGAGGTGACCATGCAGCCCCGACCTTGCTACCACCATACCTCCACACACACACCCTCCAAGCAAGCTACAAGAATACTGGTGCTAGGAGGGCCCCACCTCATGGACCACTACTCGGGAAAGTAATATTTCCCAAAGTTTCCCATTATTTCCCATGGAAATCTTCGTATTCACCTTTCAGGAAATACCGTATCTCAACTGGAAGTTCTAGTATGTTAAATATAGTGAACTAGCAAGTGACTGATCTAATGTAATATACTCAGCTAATCTGGCTCTACCATTAGGCAGAGTGAGGTGACAGTCTCAGGCATCTGACTTTAGGTGTCATGAAAGGGCAAATCCTTAGCTACTGCTGGCTATAACCCAACCCCCTGGCTAGCAGTGGTGGGGCTTGAGGGAGCAGTGTAGCCACTGCCACTTGCCTACAACACCACCTTTTGAACCAGTCAGGGAGGAAGGGGGGATGGAGCAAAACAATGCCTCTGTGCAGCACCAATTCCCAGCAAAGTAAGAGGCCAGGATCATGCCTATTGCTGTTATGTGGTGGCAGAATCATAGAATTGTAGAGTTAGAGGGGACCACCAGGGTCCTCTAGTCCAACTCCTTGCAATGCAGGAATCTTCTATCCAATGTGAGGCTCTGTAACGGTCCAGTTTACAGACGGTTGAAGTCCCGGCCAAGGACGTCGGGACCGGGGGCAAGACGGCGGGGTGGGAGCAGGAATGGGAGTCTGGAAGCCAGGAGTCAGGAAGCCAAGGGTCAGAGGGTCAGGAAATCAGGAGCCAAAGGTCCGAGGATCAGAAATCAAGGAGTCAAGAAGCCAAACGCAGCAAGGCAGGAAGTGTGTTGCCGTGGCAAAGAGCCAAAGGGAAATGCTGACCTTGTATCCCTTCCCAGCTCTTGCTACCAGGTGCTGTGAGTTACCAATTGGCCTCACAGGTGTGGCCGCACCTTGCCTCTTCAGAACAAACTAAGGAAGGCCCCAGTCCTGCGAAGCCCTACCAGTCACAGGACCTGGCTCCTGCATGCACTCCTGACAGGCTCAAACCCATGATCCTCAGATGAAAAGTCTCCTACTCTACCAACTGAGCTATCTTCCTCAGATCTGCCCTCAACCTGCCCTCAAAAGGTGTCATGCTGGTTCACTGGCTTCTGTGGAGGCAACCCCCCTGTGGAGTGCCCCTTTCCAGCCAGTGGGGCTCCCTCATTGCTAGTAGAGCTTCTCTGCCAGCAGAAGCTGGGTGGAGGGACCCCTCCGCTCCATCTAAACCTACTCCAGGATGGCAGACAAGGACTTTAAATTGCTCTGTTAATGTAGCAGAAGGGGAGTGGAACATGTGGGATTTCCTGCCTGTCTCCAACTCCTGCTGGTTCTCCAGCTAAGGTGCCTTTAGGACAGAGATGACTTGGCTACTGTATTCCATGCACTGGTGACTTCTAGATTTCAAACTCACAAGGCCCATTTTAAAAATAGGCATGCATACAGAGCGTGCTGGGTGTGCCCAGGCACACCCTAATGTCTCAGGCAAAAGTGGCTTTGAGAGTCCCTGATCTTACTCAGCTGTAAAGCTCAGCACAAGCTCCACCTTGGCAGACTGTTGCTCTGGGCATTCCAATGAGCTCTGACCCTGAGTACCCACCACCATCTGAGCCATGAGCACCGATGGTGCATATAGGCTGAGGAGGAACTAGAGAGCTGTTCCTACCTGGGTGGTAGTGCATTTTAGTTGACTTGTAGAAGCCCTACCACTCACCCCCTTTTGTGGAGAGATATCTGCATGTGTGTGTGTGTGTGTGAGAGAAGGCAGGGCAGCAATGATGATGATCTGTGGGGCCCTCAGGCCACACTAGTTAGGAGGATAATCAGGCAAGTAGCAGTTGTGCATTGTTTTTTAAGTAAATCCCTATCCCTATCAGGAGAATTCTCCCTAACCCCATGGTTATAATATACTTCAGGAGAAGAGTGGCCAACTAAAGGAAATTTTAGGGGGCTAAAAGAGGGAGAGGATAAGAAGAAACTTAACATTTGTACAGTGCTTTCAAGTGTTCAAAGTGCTTCACGTGCATTTTCTAGCTGTAATCCTTGTGGGCCCGTTGGAAATCCCTCCTACAAGAGGTTATACAGATTCCATCCCTACTGAGTTTCTGGTGCCTGGTCAAGAGGCCTTTGCACCCTGAATGCTTCTCTTTCTCTTGTCAGAATAAATCAGATGGCAACCCACAATTTATAACCCATAATTTAAGGATGGTCTGGGGTGGGGGGAGTGCTTTCAGTCTAAGAGTTTGTGGTGGTGCATAAGGAAAGATAGAAGGCTCTTGGGGTTATGACTCATGGGGTGGAAAAGAAGGAACTTGCCTTTTACTGGGTGAGGAAACCTCATTCAGCTCAAGGGCATTATTCCCTCATGGATAACCTTCTAGAGACTCTGCATAGTAGTGGTGGGTGTGGCTAGAGGCAAGTGTGGGTGGAGCATGAGATGCAAATCTTTTCTTTGTTCAACAGTCCACATTCCAGTTATGTGGTCTATACGCATGCACACACATCTATCCTGAAAAGGAAGAGGCATCACCATACTTCCAGCCAGGCAAAAGCACTCAAGGAAGGTGTGGCTGGTGCAGTTTGTGGAGAGGGGTGTGGCCTGCGAAAGACTCCAAAAAGCCACATAGATAGGCCTGGAGGGCTGCATTCGTTTCCCAAGCCCAAGCTCCCCCCCCCCATAGGATCTGCTGTAGTGATCTCTCTACAAGTGAGTTGGGTGGGGCTAGCTGCCCAGCAAGTGAGTAGACTGGATGGAGGGGCAAGGTGGAGGGGAGGTCAGCGTGGTGCAAATGCACCAGCAGGAGTACCAGATTGGCTCTGCTAGTGCAGTTTCACTGTGCCAGCCTCCCCACAGCCTTCCGCTCTTCCCATCTCCCTCCCAGTAAGCAACAGCGACCCACTTGCCTAGCAGCTATTATAGAGGTTCCACCTTAACCAGAAAGCCACTTCTGCTTTTTGCACAGTAGCAGTCCTAGGTAATGAGCCTAGGCAAGCAAGAATAATTATAGTGGTGCCTTGGTTCCCAAGCGGCTTAGTTGTCGAACAAATCAGCTCCCAAACACTGCAAACCCAGAAATAAGTGTTCTGGTTTGCGAACGTTTTTCGGAAGCAGAACATCCAATGTGGCTTCCACAGCTTTCGATTGAGTGCAGGAAGCTCCTGCAGCCGATCAGAAGGCGTGCCTTGGTCTTCGAACGGTTTCAGGAGTCAAACAGAGTCCCGGAATGGATTAAGTTTGAGAACCAAGGTATCACTGTAATTGTATCACTCTGAGAGGGAAGAATGCAGGGACCTCCTTTGCTCCCCCCCCCCCCCATTAATAGAAAGGATAAAAGTTTCTGTAACTTTCAAAACATAGAATCATTATTTAGAAGTGCAACCCAACTCAAATCTATTTGATTAGGATATTTCATTTCAGTACTATTCAACGGTTTAAAAAATTGTCTACAAAATGGAGACAAAAAACACGTCTCTGCCTCCTACTCAGTCCTACTTAGATTAGGGCCATTAAAATTAATGGATATGAGCCAGTAAATGTCTATTAATTTCAATGGGTCTGTTCCAACTAGGACCCATGGATATCTGGCTGATAGGTGCTCTATGGCAATCGGGTCAAAGTCTAGACGTCGCAGGTGGCTGATCTACTTTACGATGCAAGAGTAGTTCTAAGAACCCCATCACTGTTTGCAAAGCCTTGCAGAAATAACAAAGTAGCTATGCACCTTTGTGTTATGTTCTTGCGATCATTATATAGATATTTTGTTTACTGGTTAAGTTGGTCTGGGAGAAAGGAACATGGTGGGCGGAAAGAAAGCAGCCGCAATCGAGAGATACTTTGTTCTAAAAGCTGCCTTTTCTTCCAAAGCAGCGGTGTTTAATAATTGCCTGCAGCAGCGTGCAATTAAAAGAAAGAAAAAAAGCAAACCAGCCCGGCATCTCCGATTCTCCCCATTCCTCCCTAGCCCTCCATTGCTCCTGCTCAGAGTTTTATCTGTCTCCCTACATGCGGGTGGGGGGGGGGGAGTCGCGCGCGCGAGCAAAAACCCTCCAGCGATTTTCAGGGAGCCGCATCTCCCTTCCTCCCCCTTAAAAAGCTCCGAGGCGTCCGGGCTTCGCCTGCTCCACCTTAAGAGAGTCCCTCCCCCTTTGGAGAAGGGCGGGCGGGGGGCGCGAGTCTGGCCGGGCTAGGCAGTGGCGTTGCCATGACGAGCATTTTCTTAAGCTCGCGCCGCTCGGAGCAGGAGGGACTCGACTCGCAAAACGCTGGATTTAAAAAAGGGGCGAAGAGGCAGCGCGGAGACCGCGCCGAGGAGCCGCCTTCCCGCAGGTTCGTGTCTGCGCCCTAAGCGCGCCGAGTTGTCAGAATCCCCGCAGTCTGGGCTGGGGCCGTTTCCCGCCACTCCGGGGTGGATCCCGGCTCGCTCCAAACTTCGGGAAGAGCGAGAGACCGGCAGGATCCGGAATCGAGCTTCCCAGGGCTCTCCCCCACCCCACCCCTTTCAGATCTCCTCCTCCCTCCCTCCCTTGGAAATCCAGGGGGTTTTCCCAGTCTGGGAAAGGCGGGTTGGCTGGAGGCGGAGGAAAGGCAGCTGCGAAGCCGCCTTGGTCTCCGGCGCCGCGCAAAGCCGTCGCGGATCCGGGTGCGGACGCTGCGAGCAAGCCGAAGCCGCCACGCTTGGAGCGGCTGGGTGGGTTCTCGGGGGCCGGAGCCCGCCGCTCTTGGAAAGAAACCCGGCGCGGCGATCTCGCCGCCTGCTTTCTTACAGACGGGCGCCCAAAGTAAGCCAGATCCTACGGATCTCTCCTTCTCCCGCTTTTCGCCCCCGGGGCCTGGCGAGGGGGACGCCAGCCCCCCCCCGGCAGCCTGACTGGGGGAACAGGCAGAGGATGGAAAAGTGTTGCAAACATATTTTCCATGCCCGCTCGTGGTGCGCTCGGTCCGCAGGAAGCAAACTTGGGAGGAGGGAGGAGATGGAGCAGGAAGGCAGATTTGGGTGGGGCGGAGCGGAGCCGCCGCTTTGCATGGGAATCGCGAGGCGCCGGGGAGAGATCGGGCTCGGAAAGATCCTCCGTCTGGCCGGTTTCTCGCGCAGCCCCTAGGAAGCGGGGTGGGAGAGTGTTTCAGAGTTGATTTTCATTTCTCCATTGAATTTGTCCGCCGCCCTTCATACGGAGATCACAGGGAGGTTCGTAATGCAAACCGGCTGCACAAAGTGCATAATAAAAGCAACAGTTTGTCCGCCTATAATTTAGCGATGGAAAATCCGGGGCTCTCCTTGAGATCAGTTGGTTGGTTTTGCTGCTTTTTCTTTTAAGAGTGTGTTCTTGTGCGGAGCAACCGGGCGTTTGCGGAAATCCATTAACGATTATAGTCGGCGTCTTGTCTGTAGCTATAATAAAGCTGCGTGCCTGTTGATGGTGGGGTATTTTGTTTGGCTTACAACTGTAACATGGTTGCTCTGTGGGTTTGCTCATAGACTGCCTTAAAAAAAAGAAGAGTGCAGAATATCTTGTTTCCCAGCCTTTTATCTCTCTTCCCCCGCGATGTTGAAACTGAACCTAGAAAAAGAGAGAAATCCTTCCACCACTACTCTGTTGCATGCAGAAATGTTGGCAGGCGGTGTAACCGCGCCTGACAGGCTTATCTTCCTGAATCGCCGTTTCAGGAATACACCCCCAACATTACAACACTCCTCTGTTAGCAAAGGTGGTGGTTAGAGGCCGGGCGGGGGGTGGGAGGCGCGGGAAGGAGGGCTGAATTCCTGAAGCAATTTCGCCCGTGTGAGGGGAGTGTGAGAGAAAGACTCATTCAACGGATCGCGGGGGCGCGGAAGGGGAGTAAAAGAAAATGAAAGTCTCAACCTCTTGGCCAATCCGTAGTAAAAGGCGCGCGGGGTTGAGCGGGCCCGCAGCCAGGGCAGTGCCTTCCTTGCACATGGGGCCCCGATCCCGCTCTCTTGGGGGGTGTTCAGTATTTCTTTAAAAAAAAAGAAAGAAAAACCAGGGGAAGATGGCAAGCAAGTTTGCAAGCGCGAGAGGCGGTCTATGCAGTTCAGAATGCCAGATCCGAACCTGTAGCCTGCTTGCGTGGTGTGTTTGTGCAGCCTCCTGGGCTTTTAGCACAGTAACCTGATTATTTACCGGGTCGGGAGCACAATACTGGGTCTGTGTGTCACCGACGACGACCGTTTAGGCGTTTTAATTTGAAAACGGCGGCGTGGGGGGGGGGCGGGTTGGCTGGGCCCCTCCTCGCTGCTTGGCGGGGCGGGGGCGCCTGCTTGGCGCTGACAAATGGACTGCTGGAAGCCAGACGGACGGATGCAGGAGGAGGAGGAGGGAGAGCGGGGGAGCTCGAAAAATGCCAGCTAATCGGTCGCCTCCGAGGGGCGCGGCAGGACGGGGAGAGCGTGCCCGGCCGCCCCCTCCTTCCCACCGCAGGTCCTCTTCCCGGCCCGCCCCGCCGAGGAGGTCTTTCTAAGGGTTTGGCAATGGGTGTTGCAAAGCGGGGCGCCTGGAGGAATGTTCTGCTTGCCACTGCGGAGATCGGCCGAGGAGGAGGAGGAGGGGGGGTGGGCTTCGTGCGGGGGAGCGGCGGAAGGAGACTCCCCGCCCACGCTGCGTGGGTGGGTCAAGGGCAGCGGGACCGGACGCCGGGTGATTCTGGCGAGTCGGGAAGGGCTTGCTTTAGTGGGCGTGCCAGAAGAAGTGGGGGGGGGGGACAAGTTGGGGGCCATGGCCGCATAGCGCGCCAGCAGGTGAGGTTCGGTGGGAGTGAGAGAAAGTAGGAGAAAGGGCACGCTTGTGTAACTTGTTCCGCTGCTTCGATGCACCCGTGCAGGCAGCGGAATGTGCCTTCCACACCCATCCCATGCCCCAAACCACGCTGGGCTGTCTCTCCGCCGCCGCCCCTTGTGTTCTAGTGTGGCGGACGCGCGCACACACACAGAGAGGAATTAACACTCACCTCTCCCCGCCGCACATTATTCAGAGTCGCATCGATTAGAAAATCCACGTCTCCCTTTAGAATGCGTTAAAGGGGGGGGGAGCGGGGTAGGCAGGAGTGACATGACATTTTCCTACTCCTTAACTCCCCTAGTTGTGAGAGTTCTGTAGGAATCCGCGTTAAGCAATCTAGAAGAGGAGGGCGGGCGTGTGTTGTGGAGGAGGAAATGGAAGTGTGTGTGTGTGTGTGTGTGTGTAGTGTTTATATAGCAAAGCTTTTTATTTCCAAGTGGCGTTCTGTTTTCTGTGTCCCCCACGAAGCATGTTAGAGTCAATGTCCTCCCATCTTTCTTTATTCAAAGATTTGGAGAGGGGGCTTAGAGGCAGCAGCCACAAGTAACTATTGAAGAGAATTCCACCCCCCTCACCTCGCCCCAAAAGGTTTAAGACTGCAATCCTTTGCACGTTTACCTGGAAGTAAATCCAATTAAGCTCATTGGGATTACTTCGTAGTACTCTTGCATAGGATCCTGGTGTGTGTGTGTGTCTTTGCATGGTGTTTTCCGCACTCCCCAGAGATCTCCCCTTTCTCTTCCTCTTCCCTCCCCCCTCCGAGCAGCTGACACCAGGGACTCCTCCTATGGGTAGCTGTGCAGAACCCCTGCAGTCTGACACAGTTGGTAATCAGGGCTGCCAAATGGCTGTAGCAGATGGAAGCACACCCTGTTCTCCCCCTCCCCATTAGCGGCAAGGCAATCCTGTCTTGACTTTTTGCCAGTCTCCTGACAGGTGGGGGGAAAGCACAACCTCATTTGGGGGAAACTCCCATCTGCTAGTGAATTGTCGCTGGGGTAAAAATGGTTTTTGTTCCTCCTGTTGCCTCCCTTCCCATTTCCTTTCCGAGTGTGCCTTGCTCGAGAGGAACCTCCACTAGGTGTTGCTGGCTTTCAGCATCCACCATCCCTGTCCATTGGTCATGCCAGCTTCAGCTGATGGGTGTTATATCTGGAGAGCTGCAGGTTCCCCATCTGTGATCTCAGACCTGTGTGCTGCATTTACCGTGCCTTAGGAGTGCCTGCCTTTAATAGAGCTCAGGGAAGAGAAGCGTTACAACATGATTTTTTTCAGCAGCTAAAAAAATAAATCTCCGCTCCCTCTAAAAGTGCAGGAAGAGGACTTTTTAGCTGTTTCTGTTGCCTGGTGTGAATTCAAGGTAACGGGCAGCCATGGTGCTTTGCATGGCATAGCTCAGCCCTACCTAACACCACTCACTGTGCAGGGAGGATAGAGGAGGGAAAGCAGTAATCTGTGCACAATACAAAAAGATAATATGGAGCAGCCTTTTGAGAGCCTCAGTCCTATTGTTGGTGTGTCCAGCCTCCAGAGATCTTCCCTGCCCAGGTTTTCCTGTGCTCTTTTAACTGGAGTTTTCAGGCATTGAAGGAGCCTCTTGCAGGTTGCAATTCACATCATGGAACCACAGCCCTTTCCCAAAGTGGGGCAGTAATTCTATGGTAAAGTTGGAGTGCAGTGGGGGCAAGGCTGGAATAATGAAGACTGTCGCAAGCCATAGAGTGTGCAAATCTAGCCTTAGAATTAAATGAAGGCTATTACAAGTCAGAAAATCAGAATGGAGGTGCAGTGACAGAGCTGGGAGGAGAGCCAAGAAAGGGTTGATTAGCTGAAGCTGTTGAATACTCGAGTGTAGGATGCTGGTTGCCTTAAAGGCTTGGAGGGAACTTGGGGTGCTGAAGCTATTCTGCAATATGAAGGTCTAGTTGAGAAGTATGACTCAGACTGAATTGCAGCTCTCTATAGGGTAATGCTGCTTGATTTTCTTTTCAATAGGGTTTTGGTGTGTTTCATTAATTTTACTTCCCTGTTTGCACCAGCCTGTCATATTAAGGGAGGGAGGGGGCAGAAACCCACAACATCAGGGTGAATCATACTCTAAGCCCCATCATCCACACACCTATGAATGTTTGTGTGTGGGGGAGGGAATGATCTTTTACTATCTCTGTGAAAGCGTTGGGTCTGAGCGTTGTTGAATATCTGGATTGAATCCCCACCACCTGCACAATATCTCCTAAATGTCATCTTGTTGTTTTCATTCACTATGCAAAACAGCAAAACAAACCCCTTCCGTGCAATGTTATTTTTAGACATAAGTAAAGGTGTGAAATAGTGAGCAGAAAGGATTTGAGCAGTCTTCTGCAAAGCCACTTGTCAGCAAGCCAAGGGCAAGGAATCTCCCCACTCCCTGCAAGTTAGAATGCTCAGAGTACAGATGATTCTGGCTGCATTCAGATAGCAGTTTATTCCATTTTCCCAAAGCTTCCCCAAGTGTTAAATTCCACATTATATTTCAACTTCCACATGGCATAAAAGCCACTTCCAAGAAATCTAATGGAACATAGCACATGTTTTGTGTAACATTTCCATGTTACTTGACTCCAGGAAAAAAAAATACCTGTTTGCAGCCTCCATAATCCTCAGAATTGCAGGATTAAAGTGATAAAACTTGGGGCTCCATACTGGCGAATGGTTCTTTCCTGCTGTTATCATGAGGGAATGGAAGCACGCATGTGCAAGAAGAGTGGGGGAATTGTTCAATGTTGTTGTCACACCACACCAACTGGTTTTATTATTATTTAAATTTGTATGCCACTCTTCATTTGTAGATCCCAGGGTGGTTCACAACACAAAAATGCAAGATAACAAACACACACAAATAATACAAACCAGAACAGACCAAACAAATAACCCCTCTTCCCACAACACGTTTAAAAGGGTATTGGAAGATAATCAGCCAAAGGCCTGGTTGAAGAGGAACATTTTTGTCTAGCATCTAAAGGTGTATAATGAAAGGGGCCCCTGAACCTCCCTAGGGGTAGCATTCCACAAACTGCAGCCACTGCAGAAAAGGCCCGTTCTTGTGTTGCCACCCTGTCCACTCGTATCTCTAGAGTGATTTTGATAGTCAAGTTTTTTCTGGCTATAATCCATCACCTTATAATGTTCTCCATCAGCAAGCTGCCAACAGAAGACAGTCTGTTATGTTCCTTAGAAGGGCCTTGGATTATGATCTCGGGGTCCAGGTAGGTTCATATGCGGAGAGGCAGTCCTTGCTGGTATATTGGTCAAAAAGAACATTAGAAAATGGGACAGGAGCTCTAGCATCATAGCCAGGGAAACTAACGCAATACAGTGGTATCTCGGGTTAAGTACTTAATTCGTTCCAGAGGTCCGTTCTTAACCTGAAACTGTTCTTAACCTGAAGCACCACTTTAGCTAATGGGGCCTCCTGCTGCCGTGCCGCCAGAGCACTATTTCTGTTCTCAGCCTGAAGCAAAGTTCTTAACCCAAGGTACTATTTCTGGGTTAGCGGAGTCTGTAACCTGAAGTGCATGTAACCTGAAGTGTATGCAACCCGAGGTACCACTGTATTCCCCACATCTGAATGCACCCTGTATGTTGCAGCCTGATCCCATGGATAATCATAGCCTAGCGTAGTAGCAAAACTAGCAGGAGCTGCAGTTCCTCAGTAGAAATGGAAAGGCATCTGCATAAGTATATCTTCTGCATCTAGTGCCTGCATGGAATATAACTTGTGATTCCCTTGGTTTAGGTTTTATAGGTTGGGTTTGAAACACACCAGCCGCACTATGGGTAGTGGGTCATTCTCTGAAGTATAAGATGGCTTTGAAGTTAGAACTCCTTAGTCCTCTGAAGAAAATACAATAGCAAGCTGTGTTTCCAGGACTGTGGAGTGTTGGTGAGCTGGGATTAACATTTTACTTCCCTCTGTTTTACACTTGAGCTTTGAAATTCACCCAGATAGCCTAGAGGGTAACACAAATGCCCTCTTTTTCTCTCTTCCAGGAGGGTGTGACATCCCTCCACAAAAGGGATTCCACCTCTGTTTGAAGAACTGGGGAAACTGCTCAGATCTCAAGTCTCTCACTGCTTTGTGGGAAATCTGAGTTAAGCCATCAAGGGAGCCAAGAACAAACGTAATGGTGCACTCTTTGCCTTGATCTGTGGCACAACAATAAGCTTCACTGTATGTTGCAATTCTATCTGTGTGAGAGAGATACCAAGCACTACAGTTTGGAAAACCTTTCTGTGAACCTTCTGTGTGCCAGTGGTGCAGCATGGAGTGTTTAGCTGGCCTCCTATTTCAAATGCCATGCATACGTTCACTTGACAAAGTTGGTTGTAGGGTGTCTGTCACTATGACATCAATTCACACATTTTTTGGGATAGTTAACTGGCTGGCTGTGCGAGGGTTGTAGAACATACATCAGCCACTGGTGTTTTCGTCTTGTTTGTATACAGTGGACGCTCGGGTTGTGAACGTGATCCGTGCGGGAGGCACGTTCGCAACCCACAGCGTTGTGTCTGCACATGTGCGGGCTGCGATTCGGCGCTTCTGCACATGCGCAAAATGCAATTTTAGTGCTTCTGCACATGTGCGATTGCCGAAACTCAGAAGTAACCCATTCCAGTACTTCTGGGTTTTGGCGCATCCGTAACATGAAAACGTGCAACCTGAAGCATCTGTAACCCAAGGTATGACTGTACAGTCTGATACTAGCAAGGAGAAGGCACAATCCCTAATACGCCCCTTTTTTCTGTTGAATCATCAATTTCCCAATTTCCCCACAGAAAAGCATGTGCCTCGTGAATGAGATGCAAAATGGCACAGGTACTGTTTTAGCGACTGACTTGGATGGAAGCCTTGCTTTATTCCTTATCCCATTCTTTCTCTTTAATTAGTGAAACATTTACTTTTAAAAACTATAGAGAAATAGCACCTGTTCACATGGGGTGCTTCCAGATGACCTGATTACTGAACATTTCGTTCTGATTGGTTTGTGGGGAGGTTAGAGAATATTGTGTTGAAGCAAGTGTTACCCCACACACTCTAGCGCATTTCCCTCTCACAACCCTCATTGCAGAAAGTCCAGTCTTTTGGGAAAGCTAGCTTGTTGCACCAGCCCTCCCAAGCAACTAGAATTCTGCAACTGGGTCCCACCTGAAAATAGTGATAGTCTGGAAATGCCCGGAATGTCTTGTGGATTTTGTTTTCCTGAAGTAAAAAATTAATGTTGTGCACAGCTGAAGTTTGATCCTTCCCATCTCTTTTGGGGGGCAGGGTGTTCAGAAGAGTGCCTCAAATGCATCACTTATTTTTGTTCTATGTATCCTATCCTTCCTTTTTATTCTATGTACCGGTATCCTATCCTTCCTTCAAGGACCTCAGACAAGCTCTCCTCACCACAACCTTAAGATGGAATTGAGAGTGAACAATCTGACTGACTTGCCTGAGGAGCATCATAGCTAAGGGGCATTTGAATGAGGTTTCCACTTTGAAGCCCAGAAGTCTAGCTTCTGTAGTATACTGAGGATGTGCAGCCAATAAAAAAAATACCTCCTATTTTAGAAAACTACTTCCATGGAGAGCATAGAAAATAGTCTTCTGCCAAGTCAGACCATTGATTCATCTAGCACAAATATGTTGTGAGAGTGACCGACCAGGATTTCAGGCTGGGGTCTTTTGCTACCTTATCAAAACAGTACCAGAAATTGAACCTGAACTACTGCACAGGGGCAAACTTTAGTGAGGACAAAATATGGTGCACCCCCTATGTATTTATTATTTTCACAGTAATTCCTTTTGGAACAAAGTTTGTCAAAGAGCCCCCCCCCCTTTCATTGTACTCATGCTCTCAAGTACACAATTTTGCACCCCTCAGCTTGGTGCCCTGTGTGGGAGAACTGTCCATACCACCCTAAACCTGGCACTGCTCTGCATGCAAAGGATGCACTTTATCATGTGTCATGGAAGTGCATGATGATAAATAATGGAACAACAGCAAAGGGAAAAATGACGTGTCAAAAAGTGTTGGCCTGTGCATGTATCTTAAGAGTCCTTTGACATGGCTATGAAACTTTTTTTGTAATTTTTGTTACACCAATGTTACAAGTTAGATTTTGTTTATTTATTTATTTATTTTAATTATAAGTTTATTTATAAACTATACTTATATTTTAAAATATCCATTGAAGTATGGTGCTGTAATTAAACATAACATTATAAGATCTTAAAATACAGAACTAGCATTGAGTCAAGTTGATTGTCTAAAATGCCTGGTGAAGCAAAACATTTTCCGCAAGTGGTGTTGTTTTCTTTCTTCCTGTTTTTGTCAAACGTTGTTCATCCATGGTATCTAAAGGACCGGGGCAGATGGTCTAACCAAAGGTTGAAAGGCATGCCTTTACTTCTATTGATAACAGTAGCTGTGAACCCTCTTCAGGGGAGGGGCTCTCACTGTCCTGCTTGCTGTCTTGTCTCACTAAGTCTGTTGTTGGCTTGTTGAGGTTCATGGATTTATCCTCTTTGTCACTGCACTTTCACTTGCCCCTGTAATAAATTTGGTGCCACTAAATATATCACATGGCGCTGTAACAAATTGGTTTTCTACCCTTCTAGCTGTGCTGGGTCAGAAGCTTTCAGATATTTGTTGCAGTTCATAGATGAAATTTTCAAATAGAATGTAAATCATGACCCTACCTCACTGTTTCAGTAATAATAGCATACAGTTCATTATATAGTTGTTCTTCAAAAGATATATCGGTACTGCTTTTAAATGCAGAGGTCCTGGTTCTTTTGATTATGATTCATACATACTTCAGCAGGTAAGTGCATGTTTTGAGAATTACTGTTCCCCTGTTGACATTTTCACAGATCCTTTGGGATGCTAGTGTACCTCCCCCTGTCCCAGGGTCCTGCTCCAGTTTTTATGCTGTCAGAAATAGCTGTGAAGCAGCCTTTAGTGAACTGCCCTGGGGCACTATAGGATGACAATGAAGCCATACAGAGTTTATCACCAATGCTGCTGCTAGGGAGGGCACTCAGATCAATTGGTCCACCCTCCTCCCTGCAGTTTGTTCTCATTTGCACTGAAGCTTCAGAATTGTTGCATCAACACCATTTGTGTGTGCAGTACCCAGTGCTGGATTTACATGTAAGCTAAACAAGCTATAGCTTAGGGTCCCACTCTCTTAGGGCCCCCCCAAAAAATTAAAGGAAAAACACCTGAATGTACATTTCCAAAATATAAGATAAAAAACAAATAAAATAAAACCTACATATAGCAATAGTGTTTTGTGTTGTGTAGGCTCCTTTGATGTAAGTAATGGGCCTTGCCTGCTAGCTTGCTCCCTAAAATATCACTGGTTTGCTCATTTCTATATATAGAGTGCCTTCCTTCTGCATGTGCAAATGGCTTTGGTTATCCATTAGGTCCATAAATTACCATATATTCAACACAAAAAAAACAGTGACAAATTGGCGTTGACAAAGGACAACTGGACATATAAAGGGCCCCATTGCCTTCAGTAGCTTAGGGCCTCATCAAACCTAAATCCGGCCCTGGCAGTACCAAATTCTGATATGGCCACATACATGGTAGGGATAATTATTGGGGAGGGGGCAGAAAAGTGTGTGTTTAACTCACAGAATGGTGTTGTTTCTGGATATTATAGCTGGGCTCCTCAAAAGGAGCCTTTGACCAAAGTTGGTTTCTTTCTGGTCTAAGCCTAGGCTGCTTTCAGAGGGATGCTAATGAATCACAATTCAAGTGCAATTGGCTTTCCACACTATGCAGAATATGTTGTTTATTGTATGTTGATCCCACGAGATCCCCCCTCCCCCACATTGCTCCTGTGGGTGAAGAAGGGGAAGTTCCAATGCCCCTGAACAGCCATTTGGGGTTTCAAAATGAAATGAAAATCAATTGTTTATTTCACGCTAAGTACTTATTAATTTAAGCTTGATTGCACCTTACTACTCTCTCTCTCTCTCTCTCTCTCTCTCTCTCTCTCACTCTCACACACACACACACACACACACAACCTAAAATCCCAGCATGTTTAATGTTTATTTTGAATTAGCAGTGTAGATTGGAAGTGTTTAATTTTTTTGGGGGGGGGGACATGCTGCTGGTGCCGACTAGAAAGGTTTCTGTCTTTTTAAAATGTGCATTATAGTGTTATAGTGCTATAACACTTTATAATACATGCAGGGTTTTGCTAATATTTTTATTTTTAAAAAATAACTGGAAAGTAATTTTAGTGCTAATTCGAAGATAATTTTTTTAAATGTTGGCAGGGATATAAAGTGGTGCCCACTATAGCAAAGGCTACAGTGAATATGTGACAGGTTTACCTGTCTTTGAAAAGATGGAGCAGCATCACTAAGGGCAAAACGTGTCTAAACATTCTTCTCAAAATCAGATTTTTTGTTGTGAGAGGAGAGAAAAAGGAAGAAGCACTGGGAAAACACATGGGGGTTGAAAGTAAAAGAGTAAAGTACAATGTCATGTGGAAACCCCCCCAAATGTATGTCATATCTATATTTATCTATGAATGAATGAACGAACAAACAAACAAACAAACAAACAAACAAACAAACAAACAATACAAGGTGATGCCACACTAAATGCCCAGTATGGAAGCAGCCCTAAACTGCTAAATTCTATACCTTGGGGAGGAATTTGCCCACCAAGGTTAGATGACAACGGAAGAGGGGTACGGTTTAGGAAGGGAGAGGCTTTGTCCAGCCTTAAGCTTCAGCGAGTGAGCACTTGTATATAGTATAGCAACCCTCCGCTGCGCTCTTCCTCTGCCCTGAGTGGCCATGAGCGAAGCCCTTAAATACTACATGAGCAGAACCTTTCTGGGATGAAGCAAGATTGGCTTCAGGGCCTTGCTGGCGATACTAAGGCCATTTTGGGCACAGGATCAACAATTAAATATAGAGCTCTTTGCTAAACTCTCAGAAAATACTATGATAACTTACGACAATGAGACACATCATTTCTTTGCCCTGGGGATGCTGGTCTGGCATAAAATCTCTCCACAGTTCCCTTACCCTGTTTTGTTAATAGTGTTCTACAGTTAGCAAAAATATGTATCTGGTACTAAGACAAGAAATCCAAATCCTGATGGGAGTACAATCCCCGCCACACCCCCTGCATGTGTGTGCCACTTCTTAAATATGAAAAGACACGCGAGTCACATTTCTTGTATTGTCTAATTTGACATAGTGTCTGTCTATAATATAGACACAAATGCTCTTCAGTACTGATGTTTATGTGACATTCTAGCCTATCAGATGATACAAATGTCCTTTTCCAGGCAGTTTATCTACTCAAAGGTTGGCTAAGCTGTGGGCTCCCATCCTCTCAAGCCAGCATGGCCAGTGAAACAGATTTTTGTTACAGTCCAACAACATGTGTAGGGGCCACTGGTTAGCCTGCCTGGCCTACTCCACCCAAAACTGCAGCAATGTAGTGTAGATCAGGCATAGGCAAACTCAGCCCTCCAGATGTTTTGGGACTACAACTCCCACCACCCCTAGCTAACAGGACCAGTGGTCAGGGATGATGGGAGTTGTAGTCCCAAAACATCTGGAGGGCCGAGTTTGCTTATGCCTGGTGTAGATGCTCAGAAGCACAGCATTACTACTGTGAAAAGGATTTTTTTTTTATTGCTTTCACTCTGATGGGTGTGGTGGTGAGGTGATACTCAGAACCATCTGCTATGGTAACAGTGGTGTTCTGTATTCCCCAAGCGGGGCAGGTGTTCTAACAAACTACACCCTCATTTTAAAATCAACCAATGTTAGGCGCTTAAAGCTCGGTTGATATAGATTGCTCATTCCTTTAAGGTGTCAGTTTGTGACCCAGTGCTGCAGTCATCCTTCCCACAGTTCTGCTGTGCGCATCTACCAGTGGAATTTAGTCGTGGTACGATAAGGTTAGATGCCTCTAGTTTTCCCTCTGTGGGGTTAACAGCAGCTTCAAGAGGGGGGTATTTGTCAGGGAAGAAGCACAGACAAGGGTTAAACATCCCCTTCTGCTGCGCCACTGCTGTGATCAAATTTGTAGCCCCATATGACTGTGTCAAAGTAAACCCAAAACCAACAGGAGATCCATTATATCGGATCTGCCACATGATGTATAATTTGACTCTTAGTGCACAAGCCTTACATTCTGAGATTTTTTCTTTCAGGGAGTCTTGGCAAAGTTTGCCAGCTGATAACACTGCTTGCTGAGATGTTCCAGCTTTCATCCATCTCTTGTCTGATTGGTTGTACTGGATATTTAATGGATGTGTCCCTGGAGAGTTACAGCAATACCTTATTGTTGTATTGCTTCTTTCTTTTTGACAACAGTAGTCTATTACTCATTGCCACCTGATTGGGGTTGTTTCCAGGGCAGCATTTTTTCCTCCTCTGAAGAAATACCTGTGAAAAATGTTAGGTACGCATATGTGGATTTCCGCATTCTAACTCAAATATTATTCTTGCATGGTTGGTGTTCTCTGGAAAGAAGATAATATGTCTGGACTAGCCCTCTGACCCAAGCCTTTCTAGGGGTTGATCATGGATTGTCACAGATGAATATTCAGGTTGCAAGAGCATTGGCTTTCAGAGCAATGGAGACCTATGCAACTCGATGAAAGCTTTTGGTATGTGTGCTTTTGTCAGAACAGAGCAGAGGGGATGTATGGGTACAGCGACAGCACTGTTCAGGTGGCCATCTTGAGATGAAATGACAAGCTGTTTCAGGCTGCAGAGGTGAGCAGAAGGAGGTTTTTTAGTGGATAGGAAGAATTTACAGGCTGCCTGAGACTTTTGATCTGTTAAGTAGCATATCTCTGGTGGTGGCTAAGCATCAGTGTCCCATAGGGAGGCAGAGGGCATATGTGAGATAATCTGCACCCATAATAGTTTCATCCTTAATACGGCCTAATAATTAAATGCTTGTTCAGACCCTAAAGCAGGAGATTATATCTCCTCCGTCTGCAACAAAATTTATCAGGATTAACCACAGCGAGGCTGGGCTGCTATTGCTTATTATCCCTGCAACACTGCTGCCCATATCTTTTCCCCTTCTTTTTTCTGCTTTCTGAACATCCACAGGTGATGTTCTGATCAGGTAGAGATGCCGTGTTCCAGCTGGTCATGGGAGCTGACTTTGCCGCTGTCCCTTGCCAAGATTTTCCAAGGCTGAGCTAATAAAACATCTGACTTTGATGGTGGTTTAATTAGTTGCTTTTGGCTTTAATGTCAACGGATAACAAAGTTTCCATAGGCTTACAACCCTTCCCTATATTTTCCTTTTTTAATCTTCTTTCCTTTCTCTTGTTTCTGCTTGGAGGGGAAAAGAGAGAGGCACCGTCTGGCCTCTCACTATGTGTAGTCTGAAGAAAAGAAGGTTCTGTGTGATGCTGGATTAAATTTTAATAATGTTGATGCTGCCTGAGGATGTCACAGCCCGTTGCTTCCATGAACCACACATCATGGCAGTGGGCAGCTGCATTATGACCCCCAGTTTGCAAGGAGGCCCACGAAGGCAAGAAAGGCAGTGTGGTTTCCCCAAGCTTATCTGACAGATCAGCGGGTGAGCCAGAGATGGAACACCGGCTGACCTTGGCATATCAGAGGGGCAGCCGAAATGACCTCATCTGAATATTTCAAGTCCCCAAATCCTAACCGGTTGTTATGATGTAGGGCAGGTCCTCCACGTTACAGAGGCCCGACTGATTCCATCCCGTAGGACACTCTTCCCACAGAGATTCTGCAGGCATCTTCATGACTGAGTTTCAAGACATCTCTTGAAGACTCTTTTACAGTGGTACCTCAGGTTACGTACTTAATGCGTTCCAGAAGTCCGTTCTTAACCTGAAACTGTTCTTAACCTGAAGCACCACTTTAGCTAATGGGGCCTCCTGCTGCCGCCGGTCCCCCAGAGCACAATTTCTGTTCTCATCCTGAAGCAAAGTTCTTAACCTGAAGAACTATTTCTGGGTTAGCGGAGTCTGTAACCTGAAGCGTATGTAACCTGAAGTGTATGTAACCCGAGGTACCACTGTATACCAACAGGCTTATGTAGTGTGTCATGGTGGTTTGGGTGTCAGACCCAGGTTTGAGAAACCAGGGTTCTAGTCCTAACGTGATCATGAAGCTCACTGGGTGACTTTGGGCCAGTCACAGTCTCCCAGCCCAATCCACTTCACAGGGTTGTTGCAAGGATTAAGTGGAACAGGGAGAGCTGTATATGCCACAAGATAAGCCTGTCATTTTTATTATTGTATTTGTGGTATGTTATGTTTTATTGTACTGGTTGTTGTACACTGCCTTGATATTTTAAATAGGTTGGTATTAATAAAATTAAATGATTGTTTTCCCATTGTCTTTCTTTCCCCACATTTGCCTTGGGAATTGAACTGATTCTAGGGGAGGAAAGGAAGTGCATGCCTGCTACTATACTTGGTTGCTTCAAGGGTGCACAGCCACAAAGCACTGCTGGTCTTCAGCAAACTTGAAATGAGTGTTGGTACCAACAATGCACTTGCGGCATTCCTCTGGAGCTTAAGAGACGTTTCTGTTCTTTCAGGTTAGGCATGAAGGCAGGCTTGCCTGGTGACCTTCAGTAAGAATCCCCTCCAGGTCAACTAGGAAAACAAGCATCAAGTGAAACAAACCAAATAACTAGGAAAAAGAGTCATTAAATTTTTTTATTATGGCCTCATGTACCAGAAATGAATCACATAACTAGGCACTGGGACGTGGGCCAGTAAAAATAACTTTTGTGGACTTCACTGGAAAGCTGTTTGGGGGAGATGTGATTGTGCTATCTGCATTTCTATCCCACCTTTCCATTTCTAGTTGGAACACCCCAAATAATTTTAAACAATCAAATTTAAACTGGATTGGAAAATGCAGATGGGGGGCTGCAGATAAAATCAAAGGGAAGTGATACACAATACCCTGAGCAAAATGGTGTGTGATGTAGCAGTCAGATTGGTCATTTCCAAGCAGAGGCAGCATTAGAGCCCAACCTTGGTGTGGCTGATCAATACTTGGTTCTCCTGGTGTCCTTAGCCCCCTTCATGTGTTTTTGATATTCATGAGCACAAGGGGTGTGGGGCCCAGCCTCTGATGTCATGTGTTGTGCACTGAAGTCTGCAGCAGCGCAGATTTCCCCCATGCCATGGAAGTCTATGGGTATCATGTTCTCTGTGTGTACATCTCACAGAAATCCACACATTGATCCAGCCAAGTCAGGGAAAGAGAAATAACTTGGGAGAAGAGCATCATCTTTGCATGCAGAAGGCCTCAGGTTCAATCCCCAGTATCTCCAGGTAGGGCTTCCCATATCTAAAACTTTGGAGAGCCACTGCCAGTCAGTGTAGCTATTGTTAAGCTGCCTGGACCAATGACCTGACGTTGTATAAGGTACCTTCCTAAGTTTACAACCCTGGAGGCAAGTCCAGCAGTGAAGCTCTACAGCCCCATGTACTTGTAGAGACCCCTTTATGTGAATAATACATGAAGGTCCCCCCCCCCACTTATTTAAAAGCAGCTCCACACCCACACTTGGATTCAGGCAGTAGTACTGAGGGGGATGGGTTAACCCAAATCTCATGTATCATATCCTTTATTGGCATTGATTAGCCCTGCCCAAAGTTTCTGTTAGGGATACTGGATGGTGAAACAACAGATACAACAATATTTGCCTTCCTGGGCCAAATGGAAACTTCAGGGGCTGATTTTAATCAGAAAATTGGTGCCGCGAGAGAGGTTAGCCCCCCAATCCAAATTGGTAGGGCCCTTGAGTATTATTAAGACTTTTTTAAAAGCATGAGAGATCCTGTTTGACAGATCTCCTGCATTGCATGTCTGTTTTGGCCCTTATATAGGAAGGATGGAGGGCACTGACTGAAGCTGTAAGGTCCTTATATAGTCTGAGTGTGTCTTAAAGAATGAAGGCATCGGCTGCCAAGACTTCTGTCACCACATAAATGCAGTCATTGAAGATTGTTTGAAGATTGTGGATCAGCAGCCAGGATCTCCTTGATATCTTGGTGCTTTTCCCTAGCTTTGAAGCTGAATTACTGCACTACAGTGAGCAAGTCACTTACCTCTCGGTGCCCTCAAAGCCCAAACTCCCCACCCCATCTCGCCCTTTATCTGTGTGCACTGAATAAATTCTTCAGAGCAGGGACTGCTTTTCAGCTGATGTATGCACAGTGCCATAAAACAAGTCATTAATTAGAAATTATGTATTTTGCAGCTGTGTACACTACCGCATTGGGTTTAACAAATCGCTGCACTTCAGAATGGAGGCAAAGCTCTGTTTGTTCTGAGAATTAATCCCTGCTATTGTGAGAAATAATAGGGCAGTGCTGAATAAGAGCATCTTCTCAGGCTCGCCCCACATGCCTGCCGGGAACAAGGGGGGCTAGCGGCTTGCCAGACCACCTCTTGGGCTGCTCTTACGCAGGAGCACTGTGGATGGGCAGGCTGGTAGAAATGGGTTGTGGGCCTTTGAGGACTTCCACGCAAGTCTTGATGAACAGGCAGAGCCCATTTTGACATGTTGCTGTGTGGCTTGCAAGCATGATGTCCTGGTCTGGTCTGATGCCGGATCCCATGGAGAAGGTGGTAAGGCAGGGCAAGAGCAAAGGCCGTTTGTCACCAGATGACCTCAAAGCTTCACCCCGTCAAGGAGAACTTCAGAGCCTTAAAAGCCCAACCCCTGGTCTGAAGACAGGCACTCCTCCCTCATTCCATAACCTCCCTCCTGGTGCACTCCCTGCATTTCTGTGCGCTCTGGTTTCTGTTACGATGTTCCGTTGTGCCAGAAGCGGTTTAGTCATGCTGGCCACATGACCTGTAAAGCTGTCTGTGGACAAACACTGGCTCCCTCGGCCTGAAAGCGAGATGAGCGCCACACCCCACAGTCGCCTTTGACTGGACTTAACTGTCAAGGGATCCTTTGCCTTTACACTCCCTACATTGCTGGACTGGTGAAGTGTGATGGGAGGCATCTGGTTCTTTGGAAGAAGGCACCCATGAGGGTCTGGGCTCTGGTCCTGGAGGGTACTTTGGGGTCTTCTGTTAGCCAGTCTCAGTCATAGTGGTCCCCTGATCTCCAGTTATCTGCTTAGAACCCTGAACTTTTTCTAGCTCCTCAGCTGATGCCTCTACAGCCTCCAACTTTGTGTCTGAATTGCTTCTGGATTCAGGGATCATGATACCTGCTTGCGCTCATGTAAGATGTGAAGTGAGAGAGTCTTGGATTTCACCTTCTAGCAGCATGATGTCTACTTCTCCCATGGTGCAATTCCCCATTGCAGAGAAGTATGTGTGAATCCTGGCTGTTCAAGACCAGTTGGGACATAGGAAAGAGCCTTCTCTGTGGCTGCACCTGATAGGTGGAACTCAGGTGGTCTGTACTGACCTTTTGCCTGCTAATCAATATTTTTCAAAAAATTCTGGCAGGTATTTGGCCTACCAGCTCGATGGGCTTTTAGCAGCATGTCTCTTTGTTTTAGGCTGCTTGTTTGTGTTGCTCACAGTAGCAGACAAGGTGATGAGATAGTGGCACTCTCCTGTTTACTGGGAAGGAGATGGGGGGCAAGGTGGTGGGGAGGTTGGTGCAGTGCAAACACACTGAAAGAGCTAACCTGGAGTTCCTGTTGGTGGGTTTGCACCATGCCAACCACCCAGCTGCCAGTCGCCCACTCCTTCACAGTAATCAGCAGGCAACTCAGCTGTGAGGAGGTCAGGTGAATGGTGCTGCCATACCATGCTGGCTGTTACTGGGAGCAGCAAATACAAATAACCTAATATGCTCTGCTAAAATGTCATCAACCCAGCAGGCTAAATGCTTGCCAGGCGGTATAGAAATGAAATAAACAAATAAAATAAAATATTTTTTTAAAAAATGCCTTGCCTACTGCCTGCTCCTGTTTTCTTGCTTTTGCTGTAGTTATTGCATTCTGAATAGCTCCTGTGGTGGTTGTTACCCCTTTCTTCATATTGCAAATACAGTGGTACCTCGGGGTGCAAACGGGATCCATTCTGGAGCCCCATTTGCATCCTGAATAGAACGTAAGATGTGACTGCATGTCTGCGCGTGCACGGGTCGTGTTTTGCCACTTCCGCGCATGCGCGTGACGTCATTTTTAGCGTCTGCATATGCACAGTGGCGAAACCTGGAAGTAACATGCTTTGTTACTTCCGGGTTGCCGCGGAGCGTAACTTGAAAACGCTCAACCTGAAGCACATTCAACCCAAGGTATGACTGTATGCTAAGAGGGCAGGATATAAATCTGCTTTAACAGTGGCTGCTTAAGGGGTGACCCAGCTGGATGGGTGGGGTATGGATAATAAAATTATTCTTATTCTTATTAAGTACATAAAATAAAAAACCACATGGGCTATGCATATCTTCTCTGAGCATTCCTGCTGGAGTGACGGATGGGGGGAAATCCCATGTGATTGACCACACCCGTGTGACTTCTTCACTCTCACCCCAGCAGCTGTGGAGAATGATTTCTTAGGGAAGCAGTCCCTTGCTGTGTTGTGGGCTGTGCATATGTGGAGGGGGACCTAAATTCTGTGACACCCAGAGGTGACATCCTGACCAGTCCTTCCTTGTGACTAGAATACCTTTTCCTCGTCTGAATGTTTAGGAAACAGTGCTGTCCCCTCTTCGCCCGTCCTCCCATCTTCCTTTTTTTGCTATGCTTTTTAAGCTGGAGAGAGCAAAGGTGCTTTTGCCCTTCCAGGCAGAGGACAAACAGCCCCACCAGTCTTATCAAAACTATCTTTCTGCGTGGCTGTATCTCCCCCCCCCCCGCCCCCCCACCATTGCCGTCTGCCAGTTAGGCTTGGTTGTGGAAACTGTGACGTTCACAGTATGCTTATTAAAAGGCAGAATGATAGCAGCTGTCAGGAATGGTAAGGAGCTTTTTGAATTCTTAATCTATGAGATGCTTTTATATACCCCCCCCCCCCATCTTCTCTTTTAGGCTTGTCATCCTTTTAAAGAGAGACCAGGACAGATTTTTTTTACTGGTGTTAAAAAAAAGAGCACCTCCAGCCTCCACTGATGCGATCTTGGTGCTGAGATGTGCACAGTGTGCGTTCTCCTTGAAGAGCTCTTTGTAACTCGACCCAGGCTTGCTTTGCTGTTGTTGGTTATTTGTATTTATTGTATAGACCAGAGGGCCTTGGTGCTGTGCAAAGTCACAAGGGAGGGAGGGAATTCTTGTCTGTCAGCGCAGATCTAAGTAGATAACCGGTGAGAAGGAAGGTGGCTTCTTGTCCCTGTTTTACATATGGTACGTTTGTGAGGGAGAATGCGAGGCAGGCGGGCAGGCTAAATGACCTTTCCAAAGTCTGATGGAATTGCTGATAGGGCAGGTACTGAATCGTAAGTATGACGGATCATCGATAGAAGGCATTTCTTGTTTGCCTTTGTGGGTAGAAGAGCAACAGGCTTCCAAGAAGGTAGGCACAGAGGTCACAAGGGTAGCTTGAGCACAGCCAGGGATCTGCCCACATCAACATCCACCCTGAGATTAAATTTGCGGGTCCCAGGGCAGGTGTGTCTGTGTGTCAAAAAATCTAATAGTTGTTGCAGGTCTTCTTTTTCATATCGACCCTCTGAAGTGGGAGGGAAATCTGCATGGGACAGTGAGCAATGGCTTAATAATGGCATTATTTTCATTACACTACTGTTCATGCTATTATTAGGCTCCATTGAAAAATGACAAAGAAGGGAGCAAAGTTTCCTGCTTGTCACTCCCTTCTGATGGACTTAAATGCTTGCTCAACCCTTTGTGACTTTGCAGTTGGTCCTAACAAATATATTAATTAAGCTACTGATTTACGACCTCAGTTTCTGCTTGGTTTCTACATGCTGAGAAGATGATTTGGAGTCTGAAGAGAGTTGAAATGGAGTTCAGCAGGCCCTGGTTTGAACTCCCTTCCTCTCACGGCTTTCCCCCACCCCACCCCGAAACTCTGGGCCTTTTAACCTTGTCAGGGTATTTGTGAAGGTGCTGACAAATCCTGAAAATCCACAGCCCCCTTCATAGAACTGCCATCCCCAGGTTTCTGTGTGCTGCAAGCCATAACAGTTGCGAGAACCAAAGCTACAGGGAACCAGGCAGAGGGCCTTCTCGGTAGTGGCGCCTGCCCTGTGGAATGCCCTCCCATCAGATGTCAAAGAGATAAACAACTACCTGACATTCAGAATACATCTGAAGGCAGCTCTGTTCAGGGAAGTTTTTAATGTGTGATATTTTAATATATTTTTAATCTTTGTTGGAAGCCACCCAGAGTGGCTGGGGAAACCCAGCCAGATGGGTGGGGTACAAATAAATTATTATTATTATTATTATTATTATTATTATTATTATTATTATTATCATCATCATCATCATCATTATTATAACAGTTGAACAGGTCTGAAATGGGTTTGAATTTGCAAACCTTCAAGAGTGAGAACAGAATACATCGGGGCTCCTTCAGCTTGCCAGTTCAAATCTTTCCCTTGTCATTACTCACTTAGAGCCAGTTATCTTTTGGCAGGAGGAAAACTGAAGTGAAATGAGCCTGGTGGTTGTTGACCACTTGTCGGGGGAACTCCTGGCTTGTTGCAGAGGGCAAAAAGCCTTTGAAGACAGAATTAACCTCTCACCATGGAGTGGGGGGTCATCATACACTCTGCTGAGTGGGTGGTTTATTTGTTGATTAGGAGAGGGGATTTCAGCAGGTGTAGCTGTTTGTTTCTTTTCTCCTGGCCATCCAAACTGGTAAGGAGACTCCAAATGGGCTGCTTAACCAACAGCTACTCAAAGTCTTAACTGTTTCATAGGAGTTGTAGTCTGCAGTCGCAGCAGAGTTCAGTCCACAATGCCATTTCCCCCCCAGCCACACCCCACACCTCATGTCACATGAGCTGAATAGGTAAATGTGTACAGGACTGCAGCCTAAAAGGCTTTCTATGGCTGCCCTGGACTAGAAGCCATGTTTGTAAGATCTGACAGCTAAAGATGGAAAATATGATGTCAGTGCTTAATAGTAACTACTTAGTTACAGTGCCTCCAAAGGATGGTGCCACAAGAAAGAAAGCATGTACAGAATGACACTGTTGTCAAACTTCTTTCTGTTTTCTTGGTCTCCTGCAATATTTGTGATAAAGCCTGGATGGATTTTGGTGGTATGGCAGAAGCAAAGGGGTTCTAAATGTGTTTAGGACTGCAGCCATTGGCTTCAGTTCTCTGCATTTACCTGCTGGTAACCTTCACTGAACACAGAGGAATTTATTATTGAGTAAGCATACATAGTGCTGTTGCATATGCATAAGAGTTCTGCACAGAGCTATAGTAGAGTTCGTCATACTCTAAGTTGTAAAACTAAAATTGAATTTTTTGAAGCTGGGCAGTGATTTAAAACATTCCCTAGTGACAACATACAGCATAGCTTGGAGAGGTCGCAGGAATGTGCTGTGTTCCATATTAGTCAGCTCTCCAGGGCAGTGGATGTGCAAAGTGAATTTGAGTGCAGTTCTATGATACACTGTACAAGATTTTTGTTTTGTTTTTTTATCGCTTGAACTTTCCCTTTTGGGTTAGAAAACAGTTGTATTGTACTGTAAGGTCTGCAAGGAGACTGCTACAAATGTTAGCTGAACAAATTTGTTCATATGCTGAATACACTGCCCGCCCTTCTCTGGTTTTGCAGTACACTTCTGTGCATCTGTGGGCGAGTCATTTCCTTCTTCTTCCTAGTTGCCAGGACTAACACCACATGGGATTATTTTTTTGATCCATTCATTTGTACTTGCCCATGCGGTGTGGGAAGCCATTGAAGGACCGAAGCAGATTGTTTGATACATACTCACAGAGGAGATAGTTGCTGGTGATTAAGATGGGTTATATATTCTCTTGGAAATGTTATACTGTTTGCTGGTACTTTGAACTCAACGATGAATGAGCTCATTGACAAATGGAAGTGAAACATTTTGTTGGAATGTTTTGCCAGTATTCTATGCCTGCCTATTTTCACTACTGTCAGCTGCTTCCAAAATAAGGTGACAAAAGTGTGAGTCAACATGAGAAGAAAAGGACCCTATTGCCATCAAGAGAGGAAAGTATATTTGGTTGCAGATGCTTAATGTTTTCCAAACAAAAATTCCTCGTTATCTCTTTGCCGAATCTCTTGCCAAAAAGTGGGCTACAAGGTATTGCCTGGGGCGTTGGCACCTGCATAAGTCATTTCCATGGCCAGCCCACAGGTGTTGATGGCTAATTTCTCCCTCTGACATCCCTAAATGTAAGAAGTGAAACCCTGTGGCCCACATGGTTTGGATTTAGATTAAGTTTCTGGAAATGGGAGGCTGCAGGGGGCATCATGGAGAGCAATAGTTCCCTGCTTTTCTTTTTACTTAGGGGATTCCGGACTTGCCAGTCAGCCCGACACCTGACCCTCAAGTAGGACCCATCCAGTATGTCTTTGTGCTGCTCTTTCCCCCAGCATCTGGTGCCTGCAGATCTGAACTCGCCCGTTAGGAATTACAATTCACAAGGTCCTCTGCAACACAGGACATCTGAGACCTGTGCGGTGGTGGTAGAAGGAGGAGGCCTTTTGGCTCACTTGTTGAAGGTCAGGTTTTTAAAAGCCACAGGCTACTGTACCTCCTGGGAACCTGTAATTACTGGGACATCTGCTGGAAGACAAAAGGAACTTTACACAATTCATCAGGGAAAGATGATTATTTGTGTAGCTGCTTCATGGAAGCATCAAAACAATGGATGGCCTTTTAAAAACATTTCTGGAACAGCAATGTTGTTATTGTTGCTGTTGTTGTTAAGAGCTGGGTTCTTTCTCAAGCTGAAGGGCCAGTGTTCAGTACATAAGCCAGTAGAGATCTTCATATGCTGCTCTGTACAGTTGGTCCTGCTTTTGCACAGGTAAAGGGTACAGTGGTACCTTGGTTTGCAACTGCTTTGGATTACAACTGTTTTGGATTACAACCACATCAATCCCAGAAGTGCATGTCCCTTTTTTTGGATTACAACCCATTTTGGGGGGGGGGAGGACCCACTGGCGAAAGCACGCCTTGGGTTACAACCTGTTTTGGTTTACAACTGGACCTCTGGAATGGATTATGGTTGTAAACCAAGGTACCACTGTATTCTTCTTGCAGAACCACTTCCCCCTTTCCTTCCCTGTTCTTTTCATCATTGCATCCTCCCATCTGGTCAGCTCTGATGTTGCTCTCGCTCCTCTGCTTGCATGCAAAGCTCAGCCTGGGAGGGAGTGTGTCTGCTTGCAGCTGGCACTGTATTCATGCCTGGAGGCATTGGCTGTGGGGTGGTGCGTAGGAACTTCCAGGCAGGTGGACAGGATTGTGCAGTCTGTTCAAGCTGGGTCCATGGGAGCAGATGGCTGGGCTTGTGGCCATGCAAGTGTTTGCCCAAATGGACTTCTTTGTGGAAGGAAAAAAACAAACGAAGAATATTGTGGCTCTTGTCCTGGCTCCCACCCTCCAATGAAACACTCAGACTCTTGGCTCGGGAAATCCCAAAGGTTTTGTTAAAGAAGCTAGTACATGGTCTCAGCATGAGCTCAGGTTCTAAGGATCTCAGTTTAAAGGTGCAGTGGTAGAGCCTAGGATACATGGCTAGGCAAAGCATAGACATAGATACGACACCTGGCATGTCCCTCCTGCAAGGCTATCATTGGATAGCTCTTATCCTAAACAAGAAGACTGGACTCACAAACAAGTGCATGTATGGACATAGGGAGCTGGGACTGTTCATCCCTGTGCCAACAGTGGTGCCTCCTTGGTGATGGGACTTGCATCCAGCCCTTTCCCTCTCCCCCTCCTTCCAACTCAGCTGGCTCAGGCTCCCCTGATTTGGTCAGCTGGCTCCTCTGCTCCCTTGGGGCATTCTCATCAGAGTCCCCCTCCCTTGCTGCTGCGACTAATGGCTTGGGGACCAAAGAACTATATACCAAGTTGATCTTTTACCTCCCTCCAAATTCTTAAGTCTCTTGCAAAGCATGTTGCATTGATCAGGTTGAGGCTGATCCTATTTCCCGAATACTAACTTCAGTGCTTGTTTTTCTGACTTTCTTTTTGTGGTGCTTTTAAGTCTAAAGGACAAGTCTAAAGGTTTTTTACAAAGACCATGAAATCTGAAGGTTTCTCTGCCATTCCTGGTGCCCTCCAGATGTTCTGCTCCCCTCATCCCTGCATGGCTGGGGCTGATGAGAGTCTTGGGAGATGTTTCTTCAATGCATAAATATAGACTTAAGCTGTAAATAATAGATGTTTTACAAATTGCAGAGGAAATACAGTAAGGCCTGAAGAAAGTGTAAAGTGAAGAGAAGCTAGTGGGAGCCATTCCACTAATTCTAAGGAACATTTGCCCAGTTCTTCCTAAAGGAAGGGATTTATCCCATTTCCAGCTGCTGCAAGCCCAGTCAGTCCCACCCTAGGAAGTGGTTCGGTAGAATTACAGTTTCATAATTGTTTGGCAGTGCTGAAGATGGGAGAGGGAGGCTTTCTCTTAAAGCTGTGAAGTAATGCTTTATAGTTACAGCTGACTAGTCATAAAGGGCAGGTATCAATCCGAAAGTATATTGCAGAATTAAAGGGAAGACTGCAGCCATTTTTTAAAAAAAAATTATTTTGCAATTTGAGGTCAAGATTAACACACATTTTCAATTCTCTTTTAGCAGCCCTTCCTCTGCTTTTGGAGGCTGTTGGTTTAAAAGTTGCACTTCCACTAAATACCCATGTTCTGCAGAAGAACAAGATAATTTCCACATCATTGTCATTCTGATTTCTCAGCCAGCCTAGCTTTTTGTACAAGTCTACAGGTCTTGTTTACTGTGGTCTCATTGGAGTTGCTAGAAATTACTTTGCTCGTCTAAACCTATGGAGAGAGAATGTGGGAGCAAGAGAAAGCAGCACAAGATACCCATAGTTTGGGATGCTGGTGGGTTATTTATGATGCAGCAAGTGGTGTCTGGAGGCTGATAGTCCATATCCTACACTTAGCAAGCCCTTTCAAATTCAGTCTCCACCTACAGTCAAAGCAGCCCAAATCTTGTCATATATGGGTAGGGTTGATATTGTACAAATGATGGTTGAAATATTGTCCATGGATGTTCATGTCATCTGTTTAATCTTCCCATCACAAAGACTTAAGGTGCTCCCATTTGAATACAGGATATATATGTTTGCCATTGCCTTCCAAAAAATATTTTCAGCCTAAGAAAACAGTTGTGTTAGTTTGTTTTTCTTCTTTAGCATCAGGTGCTCCCCACAAAAAAGAACTCAATTTGAATTCAGCAATAAATATTTGAGGATCTTTAGACTTCTGTCTTCCCTTCCTCTTTTCCCTCTCTTTCTGCTGTGGTCTCCTCTTTCCCTGAGATTTAATCTGAACCAGTAAACTGTGGTTTACACTTGTGCTGCAAATTAGGATTGGAAGCTGGGACCATCCATTGTTCTCTCTCTCTTTTTTTTTTTAATATATTTTATTAATTTTCCATGCATTTATACCACATTAACAATTTGTATTAAACTTTTCGATTTTTTGACTTCCTTCAGCTTCTCTGCCAATCATTCAAATTCTAATTTTTTAAATACACATTTCCAAATTTTAATATTGCCTTTATACCTACCCCCCTCTTATATTTTGCTTTTTTACAATGTTTCTTATTCTATTACAGAGCTTCTTTAAATGCCACTAACGTTATTTCGTTATCACTTATACACTCCCAGTATTCTGCTAATTTTCTCCAGTCCTCGATGAATTTTTGATCTCGTTGATATCTAATCTTCCCAGTCAGTTTGTCAAGTTCTGCATAGTCCATCAGCTTCGTTCTCCATTCCTCCAACGTTGGTATTTGTTCTTGTTTCCAATTCTGGGCCAGTAATATTCTTGCCGCTGTCACTGCATATTGGAAAATTTTATAATCCTTTCTATTTATTTCATTACCAACAATTCCTAAGAGAAAGGCCTCTGGTGGGACCATCCATTGTTCTCAATCCTGGTTTTCAGGACAAGTAAAAATCATAGATTGCTTGTTTAGGTGAAATGGCAAACTATGGTGTGCTTCAAACAGGAGAGGCAACAGGAAGAGGAAGTGTACAAGCCAAAGGGTTCTTAAAGGCTTCTTGATGTAATACCAAGCCATGGTTTACTGTTATATCAGAGTCAGACCATTTTGTACATTTTTTATTATGCGGTGAGATTATTTCTGTGCAGGAGAGATGTCATATGAAGACTGTGGGCCTATGGAGAAACCTCTGGATTTTGTTTCCTTTTTTCCAATCTTTTAAAATTAGGGCTGCCCTTGAAAGGCAGTCGTCTTCAGGTCCCAGCCACCTCTTTCCTGGCAACTGCCCAATTAGCTTCATATGATTGTCTGTGGTTTAATTGGACCAGGGCTAGAAATATGCCACAGATTCATTGTGCAAGAATTCATATTAGCAGAAGGAAGCACATCTTCACGAAAGATGCGAACTAGACTTGCGGAATTTGCTGACCCGTAGCCAGGTGGCCTTTCCAAATGCGTGGCTGCAAAAATGAAAGACTGGTCTATTGACAGCTATTAGCCATTATGGCCCTATGGAATCTATATGTTCAGAAGCAATATACATGGGAGTGCACCATGCTAGTGCAAGTTTGTGTTGCAGCCCCTGTCTTGTGGGTGCTGTGGTAAAACACTCCATGTGGCAGCTGTTACCTGCAGTGCACCATTTGACATTGGTAATTGGGATGCTTTTCATTATGACAGAGAGAGAGAGAGAGAGAGAGAGAGAGAGAGCGAGAGAGAGAGAGCTTTCTGGCATAGTAGTAAGGATTGGCCAATTTTTGTAGTCATGACATGCCAGCAATTTGCCATGATGTGCAGCGGACATAATGTGCAAGCCAGCCCTTGTCTTCCCTCCCATCTCTGCTCCTTCCACCTTCCATTCACTTCCATTCTTCTGCTGCTGTTTGTTTTTTAACAATGAGTTTCCATCCTTCATTCTGACCTGCCATCTGCAGATGATCAGACTTGTGCAGGGTTGTTTCTTTGCATGCTAGCTTGTTTCCTGTGTGGCTACTTTGTGCTAAAGGATCACATTTAGCAACACTGAGAGGCACCGTAAAGAAAGGGCCAGGAGCAGGTCATGGGTGCCTTCTGTTCCCAGCAATCCTACCCCGCCCCCTGCTGCTGCTGTGTGTCTGCTCTGTCAGGACAGCCAGCTATGCAGTCCTGACGTCACTACAGTGTGCTGCAGCTGAACGTGTAATGCATCCAATTGCTGCAGAATGCATTGACATGCTGCAGCACGCAGCTTCACGGTGTAGAGTGCGGTGGTCTGCAGTGCATAAGTTCCTGGCACAGCTCTTATCTGTGATGCAGTAAAAAAAAAAGTGGGGGAGGGAGAGTTGGTAATGACCCATGAAAGCATAGAATTGGGAGATGCCTTTAGCATGTGATTGGAGGGGGACTGTTCTCTGTAAAGATAACCAGATTGCTACCACAGGCACCCATGATCCTGTTTCATGTTGTAGCTCTGAAAACAGCAGCCTGATTTATGGGAAACCTATGACTCACATCTCTCATTTCTGTTTCAGGATTATGGCTGCTGTGGGGATGGGGAGGTCTGAGACAGCTACAGTGCTTTGGTAGTTGTCTGGAGACCTCCCTGCACTGCTTCAAAAGTGCATTTGAAAATACATATTAGAGTTTGGAATGTTGTTTCCGCCAAGTGCTTTAGCCGAGGGAAAACACGTTCCCATCCCAGGCAGGTTCTATTCCCCCATCAGCTTCTGATCATCATAATACCTGTCTCTTGAGCTCCTTTTCCAAATTACATTTATTTAGCTTCTTCCTGAGCCACCTATGGGGGCTGAACCCTCAGAGACTCCAGAATAGCTCCACATCACAGTCCTTCATTGTGTGCATTGAATATAGATCCTGATTTGCTTCCGTTCACCATATGATGGGAAGATGGCAAGGATGGAATGCAAATATGTATAGGGAAGATGGGAGGAGGATGGTGAAGTGTGTGCAAAGCAGAATGGCTTTTCATCCTCCTCAGATGCAGACTGACTTGCTGTGTGGTTGACTCAATGCAGCTTTTGAAGTTCTATGATACTTAAGAGGTTGACAGACTCCTCCATGGCTGCTCCAGAATTTTAAGATTGGGCTTTTTAATGACATTGTTAGCGCTGGTGCCTTTTTAGATGAATAAGGCATCTATGTAAAAGTCTTTTTGTTGTGTAGATGAACTCAGGCAAACACTAACTCTTGAGCTTCGGCTCTAGATGCGTGTGTGTCTTGCTCCCAGAACTGAACAATTGTGCCTCCCAAGGCAGTTTCATACATTTCATTTGTTAGACATATACGGAAAAAAATATCTTATGAGTACCCCTAAAAATGCAAACAGTGGATGCAACAAACTTATGCTGTGGGGGGAATAGTCTTGTTGGGAAGCTGGAAGTTTTTGCTGCTCTTTGTCAAGTGTATGCTCAGTGGAAAATCATGCAGTGTGTAAAGCCGTTACCTGTAGTTTGTTCAGCTGATTAAATGGAAGAAATTTGCTAATTCTGTGTTGCTTGTGGGACCAGGCTAGAGGTCTTTCCAGACAACCTTGCTCATATGCAGAGAATGGCACAGTGATTACTAATTCAGTAAACAGGTGCCTGATGACGTTGCCCTAGCAAGTGCTTCTGTTTGTGGGAAGATGTTTGGTTTCTTAGCACTAAGAGCAATGGAAGTGAATTGCTGAGATGTCGTGTTCCCACCTAGTAAGTACAAAAGCATCCATCTCGAAATATGCACTCCTCCGCTCATTCTATAGGAACAATGAATCCTACTGTTTTAAGTTACATATGTTGGGATGGACGCTTTTCTGCTTGTGTGTGTTTTAGTTTGGACAGGCACTTTTCACCTATTGTCATTACTCAGAGAATGTGTCTTATGTAGGTGATTTTTGCATAGGAAATATGACTTTCTTTTTCTTTTGTGCTTCAGCTGTTCTGTGATTGTGTGCATATCAATATCAATACATTGACTTTTGAATGTTAAGTGCAGTATATTTATTTTATTAATTCTTACAACAACCCTATATGATCATTCAGTAGTATTATTACCATCATCGAGAGATAGTCACTTAGCAATTTCGCAGCTGAGTTAAGATTTAAACTGACATTTTCTTGGGTTACAGTTTAGCCACTACAGTGTAACAAGCCTCACAGTTTTCTGATCGACTTTCACACGGATGTGATGATGGCAACATTGGTGGGAAATTCACTTTCAGAGATATATTGTTGCTGGATGTAGGCAGTGGCTGCTGCTACACTCCAAACTAGTTTTGACAGTCAGCTCTAACATGTTGCAACTTGCATCATAAATGATGAGCAAGTCTTGAAAGAGTGAAGCATCATGCCTTACAAAGTAAGCTCTGAAGTGCCTCCAAATAAGAATTGGGAGGTAAGCAAGGCGCTCACGCAAGATGCATTAGGAATCTCTAAGAATCCTGGCAAATCCACATCATCCACATCATCCCAGCAATCTCAACTCTGGCTCCGCCTGTCATGGTGGAGAGGATTGCTTATTGAGGTCGCGGTGGTGGACGGACTACACGTTCAATTTTCAGTATAAAGCTTGGAGATACAATTTCATCCTACCAATGGAGCTTGAAACAGAAAGTGAATGGTTACGTCAAAATTCAATTGAAGGAGCTTAACTTACAGTTTAAGGCTATGTAGACTTGGGAAGCTGAAAATGACATCTGGTGAAGATGTTATCTGATTTTTGGTGGTAGGTTTATTAGATGGCAGGCCTCTGCCATCTAATAAAGCTAATAAACCTTCTGCCTTTGGGGGAGGGAAAATAATAATTTGTGGCACAGGTTCAAATAATACACAATATATTCAATCATCTTTTAAATACATACACGCACAAACTGTATTGGGCTGTGGAAGTTTTCTCTCTCTGTAGAGAGCCAATGTGGTGTAGTGGCTAGAGTGTTGGACCAAGACCTGGGAGACTAGGGTTCAAATCCCCATTCAACCACAAAGCTCACTGGGTGACTTTGGGCCAGGTTTGTTGTAAGGATAAAATGGGGCAGAGGAAAACCAAGTATGCTGCCACCTTGAGCTTCTTGGAGCAAAGGTGGGTCAGAAATTGAATGAATTAATCAAAGAAGAAGACGTTGTGTTATGCAGCCATCAGATGTGTTGCTTTCCGTCCTAAAGAAATAGTCAGTGGTGTTATGCTGAGAACAATTTATTCCTAGAAATTCCCATGGAATATCTGAGAGCACAACTTCCACAGCATGTGTTGTTACACTCTTTTTCCATCTATACTTCCGGCAGTTGAGAAGCTGTTCTGGAGTCCTTGCTGTGCTGTGCTAAAACTCTGCCCTTCCCACTCGATTAGCTGCAGCAATGGGGGGAATGTGTCAGAAAAGAGCATTCCATTTCCTGCAGCTGTTTGAATTGAGATCAGCGTAGGAGCATCGCCAAACGCTGCAGATCTTTTCCCTCCTAAAGTGTTTCATATTTCTCCTTTGTTACCTGCCTGCCATTTGGTGTCCCACAAAAAAAATGACTTTTCATGTTCTGGTTTTTATTTGTGTTTGCTACGAGTCTTCTGTCCACTAAGCTTTTAAAGAATCCATTTATTTTGGTCCGTCTGTTCAGCTGCAGACTCCTGTGACAGCTGAACCATACCCTTCTCTTGTCTGCATGTGATGGCGAGTGATGAATGGGTTTGAACTTTTCTTCTTTGTTTTGTGCCAAGTATAAAACTCAGGCGTGAGTGGGCAGGTCAAGCAGTGGAGGCTGGTGCTTTTGGGGACTGGTAGGGCAAAAGATATAGGGAGCCCAGCAGGAGGTGGGGCTTCAGCAGGCAGGGCTAGAACCAATGAAAGGCAGAGCTAACTAATTCTGGTATTATCCCCAACCTCCTCCCTGGTGAGTTCTGCAAGATCAACATTGGGACTATGGAGCAGAGGAGGCTGGCAGCCAGAGCCATCCCCTGCTTAATACTTCTCAATTTTCCCAGGTAAGGAGGCAGGCAGTGGGTGGTATGGGGGCTGGGGGGGCAGCCCTCTATTTGCCCTGATAGACCAGCATCTGTTGTGTGGAAGGGAACTGTCCTATGTAATAAGAACATAAGAGCCTGCTGGATCTTGTCCAGTAGATTGTTCTCTTTGTGGCCAACCAGATACCTGTAGCAAACCTGCAAGCTGGTTTCAAGCACAATCCTGGTCTGTGGTGGTTCTCTGAGTTGGTCAAGCTCATTTGACAACAATGGGAAACCAAGCCTGTAGCATCATTGGCTCTGTTCCTGTGGAACACCCTGCCAGTAGAGATTCAGTGGGCTCCTTCTGTGCCAACTTTTAAACACCTGCTGAAAACTTTTAGATTCCCCCAGGCCTGTGCAGGCAATTAAGAGACATCTGAAGGCAGCCCTGTTTAGGGAAGCTTTTAATGTTTAATAGATTATTGTATTTTAATATTCTGTTGGAAGCCACCCAGAGGGGCTGAGGAAACCCAGCCAGATGGGCGGGGTATAAATAATAAATTATTATTATTTGTTGTTGTTGTTGTTGTTGTTGCTGTTGTTGTTACCCACAATGGTCTGTTGATGTTTGTTTTTAATTCATTTGATCTTAACTTGTTTGTAGTAATTTATTATTTTACTGTAAGGTTTTATGTTTTTATATAGTTGTAAACGGCTGTGATATATTTTATGATACAAGGGTATATCAATCTTTTTATAAATAAGTAAGCAGGATTTCTGCACAAGAGCACTTTCTCCTCCTGTGATTTCTAGCAACTGGTATTCAGATAGTGTTTCAAGGGGTTGGAAAATGTGATATTCCTTCAGCAGAAGTGCAACCTTGAGGGAAGGTGTGTTGACTGTGCACGGTGTGTGTGTAATTTGTTGCACAACAAAGGGTCTCTACCTCAGATTTCTGTTTCGTTTCCTCTAGTAACAAGGTCAGGAGAGCCAGCGTCTATTCTGAGGGTTCCTCCTTAGCTGAGTAAAGGGAAATGAGGAAGGCAAAGATAGCCAAAGACAAAGAAAATGAGGAAGACAAAGATTCTAAAGGGAAGCAAGCTCTGGTCCAGGAAAAATTCCAAGACATGACTGATGTACCTCTGTTTCCTCACCTTGGGGATTCTTGAGGCACTGTAGTCATTCATTCAGTGTGGCAAGTAGAGCTGTTCAGGAAGGAGGAACTGACCTCCCACTGACACAGTCACCCCACAAAGATAGTTGCAAAAGTTCCAGGAAGATTCCCTAGCTCCTGTCTCAGTGTCCTTTCTTGGCCGCAAGCATCACAGACAGGACATGCAGCATGGGTTGGGGGCTTCAGTTCCTTGGCATGTTGGATCCTAGCTTCCATTCATACTCTCCATATGCAGATGAGTAGGACTAGATTGTCTTCTGTGGTGCCAGTTCAATGCAGGAGACTGGCTGTCTTCCAGACCTTTGATTCATGTGCAGGCAGACCAAGAGATGAGGAGCACAGCTGTCGATGGATCCAAGGGAAGTTTCTTGCGTTTGCCAAATGCAGAGTGCCCAAATCTACTTCTAAACATGCCCTAGATGAGAGTGCAGATTCTTTCAGGGAGCTCAAATGCGAACTCTTTAACCTTGAGGTAAAGGTGAGGTTCAAGTCCCATCCTATACCTCACTACAAAACCTAATACTTCATTTTCTACTTCCACCAATTGGGAATGACTTATCTACAGCCAATTTGGATTCTTAGCTGAAGATGTTGGAAATTCCCCCTTTGCCTTATCAAATGGTCATGGGGGACAAGGAATCTCTTCTCATTTTATGCACAGAAGGCATCAGAGTTAACTGGTTTTCAGTGATAGGAACCCATTGGCCCCTTCATCCAGGATCAAATCCAGGACTGCAGTTATTTTAACCAGTCTGGTGTTCAGCAACAGCACCACTGTATATACTGGCTTACAAAAATAAAAGGCAACCTGGGTTTCCATTGGTGAGCAACAGGCCAGAAGTGGGGATTGCTCTCACTTGTCTGTGCACCTTATTTGACCCTGACCATTATATCTATGTTCTTTCCTTCTGATGGCTAGGCGTGGCTGACAGCCACTGTTGGAAAGAGTGCTGCAGAAAGAGCATTGTGGGGCAGGATGAAAGTGGGAGGAGGGGTGGAGAGGGAGGAAGGAAGAAAGAAAGGAGAAGGTAAAAGAGCCAGGTGCATGGCTAACATTTATTTGCAAATAATATACCTATCTAAAATGGTGCTGGTGTGCAGAAGTAAGCTGTGAATCTCCCCTCCCCATGCTTTCCCAGAGGAGGGACCCAAAATATTTGTGCTTTTGCTTTTCATGTTGTCCCAAGTGGTGCAAGTGGATAATTCGGCAGAAGCTAGTGGCGAATGGGCTAAAGAGATAAGCCTTGTGTCTAGTGCAAAGCTGGCAACTACCCAGGAGTGAAGCTGATCTGCCTTGGCATAAATGACAGGAAAGCATAAAGCATGCACACCCACCCTAAGATTAAAATTTCCTTCTCATCATTTATTTTTTAAATGCATGCACTCCTATTATTGCTTTTCTGTATAGTTTTGCAGCTGCTGACTATTGCCCCACCCCCACCCCTCGCCTGGGTCTGATCTTCCAGGGCTATCATAAGCACAGCTCCATAAGGTTCTAATTTAGCCCTCGTCCCAGGCACTATTCTTCTTATAACTATTGCCTTTCGGTCTTCTACATGCGTCTTTCTCTCCCGCCCTCCCTTTAATTAGCCTTCTTACTGCATGGAACAGTTTGCAGATATATATGGAAAGCAGCCTACACTTTCCCAGGAGCAGAGCTTGCTGGGAAGGGAAGCAGGACCAGCAGCAAGCTGGCTCTCTCTGGGAGAGGAGAACTCTTTTTCCTATTGCCTTCACTTTTTTTTTTTTTGGTTGTTGGTATTTTGTTTAACCCTTAACGTGGCTTGGATGGAATGTGATTTGATTGTTTTAAAAAACAAGCATCTCTTATATTGGTGAATTTCAGCAGATGCTGCAAGCTCAAAGAGAGGTGAAGGATGATCCCCATTCCTTGTTTAGATAACCACTGGGGGGTTGCTAAGTAAAAGCTGAAGTTGCCCACATGTACTGAATTTAAACTTACTAAACTCCAGGGAATTTGGAGTGCTATGACTTTAGGATTTCAGATTTCAGTAGCAAAGTTGTTTCTTAGGTTTTTTTTTAATACACTGAAGCCCCAAAGTCACCCTCAACTGGGCTGCTGATTTGCACCTTTTTAAGCAATATTTTGTGGACATCCCACGCAGAACTCAAGGAGCTTTAATTCTCCAGGCTATGTGGCATTTACCTTTTGGATGCAGAAAAGAGATCTGAGTGCTTCAAACTCCACCTGAGAGCCTGGCTGTCTAGAACAAGCCACAGAGAGACTCCCTGCATCTGATCTAAAAATCCCTGATGCTGGCTGTCAGAGACATTGTTGTGCTAGCTGATCCCTGGGGGTGGCGGCCTGATATTTGTGAAAACAGGATTGTCTCTTGGTAGTAGTTTGAAGGCTGCTTCATTGGCTGCCTTTTCTTTCCTTCCCTGAAAAGGCTTCTGTGGAAAGCATGAAACCCACATGAAGACAATGATGTGCGATGATCACCTTCATGTATTCCACAGCATGTACACACGGTATACTTGCGCTGGGAAGCCCAAGTCAGTCGCTGTGTTTCAGTCCACATACTTTTGGAGAAAAAGACGTGTGCAGTCATGTCACCTGATGATCTGCAGATAGGTTTTGTGCTTTCAGTTATACTGAAATGATTGCTGTGTAGACAGTGTTAAGTGTGAAGCCAAGGACCCCTTTTGTAATCTAACCCCCAGGACCCTGCCGCCTTCTTCAGACAATAGGTTAACCAAAGGCAATAGAGACAAAATATAGGGTGGATCACAATAGAAGCCAGAATACCACATCTTTAGCTAGTAATAATAATAATAATTTATTATTTATACCCCACCCATCTGGCTGAGTCTCCCCAGCCACGGACTTCTGGGTTGGCGCCTCTAGCAATGGCGGAGCTCCTCCAATCAGGAGGAACTTGCTCCGTGAAAAGCAGGGTCTGACCACCAAGGTGAAGGCGGAGACCCCTTGAAATCACAAGCCGGAGAAGCTTGTGAACTTGGGATTCGGCTGGCACCTTTTGCGCCTCCCCTACTCGCGGGGAAACCCTGTTTTGGGGATCCGGAGCGACGTGGGGTGAGTGGCGCGGTGCTTCGAATGGACTGCTTCTTTCACAGAGTGAAGCCGCATTGCTGTTGCCGGAGAACGCTGACTTTTTCCTGTGGACAATTGGACTTTAAACAACTACCCGTGAGTAGAACGGAAAATTGGATCCTTAAATACCTTAATTTGGCACCGAAGCGGGAAGGTCTTAAACAGGAAGTCCGCCTTCCTCTTTTGTAAATAGATTGAAGCAAAGACGTTACAAGCTAAAGTCTTGGAAAGCCTTTGGCAAAGGATTAAATTTCCATCGGTTAAAATTACAAACCCCCCCTTGGAAGCAGGAGAAGAGGGGGGAAATTTTGGACCTAGCGAGCCTGCAGGAGAGAGTGAAAAATCAATTTACCACTGCTCTGAACATGGAAAAGGGCTGCCAGAAAGAGTGACGTTTTGGGAGAGTGCATTGACTGCGAACAGAACGTATTTGACAGCTAGTTAAATAAGAGAAAGATACTGTTTCCATTGTCCTCTTCTGCATTTAAAAAGGAGGAAAAGTAACTGAAAATTGAAACTAGCTTTATGGCTTGAGTTGTGTTTGAAAGGATTGATACAAGTGGAGATTGTTTCCCTCTAGAGGGAGCTTTTGAAACTGTTACAGGAGTGTAACTGGGGAATCTCCAGCTGCAAGATAAGAAATTGTGACAACCAGAGATTGACCTTGGACCATTTAAAAATGCTGACAGGAGAAGCCATAGTGACTGTATTATGCAAGATAAGCTATTCGCTGGAACAGCTTCATAAGAAGACGGATGACATGGCTTTTAAAATTGACAACTTGGGACAAAAAGCGATTAATATGGGACAAAAAGTGAGCACCAACACAGAAATAATTCAGGACTTGGTACAGGAATCTACTTTGGCAGGACAAATTGTGGAGGAGAAGGAGAAAGCTGTTGTTGTTGAGCCTAAAGTAATACAAGCGGGATCTTCAGTCTTACAGAAGAAAATTGAGGACTACAAGTTGAGGCCTTCTATGATCGAATCTAGAAAAAGTCAGATTTTGAGGATCGGATCCCGGCCTGGACTGAAGAAGGAAAGTTGGAAAGATCCCTCTATGCAGGGATTAACTGACTTCTGGGACATGGACTTGGGTCTGGAGGAGATTGAAGTTCTGGGGGCCTTTGGATTTGGAGGAATCTTGAAACATGTCCTGAAACACTTTATGGATCTTAGCTTCAACTATGGAAATTTGGCTGACCTGTCCAGAAGGAATAAAAGTATTGTCAGGTTGGAGTCTGCCAGAGATCTGCTCTTTAGAATTAAAGAATAGGAAGAAGACCTGCAGAAGGGACCTGGAAAAGAGTTAAGAGCCTCGGACATAAGATCTCCAGGTTGATGGACTATATGGAATTGACGGAAAGGACTGGCAGAATCCGAAACCAGGGAGAGGAGATGGTGGAAGAAGATTGGAAAATTTAAAGTTTATATATGAAATACTGTAAAATTAATGAGTGATAGAAAAATTGTGGAATGAAATTTTATGGCCTTAGCAGAAATGTTATAAGGAGTTAAGCATATATAAGTAGTTTTAATGGAAAATAAGGTTAAAAATATGTTGAGATATTTATAATATGATAGAAAATAGAGAAAGATGGAAAGGATTTGCTGAAACAATTAATAGAAGTGGAATACAAAAAGGGAGGTGAGAGGAGGTAGAGGAAACAAGGGAATGAAAGATAGAGTATGGAAAAGGTGTGATGTATGTTTTTAAATTGTTTTTGTTTTGTTTTATTTAGGGTTAGGGTTAGGATTTTGTTTAGTTTAGTTTAATGTGTTTAGTTTAATGTGTTTAGGTTGTGTTTTGTATTGTTTATATATTGTATTGTATTTTTTTTCTCTTTTGTTTCTTTTTTTCTCTTGTCTTCTTTTCTTTTCTTTTCCTTTTCCATAATTTTTAAAAGTAATAAATATTATTATTATTTTTAAAAAAGAGTCTCCCCAGCCACTCTGGGCAGCTCCCAATCAAATTTTAAAAACAGTACAGCATTAAATATTAAAAATTTCCCTAAACATTCCCTATTATTATTATTCTCCTCTTTAGCTAGTTCCTTTCCCATATTGGTCAGTTCTACTGACAGCATGTGTAATGCCATCATCATAGCATCATAGAGTTGGAAGGGACCACAAAGATCCCTGCAATGCAGGAAACGTTTGCCCAACATGGGCTCGCACCCACAACCCTGAGATTAAGTATCTCATGCTCTGCCAACACCTATCTGAGCAGATCATCCACCCTACCCATCCTTGTTCAGGAAGTGGCTCATGTTTATTGGGGTTCTAGTTCCTCCTCATTCTGACAGCCACAAGTGGAGCCATTTGCCAGCTACTCCCACCTTTCTAGTTAGAACACCACAGATTTTCCCCTAGGTTGGCAGATATCTTTAGTCTAGCAGGACAAGTAACCCTGCAGCCTCTGTTTGACACCAGGAACTCCTACAAAGACTTGAGCTCAGCTTTTATCTATCTATCTATCTATCTATCTATCTATCTATCTATCTATCATCTATCTATCTATCTATCTATCATCTATCTATCTATGTATCTAGGTAATATGCAGCATAAAAAATAAAACTAAGACCAAGAAAAGCCAGAAAGCCTGGGGCAGAATTGCTCCATATTTATTTTTTGAACCAGTAAATGGCATCTTGTGCAGATCATGTGAGACATGGGAGAGATCTCAAGCTACTTAGTTACTTGTAAGGTTTGGGTGAAGGATGACAAGGAGGACAGACAGCAGAAGACTGGTCACACCCACACCATACCTTTAAAGCACATTTAGCTGCTGCTGCTGCTGCTGCTGCTGCTGCTGCTGCTGTTGTTGTTGTTATTATTATTATTATTATCATCCCCCCAAAAATCCTGGAAGCTGTAGTGTACTCCCCTACAGAACTACAATTCCAGCTCCCTTAAACTACAGTTCCCACGATTCTTTGAGGGAAGACATTTGCTTTATACATATGGTGTGGATGTGACCTGTTTCACTCAGTAGGAATTTGGTTGGTGTGACTTGCCAACTGAATGTTTAAAAGGATAATTGGACATTGATTACTTCTAGGAAGGAAAACATTTCAAGTTTATGAGAGCAATTGCCAGGGAAACCTTTGATCAAGCAAAGCATTTCAGAGAAAGGGATATGGAACGGGTGCATTTTCCCAAGCAGAGCAAGTAGATCAGAAGAGAACAAAGGGCTGTTTCCATTTGCATAAAGCAACAACACATAAAGCTATTTTTGACCATCTCCTTCTTTAAAATGCTTAAGTTGACCTTTCTTTTGAGGTATTGTACAACAGTTGCTCTAAAACAAGAGGGCATGGTGTGTGGTGTGCAGTAGCAGTCAACAGGGTGGGGCTGTGGGCCTTACCGTTGTTGCTGCAGCGTACTGGAAGAGGCGAGGTTGACATGGTGCAAACCCAGTGGCGGAGCAAACCTGGCACTCCTGTTAGTGCAGTTGCACCATCCCAACCTCACTGCAATCTCCCTCCCTGTAAGCCACAGCCACGCTAGTGACAGGAGGTCAGGTAAGCTCTTCTGCCCCACCAGCCAATACTGGTGTGTGCTATACAGTATGCCATAGTTATGTATATGATGTGTGCTAGGAAGCAAGACCCATGCATTGTTTGGTGGGGAACGTTGTGTAGAAGCCTCTTGGTCCCTACAAGCTCTTGGTAGCCTTTATTTAGTTCACCCAAAAGCAGCTTTTAAAAAGTTTGTTTGATAGCACAGACCAGTTCATGGCCAAGAGCCAAGGGCCTGCAGTTGGATAATACCTCCAGGGTCCAGACAGCTCTTGGCCACCACAGCAATTGCAGGGTCGCAGCTATTAGTGGGAGGAAATAACGCTGCCTATTTTAAGCTCCTAAGAGAGTTTCAAGATAGGAATCCCCTCACTCTGCTGCCAAAAATAACTTAATTGCTTTGCAGGCTGGCAATAGGCCTTCCACTACTATCCCTTGTCTTTCCTGCTCTTTACAGTTGGCCTCTCTGACCGTGTTTTTTCCTCTCGGTTTGCTCAGCTCTCTGATTAAGCCTATGCTGCGGTTCAGAGCAGAGTGCAAGCAGGTATCTTTCGAATTCCCTTCAGGCTGAGTTGCCTTGACAGAGCTCTTCCTGTAGCTTTAAGGTCAGGTGCAACCCTCCATGGAATCAATAGAGTTGGAAGATACCTCAGGGGTCATTAGTCCAACCCCCAGATGTTTTCAGACTCCAATTCCCATCAGCCCCAGCCCAGTGGTCAGGGATGATGGGAGTTGTAGTCCAGCAGCATCCAGAGGGCTGCAGGTTCTTCACCTGCTGGTTTAAGGACTGCCTCGTGTTTTTTTGGTCACCTATATATGTGAAAGGGAGTAGTACAATGGTACCTCAGGTTATGAACTTAATTCTTTCCAGAGGTCTGTTCTTAACCTGAAACCGTTCTTAACCTGAGGCGCACTTTTGCTAATGGGGCCTCCCGCTGCCGCTGCACCACCGGCGCGTGATTTCGGTTCTCACCCTGGGGCAAAGTTCTCAATCTGAGGTACTACTTCCGGGTTAGCGGAGTTTGTAACCCGAAGAATTTGTAACCCAAGGCACCACTGTATGTTTTAGACGAGTAGTTGCCTTATCTCTCTGGCAAGTGTCTGCTGCGTTTTTGGAGAGGCACAGCTCCTTTTTTGTGTGTGTAAATGGCAACATGCAAGGTGTACAAAACAGATTCAGGCAGAAATCTTCTGTGCCCTTACTTGGAAGGAAATTCTATTGAACAAAGTGGGACTTCCTTGTGAGTCAACACACACTGGGGTCGAACTTGAAGGGCTAGAAGTAGTTCCAAGTATGTCAGACAAAACTGCATTCCAAGGGTAATCTGGAATGTGGAGTAACTACTTATGATTTCTCCCCTGAAAATGGCTAGCTAGATAAGGATTTTCTAGTCATTACTAGGCAGTTTATAGCCAAAATACTTTTTTCTGGTATAAAGCATGCATTGTGAGCTGACTGAAAGTGGCAGTAAAAAATCTTGACACAATTCTCCATAGAGATACCACCAAACTAGTTTTCACACTAAGGTTACTACAGGAATAGAATCGAGACTGAGGGTGATTTGTGTGAACTGCAAAAATGAAGGAGCTGGTGGGAAGCTTGAAGTATGGCTGTTTAAAGTGAGCTTTTTAGAGTTGCCCTCTACTGAGAAAGATGGAGTTTCAGTTTTGGAGTTATAGTGAAACCCCATCCAAGAATTCATTCTCTTCCCCCTGGGATCCTTGTTCTTGTTTTCCTTCTATGAATGTTCTTCTGTGAATTAATTTCTCCACTTTGAGGGATGCCCTGCAGGGTGAGTTCGCTTGCCAGACGTTAGCTGAGAGGTGTGGAGAAGCTTGAGTGAGATAATTAAACTAAAACTAAATGTATTTGGGAGTGTAGTACTGTTGCTAACTCAGATACAAACACCCATGCGAATCAGTTATAGAATCCATTGGAAATGTAATATATTGAACGGCCAGGGCCAGGTATGTTTTGCGCTTCCATTACATCCTTATACAAGCATGGAGCGTCACTGCTTTTCTAGTCTCTAGTCCTTTTGATTGTGAAGATCAGTTTGAAAATATTTTGGGCAGTACCCAGTGAAATTTCAAAAGCCAGAACAGGCTTAGCAGGATTCCAATGATCACAAACTGAAGGTTCAGTTTTCTGCATAGTTCCTGCCCGCCCTCCCAAAGAACAGGAGCAAAATAAATGTTTGTGTGTGTTTCTGCGCATGTGCGTGTATGCAGTTACAAATTTCCTTTAGGCTAGAGCTATGGTGTTATTGTCACGTACCCTGGATTTATAATCACAGACCATAGACAGCCCTATGAATACCTGATTGAGAGGGTGAGAAGTTTGGGTCATGACGGTTGGCGTCAACTTTTCCATATCCATTTCTTGCCAGTACATGTGGATATCTCTCAATTGGTTGGACGGGATGCCAGGACTGCTAGCATACCAATGTTGAAGGGCAAAATGGTAAGATTAATAAGGGTGGAGCCTGACTGCAAGCAAAAGCCATCTGGCAGGAACTGGTTGTGGCCTGGGAAGGCAGAACTTCATTGATTGTTTTTATCTGTGGCAGTAGTGTTTTGTTTAAGCAATTGTTTGCTTGCCATGTAGCTGTTAGCTTTCATGAGAGCATTTATGCGGAAGCTTCCAGGATACAAACCCAACAGGAAATCTAATAAATAGCAAACCCTGAATCTGTGAGCATAGTCGGGCTCCCAGTTTTGGGCTCCCAACAATCCAGTTTCTTCTGCTTGGATCTTACATGTAAAGAAGGACGAATCAGTTTTGTTTCTGGTACTGGACAGTTTTGCATGTGCCATTTCATAGAAGTCACTTCTATCTCACTTCCTCACCATTCTGCAATTTATTTTTTAAATTGAATAAAAAGCCACATTTTAATGTATGTGTTTTTGAGTGTTTAATCTTAAAAATCACTTTTTTTTGTAACTCCTTTTATTTTTTTCCTTTTGAGCCAAGAGCTGTGCTTGGAGAAGTACAAAAACTGGACATTTTAGCTCCTTCCCTTCAATTAATCCAGGAAGTGCAAATCAGGTTAGTTAGTTTAAAAATGGTGACCAAACTTCAGGCATCCCTAGTATAGAGGCAGATTTATCAATGGAAAAAACCCCATATAACATCTCAGTGAACCACAAAGGGCAGCAGTTGAGTGTGGTCCCAGGTTCCGTCCCTGCGATCTGCAGGCAGGGCTGAGGGAGACCCATCTGAAGCCCTGCAGAGCCAGTTCTGATCTAGGTTCCAGGCAGCTTGCTGCAGTCCATGAATGCTGGAGATTGTGTTTCCAGAAACTCTCTAGGAATTATTGCACTGTGTATATATGTTTTTCAAGGAATGCACACATCATCCTATCTTCTGCTAGTGTGCCTGTACAGTGGAGGTATAAGGCTAACCAGAGGTGGCAGACTAGCTGGTTCAGAGAAATGTGTGGATTTGAAGTCTCAGAATGACAAGGGACTGTTGTGGATGTGTGCAAGAGTGGGATAAGGGAGGAGAAAACAGTAGAACAGTTGTGCGGTATCTCTTAGCCACTACAGTGGTACCTCAGTTTAAGAACAGTCCTGTTTACGAACTATTCAGTTTACAAACTCTGCAAAAACGGTAGTGTCCTAATTTGCGAACTTTACCTTGGTGTAAGAACGGAATTCGAACTGTGGAAGGGCACCGGTGGCAGGAGGCCTCATTAGGGAAAGTGCACCTTGGTTTAAGAATGGTTTCAGTTTAAGAACAGACCTCTGGAATGGATTAAGTTCATAAACTGAGGTACCCCTGTAGTCTAAAAGCAGCTTCGGACCTAAAGAACTTCTAGACCAAGGGTGAGGAACATTTTCCAACTTGAGGGCCACATTTGTTTATCAGCAAAATTCCTGGGGCCATGTTTCAGTAGTGGATGGGGCCAGAAGGTTGCAGGTTCTTCCCTGCTTTTGGGAATTAGTAAACATTTGAAAAGAAAGTTACAGATCTCCAAATACGGAGGTGTTCTGCAACAGTAATCATTCCTAAACTTAAACTACACCCAAGAAACAGTTGTCTGGTCTGTTGAGAGTGGGTGGGAAATTCCTAGAAGCAGCAAGTGTCACCTTTGAATCTGTTATTTCCCCTGGTGACTTTGGAAACCCAGGGAAGGGTTTACCTAACTCAAATTAATCCTGCCATGAGGAGAGACCACAGGATGCCTGGATGAGGATTATTTTTTTTCCCAAGCTGAAAAACTGTTTCCCTGAGTTGTCAGTCCTCCCATGTATTTTTAATGTTTGTCCTCGCAGGCGTCCTTTCCTCTGATTCGCTTGTGATAACTGGCTGGCAGGCACTGTGTGCCAGAAATCTCTCTTTGCTGCATCACTTGCATTCCCAGAGGGCAGATCCTCAGGATCTAGCTTCAAAAGGAGGAGAGGCTCTCTTCAAAACAATCCCATCCTCCCACTCTGTGAGCCACTAGCATGCAGATAGCCCCACATGGAGGCTCAGTGGAAATTCTGTAGGGGACAACCCATCTGCCAAGCAGGGGGAATCTCTTAGCTTGCCGTATGAGGATCCCTTTGGGAGAAGGAGGGAACACCTCTGTGTTTGACAGGATTCTATCTTTCTGCTCTAAAAGGAAGTAAAGGAAGTGTCCAGGCTGTGATTCCCCTGCCCCCCCTCTCTCTGCATGTGCTGAGTATAGGACTAGGAGACAGGGATTTAATAACAAACAGTACAGTAATAATTTCAGGGCTTGTGTCCAAGTTTCTAAATGCATTTCACAAAACTCTGGTGCCAAAGGTGCAGGACGGCTTCTGTTACTGGTGATGCCCTGGCAAAAGTTGTTTCCTTTTGGTTATATGCTTCAAAGAACCTGGCACCCAACACTGGGATTATGTTTTGCTATCAAGTGCTTGGTAGCCATGTAGGACCAAAATACAGTGGCATGCCAGGGTCACTGCCAAATCCTGACACAAAGATGGCTGCTCTGCCTCCATGGTCAGAAGGTGTGTTCTCCTGAATACCAGCTGCTGGAAACTGCAAGAGGGGAGGGTGGTCTTGCTTGCGGACGTGCCATGGGCACCTGCTTCGCCACTAGGTGAACAGGGTCATGGACAAGATGGGCCATTAGCCTGATCTTCTTTTGATTATCATGCAATACAACTCTGAGTGTGTGCAGGAGTTTTAAAGCAAAACATAAAGGTAAAGGTAAAGGGACCCCTGACCATTAAGTCCAGCGCTCATCTTGCTTTACTGGCCGAGGGCGCCGGCATTTGTCCGCAGACAGCTTCCGGGTCATGTGGCCAGCATGACTAAGCCGCTTCTGGCGAACCAGAGCAGTGCGTGGAAATGCCGTTTACCTTCCTGCCAGAGCGGTACCTATTTATCTATTTGCACTTTGATGTGCTTTCGAACTGCTAGGCTGGCAGGAGCAGGGACCGAGCAACGGGAACTCACCCCGTTGCAGGGATTTGAACCACCAACCTTCTGATCTGCAAGCCCTAGGCTATGTGGTTTAACCCACAGCGCCACCTGCATCCCTTAAAGCAAAACATAGGTGAATGGGAAGCTATAGGAACAATTTCTTTGCCAATGTGTCCCTTCCCTTAGGCCCGATTCATTCCTGTGCAGCTCTGTGACAGGAAGCATCCCCCATCAGGAAGGAAGTCTTATAACAATAAGAAGTTTCAGGGAGGAAATCCTGGCTGGCTGGCGGGCGGGCGGGGATTTTCCCACCATGCAATTAAATCTTCATATGGATACATCTCATCTAGTTTTCAGTTATGGATATCTATGAATAAGGAAACACTTAAAAGGTTCCAAAATCCATATTAGGTTGAAACGCGTATTAGGGCAAACTCTTTAGTTCTCCAGGATCCTCATCAGGGTAGAAGGGTAAACAAAGCAAATGAGATGTGGGGGTGAGGAGATGAGAAGCAAAAATGCTGGCTGATGGTGCAGCAGTGGAGTCTGCATCTGGTCACAGTGTCAGGATGGAATGTGGGAGGAGATGGCAGACATTCAAATAAGGCTCTGTTAGGTGCTATGCAGGCTTCGGATTCCACCCAGGGCTTCTCTAAAGGACGAGGAGAAGGGACATTCCATGGGCTCACATTGTGATTGCGGTTATGATCCTTGTGCAGCATATTGACACCCGTCTGCAGGAAAGATCTGACCTGAGCCTATGTTTTATTTCAGAACCTTTCAAGCCAGATTGCAAACCATTTTTCAAAATCTGCTTGGTAACCTTCACAAGCACACTGTAAACTGCAAGGGCTGGAGCACAACAGTCCCGTGTTGCCTTAACTAAAGAACTACCCTTCCCACCCCCATATTAAAGTTGCATAACTTTCCCTGAATCTCTGTGGCCTTGAACAGGTTTCTAAAAAAGATACCAACTTCAGAAGGGAGGAGATGACACCTGGACCTCTTCATTTGCCTTTCTTCAGTACAAACCTTGTACTTTGCTTTTGAAACATTGTGCAAATGCTAATCTTATCCTCAACCTTTTTTGCACCTTGTTTGCTCTGGCACACCAAGCTGCATAGATGAGTCGGCATTTATGTGTTCCTTATAACCATGTGGTCTCCAGGGTCTGGGCAGCAAATGTTGCTAGTTTGTAAGGGAGAGGTACTTTCTTGGCTCCTGTGCATCTGAAAGACCCTTTGTGATAGATTTTAAATCGAGCATCTCTTGTGATTCAGTCAACCACAACAGTCTGGTTCCCACTGCCAAATCGTTTCTGACTTGGACCCATTCTACAGAGTTGTATTGTGTGATAATAAAAAAAAGGGTTATATGTCAAAGCCTCTTCAAGTGTGCAGTTCTTGTCAACACCACCAGTGTTTATCTGCTTTTACTGGGATGTTGTCTTGTGGAAAGATGAAAAGATCTTGCCAAGTAATTTGGCTTTAGCTTTTTGTTAAATGGACAGTGATGTGTGCCTGTTTCTGAACTATAGTTCCTTTCTCTGTCTGCCATTCCAAACATTTCCAGAGTGGTAGCCATGTTAGCCTCTTTCAGCAGACACAACAAAGAGACTTGTGGGCTGGCACCTTAAAGACAAATTAATGGTGGCATAAGCTTTCATGGACTTGGAGCCCCCTTTGTCCAACACATTCCTACCCCCCCATCTATTATGTGTCTGCTGCATTTCTTTTTTGTTGTTGTTGCTCCTGGACTTTGGAATCCTGGTGTCACCTTGAACTCTCAAACACTCACCATTCATTCATTCATTCATTCATTCCAGTTATTTATTAGTTTAGGGCCAGACCCTCACAAAGCACTGTACGGAGGAATAAAAATAATAGAACCTCTGACACAGCATGAAGCACTGAAGGCGTACAGACAAACCAATGCATGAGAGGTGTTGAATTAGGCCACCAAAATTCCTCTTAAGGAATTGTTAAGAAAGGCAATAGTGTGTTTTAAAGCTTTTTTGAATGCAAGAAAAAAAAGGTAACTGCAAGAGCAGTTACCAGCCAGAAGATTCATTATAGTGTGCTTCCCAACCTAACCAATTTCAACAATGGACAAACAAGAAGGAACTCTGACGCATATCTTAAGATTATGGACAGGGTCTAATGGGGCAGGTGGTTCTTAAGGTAAATCAACTCATTTAGGGTCTCAGAAGATTCTTACTGTCAAGTAATTTGCTATCTCCCAGGTTTGCATTTCCTTATGTATTTTTTATTTTATTTATTTATTACATTTCTATACAGTCATACCTCGGGTTACAGATGCTTCAGGTTGCGTTTTTTCGGGTTGTGGACCACCGAAACCTGGAAGTACCGGAACAGGTTACTTCTGGGTTTCAGCGGTCGCGCATGCGCAAAAGTGCCGAATCGCAATCCACGCGTGCACAGACGCGCCGCTGCGGGTTGCAGACATGCATCCTTCATGGATCATGTTCGCAACCCAAGCATCCACTGTACAGCCCTCCATCCGAAGACAACAGAGCGATTTACAACAAAAAAAATACAAAAACCCACAATAACAAACAAAAAGAATAACCCCCAGTTTAAAAGGCCATGTATTATTTAATCAGCCAAGGGCCTGGGAGAGGAGGAATGTTATTGCCTGGCACCTAAAGATAAGTAATGAAGGCACCAGGAGGGCCTCCCTGAGCAGAGCATTCCACAAGTGGGGAGCCACCACGGAAAAAGCCCGTTCTTGTGTTGCTGCCCTCTGGACCTCTCTGGCACACAAAGAAGGGCCTCAGGTGATGATTGCTGGGTCCAGGTTGGTTCATATGCAGAGAGATGGTCCTTGAGGTATTGCAGCCCTTAAGCTGTTTATAGGTCAAAACCTATAAACAGTGCAGTCTTTATCACGCTGAGTTCCATCTTGAACTAACTAACCTGTAGGATGGCTCTACCTCTTGAGACAGACTTCCTTTTTCAATCACAGGCTCCACCCAGCCAATGGTCATGGATAATGGAGTTTATAGTCCAGAATATCTGGGGCGGGGACCAGGTTGGGGAAGACAGGCCTAAAACCTTCCCTGCATTGATTGCCAAGTCAAGAGTTGAACCAGATGGGTACTAGCTCAAAACTCAGCTCTATTCCATCCCCATTCTTAACCATTCTTGGTGACCACCGTAGAAAATGGACTTTAGTTCAGGATGCTAGGGCTAAATCATAGGTTGTCGTGCGGTAAGACAGGAGAGAAGTACGTAGCTAAGTTGTTCCTTTCCTCACAGTCACTTGCATGACTGCAGCAAACTCCTTGCAAAAGTACTCTCCCCTTCACCAATTAATTCTGCATGCTTGGGAAAGGAATCGGCTGAGGGTGGGGCCAGGGATAGAGGAACTAAACTGCCACTTTAAGGTCTTTCTAGAGTTGTTTTTAAGTGCGGGCAAGATGGGTGGGGTTCCTGATAATCTCATGGCCGTGCCCAGTTCAGCCTTAGATACACATGAAGTTTAGTCTGCTGAGATCAGAGTCAGGCCCTTAGGCTCGCTGCAGCTTTTCTGCTGGAAGTAAAATTGTTAGGTTTACTCAACCTGCTGAGCTCTTTGTGTTCTGTCTTCAAGTGGAGCTGATTGTGTGTGTGTGTGTGTGTGTGTGTGTGTGTGTGTGTGTGTGTGTGTTGCTTGCTTGCTTGCAGTGGGTGGGAGGAGGACAGTATTATTAGCCTGACTTCAGGGCGATGGAAAGAGTGAGTGCATCATACTTTTCCTCTGGGACAGAGAGAGAAAACCAAGGAACCACTTGCCCAGAGTTGCTTGCATGAAATTTTGGGGAGGAACAATAGCTTCATGGTGAAGCCACATATATTGCCAGATTTCCATGATCGAATCTCTAGCAGTTTCATATTTTCATGTTTTTTTGTATGCCACCCTTCATCCAAAGATCTGAGAGTGGTTCACAGCATAAAAATACAAAATAAAAATATAACATACAGTGGTACCTCGGAATGCGAATCCGTTCCGGAGCCCTGCTCGCGTCCAGAAGCAAACATAACTAGCAATGGCACGTCTGCGCACACGTGCGTCGCTTTTCACCACTTCTGTGCATGTGCGTGATGTCATTTTGAGCACCTGCGCATGCATGAGTGGCGAAGCCCGGAAGTAACGTGCTCTGTTACTTCCGGGTTGCCGCGGAGCGCAACTCGAAAGCGCTCAACATGAAGCATATTCAGCCCGAGGTATGACTGTACATAATAAAAACAAGAACAAAAGCAGAGCAAACAAATTACCCCCCCACTTCATCCCACAAGCATATTTAAAACAATATGTAATAAGACCTAGACAGCATTTGCTGCCCTCCTGAGATCTTGGAGAGCTACTTTCAATTAAGAGTAGACCAGCTTCTGCTAAGCTGGTGCCTGCCAGATCTTTGGGGCTACAACTCCCAACAGCCGCACCCAGCTGAGATCTTGGAGAGTTGCTGCCAGTTAATAGTAGACCATGTTTTTCCAACCCAGCTGGGGCTGATGGGAGTTGTAGTCCAAGACATCTGGAGAGCACCAGGTTGGTGAAAAGTAGGAATAGACAGCTCTGGATTAATAGATCAATGGGTAATTTGGGGACCAAATGTCACAACACAGAAGATCCATGATAAGGTCTCCTGATGTCTCCCCCCAACTTTAGAAGCAGTTGTGGGGACTCCGATTTTTATCAGAGCAGCCACACTGCGTGTGGACTGTGGGCGGTACCTTTTCTTCATCCTAAATAGGGAAACAGGACCTTGTACAGTGGTGGATTTAAACTGGAGAAATGGTTCACATTGCCATTTATTTCCTGTACTTTTTGATTCTCCTTTTTAGACAGTTGACTTTATTTTTATCCTGCTTTTCAGACAATTGCCTCCCAGAGCAGCTCACATCAATAATAATCATAATAATAAAAAGAGGCAGCAAGAGAGAGAGAAGAGAGGCCCTGCCATCAGGCTTGCAAACTAAAAAGACAAGACACAGAACAGAAGGGGAGGAGAGCAGGCGAAAGTTAAGAGGAGGGAAAACAGTTCTTCAAGGCCAGATTAAAGTAGGTGAGCTTATAAGAGGACATTTATATCTGCTCCAGGCTAGGCCGATTTTACCTTGCATGTGTTCTCGCTTGAATAGCACCTGGTGCCTCTTGTACCTTTGCCCAAAGGAGATGATGGGACCAGGGTTTCTTTTCCACTGTGCTTCTGCAGCCTCCAGGGCAGTAGGCAGTAGGTGCAAAATTCCTTCCCCAAGAGACACCACTCTGATAATAATTAGAGCCTGCCACAGCTGCTTTTAAATGAAAGTGAAAACATCAGGAGACCCAGTCACGGAACGTACTGTAGCTCAGTCAGTCGAGCATGAGACTCTTAATCTCCAGGTTGTGGGTTCAAGCCCCGTGTTGGGCAAAAGATCCCTGCACTGCACGAGGTTGGATTATATGGCCCCTGGGTTCCTTTCCAGCTCTACAATTCCGTGGTTCTATGAGTAAAGCACCTGCAATTTCTAAACCATAGTTTATTTCAACTGTGGTTTAATGTGATGTATATACCAGAGTAGCAACTGCTGCTTGATTCCACCTGCCACTAACCTATCATTCTACACTTTCTCTCCCACTGCATCAGTATTTTGACGTCTATTGAAGATTCATTTGCTTACCTAGGTATTTGGAGAAGAGTGATTTGTTGTTTATAGCCCTGGATTTCTCACTTGCTATATATATTATATATAATTGTTTTTAAGCTTTTCATTTGTTTTAATGAACTGCATTTCTTATGCATTGACTTATCCCCTAAGCCTGCTGACCTAAAGCTCCTAGGCTAGTGTTGGTGCCTCCTTCTGATTATAATACACCCCCTACCCTCTTTACAATTTAGGACCACTTGCCCCCCCCTTAGGGTTATCTCTCACATCAAAGATGGCTTGTGAGTGATGCAGCGTGAAGAATGCTTGCCTGAGATACAGGTTAGACTAGCTCTGCTGCTTCTGCCATAAAGGGGTCTGTAATGTACCAAAATAGATCTTGGCTTCCTATCTGACCAGCCTGCTGGTAATTGATCAGTAGCAGGGTTTTTCACCTTAATTGTGGTTGGCTTCCTTACGATGAACATTTCTTTGGGCTGTTGCCCAGTGAGCAGCATCTTCATTGCAAAAGCAGCCTCCAGAGGCAAGGCTGGGAAAGCTCATTGGTGGCCATGGCCAGGAGCCGCAGCAAGAATTTCAGCAGATGAGCAAGCAAATGAATATTCTACTTTGTCTTCACGGAAAACATTATAATGCATGATACGGATCTTGTTCCCTAAGAGCCTCCTTTGCTCTTTCCTCCACACATAGTATAAGTTTCCCGGTTATGCAGCTGTTATAGGTTGGGAGGCTAACAGAGCAATTCAAACTTTATTTACACTGGACTGCCCAACGTGTGGGTGGGAGACATGTTTGCAGCTGCTTTACCAGCAGAGCCCAGCAAAAAACCCTAACAATGGGTGTTCCAAGGATGGGGAAGGGTTGAGGCTGAGCCAGCCTGAGATCCACTGGATCCTAGTCTGGTTGTGGAATGGTTTGGGGCCCAATCATCCTCCCCACTTTCCTCTGAAGCTGCTTTAAGCTTCTGGTGGGGAGTGGGGGGTTGAATTTTGTCCTAAGAAAGGGCCAAATGTATCATATCTGCCTCTTCTTTGCCACTGTTATTTCACAGCAGGTTGCATCTTGGCTGATGTAAGCAGTTGTTGTGTGTGCATCCCCTCCAAATAGAGTTTACATTCTGCACACAAATATAATTTCCTAGAGAGTCTACCTCTCCCAGTGTTAGGTTTGTTCAGAACTCCCATAACCAAACATTCTGCATATGCTATCTGTACTGGAGCACTGGCTGCTATTGTTATAAGAGTTTGATTGCTTCTGCACAAAACCTTTTCTCAGGAATTATTATCCAGATTATATCTCTGACAAATCGTTCCATTCCAGTGTTTTCAGTGTTGTGCTTTCATGTGATTTTATTTTTCTTGCTTTTACCGTAGGCCTGATCTGTGTCAATTTTAGGGGGCAATAAAATGCAAGTGCTGCTGAAACTTTTAAGGGCTTCTATGCCTTTAATCAAAAGTTTCCTGTTGCAGGTTAACTTATTTCAGTGCTCTCTGTTCAGCCTAGCTGGTGGAGTCATGATGAATTAGTGTCTAATTATTAATTTTATTTTATTATTGCTGCTTTTTCTTTTACAGCAAAATTGGGTTATTTCACCACAAAATACAAGGAAATTAAAGCAAATCAGTAATTAGCGCTTCACTTTTGTGGGAAATAGAAGGTGAATAATTAAGGGACAATTACTAATCCCCCAACCAGTCCAAGTTATTACATGTGCTTCACCTGCCTCCTGGAAACTTTTAATTAACTTTGGAAAAGACCTTTTTCTGAGCATGACTTACTAGGGAGTAAGCATTAGAGAACGATATTGGCCAAGGGGAAAGGCATTTCTGGATAATAGCAGTATGTTACGGGCTCTTTAGAACCTCTCTTTTAATTCCTCTTCTAGCTAATTGCAGAAAAACAGTGTTTCAACATTACCAACCAATGTAAATCCAATCTCCATAGGTAAGTTTAAAGCAAGAGAGAGAATTGTTATAATTATGTAATTACTAGGGGTTGTTGGAATCTGTGTGTAACAAAATTCAGCTGTCTCTCTGCTGTGGAAATATTTTTGTAGTTCAGTTACCCCCATCAGTAGGTGAGTTAGAGTGTGAGTGAGCTGTCATCATCTTTGCACATGCTCAGCTCTTGATGTGTATCTTGTCTCTGAGTGGAGGCATCTTTGGATATCCACTGTGCTTGCAAAACACCTCCACTCCAGACTCGCTGGGCTGGGCTTCCAAATAGGAAAGCCTTTACTCACTGGTACCCCTTATAGCTTCTCTCTGTTTAGTTTCCCAACTGGTCTTAAAGGCTGATAAACAATGGGAAACAGAGGCAAGAATATGCGGATAAGCAGAAGCATCTCCCTCATCTATCTGTCTGCTCTCTCCACGAGGTCTACACCAGCCTCCTGCAACCTAGACCCTTCCAGATGTCTTGGACTGAAACTCCCATGGTGTCTGGGACCAAATACCTAGACCGCACCAGGTTAGCAAAGGCTATTCTACCTTGCCCATTCCCTGAGTGGGGAGGGGGCAGCCAGGCTGCATGTCCAATTGAATTGTAGCAGAACAGCATCTCGTAAACCTTGAAAAGAGAGACATTTGGCAGGGCCTTTCTGGTTTCAGCACATTCTTTCTCAAGCTTATATGTATTTATATATTCTGTAATATGGGACACTTAAAAAAAGAAGCAAACCCAAATGATGCTTGTTGAAAACAGGCCTATGTGGGAAAGGGGGAATAAAATTATGAGGAATGCCCCTCCCCCAATGCTTTGGCAGAGGCAACAGCCACTAATTCACACAGCTGAATGGCAAGTCTCAGCCTGCATTATTTGTTTGTGTTGAGTATATATCCTCCTGCCCCAATTCATGCTTTTCTGCATTACCTCATTCAGGAGGCTGAGAGGATTATTTTGAATGCAATAACCCTCCAAAGGGCCCCAGAAATAAGCCATTGTGCAAACACAGATGGGAGGGAGGTTTCCGTTTCAGAAAATGTGCTGGGTGAAGACACAGATGTGTGTGTGTGTGTGTGTGTAAAAGGATAGGGAAGCGGTTTATACTTATGGCTGTGCAACAATGGCTTTGTCTTGGGTAATAGAGTTGGGAATGGAACCCCCATCTTCATCATTTCAGCCCAGCTCCTGTTTCTTTGGCTCATGTCCCTTGCCCGACGGACGTTCTGCATAGCATTGCACCTGAGCTGGTGCCAAATCTTGGGTAGAATGGGAATAAATGTTGATTTGCTCTCAGAGTTTGGTTTACAAAATTAACCCTTCGGCCCTGCTTCCTTTGCAGTGCTGTCCCCAGTCTGTCTCTTAGTCCCAGCAGCGCTGAAGTCTCGAGAGTGAGGCTTTGGATGATATATGGCAGATACTTAGAAAGACATACCAATGCCATAGATGGAAAAGTTTCCCCTCACAACTTACCAGAAGGCTTCCCCAACTCCCTTGCACATGTTAACATGCACACACACACACACACACACACACGATTCTTCCTCTTTCCCTATGGTGCAGCTGCCAAAGGCAGAATACCTTAAGAAAAAGACTCTTAAAAAAGCTAGCAGTGATTCCCATAGAATAATCACCCAAGAGTTTGTTTTCTCTGCACCTGAATTTCAAATACAGCAGGTGGAATGCATTAGCATGCTTGCATTTTTATCTCTGTGTTGAAAAAGATTGACTTGGAATTGGGGAACAATTTGTGAATGCTGGAAACTTATTACAGATGAATTGTTGTTTTCCCCCCGGTACAGGATCATTTGAATTGATGAGCAGAATGTGGATTTGCATTTGTCTGTCCAGAAAATACTTGCAAATTCTGCTATAAAAAAATCAGATACTTGGTGGTTTATTTTTAAAAAAAATAAAATTATGTTCTGTTGGGACATGAAGATGTGTTATGGAAAAATTATGTTTGAGAAATAAAATTCCAAAATAGTCTTCTTTCTCATTGTGCAACATCTTGGCACAATGCAATGTTTTTCTCCTTCTCTTTTGTATGCATATCTGTGCTTCTCAAGACGCTTTTAACAGGTATGATTCCAAGGAATGCATTATTTCTTCTTTTCTTTTCTTTTCATTCTGCCTTCTCTAAATCCGAGAACATTATATCTCCATAAAACCATAGTGTTGTTGGATGATGCATCGGGCTCCAGTTCCTGCCTTGTTTTCCTCTCTCTTTTTTAAAGCTGCAAATATCCTTGTGGCTTTACTTAGCACTTTAGCTTAGCAATTGTTTCTTTAGCTCAGGAAACAGGAAGCTGTTTATTAGGCGGGGGGGGGGCATCTAAGTGGTCCGTCTCTTTCTCCTGTTAGATGGGATCTTGTGGCTCTGTAAGTACCGGAACTTGTCTTGTACTAGAGATTACAACTATTGGAACATGATTTGAGGTAGAGATTGCATTGCATGCTGAAGATAAGAATTAGAATCCGGAACTTAGGGCTTTCCCAGGCAATCCACTTACTGAGCAACAGATGTGCATTTGCTGCTCATTTGTTGTTTGGGAGCCTATGGGACATCACGTTTTCACAGCGCTCAACCCATAATATGGTAAGGAAAAGGCATGACTTTCCCCAGCTAGTTGGCTTTTGTGTCTCATAAATGTCAACAGCACTCCCCAGCATCACTGTTGATGAGTGGTGCAACTTTCCCCTTCATCATGTGACTAGTTTCTAAAAGCTTTTCTTTTCCAAATATTGAGACTGTTCTTGCTGTGCCACTTAAGTGCAGCAGTGTCCATGTGCCCCTTTACTACACAGGTGGCTTAGATGCTTTTGGATTCCAGTTGCCATGACCTCCGGCCAGCATGGCAGAAGTTGTAGCCCAACAACATCTGGAGGTCAATAGGTTACTCACCGCTGCTTAGTGAAGTGCTTCAGATCCTGCAGACTGGAACAGGTTACCGTATTTTTCGCCCTATAAGACGCACTTTTTCCCCTCCAAAAATGAAGGGAAAATGTGTGTGTGTCTTATGGGGCGAATGCAGGCTCCTTGGCTTCAGCGATAGCAACGCGAAGCCTCCGAAGCCTGCGCTCTGGAGGCTTTGCGTTGCTTCCGCTGAAGCCAGGAGAGTCTGCTCTTTGAGGCTGGCGGTGGGGGAAAGCAGCGCCTCCTCCATCACCAGCCCCAGAGGATGGGGGGCAGCGGGAAGGCGCGTGACGCCTTCCCGCTACTCTCCAACCCGGGTTGGAGGCTGGCGGTGGGGAAAGCAGCGCTTCCCCCATTGCCTGCCCCAGAGATTGGGGAGCAGTGGGAAGGCGAGCGACACCTTCCCGCTACTCTCCAACCCGGGTTGGAGGCTGGCGGTGGGGAAAGCAGCGCTTCCCCCATCACCAGCCCCAGAGATTGGGGGGCAGCGGGAAGGGGAGCGACGCCTTCCCGCAACTCTCCAACCCGGGTTGGAGGCTGGCGGTGGGGAAAGCAGCGCTTCCCCCATCGCCTGCCCCAGAGATTGGGGGGCAGCGGGAAGGGGAGCGACGCCTTCCCGCTACTCTCCAACCCTCCTGTGGGCTTTTGCGGGAGATGGGGGAATTCCCCCACCTCCCGCAAAAGCAGGCAAAAGCCGTGCGCTCTTTAAAGGGGCTCCGCGGCTTCTGCTGGCTTTTCTAGGAGGTGGGGGAATTTCCCCACCTCGTAGAAAAGCCCGCAGGAGCCGCGCACGCTTTGAAGAGCGCGCCACTCTTGGGGGCTTTTCCCCGAGGAGGGAGAAGGGACTGACTGGCCGTTTCAGTCCCTTCTCCCTCCTGGTCGAAAAGCCCGTAGGAGTCGCGCACGGCTCCTGTGGGCTTTTGCGGGAGGTGGGGGAATTCCGCCACCTCCCGCAAAAGCAGGGAGAAGGACTTTGAGTAGCGCACAGGCTGCGTGCAGCCTGTCCGCTGCTCCCAGAGCTGCGGGGGGGAAATCATATTTTTTCCTTGATTTCCCCCCCTGAAAACTAGGTGCGTCCTTAAAGAAGCTCTGTAACAGAACAAGAAATATTGCAAAAAAGCAAAATATAAGAGGGGGGTAAGCATAAAGGTAATATCAAAATTTGGAAATGTGTATCTAAAAAATTAGAATTTGAATGATTGGCAGAGAAGCTGAAGGAAGTCAAAAAATTGGAAAATTTATTGTAAACTGTTAATGTGGCACGAATGTATGGAAAATTAATAAAATATATTTTTTTAAAAAAAAAGAAAACTAGGTGCGTCCTATGGGCCGGTGCGTCCAATAGGGCGAAAAATACGGTATATCACACTTTCGACAAAAGGCATTGGCCACTTCCATGCATCTTTTAGAACAGGGCTTGCTAACCTAATGCCCCCTAGATGTTCTTGGACTATAGCTCATATAATCCCTGACCATTAGCTATGCTGGCAGGGGGTGATGAGAGTTGGAGTCCAACAACTTATGGAGGGTATTACAGTGGCTGCCCCTCGTTTAGTGTGATGGGAATAAGACACAAAGGGTTGTAGCAAGCTTTTGCCCCTCCTCCACCTTGAAGCTGTTTTTCAAACAAGCCATTGTTTACAATGACTGGGCAAACTATGGTGAAGCAAAGCTAACAGGCTCCTCCTCCCAGGGACATGGGATGAGAGGAGAGTGCACAAGCCTGAGGATCGCTGCAGTTTATTCTTGTCACAATAAACCATGTCTTATGTGTCTGAATGCAGGGTTAATATATTTGGTGTGAATGGGACGTTGTGTTGGTACTCCTGGATCGGGATCTCTGTGAATGCAGCACTAAGCAGAAAACATGGTGTGTTTTGCCATTATCTAACAAATCTTCCTGATTGGCAGTATGCCTACGATTACGTTTTTGATCTCCACCTCATCAAATGCAAGTCTGGGGTGCCCCAAACCCATGCCACTATTCTAAGTTTTGCATTGTTTGCAGCTTCAGCCTTGCATTGCTAGCGTCCTGGCTGTTCTTGTTTTCTCCTTCCCATGTAGCTAGCCTTGGCCTGCAGGTTCCCCTTTTTGCTTCCTCTCTGGGCATCCCAGTCATAGATTTTTCCTTCTGCAAGAAGCAGAAATTGTATGAAAATGCAGAGTTGCTTGATGACAGAGCCCCAACTGGTCAGCAAGCTAGGAGCAAGTTCCACCTAGTATTTATTTTCTTCATATTAGAAGACAAGGAGGCCATGTGGAAGAAGTGCTTAATGCAGCTTGGTATGTGTGAATAAACACAGAGAGAGCAGGGGCTGCTCCTTGCATTCTTCACCAACCCCACTATATACTACCCTCGCCAAACCCCTAACCTATTGCCAACCCACCTCCTGTTACACCTCATCCTAACCCCCTTCCTCTGTTTACATCACTTAGAGTTCAGCAGAAAAAAAACCTCTACCCACAACTCACCAACCAGCTCCCTGTATCCCCAAAGGCATATTTTCCTCGGGCAAGGCAGTGGTGGGGGCCACCAGCCCCATCAGTGGAAGCCATGTGCAATAATAATCATAATAATAATTTATTATTTATACCCTGCCCATCTGGTTGGGTTTCCCCAGCCACTCTGGGCGGCTTCCAACAGAATATTAAAATACAATAGTCTATTAAACATTAAAAGCTTCCCTAAACAGGGCTGCCTTCAGATGTCTTCTGAAAGTCTGGTAGTTGTTTTTCTCTTTGACATATGGTGGGAGGGCATTCCACAGGACAGGTGCCACTGCTGAGAAGGCCCTCTGCCTGGTTCCCTGTAACTTGGCTTCTCACAGCGAGGGAACCGCCAGAAGGCCCTTGGCACTGGACCTCAGCGTCTAGGCTGAATGATGGGGGTGGATTTCAGCAGAAATCCTGTGCACGGATTTCTGCTTATGCAACAGGAATTCCCCCCCTTGCCCATGTGCCCCCCATTGGTTCTGGGGGTGTTTGGAGAACCTCCAAAACAGTTGTGTGGGGGAGACAGCAGGTATAATGTTGAATTAGACTCATTGTGTGTGTTTGTAAGTATTATGTAGCTAGAAACATGCAGCATGCAATTTCGGACTCATGTGAAGGGCTGTTAAAAGCATCTGGTGAGCTAAGTTACATTTGTGTAACTTAATTCAGTTACTGAAGTTGAGGGCAAGACTCTGCAGACAGCTTTTCAGCTAGTTAGCCGGATTTGTTTGTCTTGGATACATGGCTGTCCATGTGACTATATGGTCCTTAAAAAGCGGGTCTCCTGTGTCTGTCCAGTTAGATAGCAAATGGTAGAAGCTGATTCACTGATATGCAACAGATGGCTTTCCCACTCCCTGAGGGAGTTCGACTGTGTTTGTGTGTGTGTGTGTTCCCCCCCTTTGTTCCAGCTACACACTGAGAAATGAGCACTTTACAGTTGAACTATAGAGTACGGTATATCGGAAATGGTACAAATCTGCAAGTCTTCTGTACAGTGTCTTCTGCTCAGTGCTATGTGCTAGGCCTGACATGTGCATATGCTGATGTATTTGTGGCTGTGATGTCAGTGTTGTTGTTGTCTTGCTGCATTGTTTGCACCCAAAAAAGGAGTGGGAATTGCATCCCATACCTCAGCTTTATGAAGTCAGTACTGGATACTATCTCTCTGTCTACCTACCTATCTAATCATTGCATTTATATACCCTACCCTTTTCTCCAAGGAGCTCCATGAAGGTTCACCCTTCCTCATTTAATCCTCAAAGCAACCCTGCGAGGTAGGTTAGGCTGAGAGGCAGTGAGTGGCCCAAAGTCACCCAGTGACAGCTCATCTAGACTTTCATTTGTCCCCTGATTCCTTCCATTTGTGCTCTGATTTTTGGTCATGGGCGGGTCTGAGAGGTTCTTTTTTTGTCCCGCTGCTTTTCCCAGAAAAACCTGCTGTTTACTGCTGAATCAGAACAAAGACCAATCTGCTGAAAACTCGATTGGCGTTGGCTCTGATTCAGCAGTAAACTGCAGGTTTTCCCAGGGAAACTGGCAGGACAGAAAAAAAGAACCTATTGGACCATTGGCCAAGTGGGGATTTGAACCCTGATCTCCCAGGTCTTAGTCTGGCATTCTAACCACTATGCCACACTGGCTCTCTAACATGGGCTGTGCTAGAACTGATTCTGATGTGATTGTCCTCTTATTGTGGAAGGACAGGGTTGGTTTTTTTTAATGCTCTGGTAAGTTGGGTAAGAAAGAGGGAAAGCAAGTGTGCATTTTGTGCAAGAGCTTTAAACCGTTTCAGGGAATACACATCCCTGCAGCATGCAAACCTTGCAGTGCCTTTTGCCACCTTAAAACCAGAACAGATTTGTTGTGGGCATCATCTTTGGTGAACTGGAGCCCACTTAATCCAAGGCAAATGTGTGTCCTCCTATTTGTGTAGAGCAGGGGTCACCAACCTAAAGCCCATGGGCTGGAAGTGGCCCGCTGAAGTAGTTTGACCGGCCCATGAGCCGCCCTTTGAATCAAGCTGCCTGCTCACGCATTTTGTTAAACCAGCACGGCACGAGGACTCACTTTCGCAGTGCCAGAAATCGCATCTGCGCAGATGCCAAAAATTGTGGGCACACGCGATCCGGCCCACGGAGGGATCTCTGCAGGACCAATCCGGCCCAGGCAAGATAAACCTTGCTGACCCCTGGTGTAGAGCAGCTGCAGACCCTGAATGCCGAGCAGGCTTGCCCAAATGCTCCTGTTTAGGAGCACAAGCCTTCATCAGCACATTCCACAGGGGAGACCCAGTACGCATCCCTCCATCTTGGGTGATGGATACATATTCGTGTGGACTCGGCATGGGAGCAGCGCACATGCACACAACCCTCGCCCAGCTCCCCCTCCCAGCTCCAGAGGGCTCATGGGAAAGAAGTGGTGGTTGCCTGCTGGTGGAGACCTTGGCAAGAGCGTCCGCAAAGGGTGGAGCATTGCACTGTTGCTTTTTCCATCTTTCCATCATCGCCAGTAAATGTTCTTAGAGGGAGCTAATGCTGCTCTTAAAGTGCGCTTCCTATGGTAACAGCTCACCCTTCCCGTTACCGCCTCTCAAGTTGCAGCTCGTCAGAGCAGCTTATGGCTGGCAGGGAGGGGTGTGGGAGTCAGCGCCATGTGGGAGGCTGGGAATTTTAATTTGATCTGTTTCCTGACTGCCTTTGTTCATCCCTCTCCCTTGCTTTCCATGGCACTGGAGGGTGGTGACGGGTCTGAGAGGCGCTTGGGTTCAGAGGAAAAGAGAAAGGCCAAAGCGATGCTGCTTCCCATCTGGGGCGGGAGAAGGAGGCAGTGCTTGCGGACTGCAGCTTCTCTGCCTGAACCGCTCCTTTATTATAAGAATTCTTATAAACTGTGCTGACGAGGTTTTCCGTAGCTTGTGGGAAGTTAACTGAGAGACAGAAGATTGGATCCTAGAGAACGGGCCAATAAAAGGACAAGGGGTTCCCTAGGTTGACATGTGGCTAGTCACATTCCTCGGCTGATTTGCAAATGCTTCCTGCGGCTGCACCCCCTCCCCCCACTTTGCAGGGCTTCCATGCTTTCAAGAGCTGCAGCTATTCACAAGGCAGAGTCTTTCCTATTCTTTTGCCTACTTGCTAAGAAAGATTGCATCTGTTGTACTACTACCTCTCGTGCATCTATTTCCTGCTGGAAAAGAAGGAGGCCCCGCTTTGAAGGAAAGCAGGAGAGGGGATTTCTCAACTCTCCCAGACAAACCTGGAGGTTCTAGCTACTGAGACACTGTTTCACATGAGGTGGTGTAACAGTTGGGATTGGTTTTGTAATACGGCATCTCTCCTTGTTGCCAGCATTGTGCGACTGCTTTAGAAATGCTCCGTGCACTCCTACAGTCGTTGCTAGCACTGTAGCTCTCAGTGGTGTGTGCTTAAAGCCTGAGGGTAGCAATTAACAGCATCGCTGTTACACATGACTGTACCTTGGCAGTGCAGTTCCTGCACTGAAACATGGGAAGCTGCTTTGCACCAAGTCAAACCAACGGTCCATTGAGCTCAGTGTTGCCTCTACTGCTTGGAAGCAATTGTCCATTATTCCAGACAGGGAATCTTTCTCAGCCCTGCCCAAATGCTGCAAACCCATAAGTGAGTGCAGCCAATCAGAAATCGTGCCTTGGTTTGCGAACGTTTTCGGAAGTCAAATGGATTTCTGGAATGGTTTCCGCTTGAAAACTAAGGTACGACTGTATAATCCAAAATGGATTCTGGCTGGGGGGGAGAGCTCTACATATTGTCATATTGTTTTCATAATTTTTGACCTTGTAATATATTGCAAATCATGATTTTGTGTGTGTGAGTGCTGTGCAAAAATCACAATGTGGGGAAAATTGGGAAGCCACCCAGTGTTTCTCTCGATTCCTGCAGCGCCTGTTAACTGCTGGATCAACTTTCCCCCGCCTCCTGAAGGGAGCAGCAAATCACAAAAACAAGGGGGAAACCATGAAGCCAGCCAGTGCTTCTACATAGCTTCATCCTTATTTCAGACATTGTGACATATCGGTATATCGCAGTGTTTAGCGGGTGGTATATCATCATGTTGAAAACCACATATTGCCCAGCCCTACTGTTGATATTAACCCCATAGAAGTTGATAGAATGGTTCCAAAAAGCAACAATATCGTCAGACTATGCTACTTTATGGCTTAAAAAAAATTATACAGATGCAGAGTTTCACATTTTAAACAATATTTTTTGCAGTGCTAAAAGAATAACTTTAACACCCCTCTTTCTCTCTGCAAAGATGTATAAAGCAAGCTGATTTCTGGAAAACTTGAATGAGCTTTTTTTAAAAATTCAGAGCTATGCTTCAGAGATGCATTTTCCACACACTTCTTCAGGATTCCTCCTTGTTGCTCCATAACTCAGTGTTCAAAACTCCCATCGTTCTAGACACATTTTTGCGACAGGGAATTTAATTAGCGAGAGCAATTTCTGATCCCTGGGCACTGTGCTGTGCCTAAGATTTCCAATTAAAACTGCCACTGCTGGAAGGGAAAGAGGACCCTTTTCTGCCTCCCCACTTCTAGCTAGTCTCTGAAGGCTGGAGAAGAGACCCTCTTAAGAATATTAGGGGGGTGGGCAGCAGAAGGACTAGGCCATGTGAAAAATGAACATAATATTTCAGCTGCAGTTCATTCATTTTCAGCTTTGCATTCTTGTGATTTAAAAAGTGCACCTAGGCATTCTGTTGTTGCACCCATAACCTAAGTTTAAGATGCCATTTAGCTCCTAGGTTTCATATTTCAATTTCTATCAGTCTCACAACTCTGCCATTTTAAGAAGCTCTCAGCACCAGAATTTGGGTTGGATCAATGATAACTTTATATACTTCATTGGGAAACCCTGTACTATATACAGATCACTGTGATAATGGAGCAAACAGTGGGACTCTGTATAGGGTTCCCCCCATGTTTTATTTTAATTCTGCTGCTTAGCTCTGGGATTAGTCAGTATCTTTTTTTGTTGCTTATGAGTTATATGTGGCAGAATGCATCAATATCCTGTGCTGTGATGGGCAGTATAAAAAGATGGACGTTTCTTTGGGCAAGCAAGGCGTGTGGAAGCAAGAGAACTTTCTTCTTCCCCTCAAGGACCAAGGGTGTGGTATTTTGCCCACTGGTCAAAAGGAGAAATAGATGAGTCATGAGGAAGGCAGTGGAGGGCAGAGTCACTTTAGCACCAGATGCAGAGGAGAGGGAACTGTTTGGCCTTTCCAGATAGCAGCACAGACACATCTGCTTTCTTGAGTCTTGCAGTTAGGGTGAGAGGCCCCTTTCCGTGTGTGGATAAGGAAACCCACAAATTTCCCAATAAGCTCCAGGTAGAGTAGATTTCACATGGTGTAAGCAGCAGCCCACTGGAGGTATCAGAAGGAGTTGTGTGAGAGAGAAAAAATGAGAGGTAGTGCTTCTGCAGTGACCAATTTGCAGAAAAGAGGACAAAATGGTTTTGTCTTAATCATGGATCAGGCCCAATCGCCTTCTCAATCCGGCCTGTAGACGGTCCGGGAATCAGCATGTTTTTACATGAGTAGAATAGAATATGTGCTTTAATTTAAAATGCATCTCTGGGTTATTTGTGGGGCACAGGAATTCGTTCATTCCCCCCCCAAAATATAGTGTGGCCCCCCACAAGGTCTGAGGGACAGTGGACCGGCCCCCTGCTGAAAAAGTTTGCTGACCCCTGGTCTTAAGTATAAGACTGTGGCTCACAGAGGCGCCATCTCACCCTTAGGATTGTGGGTGCCTGCCACTGTAACATAGACGTGCCTGTATATCGTGCGTGTGACGTCACATGTGCGCAATGCCGTGTCACATTTTTGGATGCCCCCAACAACTGGGGGGGGGAGTAGACCAAACAGAATGGTGCTGCTGGGGTGTGTGTGTGTGTGACCATTTTCATCCAAAAAATAGCACGGAAGGAAAGCGCCAGAAAATCATGTTCTCCCTCCCCATTGCTTATGGTCAGATCCACAGCTGTATTTTAATAATCATTATCATCACCACCAATAAATCAGGACACCCAATCCTGCCGCTACCATATAAAGAACACTTTGGCCCTTAGGCAAGTCATTATTGTCTCAGGCTCATCTCCACACAGGGTTGTTGTGAGAGATCCAGAATAATTTATGTAAGCGCTTTGACCACTTTTAAAACCTTATAAAAATGCTAATCATTGTGATCATTGCCGCAGTTAACAGCAGACTTTATTACGCTGCAAGTAGAGGGAAGGAAGCAATCAAAAGAGGTTAACGTAATTTCCATTAATTTCCCTGCTGTCACCCATGGTGAAACGTTTTAACACACCTGGTGGTTGCCATCCCTCCGAGAGTGATAGAGGATAAAGTCAGCAGAAGGCTTTAGGTCGCTCTCTTCACTGATGGCTTCTCATTTTTCTGCTGAACCAGAATTGCTGGAAGAACTAATGTGAGGGGGGAACCAAGGTACAGAACATTGTGTAGAGACCCCAGTCCAGTCCCCTATTTAGGCTGCCTGCCTACCCCACAAAGCTCTCAATTGCTCACCCTCAGACACACAAGGAACAGGACCATCCCTACATAGCTTGTAGCTGGGAGGTTCACAGAAAGAGAAGGTGCCTTGTGTCCCCAAACCTGTGGCGTAGTGGAGAGGGAAAGCAACTGCCAGACTTCTTTCCAGCATAGGAGCTATTTATTTTATTTCATAAAATTTATATGCCACTTGATAGTAAAAACCAAACAAAACTCTTGCTGTGATTTCATCTGCCAGAGTGTCAGGGGTCCTGCCTTGCTGCAGCAAGTGAATGAGGTGATAACAAGATTTTCAGGGTTTACCATTGTTTGTGGTATATTAGCATAGAGAAAGTCAGATAATGAGGCCAGTTTACTGCCCTTAGGCCATCAGCTGACCCTAATGAATTGGGTATTATGCAATACAGTATACTGATGCTATCTGGTATGTGTGCGCATATGTCCATGCCTAAAATGGATCAACATAGCTGTCTGCATTTTTTGGACTCTCCTTGGAGGGTGTGGTTGTGGGGTCCGTCACAATGAGCTCCTGCACCTCAAAATTTACGAATACACGGCTGCCAAAATCCCCTCTGTCCATAGTCCTTTCTAAACATTCATAATGATTAGAATGGGTTTGGACCCTACAGGTTCCTTTGGTGTGTGATTTTTCAGAACATGTAGCAGCCATTCGGGAAAGACTCGCCAAAGTCACAGTCCTTGGAAATGCCACTTACCTTGTTGTTTGGATTTGATATCCCACTTTATCACTACCTGAAGGAGTATCAAAGCAGCTAACATTCTCCTTTCCCTTTCTCCCCCACAACAAACACTCTGTGAGGTGAGTGGGGCTGAGAGACTTCAGAGAAATGTGACTGGCCCAAGGTCACCCAGCAGCTGCATGTGGAGGAGCGGGGAATCAAACCCGGTTCACCAGATTACGAGTCCACCGCTCTTAACCACTACACCACACTGGCTCTTGTGAGTAGTATTGTTGGCAGTGGGGTCGTGGATCAGTTGACATCACCTGTGGTAGGGTTTTACTTCAGAAGAACCAGCCTCACAGTTTCATTTCATTAGGAAACAACAGCTCTGTGCCAGGTCAGGCGGTTTTGTTCACCTAGCCCAGTATTCTCCAGCCAGACTGGCAACAGCTCTTCAAGGGTCTTGGGCAGAGGTTTCCCCACCACCCTCCACCTGATCCTTGACCTGGGGAGAGAGAGGGGACCTGGGGCCTTCATTATGCAATGTCCTGATGGTCGGATCTCCACAAGGTCTGGGTCAAGATAGCCCTTTAAATTGGGCTTCTGAAGATGCCTGTGGGCAAAACAGGGGAAAGTCACTGGATTTCATTGGGATGTCAAGTGATTGACAGGTAGGTGGAGCTGCTTATTCTGGTCACATTCAGTTCCCCACCCCTGCTTTCAAATATCAGGCCAAACTATTTGCAGTCTGGAAAATTGGGGCACTTAACTCACAAGGAGGAAAGTGGAAAAGGCCCTGTCATCTCTTTCCTCTTGGTCCTAAATTGCTTCCTCTGTTTGTTAATCCTGTGTCCAAATCTGTTATTTCCAATCTCCCTGCCCTCGCTCCCTTCCATGCTCCTTTTTTCCCACTTTATTCTGGCACTCCCTCCCTTCCCTTTCCATCAGTGCTTGGGCTTTGGGGCAATGGTCTCCTCCTTCAGCAATTCTACCAAGTTCCAGGGGGCAGATTGCTCTCTCCCAGTTTCTGAGTGTCTTGGGATCTCCCCACTCCATTTCTTCCCTTCCTGTTGGTCAGAAGAAAGCAAAGAGAAAAGATCTACCCATAATGAGAACTAGATGCACCACTCTCTGTTTCTTTTTTGAGATGAGGCACAATCAGTTCTCTCTGCTTCCTTGTCCAAGATGAGCCACCTCGCCTCTTAGGAAACCCCCCAAGCAGGGCCCAGATGTTGCTCCACCCTCTGAATCTGTGGATGGAGCTGTGATGACTCACCTTCTCTGCGCCTTCCATTAGCATTTCTTGACAGGTTATAAATAACACAGATCTTGCTGTTCCTACTAATCGCCTTGTGCCAGTGTTGGCCAGCTAGCAGGGGTTAACTTTAGTGATGCACACGAGTTACAATCTGAACTGACACACTTGTCCTGGGAGTTATTTGCACCAGCCTGTTTTTCTCATTTCTGTATATGGTGGAAAGGTGGATTGCCTTTCCCTGTGCAGTGAGAAACTTTGGGAGGAGGTGTTCAAAACTTTTTTTTTCTTTCCCTCCCTCCAGAACCTCACCCACCACTTCCAAGCTCTTGGGCAAACATCCCACTCACCTGCCTGGTTGTTCCATTTGAACAGGAAGTGCCTTTCCTTCCCAGCTGTGTCTCTCATTCCCCTTCCCATTGTGATTCTTTTTGAGGAGGCTGGACCTCCTTGCTGTGCCTTGATTCCCTCACCTTTGTGCTCTGAAAACCTAATGTGACAGGCTGCTATTAAAATGAGCACACAGTATGGTGTGTACAGGGAGGGCTGCCAGTCTAAAGTTTTGCAGGTGGGCAGTTTTAGCTTCAGTTGTGAAAGGGTTGGATAGTGTGTGTGTGTGTGTGTGTGTGTGTGTGTGCACATATATGTGTTTCCATTTGCAACATTTCTCCCCCTCTTCTTCCCACAACAATCAGAAGTAGTTGGGGGCAGGAGGGATGCTGTTACGGCCAACGCACTGCCACTGGGCCACTTAAATAAATAAGGTTTTGCTCCCCCCCCCCATATATATATAGTGGTGCAGAGGGCAGGGATCAGGAGAGGAAGGCCTCTCCGTCCTTTTCTCTCTCTCTTTTTTTATAGCTCAGCCAGCTACTTCCCCCGCCTTTTCAATTATTCTGCCAAGATAAATGTCTGTCCAAAGCTGTAATCTCTGATATGCAGCTTTATAAACTAACTGCATATGTCAGGGTTTTGCTGGCCTCTTATTAAGCTGTAGGGAAAAGGGTGTCCAGAGCAGGAAAAGCATTGCCTTGCCATCTGCCCTTCCACACTTTCCTAGAGTTGTGCTTGCTTTTGTGTCTTATTATTATTCATTTCATTTCATTTCATTTCTGTACGTATCTAGGCACCCCGTCGATTGCAAGAGCCGCAAGTTAGAATTCCAGCTCTGCCTTGCAAGTGACATTTGGGAGGCTGTGAGCAGGAGCTGAAGTGCCCAACTCAGGGAAGCTGTGCTGAAATAGGACTCTCAGTGGTTCCTGCGCACTGAACAATTTGGAAGGGGGTGCTCCCTTGTCTCTCTAGTTTCAGAGATGTGATTGGAGCTGGGGAGGGGAAACCTTCTTCCTCCAGAGCATGGGTAGGCAAACTAAGGCCCGGGGGCTGGATCCGGCCCAATCACCTTCTCAGTCCGGCCCATGGACGGTCCGGGAATCAGCGTGCTTTTAAATGAGTAGAATGTGTCCTTTTATTTAAAATGCATCTCTGGGTTATTTGTGGGGTATAGGAATTAGTTCATTTTTATTTTTTTATTTCAAAATATAGTCCAGCCCCGCACAAGGTCTGAGGGACAGTGGACCGGCCCCCTGCTGAAAAAGTTTGCTGACCCCTGCTTCAGAGTGTGCAGAGGAGTGAATGCCACATATCATAATGTTTTGTTGTCTTTAGAAGTCTCAGCAGCCTATTCTCAGCTAGAAAGGCAGTAGCAGGCAATGTTGTTATTGTCTTTGCTAATCTTTGAAATGTGATGGCATTGAGCTAGGGCATCTCTCTCTCTCTCTCTCTCTCTCTCTCTCTCTCTCTCTCTCTCTCTCAGTGGGTGTGTCCCTCTTCTTTTTGCAAGGGGAATATTTAACCAGAAAACACTACAATGAACATTTAAGAACATGAGAAGGACTCTTCTGGGTCAAACCAAGGAGCTACGTAGCACAGTATCCTATTTCCAACAGTGGCCAAGCAGATGCCTATAGGAAACCCATAAGCAGCTTGCTATTGTGCAGATAAAGAACTACTGCCACAGTTTTGGGCATGGTGCACCACTTACCTTGACCTATTGGAGTGGATTAATAAGAATTGGTACCCTGGATATTTGCATAGTGACTGACCTGTGCTCTGACTCCATAGTGCCCTGTGTGTGTGTGTGTGTGTGTGTGTGTGTGTGAGAGAGAGAGAGAGAGAGAGAGAGAGAGAGAGAGAGAGAGAGATGGGGGGGCAAGGAGAGGGAAACCAGCACTGTACTCACTACTATAGATGTCAAAATGTTTGAAACATAGACAGTAACTGAAGTTAGGGATACACAGTCTGCATGCATGTAGGTTCAAACCAATACTCTACCTGGCTCCGTGTTCTGCCTTTGAATGGTGGCTAGATAGACAGAATTAATAGAATCATAGAGTTGAAAGGGGTCACAAGGGTCATACAAGGGTCATCTAGTCCAAACTCCTGCAATGCAGGAATCTTTCACCCAACATGGGGTTTGAACTTGCAACCCTCAGATCCAGAGTCTCATGCTCTGAGCTAATGAGATGCCACAAGAGAGTTCACAAGCAGGTCATGACAGCAACACAGTTCTTGGACAAGCTGTGGCCCTTCCCCATTCCTCGATAGTTCTCCCAATTGAGTTGTCTCAGATTACTGTCTCTGAAGAAGAAGGCGGCCACAACTACCATTGCTCAAGAAATCTGTATATGTCATATGTTGATGTATTCCTTTTAAGAGCCATTGATGCTAGAAGGTATCGCCACAACCTGTGGCAATGAATTCCACAGGCTAATTATGTCAAGAAATACTTCAGTTGGATTGCCAGCGCTGGTTGCAGCCGAGAGCCTCCCTCCAGGCTTAGTTTTTTTTATCCTAGAGGGATTGTAAAATTTCTGTCAGCGCCGCTTTAAAATAATTAGATGAGTGCTAACTTCTTGTCATCATCATTATTCATGTCAGTTTGGTATTTGACACAGGCTTGGACGATTATTCTCTGGAGTGAAATAGACATGAAATTAACCTGCATTTCAATATAGGGAAGCAACACTGACACAGTTCTTCAAATCCCAAGGTTTAATATCTTGTGAAAAAATACCTTGTGAAAAAAAAATATTGGGAGCCTCCCTGATACTTTTCTGTTTCTGAATTACTGTATGGCCTTTTTTAATTTTTGCTGTTGAAACCTTGTAAGGTTTGGTGAAAACCTGTCTCCATGAATCTGACATGCGCACATGCAAAGATCTCATCACAATCCCTTTGCTCATAGGTTTTGGGGATTTTTTGGGTTAGCACAAAATGAATGCTCAAGGTTCTGTTTACTGCCACTGCTCCCAGGACAGGAACAAGGCTGTGTACCCCTTGCCATTTACTCTGTCTCCAGTGCAGTCCCAATTCTGGTACCTGAAGCTGAGAACACATGACATTAGCCACAATCCATATGCATCCTGTAATTTCCTGAGAAATGCTTGTGTTTGGTTAGCTTTCCTTGAAACCAGCTTCCCTCTCATTTGAAGATGGGACGCCGCAGTTAATCTGAGGTGTGTACGTTTGAGACATTCATTGAGCATGTGCAGGTGAAAGGGCATGCTCAGATGATAGCTTCATTGAATAGGAGTTTTTTGGGGGGGGCGGGGTTGCAGGTGTGGAGAAACAAATCATGCAATGCCCTTTGGATGAAGACCCCCCCCTTCCTCTTCTCTGGTGTGCACAGCAACATAAAAACATGACTTGAAAATACCTTGCTGCTGTTTTAGGCCCTTAATGTGTACATAGCCTAAACCTGAGCCAGATAAACCTTGAGACCCTTGGCACCCCACTCCTTTTCAGCATGGGTGCAAGCCGAGAGAGGGTGAGAATTGGATGCCTTCTCCCAGAACAGCAGAGTCAAGGCTGCTGTCTCCACATGGTGTTCGCGTATCCATAAATAAACCCCAGAGGTAGCACTTAACACATCTCCTCTCCCTGCTTTCTTTCCCTCAGCGATGCCTTTGGTACTTGGCTTCTCATTCCTAACCACCCCCACCCCTAAATTCTTTTTCCCTTCTCCGACAAAATAACTTCTGCCGAGGTGAGTCAACCTTGCTTGGCACTCAAATATGCCCTGGTGCTGAGTGCTAATTAAAAGGTGTGATAGGAGCCTTGTAATCACTCCGAATAAAACACAATGATTTGCACCAGGGAGGAAAGTATCATTAGCCCAGATTTTTTATTATTATTTTATTTTTTCTTAAGCCTGTCAGGAAGGTTTTCATGTTGTAAATTGTCTTTTAAAAATATTTTTTTTAAAAAAAATAATAATGATAATGCAGCACTCTGAGCTCCTTGAAGCACCATCTCTGTTTAAGCACCTTAACCACTCCCTTTTCAAACCTTGTTTCATACTGGGGTGTTTCATACAGAGCGAGATGCAATATTAGTAAGGAAAACGTTTTGCCAGGGGTTAAACTGTAGTCTGGCCATGTGGTCTACTGAGCAATTGCCCGCAGTGCCGATGTGCTAAGGATTTAATTCAGGAACTGCTTTGCCTGTAGGCACACTCAAAACCCTTGCACTGCAACCCTGCATGCACTTGTGGATCCCGAAATTGAAATTGTCTGCACACAAACACTCTCAAGAGTGAACTAAGGAGGCTGTGAAACCCAGCAAGGCATAACCACCCCAGTATTGAGAGTGAAGTCTATTTGTGGAAGCAGAACTTCCTCATGCACAGCTGGTGCAGATGTGAAAGCACACCAGTATGGTGATGCTCATCCAGATTCGAGTCAGCTGGCTGTATGCATCCCCACCCAGAAGTGGTGGAGCAACAGCTAGAGTCCTATTGGGTCCTGCGTCTTTTGGAGAAAGTTGGCTTTCCACTGTGGTTGCTACTTTTGTTATTTTAGACCGAGGTGGTCCAACCAGTGGCGTAGCGTGGGGGGTGCAGGGGGGCCGGCCGCACTGGGCGCAACATCTGGGGGGGCGGAAGAGACTCGAGTGCTAAAATCCACGGGTTAGGGGGCGCAAATTACTTGCCTTGCCCCGGGTGCTGACAACCCACGCTACGCCACTGGGTCCAACACATGGCCTGAGGCCTTGATGTCTTTTTTGGCAGATCAGCAACATTTCATACACACGCGCACACACCACACAGCCCTCATGTTGCCTTCCCAAAGCCAGGTAAGTGAGGCAATTTGGGAAAGAGGTTGTGAGGGCTCCGACAGAGTCCCTGAGTCCTCCCAAAGCCCAGTTAGCACTTTCTCAGCTCCAAGACCCCGCCAGAGCCTCACACCTCCTTCCTCACACCTCCCCCCCCCCGGCACACGACAGTACAATGTGCATGCAGCCTGTGGGTCCCATGTCAAAGTACCCTTGCGACCCACTTGGTATGAAACTGCTCTGTTCTAAACTGCTATGGGTGCGTGGTACAGTGGTACCTCGGGTTACATACGCTTCAGGTTACCGACGCTTCAGGTTACAGACTCCGCTAACCCAGAAATAGTACCTCGGGTTAAGAACTTTGCTTCAGGATGAGAACAGAAATTCTGCAGTGGCAAAGGGAGGCCCCATTAGCTAAAGTGGTACCTCAGGTTAAGAACAGTTTCAGGTTAAGAACGGACCTCCAGAATGAATTAAGTTCTTAACCCGAGGTACCACTGTATATACAGTTGCAGTATCATTTAAAGAGGGATGGCTACTATCAATGTCTATTAGCCACAACGGCTCTGTTCTTCTTACCCTGTCAGAGGCAGTGCACCTCTGAATACCATTTGCTAGCATTTGCTGGGAATTGCATGTGGGCAGAGTGCTGTTCTGCTCATGTCCAGGTTGTAAGCTTCCTAAAGGCGTCTGTCTGGCTGGCTGCTGTGAGACCAGGATGTTGGACTAGATGGGCCATTGGCCTGATCCAGCAGAGGTCTTCTTATGGGAGCTTTCTTCCCTGTGGCAATTTCCAGAGGGACAGCCAGACACATTATTCCATGGCAGCAGGAAGTCCTGTGGCACCTTTAAGGCTAACCTTTATTATGATGTGGAATATAGTGCACTTCATAGATGCATCAGGTACCCTTCTTGGTTCTGATGAAGTGGGCTCAGTCCCATGAAAGCTCATGCAACCTATCTTGGATTGGGTACCTTTGCATCGTCTGAGAGTAGCCACAGTTCAGTTTTCTGACTTCCACGAGCAAAGGGATTGAAAAGGATCTCCCTCGCAGCCCCCTGGAATGCTCACTGGCCAAAGTAAGTTAAGAATAGGAACCCACTCCCTGTGGCTGTAACCAGGATTTGTTTTGGGGGGGCCAGAACTGAGCTATCTGCAATGCAGTTGGTCAGTTAGTTAAGTATTTTTATTTATTTACTTGATGGGGGGCAGCTGCTCCCTGCCCCCCTGGCTACGCACATGCCACTCCCTTGGGACAGCTGCCAAATCACAGCTTTCACTTTTTTAAGCAGATAAGCAGTGGTTGGTGGTGAGGCGGGAGAGAAACATTTGGCTTAGAAGCTGGGTGGATTGAACTGCTGGCTGTTGCGGCGAAGGGAGAGGTGATGTTGGGTTCCCACTCTCCTTGGATTTGGCCAACCAGAGCCAGAGAAGTGTGCTAGGTATGGCTAGTGAATAAGTCCAGACACATTTCCCTGTAAACTCCTTGCACATGCCAAAGTGAATAGAATAATCACCTGCGCTTGATCTCTGCTCTTTGATCTCTCTCGCAGGCTGTGCCTGCCCTAACGGCTTTCATCCCTGAGAAAAGATCTCCCTTCACAGTTTAATCAGTCTAAAGGTGTCTCTGCTACATGGCTTGCAGGAGCATTTCAGCACCTCTGGATAGTGCTGTGAACTATTTGCTTAGGCTGAAGAATATTGCTTTTTCCCATGTGAACATACCCAACCACAGGCCCGGCCCTGCTTTTCCAGGCTGCTTCAGTGAGAGACCTATTGCATTGATAAAACATTTTGCTCGGAATTTTAGCCAGAGCTGTTACTCCTGGGTTTATGGGATATAAGGCAGACTCCCAGACTTTCATCTTGGGTTCCCCATTAAAAAAAAAAAAATCAATGGACCAAAGCTAATCTAGTTCTTAATGTTTAGAAAAATATAGTGGTGGTTGGAGACATATCCCTGTAGAAAGCTACAGAGGTTTGTGGTTATCTGATGCCTGTATGGCTCCTCCACTGCAGCTTCAGTTGAATGGAGAGTTGTGGGAAGCAAGTTTATTGTTATATTTTTTTTTCCATGTCCATTGAAAAGTGCACAAACCCAAAAAGTGCTGAAGGAAAATAAGTTCAGTTTTTTGCACCAGCATATTTTCCCACCCCTTACTCTGAGATCTGTTTGCAGATCTGTGTAGTGAGTTGCTGTGGACCATGGGTGGCACCAGCAGGTCCCCCCAAACAAGGAGCTCCCCTCTCTCCCCCCCCACTACAGCTGAACTCCAGTCATTAACATACAGTGATTTTTTTCTCTTCCAGACATCCTCACATGTAGAACACAATGTGCCTGCCTAGAAATATATGTTGCCCCCCTCCCAAGTTCTTTTTTCCAGTGCCTCCATTGCTGTGGATATGCCCTAAAAAAATGTCTGTTTTCCCCCTTCTGTTCTCTGCCATGACTCTCTCCAGAAGCACCCATCCCCTCCTGCTTGCTGTCTGTTGACTGACAAGTGATGGCCCCAAGGCGCTATCATTTGCGCTGCTGGGTGCCTAGTGCTGCCCTGCCTATGTTGCTAGAAAGGCCCTTTGCCTTGTTCCAACAAATGCATGATCTCCGCCTGGCAGGACAGAGGTGTAATGCAGCCGTTTATTATTCCGGGCAGGTTCGTCTGCAGCACTGCATCAGCCATCATTTTTCATCTGCTGCTCACTACCCCCTCCTCCTCCTCCTCCTCCTCCTCCACACCCCTTGGTTGTGTGCTCATTCTCCTCGACACCCCCTCCTTGCTTCCCCTTCTCTCGTTTCTCACTTGGTTTAACTCAGAAATTGTAAGGAGAAGAGTGTGCAATGTGAGTGGGTGAACGTGCTAGTTAGGGAGAGGCTTTGACTGCACTCTTGAGTATGCCGAGCAAGGCTGGATGGGACTTAGGAGAAGAAATGAGGAGGCTTTGGGTGAGCAGATGGAGAGGAGGGTGATTTTTTTTTTTTTAGCGTGTGTGACTTTTTCAAATTTCACCTTTCCAATCTTAACATGCTTGGAGCGTGAACCTTGCAGAGCCTGTCTTTCGTGAGGCTCCCCTCTTGCAATTTTTCCTCCTTTGAAATGAATCCACGATGTACCTGCAAAGAGCCCTAAAGCAACCATTCAGACTAGCTGGGCTTTAAAAGCTTTGCTTTCCCTTCCCTTTTGCCGGTTGCATCCTCTCTCAGTTTCAGCCCTGCTCTCCTTTGTCGTGTTTATCAGTAGACTAAGGGGCTGCCGTAGTGCTTGGAGGTAAATGCCTTTTACCTCTACAACATGTTGCAGATGCAACTACAGTGGATATGAAACTTCCTCACCCTAGGGAAGCTGGTTCCACATCAATTGTCTGTCTGTCCGGCACATTGGGGTTTGTGTGAACAGAGTGTATCCTGGGAAAAAGTGCCTCAGCTGCATGATATAGAACTGGAAGTGGGGGACCTTTCTCAGCCTGAGAGCCACATTCCTTTGTGGGGAATTCTGCAAGGGCCACATGCAAGGAGTAAGTCAAACAACAGGTGTGGGCAGGGCAGAACAACAGGTGTGAGTCTCGCCCTTGTGCCATCAGAGGTGTAGGTACCAGGGCTTTTTTTTTCAGCCGGAACTCACCGGAGCTCAGTTCCAGCACCTCTCACATGGGTGCCATTGCCATTATAAGAGAATAAGGGAGGCGATCATCGTGAGTTCTGGCCCCTCTTCTAGAAGAAATAGCACTGGTAGGTACACACACACGCTCCACAATCTCTGTCATCCACCCAGGCAAGTAAGAGGCATTAATGACAGTTCAAGGACACATTTCTGTCAGGCAAAAGCCCTCAAGGAGAACTGAACTACTTTGGGGGAGGGGGGTTTAGGGCGGGGTGGTGGTGTCAACCTGGAGATACCATGATTTGAACCTTGAACCTTCTTCATGTTTGTGAGGCTTCTTGCTCCGTAACTAAGGCATGGGCACCTTTTGTTTCCTTGCTGAGAACACAGTAGGGTTTTATATTGAGCTTTGGCTTTCAAAATCGAGGCTTTTCTCTGAGCTAAGAGGAGCCTTTGGGGACCTTCAAAGTTAAGACTGGAGTGATGGCCCTTGACTCCTTGTATCCAGAATCCAGAAACGCTGCATTAATTACTCTGGCTTTTATGGAATAATTAAGCCGCAAACCCCTAGGATCAGGGGAGTGCTGCTGATTTATCAGGTTCCGTGTTAACAGCATCATGCTATCTTTCCTCTAATGAGCTTATAGTCTAAGGCACTGGCTCTCGAGTGCTCGGTGCCCTTTTAGGGACTGAAATAAGATAAAATGTAAGTGCCATTCTGGGAGGCTTTCTTTTAACTGAAATATTATATCGGAAAGTGGGGCCATTTGATCCTCTTTATAAAAAAACACAAGTCCTAAATGGTGAGGGCTCAAGCCAAATCTGTGAAATTGCCATTATTTTTCCAGGCATGGTAATGTCACAAATTCTGTTCCTGCTATATTGCAACATCCTAGGCCGCAGACTTGGTATGTCTGGCAGTGGGGCTGGGGGCTGCTTGGGGCTGAGGTAGTCCAAAATGTCTGGAGGGCACCAGGTTGGGGAAGCCTGCAATATGGTGAGATGTGGCTGGGAACATCCTTCTGGAATTCTCCATTTTCAGTTTCTGTCTCTTAGCATGCTTGACTTTGGACATCTGTGCAGAGGTCGTAAAGCGTATCCCTGACAGGGAACGGGAGCAGAGAACCTTCCTCCGTAAAGAGATTTTTGTTTTTATCTCCCTTCTCTCGACCTGTGGCAAGGAATCCCTGGAGCTCGAGCTCTGAGAAGGAAAGGAATCTTGCTGTTTGGAATGGGAAGATAATGATAGGTGCCCTGCAGGCTCCTCGAGGGGTAATTAGGGACTCTGCCATCACAATATTAATTAGTTGCTTTTTTCTTACCCTCTAAACTCTTTCCAGAATATGTTATTTGCTATTAAAGAATAAAAAATTAGCAAAAAATAATAATCGCCCACTGCCCCTCCCCAACATGCTATTAAACAGCAGGGGTTGGTTTAATTGGATCTTCCTTCTTAGCCTCCTTCCATGGGATGCTTGAATGCCTTTATACATAGATGAGGAGTTGCTACCTGAATTTCTCAGTCCCAGGTTTATAGGCAGTGAATCAGATGGACAAATAAACATGCATATGCTGCTCCAGGTTAGACAGGAACCTGTTTTTATCAAAGATCTGTTTGAGAGGTTTTCTAGCTTTCCCAAGCTATCAGTCTACTGTGCTCCCCCCACACCTTAAAGAGATCTTCCCAAACCATTGTTTTTTCCAAGATTGCCTTTTTGGTTCAAGGTGAGCTGCAAGTTGGGTATCCCTTTTTGGATGTGTACTGAAATTGTTCCAACAGGCCCAGAGACGAAGCTTTGTCTGAGATGAATTGTGATGACACATGTCGAAATTACCTTTTCAGGCTGTCTAGAGAATTCTCAGCTGCTGCAACAGTTTTTCCTGTGCTTGAGGTTTTCTGGTGTCCTCTCTCACCATACAAACTTTCTTAATAAACATAGTTGCATCTTAGGGAGAGACAGGCACAATCTACTTGGCCACCTCACACTGCCTCAGCGTTGCCTGCTCTAGTCATGAGCCCTTGTCAACTGCAGGCAGCAGTTCAGCAGGTGAAGCTTTCTTCATCACAGCATTCCCGTGATCTGGAACTGCAGCAGTTCAATTTCCACCTCTCAAACACCTCCTCGCCAGCTACTCCTGAAAACGCCTGTTAAAAGCATAGGGGCCCTGCCAGAGAAAAAGGCAGCAAATCTCTTAGTGAGTTTCACTATCTTTCCAACACAGTGTTGTTGCTGTTTCTCCTGCCTGCGTCTCCAGCTTCATATCACAATTCTGCAAGATCCACTGACTTTTTATCTGTGGGTACCAGAACCACATTGCCTCCTAACCAGTATTTCTCCTCATCACTCAGAACCCTTTTTGATCTCTGCCTCTCTTAAGTTGCAGCTGAGACCCAATTTTGATGATGATAATAATAATAATAATAATAATAATAATAATAATAATAATAATAATAATATTCCACCCATTTGACTGGGTTGCCCCAGCCACTCTGAACAACTTGCAACAAACTATAAAACCACAGTAAGGAAAGCTAAAACTGCTTACCTGTGTAACATGCTACACAGTCAGCTTTGCGTTTAAATTGGAACATAAGCTACTATATGCTCAGCGCAAGGGATCAATGGTCATGCTGGCTGCACCCACACACACCAATTTTATCTCTGCATGGCAAACCTGTGAGGCAGTTTGAGTTGATAGCCCAAGGTCACCCTGTGATTTTCATGGCTACCTGGAGATTTGAACTCTGAGCTCTCCAGTCTTAGCTCAGCACTAGCCACTAGAGCACACTGGGTCAGAGAATTAAAGGGCTACACACAATATTTATAACAAGCGTTTGGAATGCTACTAGTGGGAAAAGCCACACGGGAAATGGAATTGGGAGCAAAGAAATGGCAAGTGGCAAAAGGCTTGTGTTGCCATGAGAAAGGAAACATTGATGGGTGTAAATAATGGTACATTTTTTAATAAATAAAAAGTAAGCAAAGTACAACGGTCACCTCTGTTTTAAATTTCTTTCTTCCAAAGGAAATGATAGGGCTCAGGGGTGAACCAAACCCGATAACAAATGAATGTCTTTCTGCTTTGCAAATAGCAGCCACCAGCTAGAGGAAGCAATCCAGACTTGAACTGTGGCACCTTTTCACCATGCCATTTGTTAGTTAAAATTTTCCCCTCAAAGCTGCTATTTGCCCTGTGGAGAAAAGCATACATGTGTACACACATTTTCCCCCCCTAGTGGTGCAAGTGGCAGCTGGGGGGCGGGGGAGGTTGCATTGGGAAAACAGCATGGGGAAAGGGTTGAGCCTTCTTTGCCAGCACCAGGATCCTGAAGTGGATCACCTTCCTGCCACTGCCACCGCCCCCACCCCCAGTTGCTGTTGCAAAAATTCGGAGAGCAGATCTGCATTCATTCAGTTTCATCACTCCTAGTTTGGCCCTTGGGTGCACATAGGTGCAGTGTATAGTTAGTGTCACAGGTTGGTGGGGTCTTGGGCTGAGAATACTGTAATCACAACTTTACTTGGCAGCCTAGAAAAATGCTTTGGGGCTGAATAGCACTGCCAAATCCCCTCATATATATCGGCTGAGGAATTCACTCTTTTTGAAGCTGGAGATTCTCAGCGAAGGATGCAACTTGCCCTGTTATCAAGGCTGAGGAGGATGTGACTAGGGAGCGTAACAGTTTGTCCTTTGAACACTTCCATATCCCCGCCTCGGTTCCTGCAATGTCCATCTGTTACAGTTTTCCTTTTTCTATCCTTATGCAACTGGCGATTTCCTTTAAGGCAGATTGTCATTTGCCAAGATTGGGTGCTCCGGTATGTGGTGGAAGCAGCTTATTAGCTCATGCGATGTCCCTGATGTCTAGTTCAGAATCACAAACTGTAAGGCTTTGGCTCTTGCAAGATAACAGTACACGTTCCTTAACTCAGATGGCTGTAGAAGTTGTTATTTTTGGTCTTAATGTTTTGAATGAAGTTAATGACTTCTTATGTTGCTTGTTTCTTCAGGGAAAGGTCTGTTCTGTAGTAGATTATGCATACCCAGGAGATTTACAAACCTGAGCTAAGAAAACCAGATTTCCTTCCCAACCTCAGTTTGAACAGTGAGAGATGGTCAAAGTGAGTTGGGGGACCAGTGAGACGTAGGGTTGTATCCAATGCTTGTTCTTCTCAGAATAGACCCACTGAAGTTTATGAGTGTGCCTCACTTAGGCTCATTAATTTCAATGGTTCTACTTTGGGTAGAACTAGCATTGGATACAACCAATAGGGAAGGGTAGTAACTCATTAGTAGATCATCTGCCAGCATCTTCAGACAGGGCTGAGAAAGACCCATGTCTGAAACCCTGGAGAGCCATTGCCAGCCACCATACTGTTGATGGTACTGAATTAGATGGGTCAGTTTGGTCTCACTTGGTATAAGACAGCCTGCTACATAACCCATAAAGTGTAAAGGGTTGCCACTCCCAGCCTGAGTGTCTGTTGCCGCACTGAACCTCAAGGCTCTGGGGTTGCATGGTCATTGTTGCCCATGGTTCAGATGTGAATCTGTGCAAAGCAAATTGATCACTAAGTTCATGGTAAGCATTCAGAGTGGAAGAGAAGCCCATTACATGCAGTGGAAAACCAGAACACGCACACACACACACCATGGCAATTTAGCTAAAAGTCAGACATAGCTAGAGTGCAAAATGCAGTGCCAGGGCAAAGTCCTTATTTAAACAATTTCACGGAAAGCTGCTTCTCCATTAGGAGAAAATCAGTAAGTTGGGTCAGAAAGTGCATCTACTTTCTCTGGCCCAAATTGTGTGTGACAGCAGCAGACCCGTTTTTTAAAAACTTGGATATGCCAGAATCACTTATCAAGTAAGATTTTAGTGCAAAAGCGGCACGCAGGTGCAGTGGGCTCAATCCTGTCCTCCCACCCACTGCAGCCTCCATCTGGATGTCACAGATCCAGAATCAAGTTATCCCCTTTTGCTCTAAAACCTGGACCCTCAACTCACTTTATATGCAGCTGGGGTAAACCCCAGTTTTAAAGAAATGGATCTACTACATTCCATTGAAGCCTTTTCAGGGGTGGTGTTCACAAGCTCCCCCAGTGTACAAGGGGGAAGCAGGACTGCCCCGACTAGCCCTGCCCTCTGACTGTCGCATGTACTGCGCAGGGATGGAGCCTCGATTGGAGCCTGTGAGCACTATTCTGAAAAGGACTTTTCTCTTACAACATCTGGAAAGCTGAATTTCAAACAGAGGTGTTTTCTCCCTATCGCTGCTTCCTAACATCCAGCAATTTGGGTTGTATTTCTAAAGTGAAAGAAAGGCTTAGGGCTGGGCCCTTGTTTCTGTGAAAGGAGGGAAGATGTCCAGTAGGCATTCATGGTTAAGAAATGTCTCTGATGGATGATGTTGGCTTGCAGCAGACTTTTGTGTTGATTTTGTACAGTGTGTATGGCGAGGACACAAGCTAGTTAGGCCTGAGAGGCCAAACCCAGTGACCTTAAAGAGTTTTCCATTAAGATATATCTCTGGGTCCAGAAAATAGAGCCCCAAAGGAATTGCAGAATTAACAGAACAGCAAATTTTCCTTCCACTCTTGTCCATCATTTAATCTTGTGTCATTCATTAAAATGCAGTTCTGCTGCCTAGCATCTGTATATCAATATCTGTAGGCACAGAGTAGGAAAGGTCATCTACTGATAGAAAACCTCTCTACTCTTGTAGCATATTATTGGGGGTCAAAGCAGATCTATTACCCCTGCCCAAACACACAAAATCTGATGGGAGTCTGGATGCACACTTCCATGTCAAGTCGAAGAATATTGCTGGCAGTTATAGATTGGGCTCGTCCCTGCGCATCAAAGCAAGATCAGAGAGTTAATCATAGCCCCTAAGAAGGACCTCTAAGGCCATCAAGCCCAACCCCGTGCTCTTTGCAAGATCTGCAGTGCGGGATGAAGATGAAGCACCTCTGACAAACGGCCAACCAACCTCTGCTTAAATTCATCCAGTGAAGGAGAGCCCACTGCTTCCTGCAGCAGGGAGCTGGTCATACTGTTGGGAAGTTTCTCAAAATCTGCTTTCCTGCGGAGGGGGGCATTTCCTCCACTCCGCCAACATAGCAGCTGTAAATTCCTCCCTGCAAGAGTGGAACAGGGGTGAAGGGAGGCTGAGCCCTTGGTTTTCCCCTTCATAGTAGCTGGGGGTGGGGCCGGGCGAGACTACTTTCCAAAGCAGTTTTTATTATATTTATTTAAAGCATCTTAACCTCACCCTTTAGCTGAAAAGGCCACCAGAGTGGCTTATAAAAGACATGACGCACTAGGAAAAAGGGATGGGGAGGAAGGAGAGGAAAAAGCAGCCTCAGGCACCAGTCCTTAAAGTTTGGTTCTTCTGCTCAACAGCACTGCTGAGAAGCCACAAGGGCTGAAGCCATGGTGCTTTTGTGTCCGTAGGTGGTGGTTCTTTATGGCATATGCATTTTTGCCCTGTTAAGCTTGGGAATTTCCCTGGAGGATCCGCTTGCAGCCTTTTAATGTAAAAAGCCAGTAAAGTCAGTTAGAAACTCCCTTCCTTTGTATCACTTCCCTGCCATTTTGTAACCTTTTCTTGTCTTCTTTGTATTTTCCTCTCTGAGGCCAAGAATTTACGAATCTGTTTGAGTTGAGCACATCATCTTATGGGGCTTCAACAAACAAACAAAAAAGGCTAGCCTTGGTACATCTGATTTCCAAAAGGGGTTGTTGTTTTTTTGCAGTACATTGTTATTTATAATTGTGTATTATTATTAATAGTAGTAGTATTAGTATCATCATCATCATCATAAGCAGCCTTTAGCACTCTTGTGAATGGAAAGGCAGCAAAAACATCATTAAATGCATTCAGAGCTGCTCTGAAGAGCAGCACAATATCTGGGACAATCTTTAAACTTGGCTGCATCCCTTGCAATTTCATTCCCAGAATGGATACTTCCCATTGCCTCTGCAGCACCCATGTGTATATAAACTGTCCTCTTGGGTCTCTTATTAACTTATAATTTTTGTTTCCTTGTCTTGCAGTTTCGGTTGAAGACAGTATCCAGGGAGCCCATCTCTTTCTCTGGGAGATGCACACTGGCTGTTGCTAAGGTTGCTTCCACGGTAACATGTGCATCCTGTTTACACCTTCATCGGAAGAAGTTGGGCTTGGCTAGGCTCACCAGCTTTACCTGGGGAACTGCAAAAGGAAGCGCTGGTATCCCCACCCCCTCACCAGCCCTTCCCTCTAACCCAGGATCCTCCGTTTCCCCCAGAGGCGTTGCTTCTGGTGCCATACAGGCCACAGAACTGGGCTGCTTTCTGCGTGGAGCTCAGAAGTTTACATTACCTGCTCTGTTTCCGTTGAGGAAAGAGACACAGAAGTGAAAAAGTTGCAGACAACATTTCTCGTGCTGCTCTCTGCTTGAACCAACTCTGCTTTTGTCAAGATGACGAACAACTCTGCCGATCACCACCCTGGGAACTCTGTGGTTGAGGGCAACCATGAGGGGGACTTTGGTTGCTCTGTTATGGATCTGCGGAACCTCATGGAACTTCGCAGTGGAGAGGCTGTGAACCGGATAAACGACACCTATGGGGGTGTACATAATATTTGCAAGAGATTGAAGACCTCACCAGTGGAAGGTAAGGAGATGTATTGCCCCAGTGGGGAAATAAATGTTCTCGTGGCCTCTGGAGGCCTGGAGAAAGCTGGCCTCTTGCTTGAAACTGTTCCTGGGTTTTGAGTGGCTATGTCAGTTAATAAGGAGTTCAAGTTCAAATGTCTTGGATCTGCATGGTTAGATTTGCGTATATAAATCATCTGCCAGGGACCAATAATCTGCATACAAATTAGACAGCTTGGCAGCAAAGGCTACCCCCACCCCCACCCCCCCAGTTGCAAAGATAATTTGCTAGACAAATTCAGAAGAGACATACGGTTCACACTGTTGGGTAGAGAGGGAAATCATCTGCTGGGCTCATCTATGTAAAATGATCTTGCATTGTGTGATGTCTGTCAAGTAAAAAAAAAAGTTGTGTGGGGTTTTTTTTTTGCATGGGTGTCAAAAGACCCTCTAAATGCAGTACATCAAGATTCCAAACACGATAACAAAGAACAAGGCTGTTCCACACAAACGCCAAACTTGTGATGACTGCTTCACTCCCCTTCTCTTCGGTCCATGGCAGCCACTTCTTGTTTGAAGTTAAAAGGTTGCATGACTCATCGCCAAAATCGTCGGTTCTCCTGTAGGAAAGAAATGTGGTCCTGTGTGGGATTGTTTCCTCCCATCTCTCCATGGGCAGGAAGTAAAATCTTTAAGAGAATACACCTCGGAGGCTGAAGAGAATATACCCCCTCCAGATCTACCAGCCACCTTGAACAGGGAGAAGCAATAGGCCAAACTAATTAAGCAGCTGCTGTGAATCCAGTGTGAATTGGATCTCAGTCACTGACCTAAATTCCTTATTGGGATTATCCCACTATTTGAGATGTGATGTGAAACCATCAAAAATATGACTTCTGTAATGTCTCAAAGGGGTGCATGCACCACTTCTGGCAATGTGGCACATCTCCCTTCGCTGGATTATTTTGCCTGCATGCCTTGCCCTTTTGAGTTCTTTTGCCGGGCATTGGACATGCAACTTGGACATGCAAAATGAAATGGTCTTCCCCAACCTGGTTTCCTCCAGGTGATGTTGGACTACAACTCCCATCAGTCCCAGTCAGCATGGTCAATGGTAAGGACTAATGGAAGGTCTAGTCCAACAACATCTGGAGAAAACAAGGATGTGGAAGGCCAGGGTCCAGAAACATTAAAGAGTGGTGTGATTCCTATATCCAATCTGAGTGATACCTCTGATGTTTTAAATTATTTCTGATGTTGATATAAAGGTAAAATACATAGAGTAGAGCAGGCGTCAGCAACCTAAGGCCCATGGGCCACAAGCAGCCCATGGGGTTGTTTAACTGGCCCATGGAACCCCCCACCAACTTGGAGACCCCCGACACCCGCTCTGTTGGCTCCCGTGTGCCATGCTAAACCAGCATGAAGGAGAGCAGGGACCACCTTCCATGACGCTGGCCGGCTTCCCATTGGCTGCAGGAAGCTCCTGCAGCCAATGGGAAGCTATGCACACCTCCTCTGCACTGGAAGGAGTGCCGGAAATAGCATTTGCCCACTGCAGCGTCTGCAGGACCGTGAACCGGCCCAAGCCACAAAAACTTTGCTGACCCCTGGAGTAGAGGGTGCAAATTAAGAAGAGTTGGAGGTAAGGGTTATCCAACCTGCTTGCAGAATTTGAATGCAGCTGGGAGTGCAGTCATAGTTTGCGCAAAGCACCTGTGTTTCATGCTTCCTCATTATTCAAGCTGCATTCAAGTCCTGGACCACACAGTCTCCAAAGGCAAATATGTTGTTGTTGTTGTTGTTGTTGTTGTTGTTGTTGTTGTTGTTTGTACCCCACCCGTCTGGCTAGGTTGCACCAGCAGGTCTGGGTGGTATAGGGTTCTAAGTTGTCCATTCTGAGTTGGCAATCTAAATGTTGTTCTTGTTCTTTTAGAAAAAGCAATGGAAGGTCCTACAGCCTCCATCTATCCCCTTGCTTTACACTTCAGAGGAAATCTGTACCTGGGGATCCTTAAAGGTCTTAAATGACCCTGTATGATCTCTGATTCCCTGTATAGCAAGTGCAGCTTTAATGTAAAGGAATGTTTCCTATCCTCCTAATATATTACAGTAAAAGTACATAACTGCTGTAGTTGAGTCTTCCATTGATCCGTGCCTGACTTGAAGTTGACACAGATGTTGCAGCATACAACATACTGCAATTTGTACTAGTCTGAAGAATGATACAATTCCTGCTCCAACTTACCATGCTCAAAAAATTCTGATAAAAATCGTGTGAATCGGACATTGTGATTATCTGTATTTTGGAGGAGCCTAGTGAGACTTTAGTGTGGGTGCACATACACTCGGACACACACTTTGGTTCTAAAGGTGAGCTTTGTGGAGCAGGTTGCAGCTTTTTGATGTTACTTTGTGCACTTGTGCAAATTCAAAGTGATCACTAGGGTGAGACACAATAGAAAGTACAATCCAAGATTATTTGCATGCGGGTGCTATCAGCACAGTGAACATACAACTGCAAAACCCTCAAGGGAACATGTTGAAAATTAATGAAGAGGGAGAGAACCCACAAGAATGACCTGAGGCTTAACCATCACACAAGTAGGTGATACCCATAAATGCACAGACCTGGCTGGGTTCCTCCCTTGATCTAAAGCCCCTTCAGTAAAATGCCAGGTCTTTCCCTTACATCTTAAATGCAAAGAGTGATACTTTTAAACAAGACCTCTAGATCAAGGAATGCAGTGCAGACAATAGAACCTCTTTTGAAACTTAACTGTGGTTGAAATTGATGAAAACAAGCTTTTGAGTTTGACAGATTTTCACATATGGGGCCAGCCCTCCTATTAGACAAGGTGAGTCCTTTGCCTCATTGCAGTGGATCGGGCTGAGTGGTTGGCTCTGTGAAAGCACCTGTTTAAACTTCCATAGTTTACAAGTGTTTAAACTTTAAATAGTATTTGCCATTGCCAAGAGTAAAATGTGGAACCTTTGACACCACTGCAGAGCAGTGGCTCAGGCGCTCTCCAAGACTGCCTCACTCACCGTGCCTCACTCTGAGGAAGGGCCCTTCCTCCAAGAGACATACAGTCACCCCTTGGTTTTCAAACAGAATGCATTCTGGAAGTCCTTTCGACTTCTGAAACATTCAGAAACCAAGGTGTAGCTTCCAATTGGCTGCAGGAGTGTCCTGCAGCCAATCGGAAGCCGTGCTGGATGTTTGGCTTCCGAGCCAAAGCTCACAAACTGGAGCACCCACTTCCGGGTTTGCAACGTTCGAGTTCCAAGTTGTTTGTGAACTAAGCTGTTCAAAAACCAAGGTATGACTGTATTGTGGGTTAAGAAGGGCCCCAGCGTGCCTAGAACTGTCTGAGTGGCCTCTGCTCACACAGCAGCAAAAACTAAAGGAGGACAAGAGGGAGACAGCCGTGGAAGTCAGTTCACTAGGAAAGGCAGCAGTGATGGTTCACCTTTTAAGACAGTATTATATCTTGTGCTGGCTGGCCCCATCCTCATCAAGCTGAAACTGATAATATGCAGACATAGCATTACATTGAGAAATACAGTGGTACCTCGGGTTACATACACTTCAGGTTACATACGCTTCAGGTTACAGACTCCGCTAACCCTGAAATAGTACCTCAGGTTAAGAACTTTGCTTCAGGGTGAGAACAGAAATCGTGGTCTGGCGGCACAGCAGCAGCAAGAGGCCCCATTAGCTAAAGTGGTGCTTCAGGTTAAGAACAGTTTCAGGTTAAGAACGGACCTCTGGAACGAATTACCATATTTTTTGCTCTATAAGACTCACTTTTTCCCTCCTAAAAAGTAAGGGAAAATGTGTGTACGTCTTATGCAGCGAATGCAGGCTGCGCAGCTATCCCAGAAGCCAGAACAGCAAGAGGGATCGCTGCTTTCACTGCGCAGTGATCCCTCTTGCTGTTCTGGCTTCTGAGATTCAGAATATTTTTTTTCTTGTTTTCCTCCTCCAAAAACTAGGTGCGTCTTGTGGTCTGGTGCGTCTTATAGAGCAAAAAATACAGTAAGTTCTTAACCCGAGGTACCACTGTACTATGATGCACCTCAAAGGCAGCGAGTATTTTTTTTTCTGCCCCCCCTTTGATGTTTATCCCAAACAGCCTAACAAAGAGTTCTGTGTAACTTTAAAGGATCTGCATTTTTCCGACACCAGCTGATCCAAAGAAGAGGGACGGTCTCACTTGAGCTGTGTTTCCTGAAACAGAGAGTGGGCACTTGCCATTCAGGCACTAAAGGATTCCTAATAGGGGAGGCCATAGTGAGCACAAAGTAAACAGGCTGGTCCCAGCCAGTTGTCACACAGTGCATGGGGTCAGCCAGTGTGGGATGGCAGCTGCACTAGGCAGGGTGAGATGCTGAAAACTACTCTTTTCTGTGTGTGCGCTTTGAAAACTTGCAGGTTATTATTAGCTCTCTTGTTTCTCATGGTGTAAGCAGCGGATTAGCATATTTCACAGCTGCAATTGGGAACAGGAAGTGGCAAGGGAAAGACAATCTAAAGATGTAATTAGAGAAGGGGGGCTGTCCTGGTGGAAATGCCAAATCTGGATCACCGAGGCATGTGTTTCCTCTGCCAAGTGGTGAGCGCATACAGCTGGGGATGGCCCACTGGGTGAGCCATGGTCTCACAGGAGCAAACTAGGCACACCTTGATTTGGTTAAAATTAATAACCAACTTGCATTTGCCCCCCCCCCTTTATCCCAACGTCAGAGGGGTGCCATTCTAGGCTGGAGCCTGCAAGGGCATTCTGGCCATGTGTAGCCAGGGTATCTGCCAGGCATCAAGTCGTCGAAACCACAGATAACATTGGGGTGGGGGGTAGGGATGGATTAAATAACAGGTCAGATAAAAGGCTTACTGCCAAGAAGGGATTTGAGGGAGGTGCATTTGGGTACAGCACATGCTTGTCGTGCAGAATGCCAGATCCAGCCCCTGACATCTCCAGATGGAGCTGAAAAGAAATCTCCTCCTTGAAACCCTGGGGAGCTGCTGTCAATCACTGTAGGCAGTACTGAGCTGGATGGATTCTGCACAAGGAAGTGTGCCTCTTCCTATGAGTAGCTTCCAACACTGATCTTTAGTTAGCTGGAGCTGCATGAAACATTTTTCATGTGGCCATTTAGCCCAGGCTTCCTCAACCTTGGCCCTCTAGATGTTTTGAGACTACAGTTCCCATCATCCATGACCACTGGTCCTGCTAGCTAGGGATCGTGGGAGTTGTAGGCCAAAAACATCTGGAGGGCCAAGGTTGAGGAAGCCTGATCTAGCCTCTTGAAATCTTAATCATGGGTTCCTCAGTATGGTTTGGGATTGAACCTCAGACCTTCTGCATGCAAAAACAGATGCTCTACCACTTTGCTATGGCCTTTCCCATTGCACAGATGAGCACTGTGGGGAGGAAATCTTTAGGGGTATCTCTGTGTATGCTACTCAATGCCAGTCACTGGGGAGCCACAGCAGAAGAGGGTGGTTGCACTCATGTCCTGCCTGTGGGTTTTCCACAGGCATTTTGTTGGGCTTTGTGGGAAACAAGATGCTAGACCAGGTAGGCCTTTAGTCTGATTCAGCAGGGCTCCTATGTTCCTAAGCTCTTTAGTGACCACTCTACCAGCTGGTTTCTGTTCTGTAGCTCCAATGTGGGTTGCTTTCTTCCAACATGGCCAGAAGGGCCCCCATTTTCTCCCAGAACTCTTCACACCAGCCTAGGGCCTCCGTTGGACTAGAGCAGTGGGGAGAAAGGAGTCACAGTGTGTTTGCCACAGTCACTGCTTATCCTCTCACTCAGTCTTGGGACCTACTGTGCCACAATGGATGTTGAGGGCATTTTGGCTGGGCAGGGTCATGGGGTGGGAGAGACTGGGCCTAGTCATTGCCCTGGCCATATCTTTACCAGTGTTCTGGCCCTCAACTCTGCCTCCTTCTCAACACTTGTATTTTTCTCCACCCCTCACAGCCTATGAAATGATCTCACTTTGGTTTATTGCTGCTCTCGGTGCATCTGAGGCTGCTGCAAAACAACTCAACAGTATACAATCGCACATGCCACAAGCCTTTTCTTGCTTCCTGCCCTCTGCCATTACCCTTCCACATGCCCCCTCTTTCTTTGTCCTACTTTTTGACCTTGGCAGGCTGAGACGGTTTTGTTGCCTGTAATGAGACATTCCACATCATCAGTGGCCTGATGGGAACAGGCTTTTTCCATGGGCTGGGCAAAGAATCTGTTACATCGCCCCACACACCAGTCTTATTTCCCCAGGCCTTCAGCTTTTGGCTTTCCCTCCAGGAGTCTTTTCTCTTCCCTTTGAAGGAGCATGCATTTGTAGGCAACCTGCATGGAAGCCTGTGGAAGTGCGAGATTGCTCAATTTATCCAGATAATATACTCCTTCTGAGTTGCTTGAGAATTCATTGGCAGAGAGGGAAGGCTACAGGCTATGGAGGTGAGGGGGAGGATTAGGCCCCTTTTGCAGTGTGGGAGCTGCTTTGCTGTCATGTATTCTCATGTACCTGGAAGGTATATGAATATCCCATTCCATGGTTCTCACCACCACACATCTTCCCAGCAGGCTACTTATCAGATGGGGAGGCCCATGCAGTCTCCCTGTGGTTTGGCAGCAGCAGAGATGCTACAAATTGAGGCTTCAGGGTGGATGCTTGGCTGGGAATGCATTCAGAAAAGGAGTTATAACACTGGTGGCATTTCTTTACTATTGCTAAGGATATAAGCTACAACACCTCTCTTGTTGACAGACGTTATAGACACTGGCACTGAAAATACACTGTGAAGCTGGGATATCTCTGTCTGGTTCAAAATTAAGCCCTGATTGCAGCCTTTAGGGTGCCGAGACAAAGTTTCCCCACTTTTTATTTTTTCCTTTACAAACTTTATTGAAAAGAATAAAAACAATTACCAAACACAAAATGCTGTCTTCCATTTTGATTCTGTATGAAAATATGTAGACAACAATGGGAGAAAGTGGAGTGTCTCAACCCAGGGCTTCCTAGAGTACAACTTGGTTAGGAATGGGCTGGAAACAAATATTTAGGTTGACTTGAATTTCAACAGTCTACAGGCCAGAGCGAAGCAATCCCTTTGTTGATAGTTTCCAACCTTTTCAGACTTGGGACCCACATTTAACCTCAACCAGCAACAAGGGTCATATGTCTAATTTTTAAACAAACCCTGTGTTGAGCTCTCTCTTCAGTGTTTTCTTATTTCTCCGTAGTATTTCTCCCCCTCTCTGGCTCCTACTCTCACCTTCTCTTTCCCCATACATCTGGCATCCCTTCTTTGTCTTTTTCTTAGGAACCATTTGAAAAGAGACAGTTGTGGTGTGACCCACCTTAGGTTGGATTACAATACCCAGTTGTGAGTCAGGACTTACCATCCCTAACATCAGTCTCCTACACAATGCTTTCCATTGTCCAGATGAAGATGTGCTTCAGACATAATGGAAAAACCATGGCTTTCTGCTACATAAATAAGCCAGTGGTTTGTTTAAAATCCATCTTGTGCACAATCCAGGATCTGAAACCACAGTTCATCTTGGGTTTCGATATAACAGGGAACTGTGGTTTGTTTTAAAGGACATGCTTCTGATCGTTTTCTTATGTTCACCAAAGAGCTGGGGAGTGGAGACTGTGTGGTCCCATTTACATCTGAAAAGGCTGAAGTCAATTGAAATACTGGGTTGACCGTATAGGTCTTAAAGCGAGGTGCACTGGCAAAACTCTGGGCATTTCCTGTCAATATTCTTTTAAATATCAATGCACCTAAAATGTACATGTTACCTAGGAACTATGCCAGCCACACCCTCATGCAGTAGGACTTTAGCATTAAATCTGCCATGGGGAAGCTGCTTTCTGGACACAGCCCCAGAGTTTGGATAACTTGAGTACAGCATGCCAAATTTGGACACAGCTCAGCAGAGTTGCATGGCAGGCCCAGAAACTTTCCTGTGAGCAATGAAAAATTATTGAATCCATTTTGCTGATTCAAGCTGTCTCTTGAGACTATCTGTCTTTCTCTATTAAAATATAGGAGTACTCTGTGGGCAACTAGTGCTGCTGAATCCCAGCCAAGCAGAGCAGCACCTGCTGCCAGGAATGTGCATGCCCAGTTCCCATCAGTCCCAGTTTTGCTTCATCTGCCCTTCTATGCTTAGCAACGAGCCCTTTGGAGACCAGCGAAGTGCTCAGGATCAAAGGCAAAACATTTTAAGTGCCAGATTTAGTTGTGTTTAGTTGACGTAAAGGCCATTTTCACCAGCTTGAGGTTCTCCTCAGCTAATTGCAGTAGTGTAAATGTGAGCAGCCTTCAGCCCTCAGCCTAATTTCCTAAGCCCTCTGCATGCAGACAGCTCAGACTCTGGCAAGAGCAATCGGGTCCTCCCCTCGCAGTCTGATGGGTGAGGAAGAAAAGGGAAATGTGGTGGCAGAAAGAGAAAGATTAAGAGGTGGCCAAGCCTATATTTTGATTTGGCTCTACCCACTGCTGGCAAGGAGCCCCTGACAGATTACCTCCAAGTAATGTTGTTCTCAACAGGAGGAAAGGGAAATGTTCCCCATCCCTGCACTAGAAATTGAATGTGATGTATCTAAGAAAGGGAGTCTCATCAGTGTATTAGCTTTTGAAGCTGGCATTCGTGCTTTTGAGTTTGTATCAAAAAAGAACCCAAATTAATCTCCCGTCTCCAGAAAACCCATTCAGGTTAAGGCAGCCCAGTGTGTGTTGTCTAATTATCACTATCACTGAGAAACTCATGGCTCAGAATTGCTTCCATCTCAAGAGCCGTCTTCAGGCCATTCTGTGATCACTGAATTCATTTTAAGGTTTGCTGAGACCCTGTGTTGGGGGATGGAGAGAGTTTTGGTCTCTGCGTCCAGCAGAATACTTCCTAAAGGATCCCTGTTGCTTTAAATATTCCTGCGCTCCCCCTTAATTTGAGTTGCCCTTGTAATTTGAACTTGGATACTTTCACAGAAGAAAAATAATGTGTGCCTTCTTTTGCTACTTTTCTTTTTGAAGCTGAGACATGGGTCTCTGAGTTACAACCATCCTCTTCCCCTATTGAGCTTGCTGGACATGGGTATTTCTCTGAATCGTCACAGTTTTTGTTGTTCTGTAAAATAATAATAATAATAATAATTACTATTATTATTATTATAACAACTTTTTAAACCTCCTTCTCAAAGTAGTACTGAGACTTTTTTTTTTAAAAAAAGATATTTATTAGAGTTTTGCAAAAAACAAAAATTTACAGAATAAAAGAAAAACCAAGAAAAAGAAGAATTCAAAAATACATAAAGAAGAAAAAAAAGGAAAATACAAAAAACAAATCCAATTTTTGATATTTCAAAGCTCATTTGCTTGTTTCCTTGACCTCCTCACACCTCCCCTTTTTGCATTCCCATTTACATAATCAATTCAGCAAATCCTTACCCTCTTTCATTTATCTTTATCTTAACTCTATATCCTAACATATTATGACTCTATCTTTTCATCTATTTATCAATTCATTTTTGCATATTCTTATTAACTTTTGTTGCTGAATACCACTTATTGCCAATCCGAACATAATTTTAACATTCATTAATTTTACAATATTTCTGAAGGTAGTCTTTAAATTTCTTCCAGTCTTCCTCCACCACCTCTTCTCCCAAGTCTCCGATTCTGCCAGTCATTTCCGCCAATTCCATATAGTCCATCATTCTCATCTGCCACTCTTCCAGGGTGGGTAAATCTTGTGTCTTCCAATACTTCGCAATAAGTATTCTTGCTGCTGTTGTTGCATACATAAAGAAAGTTCTGTCCTTCTTTGGCACCAATTGGCCGACAATGCCCAGAAGGAAGGCCTCTGGTTTCTTCAGGAAGGTATATTTAAATACCTTTTTCATTTCATTATAGATCATTTCCCAGAAAGCCTTAATTCTTGGGCACGTCCACCAAAGGTGAAAGAATGTACCTTCAGTTTCTTTACATTTCCAACATTTATTATCAGGCAAATGATATATTTTTGCAAGCTTGACTGGGGTCATGTACCACCTGTATATCATTTTCATAATATTCTCTCTTAGGGCATTACATGCCGTAAATTTCATACCTGTGGTCCACAACTGTTCCCAGTCAGCAAACATAATGTTATGACCGATATCCTGTGCCCATTTAATCATAGCAGATTTAACCGTTTCATCTTGCGTATTCCATTTTAACAGCAAGTTATACAAAGTAGTACTGAGACTTTTACATTTTACAAACATTTTGTTTAAATGTTACATTATTAGAAACCAAAAGGTTGGACAGTTGTCATGCATGTGGGAAATTGCCACTGGTCCTCCATCCACGTTGGTGGCCATCGGTATGTTTTGTGAGAGTGAATTTCAAAGTTTAGCTATGCACCGTGTGGAGAAATCCCTATCCTTAAAACAACCAATCATTCGTTTTCTTCTAGATCTCTTGCTTCCTCCCATAACCTTTAAACTTCCCATTTTGCCCCACTCCCCAGTCTTCATTTATTTCTTGCACACAGGCTTCTCTCCTATCACTTATAGTTGACTTCCTTCTGCCCTTTTCTAGATAAAAAGAGAGTTCAAGGCGTGCTCATAGGAGCCAGACTAGCTACTGATAAAGCCTTCTTTTTAAATCACAAACCACAAACACACTTTGTCTTTATAATAAACTTTAGCTTCCTCATGATAATGTTTGTTTTATCAATGTTTCCATTGAGAGATCAACATACATAGTACATGGACTTTGGAAATTGTGATTTCTGACCAAAGAAGACTGACAAAGGATAGAAGGGAAAGGACTTCTCCTTTCTTCTTGGCAAATTGAAACCCAGACAGGCTTAAAATCTAGTTAGTGAACTAGCCTGAATTCAAAAATAAAGCTTCTCTGAGTTATAACAGGGAACGGTGGTTTGTCTTAAAGCAAATGCTTCTGACCTTCTCCTTATTGTCAGAAGAGACACTGCAGGGTGAAATTTCCAAAAGCATCACAACTGAGTCCTCAAAATCTCCACTTTAACGCTGCCTCTGCACTTGTTGGCATCTATCTGTCTCAAGAGGCAATGGAGTGTGCCTTGGGGGAGGGGGTGAAGTCTGACTGTTGCATTAGCCTAGGCAGTGTGTACAGAGGTCCTTGGCTGCCCAGACAACAAGACTCCCCTCTCAGCCTCAGAGCAATATGTTGGAACCAGCTTGGCTGCAGGAGTTGCTGGAAGGAGGCGTACAAGGCACCATCCAACCATCTTAGGGACCATCCAGATTTGTGTAGGGTTTACTCCTTAGCCATTTCTTTTCCCGAATATATCCTGCAAGGCAGCGGAGATTTAGGATGAGAGTTTTCCTTCTCCCAAATGAGCTACCATCCCAGGTTGACCATCCCCATCTGCTTCTCACTCCCCTCTACAGCACATGCAGAAACAGCCTTATTGATCATTAGACCCACTATTGATCTCGTCCGCTCAATCTGCCAGAGCCTGTCTTCACATGCAGGGGAAGTCCTTAACTTACCGAGGGTTTAAGACCCATTGGCTACCCTGCACTAATGTCTTCCTATACACCTATAGCCTGAAATTAGGGTAGCTAACTTGGGCATTTCAGTAACTACACAAATATGTGTGCGTGCATGCGCACAGTGTATAAGAGCTAAATTTCAATGTTCTTTCTCTTTCTGCCACTGCAGCTGGTGGTTGTACTGCCATTGTCAGCATGAGTCCTTTGCTATTAGGGTCTCTCACATGAGGTACCCTGAACTGGCAGGCAGTGGTTATTTATTATTTGCAATACTATCCCACCTTTCCTCCAAGGAATTCATGGTTCTCCCCTTCCCCATTTTCATCTTCACAACAACCCTGTGAGGCAGATTAGGCTGAGAAACAGTGAGCAGCCCAAGATCACCCAGTGAGTTTCATGGACAAGGACCCCAATTTCCCAGGTCTTAGTCCATAAACTAGTGCATATATTACATCTAACTTGCCCGGTTGGCATGGGTAACAAGGAGTTCCATGTAGGCAAGTGAGTGTGCTGACAGCAGAGAGGCGGATGGCTCCTTCCCTCTTCTGCTAGCCTTCTTAGTTTCCATGCTGACCACAGAGGAAGAGGCTTCTGGCCAGCATGGAAAAACACAGCTCCATTTATTCTCTGCCAGCATGCTGGGCAGAAGGCAGTATAAAAACAGCAACTAACTTGCTAAGTGGCTTGGAGCTTACATTTCCATGCTAGCTGCACAGGAAGAGGCTGCTCACCTTAGCAGGCTAATAAAATAAAACTGCTGACTAGTAACTGTGATGGGCTTGTTTCTAAGGTTATATATTACAACTGTATGTCTTGGTGTTAAGGCTTATCCACTCTGGAGTTTACTTTGTGTTTGTGTTCTCATTTAAGCTGTGTAGTTCACATGATGTTACCCATAAGCAACACCAAACGAAATGTTTTCTCTCTGTAAATTTCAGGCTCACAGGGCTTTCTCTGTAGCAACTCCTAAGCTGTGGAATTCCTTCCCCATACAGAAGTGCATCTGCCACCTTCTTAATGTTGTTTTCATTGTATGCTGAAGACTCACCTCTTTGTCCTGGCCTTTGACCCCGATACATATATTCTCTTGACTGTAATTTGCTTTAAATTATTTTACTACTGGGTTGTTGTTTTTTAAAGAAGCAGAAATCTCAGCTAAAGCATCCATGACCATGACAGATGACCGTCCAACTTCTGCTTTAAAACCTCCAAGGAAGGAGAGTCCACAACTTCCTGAGGGAGACTGTTCCGCTGTCGAACAGTTCTTACTGTCACCAAGTTTTTCCATAGTCAGAATCTCCTTTCTTAAAACTTGAAGGCATTGATTTGAGTCCTACCCTCCAGAGCAGAAGAAAACAAGCTTGTTCCCTCTTCCATGTGACAGCCTTTGAGATATTTGAAGATGGCTATCATATCTCCCCTCATTCGCCTCTTATCCAGGCTAAACATACCCAGCTCCTTCAACCGTTCTTCACAAGGCTTGGTTGTTGTCGTTATTTTATCCACTGTACTTTTTATACAGCTACAGTCAGTGGAGCCCCATTTTCACACAGTGTACAGTTTATTTGTTTTCCTCTTAGTAGCTGGTTGCACAGTTGTGCACCCAAACAGCTGGTGTCTTTGTGGATGCAGGGCGCTTGCAAGAGATTAAAAGAAAACAAAAGCCAGAACTTGATTGAGGAGGGTGTCAGACAAGCACACTCCAACCAAACAACCCAATAATTTGCAGACACAGTAGAAGAAAGGAGGCATGCATGAAATACAGGAGCCTGGGAAGGAGCGAGTACTGTAGCTGGGAGAAAAATGTGTTGTCAATAAGACCAGCTATAGCATACCCAAGAAAGAGCAGCTCATTGCACCAGATTGGCTGTTCTGGTGTGCTTGAACTACCCCAGCCTCACTCCTGGCCTGCCCCCTCAACATCCTGGGACATGGTGGCTAGACTGCTGCTGGGAAACCAGGCCCACAGTGGCACCCATCATCATTAGTCCCCAGCCTACTTTGGAGAATGACAGATTGATTTGAGGCAAAGTGACCCAGAGCATGGAGCTTGCCCACTTTAATGGAGACACATCCAGTCTGGTCCAGTGGGCCTCCTGTCCTCCTTTAGAGAAAACCAGGAATGAGCTTTCTGTGGTGAATTGTAATTCACTTACTTTGGGGGAGGGTGGCTGTAAGGGATGGATTTGTCTTCAGCCTCTGCTCTGCCTGGTTTGTATTTGGAAAAGACAAGATGAGGGACCTGGGATTAGAACGAGCGGGGGGGGGGGCGTAGTTTGAATGGAGTTGCATGAACAGTGATAGGGACTAGCTGCCTCTGTATACTGTGAGCATACATTAAACATTAACATGTGTTTCCCAAGAGTGGGTGCTGAACAGGAGGTGATAGGGACCTGCTCCAAGGCCTTTGTAGTAAAATCCACATAGATTTCCACTTCCGTGTGCAATTCCTCCAATGAGAATCTGTTGCAAGAAATCTCTCCCAAGAATGAAGCTGTTATATTGGAGTAATTACCGGTACTTAAAGAACACAATCTCAGGGTTGTGTTTGTACAAAGTTATTTGAGTAGCACACCCTTATATTGCTTTTGTTCTCACTTGGGGAAGAGTTTAAGCAAGGTGAGAACTCCTTGTTATGTGACCAGAGTTGAGTCCTCTGTCTCTTCTCAAGCTGCCTCTGCCTATTTCTTTTCTGGAAAGCAGAACAAAGGAGAGAGCTTGCAGAATAGTCCACGGTTCTTCACTAAGCACACCTCATCTTGTAGAGGAATGTACTCCTGTACATAAAATAGTGTATAAGTAAATGTTAAGGTATACACCAAGCTTCTCCATGCCCAGTGCATGCCAGATGGCTTGGACTACAACTCCCATTAGCTCCAGCTGGCATTGTCAATGATCAGGGATGATGAGAGTTGTAGTTCCAAATATACGAATGGTGCCCCATTGGGGAAGGCAATCCACCTTGGAGTAATGCTCATTAAATTGCATGCAGAGGTGGAGTTTGGAGGCAAAGAAATGGTAGCCTCTCTGGAATCTTTCCCCAGAATTTCAGGAGTTGGAGTCAGGAGTAGGTCAGCAATAAAAAACACCAGTGTCCATGGGCATAGCCAGGAGGGCAGAGGGGCAGCTGCCCCCCCAATCAAGTAAATCCATAAAAATACTTAACTTTCTGAGGTTCTGCCCCCCTAATATGAAGCATGCTCCCCCTAACATAAATCCTGGCTACGCCCCTGCTGGTATCAGTGAAGTTAATGCTTCATTCAAAGAAACCAAAACAGTGCAGTTCTAGTGATCCCAGCAACGCTTTCCAGTAGGTCTTGCCCCAATGAGGCAGTTGTGGGGACTGAAGGTCCCCACCTTCCCACAGCTGTCTTAAGGCTCCTCACCTGGGTCCTTCCCTAGAATGCTAGTGTTCTGTTGTTCTGTCTCCTGTTGTTCCACCCTCTTCCATTTCTCTGCACGTTCTTGTAGACCAGGGAGAAGGGGAGCTGGTCACAGCAGGAGGGGGAGACTTCTTGATTCTTCAGCAGTCCACTTCATTTTTGTCTCCTGGCCCTCTTCCTCGCCTTCCTCTGAGTCCAAACCACGCTCTGCCATAGCCTCTTCCTGCTCACTAAACCCTGTTGCCTCTTCAGTTCCCAACACCTCCTCGTCCTCCCAGTCTGCCCCCACCTCTCCCTCTGACCACTCATTGTCATCCCCCCACCATTCCCCTGGCTCTGAGACTTCTTCACTTGGGGGTTCCCTTGGGGTCCTCTGCATCCAGCCGGTTCATGACAAAGAGTAGACTGACCGTGAAGGCTTAACTTTCCTTGAACATTGCCAGTCAGCCACTGGTCTCTGGAAATCTTTGAAAGTCCACTCAGGTCTCATTTCTGGTCCAGCCAGAGGTCCTAGCTCTACAAAAAATTGGCTCGGGAAATGTAGGGACGGGTATCCTTTCTTCTCTCCCAAAGCTAGGAGGATGAAGCAGCTTGCATTGGCTGCTCCCTGATCTCCCCGCTTTCCTCTCTTGGAGCTGCACTTCCTTGTTTTCCAGCTGTTCTGATCTGCTTGCTTTTGGATAAAAGCAACATTGATTTCTCTCTTCACTCTGGACATTTGTTTAAGCCAGCAGACTCCAGTAAGCTCAAGTTTCTTCTTTCCATTTCCTGCCCCTTCGTCCGCAGGGAGAGGTGTAAGTCACCAGTCAGACAGCGTGGCAAGTTTTCCGGAGCTTATGTGCCTGCTGGGAACCCCTAGCAGCATCCCATATGTCAAAGAAAGTGCCAGCCAGATTGTTGCCACGCAGGGACATTATTCTGTCCTTTCCTGCCCAAGCAAAGCATTGTGGGAGCTGCCAAGACTCTGAGCGCCTTAAGTGGCAGTCAGACATTTTGGCAACTATTACATTTGAGAAGACCTTAAAAGCCAGAGTGATAATCCTTGGGAGAAGGAGTCTTCATAGTTCTAGGCCAAAAAGGGCTTCATGGTTAGAGCTATGGGCAAGCAATGAAGATGTGCTCAATCTCTCTCTGTCAAGGCTTTACTATTTAAACTTGGTCATTTGCTGTATTGAAGCATTACATCCACCTAGTCATGCGTGGTCATTCATTGGGTTTAGCCTACTTGATGACATCATTGAAGGAAAGCCAGCATGGCATAGTGGTTCATGTGTTGGACTAGAACCAGGGGAAGCAGAGTTCGAATCCTGACTCACCCCCAGTGCTGATCTGGGGACAGTCACCATCTTTCAGCCTCACAGAGTTGTGAGAATAAAGTAGGGATGGAGAGGGTCATGTACACCAACCTGAGATCTTGAAGGAAGCATGGGATGAAAATGAAAATATTGTATTCAACCTCTCTGCAGCTGTTGCATGGCCATGTTACCCCATTTCCTTCATAAATTCCATTCTCCCAAGGAAAATCCTGTCTCTTTGCAATATAAATTGAGGCAGTTCTGCCACTTGGTTTGTATCTGTATAACTACCCTGGTAAACACCTTTAGTCGTAAAAGGAATTGGATGTTTCATGTTAGGCTCTATGGTAATAAAAATTATTATTATAAGGTGCTTAGCTCCAGCAGTGGGGTTCATTTCCCCCACCCCCCGCAGTACGGATTGTTTGGTATCAGTGCTTCCTGGGCATGAATTATTTTGGGGATTTGAAAGTACCACTGATGTGTGAAGAGCTTGTGGGGAAGGGGAGGGAATCTGCAGCCCAGAATTCCAATCTAGGAGGGGGACAGCGGCACAGGTGCTGTTCATTTCATAATAATAACAAAAAAAGAATATATATTAATATATTCAAGGATATATTTATTAGTGTGTCCAGTTTGATCCAGAAATAAATGTGTAAGCTGACTGTGTGTGTGTGTGTGTGTGTGTGTGTGTGTGCCGGAGAGAGAGAGAGAGAGAGAGAGAGAAATAATGTGTCAGAAAGAATATTTTATTTTGAAATATAGTAGGCACTTGTGAAAAGAAACGCATTATCAGGTCACTTCTTGGTTTAAAAATGGCAAAATGTGCCTCTTCAAATGGAAAAATCCCTCCACACTTGTTGTATCTATACAATGCCCCCAACAGCCTTGTGATTCCTTTTAACCCCTAAAGCTGAGGCAGTGGCACAGAACTGGCAGCTGCCATCATAGCATCATAGAGCTGAAAGAGATCTCAGGGGCTGTCTACTCCATCCCACCCACCCAGCTAATTCAGGAAACCCTGTCCTCCAGCCGGAAACACTGCTGTTCCTATCCCCAGTTGCAGCAGAGCAGGGCCGTCTTACCCATAGGTGCTAGGGGTGTGGGAAACCCGGGCGCTGGGCTCTCAGGGGCGCCAGGCTGATAGTCTGGGGCCCAAGAGTTGAGTTCGGGGAAGAGCCTGCCCATCTGTCGGAGCACCATGGTGGGCTCTTCTGCTGTGGGTGGCTCTGTGCCTCAAGTTTGGGGGCAACTGAGCCAGTGAGATGCTGAGGTGGCCAGCTGGCAATGCCCTCCTGCGCGCCTGGGACTGGGCAACCAGAGAGCCACCGGGCAGATCTTTGCAGCCCTGCAGCAGAGAGACTGGTCAATGCATAGTCAGCTCAGGTTTAATTTCTAATTAGCTGGTCCATGTAAAAGGTAGCAGGAGCCAGATACTTAAGAAGTCATAAGATGGGGTGTTTGACCAACATGGTCATAGACTTGAAGTGGAGAAGAGATGAGAGTCTTCCCATCCATTCTTGAATTCCTCTTTCTTCTATTGTGTGCCAAGAATGTCTCCCCACACACACCCCCAATAGCCTGCCTTGAAATTGGCAACCGTGAAATGAGTTCACATCACTTGCTGGCATGCCACCTTTCCCCAGATCACCCTGGTAGATTGCAGAGTGAACCCTCCGACCTGATATTTGAGCAAAGCTAGTCATGCAAGATCACAGGGCTCCTTCTGCTCCTGTTTGGTATTTCACGCCCCACTATCTGGGCTTCAGGAAAATCTGTGGGTGGGTGGGTGGTGGGAACACTGGCATCCTTGACACCTTGCTCTCTTCAAGTGAGAGCTGCCGTGCAGCCTCAACTGGCTTTCCTCCTTTGTTTCTGAGGAGTAGCAAGAGCTTGGGCAAAATAATACAATCTGATGGGTGGGAATGGGTTTCAAGACCTCTTCTTATTTTGCAGACATTTCTGTTCCTAGAATGCATGTGAAAATAACTTCTATGATGAAAATCCTAATGCGGGATGGATGGGTTGTTGACCTGTGTGGTCAACATCTTTTGGATACTTGCCACAAGCGAGACAATAGCTAAGCCCCTTCCTATGTTGCTGCTTTGATCAGCTGAATGCACATTGTTATCTGGGAGGTGGACCCTGGTTGTCTTGCATTTAAAATGGGATTCTGTACACTTAACATTTCAAAAATCCCAATTATGCGATTAACTTGAATTATGCAGAGTAATTTTCTTTTTTGGCCTTGCCTAATTACTAATCCTCCTATTCCTAATTTATTCTGCACAAAGTTTTCTAAAAAAAATATGTAGATCTTCCTCTCCCTCTCCTGAACTTAAGCGGCTGTGGTGAGGATGTGGTTTTAAGCAGCTGTAAGAAAGACACCCAAAAGACAGGTGTAGTAATCACTACCAATCTGTGCAGCTGTCTTTTTCTTTTTCAATGTGGGTGGGTGTGTTAAGTACACTGTCAGTTAAAGTGAGCAGATGAGGGGATGTGTGTGGAGGTACTCTGGATTTTCACAGAAAATATTTGATTCCATGCCTGTGTGATAATAAATACAAAGTATTCTATTCTTGGGATGCCAAAGTTCTCCAAGGCTGTAACATGTCTAGAGCAGGGGTGGGGAGATGAAATGTCTAGGGGCCTTTGTATGACCCTCAGAATTCTGCCTAGGCCAGACCCCTGATTGGCACTGCTTTGCACCCTGAAAGTTTTTGCCCGGCTGGAATGTGTCCTTGAACTTTGCAGCTGTTAGAAATCAATCTTCTAGGGTGGTAGCACTTCGGAACTCCCTGCCTGTTGATCATCCAGATGCCTTCACTGTACTCTTTTCTGTACCTGCTCAAAACATTTTTGTTTAGGCAAGCCTATCCCGATATATAGATGTTGACATGTGTTTATCTTCTACTGTTAATTTTAATTATCTCTTAAATATTTTTCAGTACTTGTTTTTAACTGTTCTTTGCTGTGATAAGGTTTATATTTCTTGTAAGCAGCTTAGAGGTTTTATTAAGCCAAGTGATGTGTTAATTTTGTTAAATAAAGTAGTGTTACACAGTCTGGATGGAGGATAGAGAGGAGTGTGTGAGTGCAAACTCACCTATGATAAAAAGGTAACATTTGCATTTGTTGCTCCACCCACTTTTGCCTCTGGCTCCACCCACTACTGGCTTGTGTACTCCAGAAGGGAATCCTGCCCTTGGGCTGCAAGTGGTTCTCCACCTCTCATTCATTCTCTTTGGCATAGCAACTTCGTGTTTGCAATATTTATTTGCAAACAACATCTATCGCAGGAGAGCTTTACTGTTCACAGGGTGGGAAGTACTTTGTAATATACATAATGGAACCTGTGGAAGATGAAGGAAAGTGGGCATAAAGAGTGGGTTCAAAGTAATCATGCTTTTTGATACTCCCCTTTAATTTGCTCTCTCTTCCACACACCCTCTTTCTCGCAGGCCTCTCTGGGAACCCCGCGGATCTGGAAAAAAGAAGGCAAGCATTTGGCCAGAACTTCATCCCACCCAAAAAGGCCAAAACTTTCCTGCAGTTAGTCTGGGAAGCACTTCAGGATGTCACGTTAATCATCTTGGAAATTGCAGCCATAATCTCCCTGGGCTTGTCTTTCTATCACCCTCCTGGTGGAGATAATGAAAGTAAGTAACTGGTCTTTTTCTGTTTATGTAGCTTGGATCCCAGGGCAGCATGAGGGAGACCCTGTGGGAAAATGGCAGACCTTTGGGGAGGGAGGGGTGTTGTGGGGAGAGGTATTATATATTTTAATGAATGGTTGGTAGTGTGTGTGTGTGTGTGTGTGTGTGTGTGTGTGTGTGTGTAATGCTATAATGAATCTATGTTTAGTTTTCAAAACGTGTTGTTAGTTGCTTTGAGACCTTTTGCATAACAAATAACTAAGAAGTCTAATACAGGCAATATTCATGCCCAACTCTGCCCCGTTCCACCCCCTTTCATGATGTCTTTATGATGTTTGGGGGCTACTTCTTGTTCTAAGAAATGTGAAGGATGTACTGTGATGTGAAGGCATTGTGCATGCATGTGCAATCGCACATCATTCAGACAAACCTAAACCAGAAGTTGCCTATAAATACTGCTACTACAAGGAATCTGTCAGGGATTCTTTAGTTGTGATTCCTGCATTGCAGTGGCTTGGACTAGATGGCCCTTGGGACCCTTCCAACTCTATGATTCCATGAATTCTATTATTCTATGCTACTGCTAATAATAACAATAGATGCTTCAAGGCACAAAGCCATTCGGCACTCCTATCTGGTTGTCACAGCAGTCTGTCCACCTGCTTTTCTTGCCCCTCTGCTCCACTGCATAAGATTCCACTGGAATAGAAGGCCAGCTGTGTCGAGGTAGGGGAAAGCCAAACCTGTGTTGCCCTAGAGCTGCAAACTGGGCACCTTCCCAAGTGGGATATAGCTTCCCACCATGTGGGCCATTGCTTTAGAACAGGGAACCTGTGGCCTTTTGGATGTTGTTGGGCTCCCAACTCCCATCATCCACAGTACAGCCAAAAATCAGGGATGGTGGGAGCTGGGCCACAGATTCCTCATCTCTGCTTTAGAAACAATGAATGGCTTTAGAAACAATGAATCCTCATCTCTGCTTTAGAAAATGGCTCACCTTGTAACATAAAGTAGATCCTTCACATTTCTTAGAACAAGTGACTTGCCTTGTAAGATAAACCAAATCCTTCTCATTTCATAGACTTAATAATCTGTGCTCTCGATAGATGACTGTTTTGGGTGTTGCTGGGTCCAGACCTTCACTGAGTGTAAATCTATGTTAACTGTTAATCTGTGCTGAATTTTCCCTAGCTGAACATTTAATTTTATATTCTCCCTTCTTTGTTCCCTTACCTGATTGAGAGTTAAAACACAATATAGTCTCCCCCCCCCCAATTCCCCATCTGGCAGCCTGGCTGTGTTTTCCTTACCCTCTTACAAGTCTCGGCTCCCTAGGCCTTCCCCTCTTAACAGTGCCAACTGCAATGAACAAATAACATACAGCTTGATCCAAAAACTTCTGTCAATTAAAGGAGCTACTCCTAATCACTTCAAAACATTCTCAAAGGAGAGCTATGTCCTTTGGCCTGGCCAAGTCCCAGCAATTGAATAATTCAATTTTACCAATGAAATTCAGTGTAGTTGGCTTTAGATGCAGGATTCGCCCCCCCCCCCCCGGTGCCACCACTGCACTAAAATTTCCTGTCTATAATACAATGGTACCTCGGGTTACATACGCTTCAGGTTACATACGCTTCAGGTTACAGACTCCGCTAACCCAGAAATAGTGCTTCAGGTTAAGAACTTTGCTTCAGGATGAGAACAGAAATCGTGCTCCAGTGGCGCGGCAGCAGTGGGAGGCCCCATTAGCTAAAGTGGTGCTTCAGGTTAAGAACAGTTTCAGGTTAAGTACGGACCTCCAGAATGAATTAAGTTCTTAACCCGAGGTACCACTGTATTGTACAGTATTTCAGAATCCTAGTAGACATGCTAGATGGTATTTCAGTGATGCTATAGCAATTTCTGCCTAAGCAGTAATATTACCCAAGTGGCAAAGAAACAGAAGATGGAATCCTGTTCGTAAGTTATTTTTGTTATGCTGGTATCCAAATAATTTTATGGACTTTGGTAGAGATCAGTGGCTAAGAAATGGAAACTGTAGTGGAGAAAATGGGGCTGAAATGCCACCCCCACCAAATTCTCTCATAAAGGAAAGGAGATATCACTTGTTTCTGTCTTTATTGTTGTCTGTATTGCTGCTGTAAGCTGACAGTTCAAATTGAACCACTTCCCTGACAGTAAGGAGGCTGTGATGGTTGACAGTATTGAACAAGGAAGGAGGGCAGCTGAGCTGAAACACTTGAAAGAACATAAGAGGAGCCTGCTGGATCAGGCCAGTGGCTTCTCTAGCCTAGCATCTTGTTCTCACAGTGGCCAACCAGAAGCCTGTGGAAAGCCTACAAGCTTCTCTGCCCACCTGCAATTCTCAGCAGCTGTTATTCAAAAGCATGCTGCATCTGAGAGTGGAGCTCTGGTCAGACCTCACCTGGAGTACTGTGTCCAGTTCTGGGCACCACACTTCAAACTGGAACGTGTCCAGAGGAGGGCAACCAAAATGGTCAAAGGCCTGGAAACGATGCCTTATGAGGAACGGCTAAGGGAGCTGGGCATGTTTAGCCTGGAGAAGAGGAGGTTAAGGGGTGGTATGATAGCCATGTTCAAATATATAAAAGGATGTCACATAGAGGAGGGAGAAAGGTTGTTTTCTGCTGCTCCAGAGAAGCGAACACGGAGCAATGGATCCAAACTACAAGAAAGAAGATTCCACCTAAACATTAGGAAGAACTTCCTGACAGTAAGAGCTGTTCGACAGTGGAATTTGCTGCCAAGGAGTGTGGTGGAGTCTCCTTCTTTGGAGGTCTTTAAGCAGAGGCTTGACAACCATATGTCAGGAGTGCTCTGATGGTGTTTCCTGCTTGGCAGGGGGTTGGACTCGATGGCCCTTGTGGTCTCTTCCAACTCTATGATTGTATGATTCTATTCTAGGTAGAGCTTAGCCATCATGGCTAGGAGCTGTTGATGGGCTTGCCCTCCATAAATTTACCTCATCTCAGACCTTCCCTCCCTCCCAGGAGATACAGCCCAATAATAGTTTCGAGCACAAGAGAAGAGACACTGTTATGGTCAATCTGATATGTAATTAGTCCATTCTCGAGCAGAGTATTTCTCATTCACAGAGATAAGGGAAGGTAGGAAGAAAGCCATTAAATGTACTTGTTGGTGTTCGCTCATACTGTGTCCAAAATTAAGGGCATGTAAGAAAAAAACAAATTATTCTTACTTGAAATAATTTTGTAACAGCATTAGCAAAGATGTTTTAAAAGCATAGGAAGGGTGATAAATACATTGGGATTAGGTGAGTGCTGACCACTGACTCTAAAACAGCCTTCACCAATCTGGTGCCCTCCAGATATTTTAGACCACAATGCCCAACAACCCCAGCCCTAAACTATACCTTAGTAGCCTCTGGTTAGGAAATAACTGAGCCATGACTTACTGATTTTGGCTAGCTTGTGATGACTCTTCTTGCTAACCTGTGGGTTACTACCATTGTCAGCGGGGCGTCTTGACTTAGCCTTCCTCGCAGTGTCTGTTTCCTACAGAACCCATCAGTTAAGAATTCCATGTTGAGTAAGACCAATGATTAATTCAATCCAGTGTCCTGTGACTGACAGAGACTAGACGGAATGCAGGAAAGAGCTTGAGGTTTAAGGGAGTGGGGAGTTTGTATACTCTTACTGTCATGGTAGCAGCCAACAATCTTCTTGTCATGCACTTGTTCTGCTTCTCCTGTCTGGGTCTTATCTAGCCCTTGAATGATATTCCTACTCTGGAACTTTTATCTTTGGAGATACTCTAAAGCTCTGATGATCACCTTGGTGCTTTGGGAGTCCTTTATTTTTATTTTTCATCTGTGTCATCTTTTTCATCTGTTATTCTAAAAGCCTCCACAAATCCTGTGAACAAGAGTTTTGTAGATTAACAGTGCATTACGTAAAAACAATTTTTCATGAAAGCTGGTAGTGGCTGATTTCACTGAGTTGCCCCCTACTTGTTTTCTTGGGAAATCTAATGATGGGATGGATCTCCATCTGTGCAAGATACCATCATAGAGACCAGACAAAAATTCAAGTTCCTCATTCACTTTTTCTGCCCTTTCCTTCTGGATGTTACATAGTCTTACTTTCATCAGTGATGCCATCCCTCAAAGGACAAGTACTGTTAAGACTTTAAGGGATTTCCTCATAATGGAAATTATCCTTGGCATTGATATTTTTTGTTCCCTGTTCTCAACAGTTTGCTCCCCTCCAGCTCTATTCTGTCTTCTTTTTGTGTGTGATATAATAGAACAGCTCATGGAATCAAGTTGTGCACACAGCAGCAATGATTTTTGATATGGGCATTGTTAGCTTTTTCTTGTGTTGTTCTCTCCCCATCCCCTTTCTTTTCCCCTAATAGTTTCTAACCTCTTGGCTTACCTTCATAGCTACAGTGGTGCATTGTTTATTTCAGCAGTGAAAAATGACTCCAAAATCTGTATTCTGAGTGGTGATTTAGAGCTCGATATTCTATGCTTACATTAAATAGTCGTTTCCAGTGAGCATTACTTTGCACTCATTGCACTGAATTTCATTTGGCATTTCACTGCCAAGTCATTTTGGTTTTTTTGTAAGATTGTTCCATTCAGTCTATCCTTATCATCCTACAGCATCATTTACAATGCCTGCAATGCTAGAAATATGTTCCCCTCACTTGCCAGGTGAGTGTCACAGTTTGTGACATGACTAGACATGGAGTAAGTGGTCATCCTGTTGTCAGGGCTGGGCCGTGGGCAGACATTTGGAGCGAGTCAGGAACTGGGAGTCCAGACTGAAGAGCAATTGGGATGAGAGATGGCAAACCAGAAGGCAGGACTGAAGGCCAGAAACTCATAACACACCAGAGCAAAGTTGCACTGAAACAGGAAGCTCTCTTACACTCTTTCCTGTCCAGGAGGAACCAATGGCCACCCTGGGAGGAGTCAGTCCAGAAGGTTCTTCACTAAGAAGCTGTAGTGACAGAGATAGGCACAATGTCCCTTCCCTAGAATTTATCCTGCTGCCCATGTTGCTGTTTCTTATTGTCGTGTCCTCGGTCATAATATTTTGAGGTGGTCATCTTGCTTGTCTTGAGTTCAGCAACATCCACAGGGCCATCACATTAGTAAGCAGGATATTTACTGTAGACACACACCCCATAGTGGTCAAGAACTGTCAAGCAGCTGATCTAACCATTTGTCATTGGTAGTTGCTTAGCAACATAAATTAAGCTGCCCTCTCTCAGCCTGGAAAAATGGTTTGCCCGGGAGGGAAGAAGACAAAGGAGAAGGGCAGTGATGAGGAAGTATTAGGAGTTGGGTAATAGCATGGGGAGATTCCAGAGGATCCATGGTGTTTCCAGGTCCAAAGCTCAGTCCTGGAGAACCTCCATTTATGCTTGGCTATCCCAGATTATAGCCTGATTCACTAAGACAGACAGACACCACACACATCTCTCGCTATTATTGTCCATGGATCCAGATTATTTCTCCTGCCCTTAGTTCTTCATCTTTTCATGTGCTGTCATCCTTCTCCTGTCTTGACCTTATCTAGCTCCAGGAAGCTGCGCCTTGAAGGATAATCCTACTTGCGCTTCCTTGAAAACCATTTTTCTTTGGAGCTGCTCAAAAGCTTTGGTGTTCAACTGGACACTTGAGGAGTCTTCCAGTGATTCCCATCTTGTCAAATGTGTCTTAGTTTCTCCTTGAGTCTTTTATCTCTTGGAACCTGAGTACTGGCTTAAGTTCTTCTCTGGGCCCGTATCCTGTTCAGCACTTGGTTGGTGTTCCCTTTGACAAGTGGCCCTATGTCCGTTTCTATCCTGACCCTGTTGTCAGCCTGAATCCTGGCCCCTGTGTATTTTACAGGCCTTAGTCCTTGCCTAAGGCATATCTTGAGTCCTGATCTTAAATGTGCTTTTAGCAGGGCTGTGAAGGAGCTGTTTTTAATGTGGCTGCTCTATAAGGTCATCCTGTGGGTGGACTATACCAATTCTCTTCTGACTACTACAATTTTCACTGATTTTTCTGGGACTAAAGTGACTCACTGTCCTACAGTTCCACAAACAACTTTATAGCCTTTAAGACACACACACATACACACACAGAATGCAGCATTACAATGGCTGCATTCTATACCTCTGCCACATAAACTGATTTTATACAGTTAGCAGTTTTTGTAATTTCATTGTTCTGATCTCTGGTACTTTTGAGTGAATACCATCTGTTCTGTGTGACTTATTGCTGTCTAGCTTATCAATTTGCTCTTAAATGTCTCTTATTGAAAGATCAATTTGTGACAGCGCTTTAGATTTATTGCCGAAAATGTGCCATTTTTTCAGCTATACTTCTTCATTTAGGGCCTTCTATCCAGTGATCTCTGAGCCCTAAGGCATTCCAAAGCCCTTCAGTACAGTAGCTGATTGTGCCCTGTTATTAAAATTGAATTAGGGAAATGTTAAATTATATGTTAACATATCTTATATGGGATCTAAAAATTAATTCCAGAGAGAATAAAGAGACATATTTTATTGGCATATGGATATAGGGGAAGGGAATGAAAATGCTTTTTCTGTTAAGTCTCTCATAAGTTGTTAAATCCCTTATATCCCTGACTGATCACTGAGGACTTCAGGTGAGTCTGTGTTAGTTGTTCCTGTGGCTCAGGTACATCACTGGTACCCACTAGGAGCCATACATTTAGTAATGTGGGCTCTATTTTATGGAACTGCCTTCCAGCTGAGGTCAAACAGGCTCCTGTCTACTTAACTTTCAGAGCCTAATGGTTTTTAAATCATCATCATCATCATCCAAACAGGCATTTTTATTGATGTCTGATTTTATAGTTTTAACTGATTTTTATTTTTTGCATTGCATCTTTGTAAGCCACTTAGAGACTATTGCCATTAAGGGATATATAAATTGTTTGAACAAATGAATATATATTAAATTCACAGGACCTCCATTAACTCATTCTTCTCCAACTTGGAACCCACCAGGTGTTATTTGTCATGTTCGCATGTCTTGGTCTTAACCTGCCTGCAGTCTCCCACCATTCTTGGCCATGAAGACAGGGACTGATGGGAGTTATAGTTTAAACACCTAAAGGGCACCAGCTAAGAGAAGTCTACTCTAGATTGCTCCCACAAATCACTCCCATGACTTCATGTGGGAGGGGATTGTACATTCCATCTGTTCGCCACTCTCAAATTCATGGGATAACCAATGCTCCAGTAGATTTGAGTATGATCATTTCTCCCACAATGCTTTTAGACATGAGATTTGCTATGGGAGAGGTTGCTTTTTATTCCATGCTTCAGTGCATGCACAGAATTTGGTACTGGACCTAGAATTCATTTGTTTAAAAAAGCTTAATTTTTTAGATTTTATGACTGTGCAGACAGGCTTGAATGAAAGTATGTGGGTAGTGCCTAATGAAACTTCAGATGAGTAATTTGAATGAGCAAGTGGCAGGGCTTCAGTGAATTGCAGATTTCTTTGCCGCTAATGACCAGCACAAGAAGATTATAACACAAAGAAGCAACTATGTGCATATTTGTTGAACTTACATAAAGATAAAGGTAAAGGGACCCCCGACCATTAGGTCCAGTCGTGACCGACTCTGGGGTTGCGGCGCTCATCTCGCTTTATTGGCCGAGGGATCCGGCGTGCAGTTTCCGGGTCATGTGGCCAGCATGACTAAGCCGCATCTGGCAAACCAGAGCAGCGACGGAAACACCATTTACCTTCCCGCTGGAGCGGTACCTATTTATCTACTTGCACTTTGACATGCTTTCGAACTGCTAGGTTTGCAGGAGCAGGGACCGAGCAACGGGAGCTCACCCCGTCGCGGGGATTCAAACCGCCAACCTTCTGATCAGCAAGTCCTAGGCTGTGTGGTTTAGACCACAGTGCCACCCGCATCCCATCTGCACCCATATGAAGAGGTTGTAGCATTCTGCTCCTCTAAATACAAAATTTAGCACAGGATTTTTTCTCTCTGAAGATTTACATATTTTTTACTTTCTTTAATATGTCTGCCGTGCCCTTCAGCAATATACTCTCAGGCAGCGAACAATCTATAAGAGTAATTAAAACCATATCAAAACAACATACCAAACATATTAAGATAGCAGAGGCATGATTAAAACACATGAGATTATCACAGAGGCAGAATAAAGCCAATTTAGATCACAATTCGATTGAGTTTATCTTTACCTGGCACCATGAAGACATAGGATTGGTTGCCAAGTGAGTCTCCCAGGGGTGGGAGGGCTAGGTGCTTCAGCCAAGAAGGCTTCCACTTAATTTCCACCAAGACATCCACCTAATTTCAGAGAGCAGAAGCACCTTGTCCCTGGTCCCTGATGATGGCTTCAGTATATGGGCAGGTTCATAAGGAAGAAGGTTGCTCATCACTACTGCTGTGAAAGGCCACTGGGCTTAGTTAGCATCCATTTAGACTCACCTGGAAGTAGGTTTCTCTGAATGCAATGGAGATATCTCCTAAATAGGTGTGTATGGAACCACACTGATAAGCTATAGTTGAATTGCTGCTTTCCTCAACTGCACTAATATGGTTGGTCAATTACTACTGATGTGAAGTGGCATGTAAGTGGCCTGCACGTAAGCTCTAACAGAATTGTCACAGGCTCTGCTGTTGCATTCTGTTCCGTTTAACTCCACCATTTACATTACTTGAGCCCTTCAGGAATGCTTATGCCACAATGAAATTTGTCCATCTTTAACGTGCAACAGACATCTACACTCCTGTGGAAATTTTCATGTAATATGCCCACTAAGCGGGATGGGACCAAGAACCCCACAATTTTAAGTGTCTCTTCTGCTGCAAGATTATGACCACCATTCACATTCCACACAAATAAAATCTGAAAACTAGATGTAGCCCACGACTAACGGCAAATTTCCAGTGTGGCCCTTGCTGCTCAGCAAGCTGCTCTTTTTATAGAGCTTACCTTTACCGGCTAATGTGTTTATAATTGCGTCAGCTACTGCCTGCTGTGTGGACGAACCTCCATGGACATTTCAAAAAGCTTTACGCTAAGCCTTTAGCAACATCCATCAGGCTCATGGATGAAAGCAAGTTGATCAGAGGACGTCTTTTTGTTGTCTAGAAAGATATTATCTCTGCAGTTTGGGGAATATAGTAATAATTCTCTCCTCTTCTGCATGCTGCATGGTTTCCAGTAAAGATTAGTCCAATTTTCCTCCTTACATAACAATGGAGAAGCAAAAGGGCTGCACATCAACAGAGCTCTGATGAACAAAGGTTTTCAGATGGTGGCCTGCAAGCTCCATTCAGGTGGCCTGCAGAAAGGTTACAGAACAGTGACAGATATTTGGACTTGCTCTCACCTGATTTGATTTGTTTCCTGAAAACTGAGATCAAGGCCATTTTGATGTAGATGTTTCTAACAGACTAATAAGACCCTGGCCAAGGGCCTACTATTTTTACAATACAGTGTGGTCTATATAAATAATTTTATAAATAAATAAAATTTAAATATTTCCCCTAAAAATTCGCTAGCTAAAGCAGGCTATTCTTAGCAGCCCAGTCTAAGTCCTGTGATTTTTAAAGTGCAGTGCTGGTTTTGATAATGTCAGCACTAAAGAAAACAGTGAGATCAGAAGCGGTGTGTGTGTGTGTGTGTGTGCGTACGTACGTACATACATACATACGTACATGAAATACTGCTGTGGGCCATTTTGTGATGATGCCAGATTGCAGGAGTAGAGGCTTCATACGTTTCATAGTATTCTTCCTTAATCCTCCCCCTGAAAGTTCTCAAGATTCCAAATTCTGTGCTACATTCCACGTTCTGTTCTTGCATGTTGAACCTGCAGGGAGTCAAATTTCACACAACCATGATTATAGTCAGGCTCTTTTCTCAGATGGCATTATTTTTAGGTGGCTCCTGTGCACAATAAACACACTCAAAATTAATTCTGTTTAATTAGCGAAAGCCATTGTAAACAGTGCCACCTGAAAGCAGTTTTGGGTAGTGACGCTCCAGAGGTGCAATTCCCTTCCCAGACAAATTCACCTGTCACCATCATCAATTTCTTTTATATGTCAGCAAACACTGTCCTCTTCACCCATTTTTGTTATCGTCTGGTGTTACAGCTGTTGCATTTGGGTTGAGCTGGGTTAGGCTGTTGCTTTTATATAGTTTGAAGGGTTTTATATCGCAATTTTAAGTGTAAGCTGCTATGAGTGCTACTTTAAGTGGAAAGGAGTAAAAAAACAACTAAATAAATAAAATATTCCCAGATTTTTCCAGTGTAGTTGCAGACGTATACACAGTGTAATTGCTATGAGCCATATTTGAGCTTGGGGAAAAAATCTTTCCCAAACTGGATTAGCTGGTGGCCCTGAGGAGGTTTCTGCCCCACCCTATAACATCTGGGTACTTGCCTGAATTATCTAGAGCCATCCACTTTGCAGGCACCTGCTGTCATCTTTTGGCACTGCTTCTGACATATGGGTAATTTTATTTTATTTTTATTTGTATCTCACCCATCTTAAAATCAGGGTGGCTTCCAACATGGTAGAATACACATAAAACAGTAATAAACATAAAAGCATTAGATAAACCAGCTAAAACCTGAGTCCTAAGAGATATTAAAAACCTTGACTAAACAAGAACGGCTCTCAGCCTGCATCCCAAAAGAAGCAGGGCGGATTGCTAGCAAGTATCTTAGGGAGCTTCAAAGAACCACAACTACTTCTGGTTCCGCCTTGCAGGCAGATGCTAAACCTGATAGCTCAGTAGACCCTTCCAACTTTAAGATCCCAGGGGCTGGCTCATGCTTGCATATTCATTACTTGGTGATAGCAACATCAAGTGATCTGCTCCTACAAACAGGCAATCATTAATAATAGAGCCTTCACATCTGAAGTCACTGCAAACACAGAGGGCCGGATTTAAGCAATATGGTGGGCTAGTGGAAGCCAGCACAGAGATTCCTGGTAGCACAAGAGGGTGTCCCTCCCAGACAGCCCACGCCTCTCCCAAATTTGCTGTAAGGGGGTCAGGAGAACCCCTAGAACAGTGTGGGTGGGTGTGGGAAGCAGAGATCACCGCACCGGCCAAGCAGAAATGCTTGTGCTGGTGGCACAATTGTATCAACACAACACTGAATTCCACCAAAGGTTTTCATCTGAGACCCTTCACATGTTTTCAGCTGCATGGAAATTACAGTCTTCATGATCTAGGATACTGGGTGCAGTTGTTTACTGCTTCCCTAAGATGGGAAGGATGGAGAGGAGAGAAGTTAAGGTGTGTGTTGGGGATGGCTTTGGGGTTTGGGGGGTCAGAGAGAACCATTGTGGTACCTTCTGACAGTTTGCTTTGGTTTGTGGACTTTTCCTTGTTTCCCCTGAATTTGGGGGTGGGACAGCTTTGTGGGGTAACATGTCAAACCAAGAGAGGAAACCATTTTTCCTAATGGTTTTGTATGGGTATGACCTTTCAGAGATGGAGTAATGTTGAACCTGTGAGCCAAGGTGGTTTGGAATAGCAATAAAGGGCAATAAATAGGGCCAGAATGACAGTGGGAAAAGAGCAAGTGGTACTTTTGTTATTTTATGTTTCTTAAATGTCCTTGGTCGGTGTCATCAAGACATTTAATGCCTTGTGAATGGGCTGTCCTTGAGCATGTCTCCTTCAGTGAATAGGAGTTTTCCATCAACTGTGCACAGACTTTCCTTGCCACTGTCCAGCTACAAGGCTCCAGGCCCAATCTTAACACATTTTCCCTCAGAAGTAAGTCCTGCTGTGTCCAGCAGAATTCACTTTGGGTCAGTGTGTAGAGGGTTTTAGACTTATGCTTTTGAAAATGTGTTAATATGCTATGTAGTGACCTTTATTATGTGGATAAAAATAATTCCTCCCTTTTCGACCCTTTGTCATTCTGAGCTTCTAGTGCAATGTGCCTTCCTCTGCTTTCAAAGGGATTCACCAAGGGCACTCATTACAAAAAAACCCAGACTAGTTCCTTCCTTATTTTGTATTAATGGTTTGGAGAACATTATTACTTCCCTAGTCTCACTACCTGCTCATCATAATATGGGCAGGTAGCAAGTATTATGCTAGTGTCACAAGCAAATAATTCAGTTTTATGGTTTTTTGTGAAGGGCAACTGGCAGAGAGTGGCTGTAAAAGTAAGTTTGTTACTGAAAACATTCTCTCTCTCTCTCTCTCTCTCTCTCTCTCTCTCTGTCATCCCATGGCAGTGTGTGGGCAAGCAGCAGCTGGTGTAGAGGATGAAGGTGAGGCTCAAGCTGGATGGATTGAAGGGGCAGCCATCCTCTTCTCGGTCTTTATTGTGGTGCTGGTCACGGCCTTCAATGACTGGAGCAAAGAGAAGCAGTTCCGGGGCCTCCAGAGTCGGATCGAACAGGAACAGAAGTTCACGGTCATCCGGAAGGGGCAGGTTATCCAAATCCCCGTGGCTGAGATTGTGGTGGGGGATATTGCTCAGATCAAGTATGGTGAGTAAAATACTGTAACTGGCCGGACAATCTGCTCCTTCTTTCCATATGTCACGGGTTTTTTTGTCATTCGTTCTTATCCCTGAGCTATGTGAATGTTCTTCACTGGCAATGGAAATGTCTCTTATCCATCAGAGAACTTCATTCCCGAGGATAGAGGTGGGTGTGATAGGCCTGAAAGTTATGAGAGCAGCTGGGGCAGTGTTGTGTTGGTATGGTGTAGGAGGTGAAAAATGATGTGGGAAGATATTATGGGCAAACGGCAGGGATGGGGAATCTAACAGTAAGTTAAGGAGAAAGAGGGCTAATGGATTTTTGGTGTATTGTAGAGTTGGTCAGAGAAATGCCCATCTTCCAACAACACACCAAAAAAGCCCTCTTTCTCCTTAACTCTCCCTCCTATTTCTGACCAACAGAGTTGGAAGATGGGCATTTCTAGAAAGAAGTGAGGAGGGGAACGGCTGTATAGTATGAAGAACCCAGCACTGAGGTCACTCATGGGTATTCAGTAGTTGTGCAAATAAGATTTCTGAGCCAAAAAACAAGGTTGAAGATGAAAACATCAGATTCCTTCAGATTCATATTAACGCATCCCAGTTAGCCTGCCTGAAAACCCGCATACTATCTATATCTGTTCTGAACTTTCTTTCTTTCCTGCAAGCATCACACCAACCCCATAACCTGTCTTTCTGTAGAAATGCAAGTTTCGTGTCTCTCCCCTTTCAAGATTCTAAATGGATCTCAGAAATTAGTGAAAATGGAGTCGCTTCAGGTTTGGTGGAGAATAGCTGAAAACTCTTGAGAGTATGTTGATTTTTGCATCTTCCAGGTGATTTGTTGCCAGCAGACGGGATTCTGATCCAAGGCAATGACCTGAAAATTGATGAGAGCTCTCTGACTGGGGAGTCAGACCAAGTGAAGAAATCTCTGGATAAAGACCCCATGCTGCTTTCTGGTAAGTCTGTCATGATTGCCAACTCGGATCCTGGTATACATTAGGGACAGTAAGTTGAACTGCAGCCCATTTGGTGTTGTGTTCGAGTTCTTTTTATCCTGGGGGCATCTGCTTGTAATTATAGCCATGCCCTGCTGGCCATCCTTAGTGGAGATTCCATAAGCTTTTCTGTGGTAGAGAAGTTATGTTCTGATGCTCTAGGATGTTATAGACAGGATTATCCTCTTTCACTCTGAGCAATGAGGTGCCATGTTGACAGGCCTAAAGATTGATCCTCTGCTGGAGGAGCATGCACACTTTGAACTGCCAGCCTAACAGGCTTCTTCCTCCAGTTTCTTTCTCAGTAAGCACATGGTGATGTGTGCTGGAGTATGACACTCCATTTGTAGCCCAACAAAATCATTCACTCTGCATAACATCCCTGATGCCTTTCTTCTGCATGGGGATCTATGGAAGGAAAAAGCAAGGGTAGCTCAGGAACTGAGTTGTGGGCATGTGGGCTCTCGTTTGCTCATGGAGTTCACATCTGAAAGAGCTTCCCCATTCCTTCTTAGCAGAGAGGCCAGCTCTGTGCATGCACTTATTTGTGTATGCTTTGCTGCCCCTTTCATTGAAATGAATGGAGAAGCCAGCGCACACATGAAGCTCTGGAAATCGCAAGTGAGCCTAGAAATGAGGCTCCATCTTCTATTTTTCTCTGCACTTTCTCGCAGAATTCATTGTGCTTTCTCCTCCATTCCTCGTGGTTGCCTTTCTCCACATTTTGCCTTGTCTTTTCAACAGGGACTCATGTGATGGAGGGCTCTGGTCGAATGATGGTCTCGGCTGTGGGTATCAACTCACAAACTGGAATCATTTTTACTCTACTGGGTGCTGGAGAAGGGGAAGAGGAGAAGAAGGTCAAGAAAGGTAAGAAGATTCTGGAGCCAGGCTTTTGTGGGAAGCATCATCTGAGAGTTCCTTAGGTGCATTGACACTTGGTGGCTGGAGTGGAACACATGCTCCCCTTTGCGTGAGTGTCTGAACTGAAACCCTGTGAATTTTAGGAAGAGGAGATGTTGGGAGTTCTGCGTCCAATGCTGTGAACTCAAGATGTAGCTGGTACAGGCATTGCCAATGAAAGAGGCTAGTGAATTTCCAGCAACTTCTTCTTGTTTCCTATTCAGCTGCCGCTCAGTAAAGTTGAAAAGTTGGGGTGGGCTTGGTGGGGACAGGACTCCTTGGGGTCTACTATCCATAACTAGTTTTAGAAACAATACATGGATTTGCTCCACCGAGCTACCTTCTTAAGCTGGCAGAATTAGCTTTCTTAAAAGGGAGACGTGGGAATTTCAACCAAGTGTTGCAGTGTGGAGTGGAACAAATAGGGCAGCAACCAGCCAGCCATGACATTCTCTCAAACATCCAGTTCCATCCCCCCACGCCAACAGTCAGTATTCCCTGGGAATTGAGAATGTGCAGTTTGCACTGGGCTACTTATTTATAAGAAATATTTATATACCACTTTATCGTAAAAATATCAAAGCAATTGACAGAGTAGAAATATGAAACATAATATCATAGAATAAAAACATTAACATGTTAAAAACAGGCATCTATAACCATTGTGGAAGTACCGTATCATCTTGATAGGCCTGGCAGAAAAGAAAAATTTTCAGCAGGTGCTTAAAAGTTGGAAGATGCCTGCTGAATCTCTGTTGGGAGAGCGTTCCACAGGACTGGGCAGATAACATCTAAAAACCTCCAAGTCTGCTAATACCTCACTGTTGTGTGTGGATGGTGCCGTTTTGGCTGTATAAGGTTAGGCACTTAGAGAATGAGTTTACTTAGGATAAAGACAAGTCAATAGTCTATCAATGGCTATTTAGTCATGATAGCATTACACCTCTGAATACCCGGTGCTGGAGTTAAGCAATGGGACTGAGGATTGTTGCTTCTGAGCTTCCCAAAAACATATGTCTGAGTTCTCTTTTAGAACTCTTAGTGTGATCAAGTAGAATTTTCCTCATGTTCTCTAAACCCTGAAAGGGAAGTTGATGCATCATTGGAATGATCAAAGTCCTCCCCAAACTCCTTGTTCCTAAGACATTGCCACCGAGTACATATTTCTCCTCTGTTTTTTGTTGTAATCTGAAATTATGAAGCTCCTGCCTTACTGAAGTTGGAATAGAGGGAACAGTAGGATGCATATGTTCTGCCATCATTCATGGATTACTTGACTGAGAGAGGTGTTTTGTGAAAGAATTCTGTTCTTTCTACCTGTGCAGGCTGGTGCCCATGGTCCACTAGAGCAGTATTTTCCAACCTTGGGTCCCTAAACATTGTTGGACTACAATGCAAATTGTCGCTAACCATTGGCTAAGAGTTCAACAGCATCTAGTGGGGAGCCAGAGATGGAAGAACACTGCTTGGAGCATGTTATCACTGAAATTAGTAATAAGGAATACATTATGTAGCATTTTACAAATACATTTGTTAACTTGTTCATCCCCAGAAAGACCAAGGGATAGCTCAGTTGGCAGAATATGAGACTCTTAATCTCAAGAGTTGTGGGTTTGAGCCCCATGTTGGGCAAAAGATTCCTGCGTTGCAGGAGGTTGGACTAGAAGACTGTGGGGTATGTCATTCTTAGTCTAATTTTTCAGAGGAATAAACTCAAACTGAATCATAGTAGCTTTGGTCCAGACAGTCCTAACTAACCATTGATTTCATACTCATGATAAGGGCTGGCTCTACACCAGTACTTGAAATGCTAAGCATGATCAGAGCTGGTTTATAGCAAAGCAGTCAATTTGAATCAGAGCAGGTCAGCGTGCATTTGACTATGCTGGCACATAAGCCAGTCTAATTCACACCCAGTTCTTCACAGTAGGTTTGGTTTCCAAGTAAGGCTTTGATGCTTTCTCACTTTCCACCGAAACACGTTGGCATGTCATTTACACGAACAGAACCCTGCCCACAGGTCTGACTTGCTTGCTGCAGTTAGCAGAAGTGGCACCTGTACTTTTAACCCAACCCGGCAAGCCATGCAGTGGGATCGCCAGCATCCTCCCCACTGAAACGATACTAATGGACAGCCAATGTCGGAAGCATTAAACAGACAGGGGCAAAGTGAAGCAGAGAAGAGACTGTTGTTCCCTCAGTAGCCAGATGGGAGTCAACACTGTCTCTCCAGGGAATTTTGTTTTGTTGTCTTGAACTAAAAATAAAATATATTGATGAAGCTGGGTTGGAGAGTCAGGTGTGTGCATTCGTACACACACAAGAGTTGCCACTTCTTCCTAACCTTTTGGAAATTCGGAACTGGAAGAAATTGAAATACCTGCAGTAGTAGCTACTAGCTTCACCAAAAAACATCATTTAGTACCTGGAGGATGCAAAATGTATTGAGCCGCACCCCCAAGGCTTAGTAGAGTTTCTACACCCACACGGCTCTGCAGAAACTGTAGCTGCTGAATCAAGCAGACCAGTTAATCGGCCATAGTAAAAACAGACCCCCTTTCCCCGCCCAGCCCAGCCCAAAATACTGAGCAATATTATTCAGTATGTGCCCTAGTTGCATAAAGAAAGTAGTCATGTTGGCGGAGGTGGGGTTCTCTCTCTCTTCTGGGGGGGAAAAATACAAATAAAGAATCCTGAACATTTAAAAATCAAAACATTACCATCAGGATAACCATTCCACTCCTCACTCAGTCTGGCTGTATAATTATGTATGTGCAAATCCCATCAAATTCCATGGAACCTATGCATGAGTGTGTGTGTGTGTGTGTAGGGTTGTGTGCTGTTAGTCACTTAATGCAGATTTATTGCCCCAACACACTCTTTTTTTCCTTTTTCCTTTTTTGAGCCGCTGTTCCATACTTACAAACTGGGGCAGTGAATAAGTGGTAAAAGGATGGATTTTTCCTATTCTTTTAAGTTCATAAATTGACTGGTTGGTATGAAATCAGGGCGTGGTAGTTATTCTGGATTAATTACTCTCAACTAAAAGGGCTGCATCTGGCAAAATCTGCATGCCAAACTTTATTCAGGTCTGCTGAGGGCAGACTGGAACCCATAAGAAAATGATGCAAAGCTGCTTTGCTGGAGGGGATGCTCTCTCTGATCTTTGCAGGTTTGCATCACACTGTGGGCCATGGACTTATATGGCTGTGGCATATTATGCATTCTAATTGCCTGCTTCTGTTAGCACTTTATGAACTGTCCTGTAGAGAGGATTGGAGTCAATCTGCAACTCTCCCAATATGATTCATTCCTCAGTAGGAACAGTTCTGGGCAAGCTCTGTACTGCTCTTCCATTATACAAAGATCTCCTTCCTGAGGAAAGTGGAGTAGCAAAGAATTTTATTTAGCATTTGGCAGCTGCTCTGGAATGTAACCTGAGCAGCCAAAGAGGTCCCTTATATTAATGCTTTTGAAGATGTTTTATTTGGGTTTGGGAGGCAGGGAGGGCCTGAAGCGCCAGAGTTTGGGAGTCTCTAGATTAGAATTTCCACATGGAATGGAAGTCCAAGGATAAGCTTCCCCATTTGTTGTTGCAGGGAGCTGAACCAAACCCCACCATCACTTCCCCCATATCCATTAGTCCCAAGGCTAGTTCCATTGATTCGAAGCAGTGCTTGTTTCTGCAGCTGCTTGCTGCTTCCATTAGAGCGAAGGTGAGAGCTGGAAGGTGGGGATTTGCAGTGGCCTTTTTAGTTGTGAGGAACGTTGGACTTCTCCAGCCCTGTTGCAATGGTGCTCAGCCCAGGTGGCAGCTGTGTCGTGCATAGCTTTCCTCCCATGTCCGACAGCCTCCCCAAGAGAGCACTGAGCCCCCGCATACGGGTGTCCACCAACAGGGACATCGATGTCACAAACCGTGTGCTCAGTGCTCCACCCTTTCTCTCTTTGTCTGAACAGGTAAAAAACCCGGAGCCCCCGAAAATCGCAACAAAGGTAACCAGCCTCTCCATCCTTTGAACCAGCACCACACTAACTACTGAGCATTCCTCCTTCCTTCTTCCCATGAGTCTGTGCTCTTTGTTGCTACGGCGGGATCTCGCCTTGTTGTTCTAGAAGAGGGTGTAATGATTAACATAGTGCTAACCACCCACCACTTCCATCCTTACTGGGCAGCTTCCCATATCTGGCGTTGCAGCACCCCCTGCTAGCTGAGCATTGCATTTCAGGGCTGACAGGGTTTTGGTCATACATATTTTTCTCCAGTCCCTAAGTTTCAAAAATTGTTCATTTCTTCATGAAGAAAGGATAGGCTGCTGTACGCAAGATGTAAACAAAAATGCAAAAAGTGTCAAGGAACATAAGAAAGCACTTTTCCCCCCCACAGTTAAATTTGTGAGGTTGTGCTGAAAATGAAATTGCAGCTTCTTATCCTGTGGGATCCCACAATATTTTAGCTTGGTGGAATTGTGCTAAGCTGCATAAATGCCCAGGATCACCCCCATTAGTATCTCGTTCTGCTCCAAACCCCTAAATCTTTACTTTTTAATCAGGGGCCTGAGGTGGGTCCAGCACACCTGGTCATTACACTCTGTTCTTCTCATGGCCTTTTGAATCAAAGTGAGTGTCTATTCTCTGATATGTTTCACCCCCTGTTCTTTCCAGGCTATGGTGAAGAAGCCCATTTCTGCACCTGTCTGTTCTCCCTCTTCCTATACCTTCTCCTTTCTCTTTCTCTTCCTTTTTTCTCAACAGTTTTGAGTTTTCCCTCCTTCTGATCTGAACTCTTGGGTTATTTTGGGATTGGCCCCCACTCCCCCATCATGTCCTTCAATCCTAACTGTGCAGATCAGTTACAAAGCAGCCACGTACACATTCATCTGAACCCGCATCACTTTGGGAAGAGAAAACAGGTGGGGGGAACTGGTTTGGTTATTTCAGGGATTTTAGGGATTGAATCCTTGCCTCTGGAAGGTGACACAGATTGCTGCAGTTGTGCTGATATGCACCAGTTGAGGATCTGCCTCTTGTATTTTGGAGAGGTTCCAAAGACATTGTGGTCTAGACCACAAAAGTGCCAGGTGGGAAACAGACTAACAGATTCCCTTCCTATTAGTTGACTCAGTCCTTGCCCCCTCATAATTAACCTTCCTCTTTCCCTCCCCACCCAACAACTCCACAATTGTTGTGTTATGTACAGTGAAAAAGACTAGCTCCCAGAGGCCTTAAAATGATCAATGCAAGGGATCTGATCAGAGGAAAGATTTTCCAGCTAAAAACAATTCTAGTTTTGTATCAATTATTCAGGTGATGATTTAAAATAAGAGCTAATCTTATCTGCTGTTCTATAAGGAGAACCTCCTGCAAATATTAACTATCAAGCAGCTCGGATCACTTGCTGAACTCTTTTGAGTTCTTCAGCTGTAAACCATCCCAGAGCCTGGACAGAGGTTCCTTGCACTTTGTCCATCTGCGCTCCTGAATGCTTGCGCTTGCCTCTAAAATAGCCAGCACCAGCCTCTGCTGAGGAGCAGAGGACTTTAGTCATGCCATGGGAGTCTGAGTATAATAGCTGTCCACAGGTTAGGTTTTGCACCGCTTCCACCTTGCTACCTCAGTGAGGTAAGTACCAATAACTCCATCTTACAGAAATGCTCATGGAGGAGATGCCTTGCACAGGGACATGCAGCAAATCAGCAAGCCGATCTGGGAAACAGATCCCCAGAGTTGTGCCTCCTGTGCCTTCCTAGCAAGGCTGTCCTTCCTTCCAGGTGTAGTCATCTGAGATGTTGAAATGTATTGGCCTTTGGGGGGGGGATTTTTTTGCCACCTGCTTCAGTCATCTGTTCCGGAGGGATGTGGAACAGGGCTCCCTGGATGTCTAGGTTGACCAAGTGTCTGTGTCTGTTGTTGGGGTTCCTGTGCACTGGGATTCTCTCTCCCTCTCTGTGCCGTCCTTCCTTCTCTTTCTGTTGCACCTAAAGTGTTTCTCAGCTGTTCTTCCCACTCATTTGGCCACTGTTTGTTTCGCCCTGGATCCAGCAAAAACTCAAGATGGTGTGGCCCTGGAGATCCAGCCACTGAAAAGCCAAGAAGGGGTGGAAAACGAGGAGAAGGAGGAGAAGAAGAAGGTGAAGGTCCCAAAGAAGGAGAAGTCAGTGTTGCAGGGGAAACTCACCCGTTTGGCAGTTCAGATTGGAAAAGCAGGTAAGCATGTTAATAGAGGCAGGATTTGGCCATTTTGCAAGGCTGTCTTCCTAGTTTGTTTGTTGTGCATGGGCAAGGAAGGCAGATCCAAACCACTCATGACAGAAGTCAAGTGCAATTCTACTCAAGTGTTCAAAATCTGACTTAGGCTGCAATCCTGTGTGCATTTAGGGCTTATCCATACTTCCTCTTGTCCCACTGCTTTCCCCTGGGGGAAACCACTCTTTATTGCTCAGTTGGAGCAAATAGCAATTCAGGTTTTCTCTGAATTGACATTTGCTCCGATTTAGCACTAAAGAGTAGGTTTTCCCTGTAAAAGGAGCAGGACAAGGGGAAATCCACTTTGACCATGCCTAAAAAGTATGGGCCAGGCAAAAAACCGCTCAGACTCATGTTTTCTAGGCACGGGACAAGCAGAAGTGTGGGCAAGCCCTTAAATAGGATCATACCAGAATGAAGTCAGCAGAACTTACTTATGAGTAGGTGTAAATAGGATTGCTCTGTCAACCCAGCCCCATACTCAGTATTTATTCTGACTGGCAACACCTCCCCAGGGTCTTTTCTCTCCTTGCTACCTGCAATTCTTTTAACTAGAAAACCAGGGATTAAATCTGTAAACACCTGTATGAATGCCACGTTCTCTGTTGCTTCCTCACTGGTAATGTGAACACATTGTACATGGAAGGTTCCCAATTCAGTCCTACCATTTCTAGCTGAAGGGTCTCAGGTAGCTGCCTGGGAATTCGAAGAACTGTTGACTGTCAGAGGAAATAATATTGGGCCAGATGAACTAAAGTTCTGGCTGGGTTTAATTTTCCTTGTTCTTTTAAAGTGTGGTGGCCTCCTTCCCACTGTAACTGTACAAAGATCCATATCAGAATGATGTCAGAATGGCTCTTGATTAAATTTGTTGCCTTAGGGCCTAAATGCAAACATGTACAACACCCCAAAGACCTTTATAAGAAATTGTTTGGAGGAAAGCTGGTTTTAGGAGGAACCATTTATGACAGAGAAACAGGAGCAGCCTCTGTGCTCCGAATTTCCAACTCCCAAAGCAGCTTTTCTGTAAAGGAAAAAAATACATACTGTTTGGGTTTTGTTAAAATCATTTGCATGTAATGCTTACAGGAAGGGCCATAGCTTAGTGGTAGAGCATGCAAAAGGTCTCAGGTTCAATCCCCTGCTAACCCAAGTGTTTTGAAAAATCCTGATTCATGACTTTTTCAAAAAAGGGGGAGGGGGAGAATAGGAAGATTGAATGAATAAAATTCGCTAGAGAGACTGTTCCTTTTTGTTTGCCTTTGAGCAAATTGCTCTCAGAGCAGATGCCAACCATTTCTCTGTAGCTACGAGGCCGAGAAAAGAAGCTTCATCCTGAGTAATGATTTCAAAGGCGGGGCAAAATTGTCTCATTGGTAACATGTGGCAGTGACTGACGGGGGTGACTTTGCATGTGCCCCTGCCTTCCTGATACTGGCTGTTGCTGCTGCTTACTGAGAGGGGGGAGTGCAAGGTGTAGGGAGCTCAGTCTGGTGCTGAGGCGATGGCAGAAGGGTCAGATTGGGTTTGCGGCTGCTCGTGCCCCTACACTGAGCACCCTGTATCTCTCCCTCTTGCTAAGTGACAGTGATGCTTGACATTGGGAACCAAGCACCCCACACTGACCTCTGCTGTAGTCTCTACACCTCTTGGAGGAGAGAGAGATGACACTGAGAGGAGGTGCTCTTGTGCAAGTTAACTGGTGCATTGCAGTTCTCTCCAATGTGAGACCTGAAATCAGTAAGCTTTGATTAGTACCCCTCAGTCCAGGTTGAAAACTATAAAATTATCACTGTGGTCCAGCCAACCCTATGATCTTCTGGTGGTCTGCCCTCACCTGCCTTCTCTTTCTGTCCCTGTTCCTCCTCCTCAGGCCTGATTATGTCAGCCATCACAGTCATTATCCTGGTGCTGTATTTTGTGATTGACACCTTCGGGATTCAAGGAAGGCAATGGCTGGCCGACTGCACCCCCATCTACATCCAGTATTTTGTCAAGTTCTTCATCATTGGTGTCACTGTGCTCGTGGTAGCTGTGCCTGAAGGCTTGCCTCTGGCTGTAACTATCTCTTTGGCCTACTCTGTGAAGGTGAGAGGCTGGAAGCCAGAAGAGATTTTGGACCTGATACTGGCTGCCAGGTTGGGGGAGACAGGGCAGGGCTGGATCTGGAGGTTGGGTTGCTTTCTTCAGTTTTAGGGGGAAAGGCTAGATTTGGATTTGCCACAACAGATTTATTGTGCAAGGAAGTGGAGAGTAAGGTGCCTTTTTCTTTGGAGTGCATGAAAGGAGTGGCTAGAAGCACTTGGAGTCGGAGTTTTACAATGTTAAAATAAGAAGCACATTTACTCAACTCGAGCCGGCCTCCACTTCTTACACCAAATGCTTAGATAGAAACTAAGATGTGAGGTCTGTTCATCTCTCTCTCATTTTTACTCTAATGTGGCATTTAAGAATAATATTGTTTGGCACATCACTGAGGGGTTGTTTAGTTACAACTATTTCCCAAAGAGGCAGATTTGCAAGATTTGCTTCCTCTCCCCTACTTTGATTTCTTTCATGCTTAATAATAATAATAAATTTCATTTATACACCGCCCTCCCTGGCCAGGACCAGGCTCAGGGAGGCTAACATCAAAGTATGATACATTAAAAACATAAATCACACAATCAATTGAAATACAGCTTAAAATAAAATTTGGAGCAGAATAAAATCAGGTGGCAACCCATGGATTATAACTATACAGTTGTACCTCAGGTTACATACGCTTCAGGTTACACACTCCGCTAACCCAGAAATAGTGCTTCAGGTTAAAAACTTTGCTTCAGGATAAGAACAGAAATCGGGCTCCGGCGGCAGCAGGTGGCCCCATTAGCTAAAGTGGTGCTTCAGGTTAAGAACAGTTTCAGGTTAAGAATGGACCTCCGGAACGAATTAAGTACTTAACCCGAGGTACCACTGTGACTATAGGGGATGGGAGCATTGAGTGCTTAGCAGGCCCAACTGTTTGTGCTGGTCTTATATGAGCTGGTGGAAAGGGTTCGGGAGGCCACTTACATACTGGGTATTATAACAAAAAAAGAGGGGGGTCAGACTGGGCCCCAACCAAAGGCCTGTCAGAACAGCTCCATTTTGCAGGCCCTGCAGAAAGAGACTAGCATTTTGCATTAGTTCAGTGGCCAGTCTGCCTCTTTGCCATTGAGTCTCCGTAACCCTTCTTAGTGATTCCTGTGTTTCCCTTGCACAGAAAATGATGAAAGATAACAATCTGGTTAGGCACTTGGATGCTTGCGAGACAATGGGCAATGCCACTGCTATCTGCTCAGACAAGACAGGTACTCTCACCATGAACCGTATGACTGTGGTCCAAGCTTATGTGGGGGACACCCACTACAGACAGATCCCTGACCCAGAAGCCATCCTGCCCAAGACTCTGGACCTCATCATCAACGGCGTTGCAATAAATTCTGCTTACACCTCTAAAATCTTGGTAAGTCCTGGCTTTGTGAAGGAGCTAGCATTGCCACCCTTCATCTAGTTCACCAAGGAGAGGAGTTTAGTAGGGCCTTTCATCCACCTGAAGATTGCCATTCTGTGGTGGAAGGATTGGTGCACACACACTTCTTCCCTACGTGTATAAAGCATAGTGTGCACCAGGCACTCCATGCACAAGCCCAGGCGCTTGTGGACTTCATTGGTGCTATCTTTTCCTTTCCATTTGTGCCTGTGTGCAACACACATGCAGCGACGCACACATGCTCTCTCCTTCCACCACAGAACCAAAAGATGGACAAGCATCCTTGTGCTTGTCCCACAATTAAATCTGTTATCTTCAAGCATATCTTTAGTGTTCACAAGAATGCTTGAAAATGCCCAATTCCTTCTGCTTCCTACAGCCCTGTTTCTGAGGTGAGGGGGATCTCTTTTGGGAACCAGGATGGGGCCACAGATGGAGAAAGCAGCTCCGTCAAAGGAGAGCCTAACCAAGCTTCTTCTCCTTCCTGATAAGTGAAGGTGCTTTCTGTGTAATGATGCTACCAGTGCCATTTTCTCCTGAATATCCCAGAGGTTGAACTGCAATCCCTCTGATCCACAGTGGAAAAAGATGCTGTGAGCTTCACCATGCTGGCATCATCTTACGAGAGAGCTTAGAGAGCTGTTTTATTAATCTTCCTAAATAAAATAAATATCTTCACTTTATAAACAGTCAGGGAAAGGAGTGAGGCAGGCAGGGCTCTCTCATCTTTGAGGCAGCCCTCTGTCACCTGCTGTCCCATCCCTGCACCCAAAGTGTGTTCTTTGCTTTTTGAGTGGCAGATGGACAGAGGAGGAGGAGCTTGAACAAGCTGCATCAAGCTCACAGTGGACTGTGCCTGCTTTTTAATTTGATGGAGGGATACAACAGCCTCTGCTGCAAATGCTCTCCCCATCAATGTTCTTTTACCTGGGTGAATCTGTGAACCAACACTATCAGCTGTCACACTGATCTGCAGCATATTTACCGAGGAACAGAAGAGCCTCAATAGGTTTGTAGGGAGGAGAGCAGGACATTTGTCACTAACTTACGGTCGGTCGGTCTCACTTCCAACAGGATTAATCTCTGTGTAGGGAAAAGCAACGTCTGCTGGGATCTCTGTTCTCAGACTTGGATCCCTGTTACATGTATTGGCTGCTTGCAGCAGAAAAACACACCGTGCCTTTCATGTGTTAACAAATGCACTTTTTTCTCAAACATGAAAGTAATCTTCGTGTCTGGAAAAAAATAGCATATGAAGCTCTTTTTGAAATGTCTAATATACATAAACCTTCCAAACTCTCCAGTGAGGTAGGGAAGTGCCGTGCAGTTGGCTCCTCTGATCTGGGACTGACAAGGAGAAATCTGAATACCCACCAGTCAGTCTGAGATCAGAAGAGGTCTCTGCTTCACAAATCTGACAGGTAAGGAAATTCTGCTAATATCCCTTTCTCACAGATAGAAACTGAAGCCTAAAGAGATTAAGGCTTTGACTTCTGAAAGATAAAAATAACAGCCATCTAGCTAACTCACTTTGGATTTTCGTCGTTTTTACCTCTGAAATTCTCTTCTAGTGACAGGAACCCACCATGGACAAATCCAAATGTTTTTCATTGCATATTGTTGCCTCTTTGCTCCAAGGAGCTCAGAGTTGGGGTCAAACCAGACAGAAAGTTAAACTCCTCTTTGCATTAGCATGCATGGTTTTTTTGTTTAATGCAAATAGCATGAGCTAAAGGGGCTGATAATTACCAGGATCACAGCCGGGCTGGAGAGGGGGAATTCTGATCCAAAAGGATTCTTCATATGATAGCTGCATATATTTGGTTTAATCCTCTCCCCCAATCCCCACATTGCAATTTTATTCTCCCTCTGAGGTGGTTGGGCTCAAGGACAGCAACTAGATCAGGTTCACCCAGGGAGCTTCATGACTGAGTAGGGATTTGAACCCACAGCTCCCTGGTCCGAGTCCAGTGCTGTACCCACTAAGCCTCACTGGCTTTCCCTTCCTGTTCTGTGCTTACCAGATTCAGATAGGGTGCAAGTGGCCATGGCTCTTTAGATGTGATTTGCCATTAGTTTATGACCTGACACTCGTTTTGGGAAATCTAGCCACCAGAGAAAGAAGGGGGCCTCCCACGTCAAGTTGGAAACAAGACGGAATGTGCGCTTCTGGGTTTTGTGCTGGACCTGAAGCAGGATTATCAAGCCGTCCGCAATGAGGTGCCAGAGGAAAAACTCTACAAGGTCTACACCTTCAACTCGGTCCGCAAATCCATGAGTACGGTGCTGAAGAATCCAGATGGGAGCTTCCGCATGTACAGCAAAGGAGCCTCTGAGATCCTCCTGCGCAAGTAACTACCTTCTCTCCTAATGGCTCTGTTGGGGTCTCTGGTGATTCTTTCTACCATATTCCAGAAGGGTAACTGTTACTTTGTGGGTGCAAAGAAACAGCAAAGAGTCTGTCAACCAGGAAAGCTTGTGCTGTAATAGATTTGTTAGTCTTTAAGCTTCTACAGGACTCTTCTTCTTGTTGTTTTCCATTTCCCTTCTTTACCACTGTCCCCAGAGTTCCCACTGGCAATGGAATATCTAGGCAGACTCAGGGGCCTTTATTGCAGAAAGCTGGACATTTAAAAGCCAAAATAGGCGTGATTTCATTCCCACAATTAGCAGTTACAGGAATGGGTTTTTTAAAAGTAAATAGCAAGAGCAGGGGACCCAATCCAGATTAGAGTTCAGAAGGTAACCCTCCCCTCCGCCACTACAGATTGGAGCTGGGGCCTCTTTGCATTGGAAACTGCAGGAAGTCTCAGTTCAGATTAAGACCGCAGTGGGGCCCCAGAGTTAAAACCACTACATACACATAAACCAGCATCCTGATTCAGATTAGCCCCCCTACACCTGCTACTTACTTGATTAAAAAAAGCAACACTCACACATTAACAGAACTGATAATTGCGTGAGTGACATCATGTCTTAGTTTGAGCTTCGAAGAAAAGCTTGAGTCAACTATCTAGGCTGCTGTTTTCCCTCCTTACGTTCAGCCCATCTTAACAAACGAGGAAGGGGGAGGATGAAAGAAAGTTGGCGATGATGGAGGTTCTCCCAGATGCTAGGTCTTGGTGAGCTTCACAGAATTGTAGGGATGGTCTGCTGTTTTCCAAGAATTCTCTTTTGCTGAAAAAGCTTGGAAAAACCCATCCCAGTCCAAATTGAGATGGGCAGATTTCACCCATCTTTACTACTCTGTGTTAAACGTTGGCCAATGTCACAAACACTGGTAAGGATAAAGCAGGTACCAAACTCACACTCAGAACTGAGCATCGCTGTCATAATGGTTAATTCAGTGCTGCAGTCTGGAATAATAAAAAGAACACGTATATCTGTATCCATTTTCATCAAAGGAACATCAGAATTAAGGTTGACAGGATCAAACAAACTCATGGGTTTTGAAGTAGGAGATATCTTCTCTGTGGTTCCATGCTACACATTAATTACTTGGATTTCAACACAGTTTATAGGTGCCTTATTTTTTAATATTTCCGTGGTTTTTGTAACAGAGGTACTCTCTTACTCACTCATGCCACTGCAAGGAGTCATAGAACTGTATAGTTGGGAGGGACATGAGAGTCATTTATTCCAACCCAATTGCATAATTTCATAGTCTCTTCCTTTTTGCTGCTTATGTCGGCCTAGCGGTATGCCATAAGTGGAGTCCTTAACCATTGAATTTCCTCTGGGTTTTTGAAGTGGCAAGATACTAATGACACAAGTAGTTTCATGGGTTAATGAATATTCAGTGCTGCATGCTAGTTATGAAAGAAGCTGCTTTCCAACAGTTTATCACTCCCTCCTATTGTGCCCACAAAATGGTATTTCCTTTCCATGTTTTTACCGTTGAAGATCATACCTGCTGCCCATTCATAGCCTGTCAAAGTCACTGTGTTCAAAAAGAGGATAGCCATGCATGTAGGGGCAGAATGAGGCCTGTGTTCTGTTCTATCTATCTATCTATTTATTTATTTATTTATTTATTTATTTATTTATTTGATTTCTATCCCACCTTTTCCTCCAAGGAGCTCAAGATAGCAACATACATGGTTTCCCCTTCCTCATTTTTCCTCACAACAACCCTGTGAGGTAGGCTAAGAGACAATGGCTGGCCCAAGTTCATCCAGTGATTGAGTGGGGATTTGAATCCTGGTCTCCCAGGTCCCGGTCCAACACACACTACACCACATTGTCCTGTAGCCGTGGATGAGGTGCTGGAAACTCTGTAGGTCCCCAAAGCATGCCTAAAAATGACCTACTCAATTCCCTTCTATTTATCCCAACTTGTCCAGTCAATGGTCCAGTCCACTGGTGGGGGGGCATTCTCCAAGAGAAAGACTGAGCTCTGCTCTAGACATGAGGCACATCTCACTTTCTTTCTTGTCTACATCTGTACTGGGATTGTTTTATTTATTGTTTTATCGCTTGTTGTTTGCTACCCTAGGCTTCTTTGGGAGGAAGGGTGGGGATATAAGTTTAATAAATAGATAAAATAATAAAAATAATAGAGCCATCTTTCCCCCCCCAACCTCTACAGCAAATGGATGTAGACCTCTTGGACTTCTCCAGGTGGCTACAAAAGTGTCTTATTACGCAAACAAAATATGCACCACAATGTATTTGGTATCTCTGTCTCATTAATATAGTTGCTGAAGTTCAACAGGCCCTTAATCTGTGGACAGTCTTGTAAATTAAAGCTAGGTTAAGGCTCAAGTTAGGAATGGGCAGCAGTACAGAATTTCCATTAAAGAGGGCAGCACAACCCTTCTCATTGTTATTCTAGGAAGGAGAAAGTAGATAATGTACTCCTGTATGTAAAATAGTGTGTAATCCATGCCTCACTAAGACACAATCCCTTTGGACCACATACCTAAAGCTCTTTGCCTTTGCTTGCATGAATACATCTTCTGGAAGACATGCTTATTATTCCTTCTGTTTCTCCCCACCCTACCTTTGATGCAGATGCACAAAGATCTTGGACAAGAATGGGGAACCCAGAATATTTAAGGTGAAGGATCGGGATGAGATGGTGAAGAAAGTGATTGAGCCAATGGCTTGTCAGGGGCTGCGTACCATTTGCCTGGCATATCGGGATTTCCCTACTGGAGTTGAGCCTGACTGGGATACGGAAAACGAGATCCTGTCTGACCTTACCTGCATCACTGTGGTTGGCATTGAGGACCCTGTTCGGCCGGAGGTACCAGCATGGCTCTCTTTGATTTTTGCCTAGTGCAAGGAGGAGACAAATCACTTCTTTCCCCTGAATCATATTCTTTCGTCATGTTGGCTCTCATTTGGTCCCAACTGTTTTCCAGATTCATTTCCTTCAGACCCAGCTTTGTTTCCTCTTCTGATGCTTGTTCCCTTGAATGGGTCTTGTGCAAACCAGTGACTTTTACACTGGGCCTCTTCTCTAACATCCACCTTGCCACTTTCCCTCATTTGTCACTGTTACTTTAATCACCAATTCAGACTTTCAGTATATTGGACTCCTTTGCCCTTTCCGCCCCCTCTTCTTTCCTGCTGTCACTTCCTATCTTTGCCATGGCTCTGCTTTTTCTTGATTCCTGTGCACTGCTTTCTTATGGGTCCATCTGATTTACTGAACTTCAGACCTGGCTTCTTATTTATCTGCTCCTGCTCATCTGCTTTTAACTGCCTTAGTCCCATAAACTTTCTGACTGCTGCCATCACGGTCCTGCCTCACTCTCTGCCAGAGTTTGAAGATAACTGTATTTCCCATTTACAGTCAGTGGGTTGAATCCAATGTAGCGCTAAATTAAACTCACTTAGTGGCATGCATTTTCCAATGGCAAAATATTTTGCACCAGCCGAATGTTGTTGTGCAAGAGGCTGGATAACCAGTTTACTGGTAACTTTGTGGAACAATAGATTGCATACTTCATTATGCAGCACATTTCTGCTAGCACAGCTGTATTCCTCTTTTGCTCAACATCAAAACTTGCCCATCCTCTGTTGTGCCCGTGCACAGAGAATTCTGGATACAGCCCAGAAGCCGCTGGGATGCTGTGTTTTCAGTAAGGCTGGTAGTGTGAAGAAAAGGCCCCTGTGAGATTCTGGCAGCTACAGAGCAATGAGAAAGTCATGCGGTACAGCTTTGTCCTCCACGGAGTCACATTAATGGGGGGAAAGCTGCACCTGTTGAATGCTACCCTACTGTGCAGTTGTTGCAGAAGTTGACAGCCGTGTTAGGAATTGCCTGGAAGAGGGAATTTTGGCACACCCTGCTTTTCCAGTCACGGTGCTGCAGGAGGTGTGGCAAATATCTTAATTCTGTCTTCCAAGCAATTACAGAAGGGCCCAGGAACCCTGCCTCATCCTGAATGGGGCAATTTTAATTTACAAATTCCGCACAGAAGCAACTGCAGGGATTCTGACAGGGAATGAAGGCTGCTGAGGGAAGGGGCACGTTTTGAGCATCCAGCATCCGCCTCCTCGGCCTGCTTCTCCCCACCTCCCACACACTGTTTTCTCTCACAGCTTACTATGGTGGTGACAAGCAGACAACTGACCTAACAGAATCAACCATCCCAGGCCTACCTCTTGATTACATTTCAGCGCTGGCCCCCCGCACGCGCCTTTCCTTAATTAGATGTTGAATTATCTGGGGTTGGAAATGGCTTTGCAGATGCCCTGCGTGCAGTAGCTCTGGAGGCGGTGATTCAATTTGCTGGTGCCTTAGTAATGTCTCCCTCCCTGCTCAGGCTTGCTTGGTACAAGATAAAGCCTATTAGAGCAGGGATGCAGCAATGAAATCAGTGTTGCAGGGCAAGGAGGGAGGCTGGCCTGCCACTACTTTGCTGTCCCATAGCAGGCGAGTGGTAAAAAAAAATCCCTCTTGCCCGCCCACATTGTGGCGCCAGAGGTTCCCAAGCGATGCTGCATCAATTGGGGGGTGGGGCGCAACAAGTTTATGTCTCCCTAGAGGCAAGAAATTGTGCCTATTCCAGAAAATGCTCAGAAAAAAACTTGTTGCCTGGCTACGAACCGTGCATTTTCTGAGAAGCCACAATTGGCTCCAACTCTCAGCACACAGATTTGTACCTACATACAGTGAAATGCATGTCCGTGTGTGAGAAAGGTCCTCATGCATGGACCACCCTGGGCTCCTTTGGGAGGAAGGTTGTGATCTAAATTTAATCAAGTAACAAATAAATGACAGCTTGCGTTTAGGTTTTGTACAGTTCCAGCAGTAGGGGATCTGTCATGTACGAAGACAACCCTTTATCAGAGCACTTTCAGCTTGCAGTTCATGGCAATTTCCTCTTAGTTCCTTTTATTTTTGACTAAGTGGAAGGCAATCTCTTATTTTTAGTCACACAAGGAAGGGCCTCAGATGATGATCGGAGGGTCCAGATTGGTTCCTATGGAGAGAGGTGGTCTTTGAGGCATTGCGGCCCTGAGCTCTTTAGAACTTATAGGTCAAAACCAGCACTTTGAATTGGGTCTGGAAACTAATTGGAAGCCTCATCATCCATAATCAGATCATTTAAAGTTAAATTAAAGTTAAAACCATTTTAAATTGTTAAAATAAATAAAGTTAAAACCATTTTAAATAATTGGGGTAATAATAACAACCAGCCCCAGTAAGCAATACCCCAACCCAAGGTTCCATGAAGCGCCCTGCCCTCCTAGCCCAGGTGGAGGAGGCCTGTAAGGCAGGGAGCAGGTTCCCCAAGACTACAGCCAAAAGGAGCCGAAATGAGCTACTTTTTAGAGACAAAATCTGAAGATAACTCCATAACTTTTTTTGTTACTGTGTTGAAAGTCCAGTGGCAATAACTTGAACAGGATACATCTTTAAACAAATGTTTGTTGCTTTTTTTTAATGACCTACGTTTGGAGCAGTTGAATTGCAGTGTTGTCTGGAATGTATGGACATAAAAACACAAGTGAAACATGGAACAAAATGTTGCAGAGTGAAGTGTTCCTGTTCAGCGTTCCAGCCAACCCACTAACCCGTCTTTCAGGATACTCCATTCCAATCTCCTCCCTCCCCTGGTTTTCCATTCCCCCTCACTGTCTGCATTCTGTGGCCACTGAGCCTGCTTAAAACAATTACCGTGTTGTTGAGGTGGTGGGGCTTCCACAGTTGAGGTTTCTTCCTAAGTATTTTTTTCTACTTCTGCAAACCTGGGTTTTTCACCCTGAGCCTCCTGATTCCCTCCTGAGCACAGATGTATCATTTTGACTACATAAGGATCTAGACTCAGGTAATGAGTTTCCTGTTAGTTTATAGTTGTTGTTCCCCACCCTCCCCGCTCCCTCTTCAGCCTTTATCCATGATTTCCCGCTGCCTCATGCGTGCACGGCTCAGCTTCCTGACTCTGTTAGCTCATGGCTTTCCTACAGGTGCCTGATGCAATTCTGAAGTGCCAGCGCGCTGGTATTACCGTCCGGATGGTTACAGGTGACAACATCAACACAGCCCGTGCCATTGCAACCAAGTGTGGCATCTTGCTACCTGGGGAGGACTTCCTGTGCTTGGAAGGGAAGGAATTCAACCGGCTGATCCGCAACGAGAAAGGAGAGGTGAGAGGAATAAGGGATTGAGGGAACAGGGTGGTGTAGAAGCCACTCAGGGGCCCGGTCAGTTTTTTAGAGGACCACTCCCCGCTTGACAGCTTCTGAAACGTGTCTCATTCTGTGTAACGCATTTATTCTGTGATCTCTGGGGAATAATGAGCTTTTTCAAGCTCCTGAGAAGGAAACTCTTAGCTCTGAAGTGCAGGCTTGGCAAGGCTAGAATGCAGCTATAGAGAGGGCTTTTCCCTGCCCATGCTTGTTTTTAATACTACAGGTATTTTCTACGGCCTCCTGCTTTGCACCTGGGCTGACTCCAGCCACTTATAAAGCTGGCTGGTTTTGCTCAGGATAGAATCAAGAGAATTGTAGAGTTGGAAAGAACTTTGGGGGTTATCTAGTGCAACTCCCTGCAATGCAAGAATCTCAACTGAAGCATCCATGATAGGTGGCCATCCAACCTCAACCTTCTCATGCTTTATATGAGATCCATGTTAGCATGGACAGAGTGGGTTTTTACCCACATGATTGGCTGGCACAACCCCTTGGATTGTGAAATTATATTAGTTTGCCTTTAGATAAGCAGGTGTCACTTGTGAGTTCTCAGAACTTCCAGGTAGGAGGAAAGAGGAAAGCAGTTCTCAAGCTCCTGTTCCATGCCAATTGGTGAGATTGTGGTTTTGTCTTGCAGGTGGAACAAGAACAACTGGATAAGATTTGGCCCAAGCTACGGGTCCTGGCACGATCTTCACCCACAGATAAACACACACTTGTTAAAGGTAAGGACTTTTGAGGTGGCGGAACTTGCCCTCCAAAAAAATGTCCTCCAGAAAGTGGGAGGGGGAAGAGAATAGAGGGGGCAGAGCCCAGCTCCCTATAGCAGCATTCTGTGCATTCGCCTTTAACCTGCATGTGTGAAACAGACCTTTGCTTGGAAAATTATATCCTGCCATTCCAATGTGGGAAAGAAATACTCAGTGCAGCTTTCACAACCAAAAGTAGTTAAATAACAATTAAAAAAATTAAGAGAAATAGAATCATGGAATTGTAGAGTTGGAAGGGATCTTGAGAATTGCCTAGTCCAATCCCTTGCAATATGCAGCTGTCCCATACAGGGCTCAAACCTGCAACCTTGGTGTTATCAACACAATGTTCTAACCCAGACTTTTCCAAACTTCTCATGACACACTTTTTAGGCATGCATCATTTTGCGACATGGTAATTCCGTTTTACTAGCAAGTCAGAGGTTAAATTAACCCCTTTCCAGGAGCGCGGGGAGCGTTCACACAACACACCCACACACTGCAGCCAACACACTAACGTGTCGCGGCACACAGTTTGGAAAGCTCTGCTGTAACCAACTGAGCTTAGAAAACCCCTTTTTCTTCATCAGCAGGCAGACTGAACGCTTGCCGAAACAGTAAAGTCTTCAGCTGACAGTGAAACATTGGCAAAGGGGAAGCTGCACAAAGCTTCGGGAGGCAGAGAGTTCCACAGTCTAGGCGCCCCAAAATAAAATATATCCTTGCCAACTATACTTAGTGGCATGTGTGAAAGGGTCTCCCCGGTGATCTTTGGTGGATAGCCTCATATGGGAAGAGGCTGCCCTTTTGGTATCATTGGCCCTAAGCTGTAACCACCACAACCTGAATTGCTTTTGGAAAATGACCCATTGCGTTGCCGCTGGATGCTTTGCTGCCAGTTTGGGTCTCTCTGTGCCTGCCTTCTACTGACGTTCCTACCATCTTTCAGGAATTATTGACAGTACCGTTGGAGAACGGAGGCAGGTGGTGGCTGTGACTGGGGATGGCACCAATGACGGCCCAGCCTTGAAGAAAGCAGACGTGGGATTTGCTATGGTATGGACTAATTGGTGTGTTGGAAACCAAATACAGCAGCATGTGGGGTTAGTGATTTGCTTGTGTGTGCCTTGCCATAATGGAGCTGATAAGCGGTGTGTGTTAAAGCTCTGTTTTTATTCTGCTCTATTTTCTGTTTCAGTTTTTGCACTTTGCAGAAGTCAGGAATGTTACAGCTCAGGACAGAATCTCACAATCCCTGGGCTCTGTAGGACACAGCAGGCAAGCATTAGGAAAAATTGGTCACCACAGGATACCTGCTTAATACTTCTGAAGCTTGCTGGGATTGTTCTGGCAGCGGCAGATTCTGTAGTAACTGACTGCCACCGTGTGTCTGTAATGGAGTTTTGCAATAAGCCTAATTGCCTTCTTGATCTGCTGCCATGGTTCTTCACTGAGGTGCAGGAGGAGTCTGAGCAGAGAGTTACTGCCTAGGTTTCTACCACACTTTTGGTGTTGCAAAGGGGGACAATCAAAATCACCAGTGGAATCTGCAGCAAAATGTTGCCATGTTCCATACCCTCCTCTGTGATCCACCATTTCCCCCCCTGCCACCCAGTTTTGTGTGCCTCCCTGCCTGTAATAGAATTATATGCCCATTGCTCAGTCCTCAGTGGGCTGTTTCAAGCCTTCCCTCCCTTAAACGTAGCAGGTGTTTTATATATATATATATATATATATATATATATATATATATATATATATATATAAATATACACACACACACACACACACACACACACACACACCCTGCAAATTGTGAGGTTCTCTGAGGCCTTCCTCTTCTGCATGGATGGTCCCATTTTTGATAAATAAGAGCTGACACTCAACTCTGAACTTCAGAAAGAGAGGAAGTATTTTATGTCTCAAAGGGCCTTGTATTTCCTATACGCCAATCAGTTAACTCATCCATGGTTTTTTGGGGGGGGTATTATGGGATTAGCCATCTAATTCCTCCTGCAATCTCGTGGTCCTCATCTGAAACTGGAAGGTGCCTGCCATTTTGAGCGCAAGCCTATCTCTGTGGAGAACCAGTCGTAGCAGCAGAACGATGACCTCTTGCCAGCTTGATCTCCTCCTCCTCATTTTCTCTCCCTCAGGGCATTGCTGGCACAGATGTGGCTAAAGAGGCCTCAGATATCATCCTGACAGATGACAACTTTACAAGCATAGTCAAGGCAGTGATGTGGGGCCGCAACGTGTACGACAGCATCTCCAAATTTCTGCAGTTCCAACTTACGGTCAACGTGGTGGCTGTGATTGTGGCTTTCACGGGCGCTTGTATCACGCAGGTAACATCAGTCAAACAGGGAGGGGTTTTATCTATAGCTTAATGTTTGGAACAATTGAGGTGTCTTGGAACTAGCCATTCTGAATGCCATTCCTAGCTCTGCTGGGCCTCTTTTGTTTTGGAGCTTTGAAATTCACAATGTCTGGTCTTGATGCAGGGCAGCGTGTAAAGACCTGTGTTACGGAGATGGTTGGGTTGGATTTCAAAGGTAGCCATTTTCTTGTTGTATCCAGCCCAAAGATCCATCTAGCATTTCCAGCAGTGGCCAACTGGATGCTCCTGGCAGGTCTCAAAGCTGATGAAGAGAGCAATCCCTTGTTTGTCATCAGCTTCTGGTAATCAGAGGTATAATGACCCATAAAACGGAAGATCTAGATGGCTATTGCAGCTCATAGCTAGGAATGACCTGTCCTCAGTACCAAGGGATGGAGAAACTGCAGCCTACAGATGTTGCTGGACTACAACTCCCATCATCCCTGAACATTAGCCATGCTGCCTGGGACTAATGGCAGTTGGAGTCCTGCAACATCTGGAGGACCAAAAGTTTGCCATCCCCAGCTCCATACATTTGTAGAGATTATTGCAGCATGGAAGCACTTGGAAAATTTGCTGTCATTGCCTATTGAAACATCTCTGCAACAATGAAGACTGCATAGATATTATTTTTTATTAATTAAATGCAAGTTGGTGTTCTGAAAATAGGAGTTGGAGCCTTAAGGATGCACAAAAGTTATTTGGGAGAAGATTATAGATCATAGAATTGTAGAGTTGGAAGGGACCACAAAGGTCATGGAGTCCAACCCCCTGCAAGATACATGTGCTCTCTAAGCTAACCCCCCACTCTGCACTAAATATTTAGTAGTTTAACACTATAGTTGTAGCATTAGTATTCCTGGGCTTCCAACTTGACTACCCCTGGATGATTATACTAGTGGGTTAAGAGTTTGAACTTGTTGCATGTCAGCTCCAGGTGAGCAGCTGTTGGAGTGGGGAGGCATAGTCCTGGACCAGAAATGAAATGCACTCCTTTCTGATGGATGCTTCTCCCTTTGCAGGACTCTCCTCTGAAGGCTGTCCAGATGTTGTGGGTCAACTTGATCATGGATACCTTTGCTTCGTTAGCCCTTGCCACAGAACCCCCAACCGAATCCTTGCTCTTGCGCAAGCCATATGGCCGCAACAAGCCACTCATTTCCCGCACCATGATGAAGAACATCCTGGGGCATGCTGTGTACCAGCTCACCATTATTTTCACACTGCTCTTTGCTGGTGAGTCAGAGATGGAACTTGCAGCCTTTAGCAAGAAAAGAAACCATTAGGTTGGGTCTTGGAAATCAAGGTTCTCTTTTCCCTATATCTACCCTGCCATACTTTCCTTCCCTCCACAAAAAAAATTGTGGGCCTTCAATTTAGTTGGCAGCAATAATTTATAATAATTCTATGGTAGCTGTTGGTTGTGTTGCTTAGCATACAGAAAAGTTTTCAAACAAGGCTACTCTTTCAGTAAAATGAAACTGTTCATGCAGCTGATTCTGATAGCTGGCTACTCTCCCATCTATGATGTAGACTGCCAGGAGCCAGTGGCGGAGCAACATGCTGCAGCCCCCGGAGTGGAGAACAGGCGGGGGCATGGTGCGTTGCCCGCGAGGGCATACTGCATATCTTGAGTTGGTGTGGCACACATCCCGGGGGGTGGCCGGGATGGCACCCTTCCCCCCAAATGGTGCCTGGTGTGGTGTGTTCCCCCTGCCCCCCTTTGTACGCCAGTGCCAGGAACAACTTCTATGTATGATCTTGCAGGGTTCAGAGGCAGAAATTCCATGCAAAAGTCATAATGAAGACCATTGCATGTCTGGCTGTTGTGCAGCTTTGACACAGTCTGTCAGGAAAAGACAGTCTCTATGGAGACTATATGACCAATACATTTAATCCTTGGCCAAGGGAAGAGCTTTAATCTAGGAAATTATGCCTTTCATCAACATAATTTAGCTTTTCTTTTGCCTTTTAAAAGCTGTTTTACATTGGTTTTTCCTTCAAGTGATGTATTTAAATTTGGACAGGTTCAAGTACAAGTTAATTGGACTTCTTTTGGCTCCAGTCTCATAAAGGGAGCTGTCTAATTTTCCAGCAGCTCCTTATCTAGGACTGACAATCCTCATTCCAAATACAACCCTCATTCTGCCCTGAGAAGACATTAATGCAAATTGCACCGTCCTTTTTGTGTGCATGGGTCTGGTTTGTATCATCCGGTTGCCAATATCTGAGACTTCGCAGAATGCAGACTTTGGCAAGTACAAGTAATGTGGAAGGACAGGGAATCAAGACAAGAATAGACATCTCACTTTCTGGATTCATTGGCCTGATGTGCACCTCATATTAAACCATAATTTAAAAGAACCTATTCCCACCACGCTCAGTCCCTCGCTCCTGCTGCGCCACAGAAAAAACAAGCCAGAGTCTGGGTTGTCATGTCATTCATCTAAATCTATGCTCATGGTTTGAGCAGCGAGCCCTTGCACATTGAACCATAGTTTGTTTTGAACTATGGTTTGATGCATTTTCTTAGTTCCATGATTAGTGTCTACGTTCCAGTTGGCTGGTGGGGTTTAAGAAGGCTGAAGAGCATGTCCCTTGGCATACACAGCCAATGAGCTACTGTGTTGCCTCTGTGCACTTCCTTTGTAACTGCAGGGAGCAGCTCTCTGCAGGGTGTTTGCAGAATTGCAGCAGGCTCTCTCGGAATGGTGCCACCCCACGGTTGCTTCTACAGATGGGCAGTCCCTATCTTTTGATACCCTGTTTTCCTGGAGACACTAATGTCACATTATATTTGTCCCACACTCATGAGGGCTAGAAGCCTAGCTTGGATTTTGGACTTGTTTTTTAATGAAAGGTGAAATTCTCAGGAAAACACAAATACACAAGCAACAGGAAGTCCCCAAATATGAAAATGTACCGAACAAGCCTATAGAGAACGAAGTGAAAATGGATACACACAAGACAATAAGCAATACACATTCTTGATGGAACACCCGTTATTAGCCTGCTTTGCCAAATGAGTCTTTTTCAAACATATCCCAGCAACGTTGAGTCCTTGGGAAGAAATATTTTCAACCGTCTTCTTAGGGAATGAATCCAAATTCTTCATATGCATCAACAAGATCCTTTATTGGCCATTAAAACAGTCTAATATTAGGCAAAACAGTGTTCCATTGGGTGTGTATATTGCTTTTTGTCTTATGTATATCAGTGTTAATTCTCTTCTGTATATGGTTCTTCAGTACAGTATAGCATATTTTCATATTTTGGGTCTTTCTGTTGCTTGTGTATTTCTACCTAGGGAGCCTTGCTGCAAGTTGTGTGTTATCCTTGAATTCTCAGGAAGCTACTTTGTGTGCTGGAAGAACGAGCCTGTGCTGTTCAGAGAATGAGTTGCTTAATGGCACGCAAGATATGTTTGCAGTTAACCCTGGTTTGGGGATTGTGTTGCATAATCACATCATAATCTCTGGTGTCTGTGTGTAGGGGAAGGATTGTTGTTATTCTTATCATTTTCTCTTCAAATTCTTCTTCTGCTAGGTGAGAAATTTTTTGATATTGACAGTGGCCGGAACGTCCCCCTCCACTCCCCACCCACTGAACACTACACCATCGTCTTCAACACTTTTGTCATGATGCAACTTTTCAATGAGATCAATGCTCGCAAGATCCATGGTGAGCGGAATGTCTTTGAGGCCATTTTCCGGAACCCCATCTTCTGCTCAGTGGTGCTAGGAACCTTTGTTGCCCAGGTAAATTATATTGGCTAAGAGGCAGGTGGGAAGGGGATCATGAGGAAATGGAGAGAGAAAACTGGAGGCGGAGGGGAGAGATTATGAAAGGGAACACTGTCGGAAGTTGTTGTCTGACGCATGCTCCTTGACCAAACACCATATAGCTCTTTGTGAGGCTGACCACAATAAGGCCTTCTATGGGCAATCCATCCAGAAGATAAATTGTATATCGAGGAGTTAGTGATCTAACAAGACAGGCCTACCTTGCAAGTGTGTATGAAAACAGAAATAAGATGATTGGATACGAGAGTTCTCTACTCGTGGGAAGGAGGACAGCTAGCATGGAGAAAGATCTCTTCTCTGGAACCAGAAAGACAGTCTCCAGGTCATCTCCAGAGGTGCAAGTAGGCAAAGCAGAGAAAATGAGTCCTCTTTCAGTCATAAGAACATAAGAGCCCTGGCGGCTCAGGCCATCCTGTTCTCACAGTGACCAATCCGATACCTATGGGAAAGCCCATGAGCTGGATTGGAGTGCAGTAGCATTCTCCCTACTTGTGATTCCCAGGAACTGGTATTCAGAGTCAGATAGACTGGCTCCCTCGTGAGTAGAGAGGAATTGCTTCTCTCAGGATACCTCTGCTTTATTCCCACAGAGCAGACAGTTATATTTTAGTGTGTTCAGCCCACATAGACCTCATCCCCTGAATTCACTAGCCAACAAGAATGTTGTTTCAGCCCAGACTGGGAGCAGGGGGGTCCCTCTGAGTTGTCAGAGGTCTTTCCCCCAGGGCACCAATTCAAAGGTTTCGTACAGTTATGTCAGGGAGGACAGGGAACCCAAGGGTTAGAGTCAAGGGAAGTCCAGCCCAGTGCAGACATCCCTCAGGGCAATTTCCCTGCCAAAGGCTGTGGGACCCCTTCGTCTCTCTCTCTCCTTTCCACATAGAGACCAGTCCACTACAGTAGCTGAGCCATATGATATTAGCTCAGCTTTTCCTGCAGCTCCACCTTCGGCTCAGGCAGTTCCATTTCCCGCAAACTTGTGTGACATCATTCACAGGGAATAGGCCAAACCATCTAAGCCAAAATCTCGTCATCATTTTTGCTACCATGTATCAGCTGATGTAATGCATGGCTTGGCTACACCCAAGGCAGATGCCCCAGTTACACCTCTCATATCTGAGGAACTCTTGCTTTCGGACTTAGATGAGTTTCTGAAATGGACTGAAGTGGCTGGGGCCCCCAATGCAGATGCTTCAAGGCACATTTCATGGCTCTTGAGCCCACAGCTACATCCTCCAGCAGCCTTCACCTCTCTGAACCAATCCAATTGAGAAATACCTGGACACATGATACAGATGTCTTCCCTTCCGATGCCTTATAGTGGAATCTCACTGAAGAAAACTCTCATGTGTAGTCTGCTGGCTTTCATTATGCACATCAGGGCAATAATACACATTGAAGCTTGGATCTGATTGTGGGTCCGTGTTATGGTGCTCTGGTAACATGCCACTCAAACCGGTGATGAGGCTAATTTTTGTGGTACTTAACAAACTGTGTTGATGCATTCAGGCATGACTCTCATAGAAACCGGCATACAAATAGCCCCATGCTGTAGACATGGTATTTACACAGAAGAGCTCACCTTACGTGTGAGGTATCACCAATGCACTGGCGAAAGTTCCTTTTTCAGTTTTATGATGTGAATAAGCACTTTTCTTATGCAAGAATCATGCAAGAATGGGAAGAAAGGGAGGGTCCCTTGAGTAGTTCAGAAAAATGACTTGAAGCCACCTTCTGTCCTTTGTCCAAAGCACACCCTGCCCAAATGTAGCTAACTAGAACGTGACATGCAAGTTGTTGCATGTTTTTGTCTAGTAACATGCCATGAGTTACCTGAAGAAAATGTAAAGTGTACTGTTTTGGAAGGTAACAATTCTTTCTGTACCTCCATGGTTCTTTTTTTTTTTTTTAACCAAAGCTGATCTGACTATGCTCTTTTTCCTCTTATGCCACAGATCATCATTGTAGAATTTGGTGGGAAGCCCTTCAGCTGTTCTGGACTGACCTTGAGCCAATGGTTCTGGTGTGTTTTCATTGGTGTTGGAGAGCTGCTTTGGGGACAGGTGAGCCTGAACAAGATAGGGCCATGTTGTTAAAGGAAGGCTAAGCACCTCTGAGTTATGGTACACACACATACACACTTTGCAGCTATGTGGGTGCAAAATTTGGTGATGCTGTTAATAGTCCAAAGTGCTTTATGAAGACAAGACTCACCTTCAAAAGCATAGCAGTCTTTAAGCTTAGATCAAGGATGGGGAACCTGTGGCTTTCCAGATGTTGTTAAGTCTGCCTCTTTCATTGACCATTCTGGCTGGGACTGATGGGAGCTGGAGTCCAACAACAAGTAGAGAGCCACAGGTTTTCTCAGTCCTGACCTTAGATGTCTAAATTCAAGACCCAGGCTTTAAAGCAGAGAATGATCAGTTCTGTGCTGCCACAAAACTGAGTGAATTAAGGAGGCATGGTTGTCACTTCTATTGCAATGGGGAGTTTTCATTGAGAATAAATTCATCTACATTACTAACTCTAATTCTGTCATTGGGAAGGAATTCCTTCCTTGGGAAGGAAATGTTGTCTACTCCTTTTTACAACCAGCTATACATTCTCACCCTCTATTTCTCTCAAGCAAACTGTTGTTGTTCTTCCTTTCTCCCTGGTTTCCTTCCTCTGAAAGTGAAATCCTTTCAAATGCAATTGCACACATGGGGAGAGTCATTTTGTCAGTTGCACTGGCTATATGAAAAATGTTGTTTATTCTGTGAGCCAGGCTGAGGTCCTGAAGCTGTCCGAAAGATTAAACATAAATTAATTAAATAAAGCAATAGATTTTTATTTTTTTAATGACATGATAATGCTTAGCACTGCTTGGGATGGCATGACCCAATTGCATGGAAAAATTGTCCAGAGTTATGTTGTTGTTTAGTCGTTTAGTCGTGTCCGACTCTTTGTGACCCCATGGACCAGAGCACGCCATGGTCTGACTCTTCGTGACCCCATGGTCCAGAGTTATAGTGCTGACCAGATAAGCGTCTGGTTTTTTTGAGACCCAAAATTGTACAAAGCAAGGAGGAATTAACCTTGAGTGTCCTGTATGTCTCTAGTTGATCAGCAGCATTCCAACCAATCAGCTGAAGTTCCTGAAGGAGGCAGGCCATGGCATTAACAAGGAGGATATTAATGATGAGGAGTTCACTGAGGGTCTAGATGAAATCGACCATGCTGAAATGGAGCTGCGGCGAGGACAGATTCTCTGGTTCCGGGGTCTCAACAGAATACAGACTCAGGTACAGTTTTCATTTCTCCTCTGCTAGGGACTTTTGACTGCCTCCATTGGCGACTCATAGCTGTGTCCTCTCCTGCCATAATCAGAGCCCATCCCAGTGAAAGCAGGGCTGCATGCCATGGAAAGGGATGTGCCATTCACACTGTTGGAAGAGTTGGGAATCAATGGCCTGAGCTAGTGGTGTTGATGTACATGCAGCTGAGCAGATGCACTCACCTGGGCTTTTTCTAAGCATCGGTGCTTGCTTCCAAGGCAAGTCTCTGCATGCAGAAGAAAAGATGGAGCATTTGATGCCAACCTTCTCTCCCTGCCTCTGTGATGCAATTCTTTGCAAACAAAAATAGCAGTCCTGCTGAGCTATGCATGTGGTCATTGCTCAGGGTCCCACAGTTTGCCTCCAGATCTTTACAGCCCCACTAAATATTTGAAAAAGGACAATCTATCTTGCTGTTGATTTACACTAAATCCTTTGCCGCTTTTGCCATGGCCCTTAAAAGTGAACTTGGATAAAGCCATTACTTGTGGAGGATTCCACAAAAGGGAAGATCAAGCCCTTGTAAAATCAAGGGGAATGTGTTCCCTACCATTCATGGACTTAGGCTGACAGCACAGCAGAGCGTTTCCTCCTTCTGGAGGAACAAACACAGACCAGGCTGCAGATATTTCTGATGGTAAAAATAAATTCAGCCACTTCATTCAGGGGCAGGTCCCCCTGAAGATTCCAGATGAAGATGAAGTTAACATTAACCATTCCTTGCAGATATATACACACAGAGACCATGATATTGCAAGAACTTGCATTGGCTTTCCAAGTCCCAGAACCTTTTCTTCATATGTTATAAAATGTGTTTTGACAACTATTCACCGAAAACAAGGTTACAATAGTTGCACAGACACTGTGACTCCAAGCACATTCTTAGATTCTGGATTCTTCTCAAGGAAGTGGCATTCACAGAACAGAAATCAGCTGCAGTTTCATGTCTAGCAAAGGTTCCATCCACAATACATCAACTTTCATAAGGTGTAAGGACTGGCTGATTATTAAAAAATACCAGCAGCAACATCCATCTTCTTGAGCTTGTATAACCCAGCCTAGATTGTTGCTTTAAGGTATTCTTTTAAGAAGAATATAAGGAAGGTTAGCTCCACTACTGTCTTTCAAATGAAATGGCTCTGACCTCACTTTTTGGGCTGTTTTTGCATATTGGGGTAATTAGTCATCTCAAGGCCTTGCACTATCCTAACGAAGCAACCTCATGCAACCAGCAATCATTACCAGTCTTAGACCCCACCTGCATTTAAATCAGTATCATTCCACTCTAAACAGCCATGGCTTTCCCCAAAGAATTCTGGGAACTGTGTTTCATTAAGGGTGCCGAGGGTTGTTCGAAGACCCTTATTCTCCTCAGAGAGCTACAGTTCGCAGAGTTTCGCAGGATAATGGATTGACTGTAATACCTCTCTGAATATTGTAGCTCTGTTAAGGTAATAGGAGTCTCCTAACAATGCTCACACCCTTCACAGACCACAGTTGCAATATAAAAACACAAAATACATACCATAATAATAAACAAAAACAATAACACCCCCCCACAATTTATTTTTTTTAATGGTATGATATTGCTATAAATATATAGGGCAGATGGGATTTTTTTTGTCATTACTCTGAGTTCAGTGATGAGAGTTTATTCCTGGGGCCTTCCTAACCACTGGTGACAACTCACTGTTGCATGATAGTTATTACCATTATACTAGAGATGCTGATATAGTGTTGCATAATTTTTATAAATCACTACCCTGGGCTCCTTTGGGAGGAAGGGTGCGATATATGTTTAATAAATACAGATGAGGCGACACTAATTTCACTGCTTTCTTCCTTCTGCCTGCCAGGGGATGCACTAGTATTTAAAAGCCAAATCTAGTGTATGGTGTATCCCAGTAAGCAGGAGAGATTGATGGGGAAGATAGAGCCAAAGGAGGAAGGGACAGAGGGCAAGTTGAGGACTGAGCTTTGTGGAATGGAGGTCCTAAGTTAATGCTCAGCCCTTTCCTTTTCATTGTATGCCTTGAAAAGTCACAGAAATTTGCTATTTGTCCAGTTGCTTGCCTCCATGATAGGAAACCAACCCCCTGAAGGAGGCAAAATGATCTTGGGTGAATGTCTGCATGAGACCTGGATATGAGTTATATTTTACATGTATTTTACCATTGTGATCTGTGACCACATGGAATGTGGTTCTTTGTACTGTGCATTGTTTTAAAAATATTGTTTTGATCCGCACACCCAAGTCACATGCAAAGGATGAAATGAAGACCGAACCTACTGAGTTTGCCAAAGGCTGCATGTGGGCATACAGTTTGACGCAGCATCTAGTTGTTTAACGTTCTGATGCTGTCTTGTATCAGATGGGCAAGATCACTGCTGCATGTCACTCACTGCCTAGGACGTTTCACTGTGAGTTCCAAGGAATGCAAAGACCCATCCTGGGTCAGAGTTGCGCATCACTTGAGGAGAAGTGTCTGGGTTTAGTTGCCTGTGCTGGTCCACAGCAAAGTCTTCAGAGGGAGAGCCGTTCAATATCAGAAGTGCTCCTCTCTGTACTCCAGACATGGCAGATGATGGTAGGTACAACCAGACATAATATGGTATTGCAAAGTTTCCTGAACTGTAAGAAACCCTCATCAAGCCAATAAGGAAGAAGTGACCAGGTCCAGTGTGTGAAAGAGCTGTTTCACTGATGGAGCTTTGCATGTTCACTGAATGGACAACGCTGCCTGCTACAGCCAGCACTATGCAAATGTGAGACACCTTGAGTGGTTGTGGGGGTTTTTTTAATGTGTGATATGTAATGTAGATCTAAGCAAACAAGCCTTGAACCTGGAAACCAAAGCTCCTGGTAATGCAGATTCTCCTATATCTGTCTTCCTTCGGGAAAACAGTGGGGATTCTTTTTACTGCTTGCATGATTAACCACTGAAACAGTCTGCATCCAGGATACAATAGCCACAGTCCTTCCCTTCTGAGCAAAAGGCATTTCCAGCTGAGATAGAATGACTTGCCAGTGCTTAGAGCAACCGGAGGTTGTACCAGTGCAGCAGCTTTTTCTGCCCTTCCCTTTCCAAAACCAGGAATGATACAAAGAACACTTTCTGCTCTTGTGATACCTCTGCATGCTGCTGTGCCCTTTCTGCTTTGGGATGAATGGACAAGCTGCTGCTGCAGTTAATTCCAGCTTGGTTGTTATGTGACTTGTTTCCTAATGTTGGCCAAACGAAATGACCCACTCTGATTCAGGGCCTGGACCTTGGCAATAAGCCTGGCTGGCACACACCACTCCTGGTTAGAGTTTTCTGCCATTGGCCCTTAGTGTCCCTTGGTGACATTTAGAACCCACCACAGATGTCAATGTGCAGGCTGCACTTTTGGGTCATTCAGACTTCGGCCTTCATGCTCCTTCTTCCTGCTGCCTTTATATAAGATTCCCACCACCTGCTGTCTCACCTACACATTTAAAATCAGAAGTGGTTTGACTACACCAGAGGTGGTAAACTTGTGGTCTTGCAGATGTTATTGGACTTCAACTTCCATCAGCCCCAGCCAACATGGCAGTGGTCAGAGTCATGGGAGTTGTAGTTCATCAGAGGTGCCCCATACCTGTTATAGTCAAATGCATGTGATGAAACTCGGGCAACACCTAGGAATAGTGATTTGTAGCAGAGTTGTGGTGTGGTGTACGTATAAATATGCTTAATAAATTTGTCTCTCCCCTGCCACCAGTTACTCTGCAGATGCACATTTATCCTTTGCAAAATGTGTATCTGGAGCTCTGGAGAGGGGGTGGGTAAGTCGCTTTGGGATGAATTGAGGCAGGACAGTAAGAGGCTAGGGAAGAGGTTTTTTAATACTTACCTAACAAATTTATACACTGCCCATCCATGTAAATAATAACAATTCCAGGGCAGGCGACAGGAACCAGGCTTAAAAACAAAAACAAAACCGACAGATGGAATATAAACACCACAATAAAAGTAGGAGTTAGGCTTCCCTCCTGCAATTTCTCCACTACACATTGCCCCATCTCGACACTCCACAGCAACCAAGATGTAGACCTGCAAAGTTTCATTATATGCATTTGCACATAACACGTAGTTGGACCCTAAAATACTGCACCTGCTGCAAACACAGGAATAATTGGGGGAGAGAAAGGAGATGGCTGGGAGCTCTTGGCTGAGGGGCTCTACGTTTTGGATGAACTGCTGAAACTGTTTACGGGGATGTCTTGGGTTTTTCCTCTTTCCCCTTCCACTTTGGTTCCTTACTGTTTGTATCTGTATCCTTTGTCTGCCCGGTTTCCCCTTCCAACTCTCCCAGTTCCTTTTCCTCTTTTGAATGTGGGACAAAGCTATCTTACTCTCTGATTCTTTGCAGATGGACGTAGTTTACACATTCCAGACCGGCGCCTCCTCTTTACAGGGAGCCCTCAGGAGACAGCCTTCCATCGTGAGCCAACACCACGATGTAAAAAATGTTTCTAGCCCAACCCATGTAGCTCTTTCCTCCGTCAATTCCACTCCCACCACTTCTGCTGCTGCTGCTGCTGTTGCTGCTGCATCTCCTCCTGCGGGCAGTGAGTGATAGTCTATTCAATGCATGACTTCCTAATAACCACCAAAGGGCACTCGCACAGACCTAACCAAACCTGTTCTCTTTCCCTTTTCTTTTAACCCATAACTTGATTCATGGTTTCTTGTCTTGAGAATTGGGAGGAAGTGCGGGAAAAAGCCATTCTGTTTATATATTATATACAACTTTTTTTAAGCTCTTGCATCTTTTAACTTTTAGTTCTTTCTGGTTCTTTTTTCTGTTTGTTTGTTTTTATCTCCTACTCTATTGCAACTTTTTGTCTTTCTCCTCCTTGCAGGACTGAATTATGACTCCCATATTTGGGTACCCAGAAAGTTTGATGCTCTTATTAGGGGGACAGCAGAGGGGAGGGGTAGTTTAGTTATCAGCCACAGCTAAATATAGAGATGGGCAAATGACTCTGTCTTGCTTTCAACAGGAAGTGGTCCTGCTGATATGATTTTCCTCCTACTCTAATCGTAATTTCATAGAATTAGTAGAATTGTAGAGTTGGAAGGAACCATGAGGGTCATCTAGTCCAATGCCTTGCAATGCAGGAATCTTTCACTCAACATAGGGCCTGAAGCCACGACCCTGAAATTAAGAGTCTCATGCTCTGTCAACTGAGCTATTCAGGGATTAATTGAAAGCAGCATTTGCCCTTGAAGGGTTCTGGAAGGCTTCGGCTACAATCTTGTGCACCTTTACTTGGTAATAAGCCTTATTGCACTCAGTGGGAATTACTGTGGAATAAACATGCTTCAGATTAGGCAGTTAGCACCTGACTCTTATTCAGATCAGGAGACTCAGGGTCTCAGGGTAGCAGGCTCAGCATCATCAGTTTCAAGATTTTGTTTGGTTCTGCATCAAGGCTAATATTATCAGGTAGGACTGATAAAGTCTGCTGGTGCTGTTGAGTCCTTAGGCACTTCTGAGAATGATAGATCAGCCCTCCTCTTCTATGCAAACATCTCATTCCTTTTCTTAAAAAAATAGGGGTGCAAATATAATATGTTCTGTCACCATACAGATGCTCTTGATTTGGAGGAATCTCTTGTAATCAACACTGAGCTATTATTAGGGGTGGGATCTCAGTCATCTAAACCGGGAGCTTGTATTAGCACTCTACAGCATATCATGTAATCTGTGTAGAATCCACAGCCTTTTAGTTTATGTCAGTGTGCTGCTTGTTTACAGAGACTTCTGTGGGTCTTCTGTTTTAGTTAGACTTCCAAGCCAGACTTAAGTCCTTTATTGAAGCTAAACTTTGTGTTCTGCTTCTGCACTGGAATAGACTTTGCCTGTGTGCACAAAATTGGGTGGCTTAGTTGTTTAGAAATTGGATTTCTACAAATGCAGGCATTGGTCCAGTTCACATATTGCAGCAACCCATAAATGATTTCCTATGAATGCACTTTTCTGGGCATGAACCCTGTCTTAGCATTATGTCCAAACCAGGGATTATGGTTTGTTACAAAATATATATATAGTTGATCCAAGAACAAATGTTGGTCTCCCATGGTTTGTTGGGAGTGAAAGAAACCACAATTCCTAGTTCAGATGTAACTCTTAAACCCAGGGATCATGGCTTTTTTTTCTCCAAGTGAAAGCAAGGAGGAGCAAAGTGACCCAGATTGGTGTGTTTATGGTAAACCAATAATGTGGTGTGTCAAAAGAGCGCATTAACTTTTCCTGCGCAAAGAGATGGCAGGTGTGAAAAGATGGTATACAAAAGAATATTTACATAAAACAGCAGATACTAATTTTTCTCATTTATCTGGGGCAGTCATTTATGTGCTTTGCTGTACTATAAATAATATACATATATTGTCCAGAAAGGTTATCTTTAAAACAAACACACACACATACACACACATACACATACACACACACACCCCTATGCTTCTAGAGTAGCCTTCCCCAATCTGCTGTTCTCCAAATGTTTTGAACTACAACTCCCATCACACTTGACTGTTGGCCATGCTACCTGAAGCTAATGGGAGCCGGAGTCCCAAACAAAAGTCTGGAGGGCACCAGGTTGGGGAAAGCTGATTTAGAATAATACATTTTTTTCCCCATGTTAAGAGGTGCTGTCCAATATTTATTGCTCTCCAGCATTTATTTATTTATTTGCTTGCTTTAATCTCCTTTATTTTTGACCAATGTTTCAAGGAGGAGAATTTTCCTAATCATTTACATTTTGCACGTAGCCAACACTGACATTTTTATTTTTATGCATACACCAGAGTTTCTGAAGAAGTGCAGCTGTTGCCAATTACTTATCTATATGTGCATCTGTGTAATAGTTTATTAAAAAGAATATGCTCAGGTTATATGCATCACATTCAGCAAAAGAAGCTGCCAACAGTGGGGTTCCCTCCCCCAGCACACAAAATATTACTTCTTAATTTTTATCTGATTGAAGAGGGCTTGATAGGAAAAAGAAAACGTATCATCTGAGTGGATAGCATGGATTCTTGTTCTATAACAACTGCATCAAAAACTATCCTTTTCCTTTTTGGACTACCTATGCAGTTTCCTACTTGATTTCTGCTACTCTTTAAAGCTACGTCTCTCTCTCTCTCTCTCTCCTTCTTTCTCTTAATACCTGGTGGAAAGTTCTACAGTGTTTAAAGTCACCAGTCCCAAAATGCTGTGTTCATGAAGGCTGATTGATTTAGAAAAGGAAGAGCTCATGAGTACATGGAAAGGGGTGGGTGGTGTGTCCATATCTTTATGGTTTGCTTATTGTAGACCATGTGACAGGATTCCCGGTTCATTTCAAGAAAGAAGAGGTAAGATTCTAAAGGAACTATGGCTTGCCAAGTGCTCAGAAGGTAGCTAAAGAACATATATTCTATTTCCTTCCACTCGGAAGAAAGAGGGAAATGCCTCTGTTTTCACCCTGTTTGTTAATAACCCAGCCCTGAGCAGACAACTGCAGAACTGAATCAATTAGCATAGATCACACTAATTGATTGTTCTCTTGGTGATGGATCTGATTATTACATGTGTTACAAAATACAAAACTTCTTTTCAGGAAGCTTTGCCGTTAGCCTTTTTCAGTGCTTTTTTTTCCTGGGGGTACACAGCGGTACGTATACCCCTAAACATTTTGTGAATCTAAGTTCGGCCTCATTGAGGGGCAGTATTTCAATATGAGTAGGAAAATGAGAGTACCCCAAACATTTTTTTAGGGGAAAAGGGCACTGGCCTTTTTAGAGGTTCCTATTAGGACCAAAAGGCAGGAAATAAATAATTTGATACATTTTCTACCTGTGCTTCATCTGTAACATGCACACCTTTGGCATAGGTGAAGTAAAGTACTTTACCCTCTGACATGTACTAGGCCAGTGGTAAAAGATTTTTCGCCCTATAGGGCACACCGGCCCACAGGGCGCACTTATTTTGGGGGGGGGGAATAAAGAAGAAAAAAATTATTTCCCCCCCCCCCCGAGCCCCAAAGAGCAAAGAAGCCATGACAGCGAGCGGGATAGATTGCGCTAGCTGTCGTGGCTTCGTTTTTAGCCTCAGGGCTGGGGGTCCAGGAGCGAAGGCGAGGTTGTGCAACCTCGCCATCGCTCCCGGAGCTTGTGGGGCTGGGGGCGGGGGAAGCCTGAGCTTCCCCCGACCCCAGCCCCCAGAACAGGCTGCTATCCACAAGCCTTAGGAGCCCGGCGGGAACTCCCGATGGGCTCTCAAGGCTTGCGGATATCTGCCTGAAGCCCGGGGTGCGCCCCGCTGCGCTCCCCGGGTTTCGGGCTGCAGGCTGCTGTCCGCAAGCCTTGGGAGCCCGGCGGGAAGTCGTGCCGGGCTCCCAAGGCTTGCGGATAGCTTCCTGAAGCCTGGAGAGCGAGAGGGGTCGGTGCACACCGACCCCTCTCACTCTCCAGGCTTCAGCAAAAGCCTGCATTCGCCCCATAGGACGCACACACATTTCCCCTTCATTTTTGGAGGGGGAAAAGTGCGTCCTATAGGGCGAAAAATACGGTATTTTATTTTAAATATGGAACCCATGGAGGGAGGGAAGGAGGTCTGAAGGTAAGAACCTTTTATTTTAATGTTTGAAATGGTTAAAGTTAAAATGTAGAAATCTATGTAAAACAAAACAAAAAATTAAAATTAAAGATGTACTAGGCCAGTATCCCAGATTTTTCCATATCAGTTAGTCTGCCAAGGAACAATAAGTTGCCATGTCACTCTACATGAACTGACTGGGCAGCCTAATGAGGCTGTGTGAGGATATTTGGTGTGTGTGTGTTTTTTAAATAAAAATTGAAAGGCAGTCTGAAGTGAAAACCCTTGTCCTTGAGGAACTTTTCCTTTCTACTATTATAGAACTACTCAATCAGGTGGACTCAAAACAGACAAACAAATAAAGAGGTCCCCATGGCTGTGGATCCTGAATTTATATAAGTTACTGTAATGTTGGCTAAAGTCAGGGCTTTTTTTCAGCCGGAACTCAGTTCCGGCACCTCTCAGGTGGGCGCCAATGCCATTATAAGAGAACAAGGGAGGCGTTCATGGTGAGTTCCAGCACTCCTTTTTCTAGAAAAATAGCACTGGCTATAAAGTTAACTTTATGATCATTCATTAAAGTTCTTGGATAGAATATGTTGTTTTTTTCAACCACTTCTGAAAGGTAATTGAAGTGCAACTGAAGCTACAGGAACAAACAGCTTCAAGATTCCTGGTTCTGAGTGATCTAAAGCCACCATTGACTTTAATTATTCTGGTACTATTGATCAAGCTCCGTGTCCTTTTGCTTGTTTTGGTGCCCCACCCCTTTTAACCATCAAGAGAGTTAGAAGAGTCCTATTTTTAAGTTCAGCTTCAGCTGCTTGATCCTTGCTGTGAGCATGAACATAAAAAGAGTCTCCTGGATCAGGCCAGTGGCCCGTCTAGTCCAACATCCTGTTTTCACAGTGGCCAACCAGATGCCTGTGGGAAGCCGGCAAGCTGGACATGAGCGCAACAGCTCTCTGCCCACCTGCAGTTTCCAGCAACTGGTATTCCAAGACATCATGCCTCTGACAGAAGATGTGGAACATAGCCATCAATGGCCTTGCCCTCCATGAATGCTCTCTCACCCATCCAAGTTGGTGGCCATCACTGCTTCCTGTTGGAGCAAGTTCCATAGTTCAACTCTGCACAGCACAAGGAAGTGCTTTCTTTTATCTGCCTTCAATCTTCCAACATTCAGCTTCAACAAATGTTCATGAGTTAGGAAGATAGTCTTTTCCACTATGGTGGGATGTACTATCTTTCTTTTTACATGTCAGGATTTTGTTATATATTTATAGCTCTTTGCCCATGAAACTGACCCAGGTCTGCTTCAGGTGGCAGAGGAGGATAAAAGGCGAGTGTTCCCATAATGAGCAAAGCCAATTCAAGGAGAAGAGGAGCCAAATGTGGCTGATCTCTCAACTGAACCAGTGGAGTGGCCCTGCTAACCTTCTGTTCCTCCCTCTTCTACAAACTGATATATAATGGCTACTGCCAGGTGATGGTGGGCCTGCCTCCTTTTTCTCCCCCCCTTAGTAGCCGAATGGAATGGCTGCTTCAGGTGACCAAAGAACAAAGTCATCTTACTTTTTAATAGTGTGGTGATGATTATTAGCCATGACAGCAGAATATGTCTCTGGTTGTATGATCTTGAGAACAGTCAACAGGTGATGGTTGGCACAGACTATGCCATGCTGCTCCAGCGGAGACTGAATGCTGGATCAGGACAGATTCTATGAGGCAGTTCTTAAAATCAGTTTATACTCAGAGTAGCACTCCTGAGGCCATGACCTTACAAGCGTCATTCAGTGAACAGTCTCTCCTTGCTGGCCATTTATTTCCCACAGGGGTTTATGTGCTCACTTTGCACAACAGATAGCATGATTCAGAGTTACTTGTTGCAAACTTACTGTGACATTTTGTTGTGATAAGCAAAACATTCAGCTGCAACATAGCACAGAGAACCATTCTGGCAAGATGCAGAACTTTGCAAGGAATACAAAATGAAGTTGGCAGCATGAGCAAACACGAGCGGAGTCAACTTGAGTTCCTTTTAGTTCAGAAAGAATGGTAGGGAAACCTGATCCTGGCTGAATACGGAGGCCGGTCTGAGGAATCTTAACATTCCTCTACCTGCATAGAACATCTCTAGTATTTGAACTCAGTGCAGACCAAACTGCTTTTGATTTTGTCAGGAGTCATTCAGTTCATTAAAATAAAAAAAGGTTGGAGTATCACCTTCCATTTGTTGGCAGCAACAAAATTCATGAAGGTCAACAAATGCCTCTTCAGGCGTTCAAAGTAATATGTGAGGAGTCAAACTGGATGAGGGTGCACAGAACCCAGAACCAACACCTCTGTGTACCAGCCCTGCCCTGCTCTCTCCTCTCCTTTGCATAGTTAGTGCAGGGGTTGAGTGGAATGCAGTTAGACTTCTCCCCATGACTGGGCATCCTGTACAGTGGGAGTTCCTTATCAGAGAGAGGATTTCCATTGCATTCAGCTCAACTCTGTTAGAATTGCCCTTTAGACCTTTGGCACCAAACACGTGATCAAGAGAAGAGGTGGTGTGAGGGGCGCATGCACACCTATTTCAAATGCCTAAAGAGGGGCTAGCATCTTGAGACGAACCGGGACATAGGAAACAACTTGGTTCAAAGGTGCCATGTAGCTAGGCTCAGGGCAGCATATTTCCCAGCCATATCTTGTGTGTTGGCCCCTCCTTCCCCTCAGCAAAGTGCAGAAGAGAAATATGCAATGCAATATGCAATGCAAATATGCAATAGCAATGGCGAAGCATCATATGGGACGACGGTGTTGAAAACTCCTGCAAATGCCTTTCCCACCACAGCTATATCTCAGTCAGATATTTCATTAAGCAGAGGTCCAGAACCCTGGCTGTGGGCCAGGGTGAGCTCTACCTGTTGTACCTCCATTAGAACCTGCCCCTTCCTGACACCAGTTAGGAGAGGAGAAGCAACAAGCAGTATTTCAGTACACAAAGCATTCAGGTATGCATAGCTCCAACCACAGTTCAAGTTGCATTACCTCCTGTTGTATAGACCTCTCACACATGTAAGATGTATTAATTCAGTGGTCTACTACAAATGATTGAGAACACTCTACAAAGCTCCCCTCCCCCCACCTTCATAGTGTAAAAACTTCCTTTATTTAGAGATCTGATGGTGAGAACCGGAAGCATAACCTACATGTTAATAGCAGATAAATGTTGCTTCCATTGCATTCAAAGTTACAAACAACTGTATTTAAAAGAGGGAGTGGGGATTCCTCCCCCTCGTTGATAAATAGGTAGTTCTGTGGACCTGTTATTAATTAGAATGGTTTTTTTAAGGTACTACCGGTAATTGTCAGCCATCTCTGCATAAAATACAAATTACATTGTGATATATTATACTGCTGGGATGCATTTTATTTATTATGCTTTGTGGAAAGTAATATACTTATTCATATTTCATACCTATATCATTAGACTGGGGAACAGCAAGTTCTGATCATCACACTTCCATGTTTGTGTTGGTTTGTCTGGGTAAGCGTGACTTTCACAAAAATATGCTTCATCCTGTAAAGGGAAGATGTCTCAAGTCCATTGTTCTGGAAATGTGATTTGCACTTTACTCATGTGACCGAGCAAACTGTGATTGAAACGGGAATTGGAGGGATAGGAATGCTCTGAGTTTGAGTCTGAGATTTTCTAAGCAGCCAAAGGAAATTAGCATTGATGTTTCACTACCAAATGTGCTTAGAGCTACAGACGTTACTGTTAAAGAGCCATCTGTGTAGAAGCCTAGTTTCTTAGCTATGTTTGGGAGTCGAAAGCTCAGTTTTTCTTTCTTACCAAGACACTCTGCACCAGAAAAGTGAGTTGGAGAAGAGATAGTCTAGTCTGTGATCAGCCCAAAATGCCCATATGGCTACACGCTGAATGTCCTTTCCTTGGGCTTTTTTTTTTTTTGGGGGGGGGGGTTTCCACAAGCCAAGAACACTGAACCAGCTCCGGTACTGAGCAGCTGGATGCTAGCAAAGCAAGGGCAGGGGAACTGTGGCCCTCCAGCAGTTGCTGAACTCGTAACTCTCATGAGCCCCATCCAGCAGAGCCAATAGTTAGGAATGGTGGGAGTTGTAGTCCAATAGCATTTAGAGGGCCACAGTTCCCCACGCCTTCAGAGCTAGGTCTGCAGTTAGTAATCGCTGCCAACTGCAAAGCACACTGACTCGTAAGATGGTTCTGGAGCCCCTGCAGTTTAGCAGCCATCTCCAGGTTAACTCTTGCATGCGCACTGGTACATTAATCATTATCGGCATTCTGCTTGGATTTGCTGCAGTACACGGTCTTGATCAATTTTTTGGTGTTTGTTTGTGGGAGAGAGACACATTCAGCTAATTAATCTTTATAGGTTTGGAAATTTAAAAGTGACACCATCGCTTCCCTGCCTAATTTCACCTTGAAGCAAATCACACTTTGCAAGAGTACATGTCTTTACTTGCCACTTTGAGCTGTTTTATTGGGGGTATTTGTTGTTGCTGCTGCTGAACACATAGACACACATTTGAGAATGGTTGTGCTTTGAATGTCCATGCATTTCAAAGCTATTGTCTTAGAAATGTTACATGTCTTTTCTTGCAGCTCCTGAAGCGTCCTCATAGTTGGTTGCCCCATCACACGCATAGTGCCTGACCTTTGACCCATGTGGCCATTCTGGTTCTCCATAGGTCCTCTTTTTAAGATTGATTTTAGCTTTTTTTTTGTTGAAAACTACTATTGTTGTTGTTGCTGCTGCCGC